>NC_045612.1:81709998-82909998 GCF_009762305.2 Zalophus californianus
CAGAAATGAAAGCTAAATTGGCAGAAATTAAAAATCCTATCAATGAGATCCAATCTAATCCAGATAATCTAACAGCTAGGGTAAGTGAAGCAGAAGAACGAATCAGTGACCTGGAAGACAATTTAATAGATAAAAAGAGAAAAGAGGAGGCCAGGGAAAACAACTCAGAATCCATGAAAATAGAATCAGAGAAATAAGTAACACCATGAAGCATTCCAATGTCGGAATTATTGGAATCCTGAACAGAGTGAAAAGAGAGAGGACTAGAAGATATATTTGAAAAAATTGTAGCCGAGAACTTCCCTAATCTGGGGAATGAAACAAACATTCATGTCCTAGAGGCAGAGAGGACCCCTCCCATGATCAAGGAAAACAGGCCAACACCCCAGCGTGTAATAGTAAAACTTGGAAATCTTAGAACCAAGTAAACCATCTGAAGGGCAGTTAGGGGGAAGAGATTCCTTATGTACAGAGGGAAGAATATCAGAATAATGTCAGAACTATCCACAGAGACCTGGCAAGCCAGAGAGGCCCGGCAAGACATATTCAGGGTACTAAACGAGAAGAACAGGCAGCCAAGAAAAATTTATCTGGCAAGGCTGTCATTTAGAATGGAAGGAGAGATGCAGACCTTCCAAGACCAGCAGAAACTGAAAGAATGTGTGATCACTAAGCCTGCCCTGCAAGAAATATTAAGGGGGGTTCTATAAAAGGAGAAGGACCCCAAGAGTGATATGCAACAGAAATGTACAGGGAAAATATATAAAAACAACGTCTTCACAGGCAATTAATTCATATCTTTCAATAATCACTCTCAACGTGAATGGCCTAATGCTCCCATAAAATGGCACAGGGTTGCAGATTGGATAAAAAGACAGGACCATCCACATGCTGTCTACAAGAAACTCCTTTTGAACGTAAAGATACAACCAGACTGAAAGTGAAGGGATGGAGGTCAATCTTCCATGCCAGTGGACCTCAAAATAAACCTGGGGTAGCAATTCTTATATCAGACAAATTAGATTTTAAACTAAAATCTGTAGTTAGAGACACAGAAGGACACTCTATCATTCTTAAAGGGTCTATCCAACAAGAAGATCTAACAATTGTAAATATCTATGCCCCCAACAGGGGAGCAGCCATCTACATAAGCGAACTGTTAACCAAAATAAAGACTCATAGTGATAACAATACTTTAATTGTAGGAGACCTCAATACTCCAGTCTTAGCAATAGACAGATCATCTAAGCAGAAAATCAACAAAGAAACAAGAGCTTTGAATGGCACACTGGACCAGATCGACCTCAGAGATACATACAGAACATTCCACCCTAAAGCAACAGATACTCATTCTTCTCGAGCGCACATGGAACTTTCTCCAGAAAGCACATACTGGGTCACAAATCAGGTCTCAACCGATACTAAAAGATTGAGATTATTCCCTGCATATTCTCAGAACACAATGCTTTAAAACTGGAACTCAATCCCAAGAAAAAGTTTGGCAGAAATTCAAACACTTGGAAGCTAAAGACCACTCTGCTCAAGAATGTTTGGGTCAACCAGGAAATCAAAGAAGAACTTAAACAATTCATGGAAATCAATGAGAACGAAAACACATTGGTCCAAAACCTATGGGATACTACAAAGGCGGTCTGAAGGGGGAAATACATAGCCATGCAAGCCTCACTCAAAAAAATAGAAAAATCCTGAATTCAACAACTAACTCTACACCTTAAAGAAGTAGAGAAAAAGCAACAAATGATGCCTAAGCCACACATCAGAATAGAAATAATTAAAATTAGAGCAGAGATCAATGAATTAGAAACCAGAAACACAGTAGATCAGATCAACGAAACTAGAAGTTGGTTCTTTGAAAGAATTAATAAGACTGATAAACCACTGGCCAGACTTATCCAAAAGAAAAGAGAAAGGACCCAAATTAATAAAATGATGAATGAAAGGGAGACATCACGACTAACACCAAGGAAATAGAAACAATTACTAGAAATTATTATCAACAACTATATGCCAATAAACTGAGCAATCTGGATGAAATGGAGGCCTTCCTGGAAATCTATAAGCTGCCAAGACTGAAACAGGAAGAAATTGACAACCTAAATAGGCCAATAACCAGTAATGAGATTGAAGCAGTGATCAAAAACCTCCCAAAAAACAAGAGTCCAGGGTCTGATGGATTCCCTGGGGAATTCTACCAAACATTCAAAGAAGAAATAATACCTATTCTACTGAAGCTGTTTCAAAAAATAGAAGCAGAAGGAAAACTTCCAAACTCATTCTATGAGGCCAGCATTACCTTAATCCCCAAACCAGGCAGAGACCCCACCAAAAAGGAAAATTTCAGACCGATATCCCTGATGAATATGGATTCCAAAATCCTCAACAAAATCCTAACTATTAGGACCCAACAATACATTAAAAAGACCATCCACCATGACCAAGTGGGATTTACCCTGGGATGCAAGGGTGGTTCGACATCCGCAGATCAATCAATGTGATAGAACACATTAATAAGAGGAGGGAGAAGAACCATATGGTCCTCTCAATTGATGCAGAAAAAGCATTTGACAAAATACAGCATCTTTTCCTGATTAAAACTCTTCAGAGTTGAGGGATAGAGGGAACATTCTTCAAGTTCATAAAATCCATCTATAAAAAACCCACAGCAAATATCATCCTCAATGGGGAAAAGCTGAGAGCCTCTCCCTTAAGATCAGGAACATGTCAAGGATGCCCACTCTTGCCACTATTGTTCAACATAGTACTAGAAGTCCTAGTAACAGCAATCAGACAACAAAAAGAAATAAAAGGTATTCAAATTTGCAAAGTAGAAGTCAAATTGTCTCTTTTCGCAGATGACATGATACTTTATGTGGAAAACCCAAAAGACTCCACCCCCAAATGAATAGAACTCATACAGCAATTCAGTAATGTGGCAGGATACAAAATCAATGCACAGAAATCAGTTGCTTTCTTATACACTAACAATGCAACTGTAGAAAGAGAAATTAGAGAAAGGATTCCATTTACAATAGCACCAGAAAACATAAGATACATCAGAATAAACCTAACCAAAGAGGTAAAGGATCTATACTCTAGGAACTACAGAACACTCATGAAAGAAATGGAAGAAGACACAAAAAGATGGAAAAATATTCCATGCTCATGGATCGGAAGAATAAACATTGTTAAAATGTCTATGCTACCCAGAGCCATCTATACCTTCAACGCCATCCAGATCAAAATTCCAATGAGATTTTGGATCCTAAATATTGTATGGAATCAGAAAAGACCCCGAATCTCCAAGGAAATGTTGAAAAAGAAAAACAAAGCTGGGTTCATCATGTTGCCCGATTTCAAGCTATATTACAAGGCCGTGATCACCAAGACAGCATGGTACTGGCATAAAAACAGACCTATAGACCAATGGAACACAAGAGAGAACCCAGATATCGACCCTCAACTCTATGGTCAAATAATCTTTGACAAAGCAGGAAAAAACATGCAGTGGAAAAAAGTCTCTTCAAAAATAGTGCTGGGAAAATGGGCAGCCACATGCAGAAGAATGAAACTTGACCATTCTCTAACACCATACACAAAGATAAACTCAAAATGGATGAAAGACCTCAGTGTGAGACAGGAATCCATCAAAATTCTAGAGGAGAACATAGGCAGTAACCTCTTTGAAATTGGGCGCAGCAACTTCTTTCAAGATACATCTCCAAAAGATAGTGAAACAAAAGCAAAAATGAACTTTTGGGACTTTATCAAGATCAAAAGCTTCTGCACAGCAAAGGAAACAGTCAACAAAACAAAGTGGCAACCCACAAAATGAGAGAAGATATTTGCAAATGACACTACAGATAAAGGGCTGGTATCCAAGATCTATAAAGAATTTCTCAAACTCAACACCCAAAAAACAAATAATCCAGTCAAAAAATGGGCAGAAGATATGAAAAGACACTTCTCTGAAAAAGACATACAAATGGCTAACAGACACATGAAAAAATGTTCATCATCATTAGCCATCAGGGAAATTCAAATTAAAACCACATTGAGATACCACCTTACAACAGTTAGAATGGCAAAAATGGACAGGGAAAGGAACAACAGATGTTGGAGAGGTTGTGGAGAAAGGGGAACCCTCTTACACTGTTGGTGGGAAAGGAAGTTGGTTACAGCCACTTTGGAAAACATTGTGGAGGTTCCTCCAAAATTTAAAAATAGAGCTACCCTGTGACCCAGCAATTGAACTGCTGGGTATTTACCCCAAAGACACAGACGTAGTGAAAAGAAGGGCCATATGCACCCCAGTGTTCATAGCAGCCATGTCTGCAATAGCCAAACTGTGGAAAGAGCCGAGATGCCCTTCAACAGATGAATGGGTAATGTAGATGTGGTCCATATATACAATGGAATATTACTCGACCATCAGAATGGATGAATACCCAACTTTTACATTAACATGGATGGGACTGGAGGAGATTATGCTAAGTGAAATAAGTCAAGCAGAGAAAGTCAATTATCATATGGTTGCACTTATTTGTGGAACATAAGGAATATCATGGAGGATATTAGGAGAAGGAATGGAAAAATGAAGGGGGGGAATCGGAGGGAGAGATGAACCAGGAAAGACTATGGACTCTGAGAAACAAACAGGGTTTTAGAGGGGAGGGGGTGGGGGGAATTGGTTAGCCTAGTGATGAGTATTAAGGAGGGCACGTACTGCATGGAGCACTGGGTGTTATATGAAAACAATGGATCGTGGATCACCACATCAAAAACTTATTATGTATTGTATGGTGACTAACATAACATAATAAAATTAAAAAAAAAGAAAAAAAGGGTCTTTAGGAATAACCTAATGATAGAGGTAAATGATCTGTACTCTGAAAAATATAGAACTCTTATGAGAGAAAATGAGGAAGACACAAAGAAATTGAAAAACATTCCATGCTCATGGATTGAAAAAACAAATATTATTAAAATGTCTATGCTACCCAAAGCAATCCACACTGTCAAAGCAATCCCTATCCACATATCATCAACACTTTTCACAGAGCTGGAAAAAGCAATCCTTAAATTTGTATGGGAATAGAAAAGACCCCAAATAGCCAGAGGAAAGTTGAAAAAGAAAATCAAAGCCAGAGCCATCATAATTCTAGACTTCAAGCTATATTATAAAGCTGTAATCATCAAGACAGTATGGTACTGGCACAAAAACAGACACCTAGATCAATGGAATAGAAAACCGAACCAAAATATGGACCCTCAATTCTATGGTCAAGTAATCTTTGACAACACAGGAAAGAATATCCAATGGAAAAAAGACAAGTCTCTTCAACAGATGGTGTTGGGAAAATTGGACAGCCACATGCAGAAAAATGAAGCTGCTCCACTTTCTTACACCATACACAAAAATGAACAAACTCAAAATGGATGAAAGACCTAAATGTGAGATGGGAACCCATCTAAATCCTAGATGAAAACACAGGCAGCCACCTCTTTGACCTAGGTGGCAGCAACTTCTTGCTAGACATGTCTCCAAAAGACAAGAGAAACAAAAGCAAAAATGAAATATTGGGACCTCATCCAGATAGAAAGCTTTTGACAACAAAGGAAACAGTCCACAAAACTAAAAGGCTACCTATGGAATGGGAGAAGATATTTGCAAATGTCTTGTCAGATAAAGTGCTAGTATCCAAAATCTGTAAAGAACTTATCAAACTCAACACCCAAAAAACAAACAAACAAAAAAAATCAGCAATTGCACTGCTAGGTATTTATCCAAATGGTACAAACATAGTGATTCGAGGGGGCACATGCACCCCAATGTTTATAGCCACAATGTCCACAATAGCCAAAATATGGAAAGGTTATCCATTGACAGATAAGTGGATAAATACAAAGGAATAGTACTCAGCCATCAAAAAGAATGAAATTGTGCCATTTGCAACAAAGTGGATGGAACTAGAGGGTATTAGGCTAAATGAAATAAGTCAGTCAGAGAAAGGGAAATACCATATGATTTCATTCATATGTGGAATTTAAGAAACAACAAATGAACGTCAGAGAAGGGCAGCAAAAATAAAATAAGATGAAAATAGGGAGGTAAACCATATGAGACGCTGAACTCTAGGAAACAAAGTCAGGGTTGCTGGAGGGGAGGTGATGGAAGAATTGGCAATTGGATGATGGATATTAAGGAGGGCACTTGTGGTAATGAGCACTGGGTGTTATATGCAACTGATGAATCACTAAATTCTACCCCAGAAATTAATACTTCAGTATATGTTAACTAAATTGAATTTAAATAAAGAATTTTTTAAATAAAGAACACTACATAATAATAAAGGGGACAAGCCAACAAGAAGATAGAACAATTTTAAATATTTATGCACCTAATATGGTGACAGCCAAACACACACACACACACACACACACACGCACACACACACACACACACAAATTATTAATGACAAACATAAAGGAATTAATCAATAGTAATACAGTATTAGTAGGGGATTTTAACACCCCATTTACATCATTGGACAAATCATCCAAACCTAAAATCAAAAAGCAAACACTGGCTTTTTGTGACTCACTGGACCTGATGGATTTAACAGATATAATCAGAACATTCCACCCCAAAACAGCAGAATACATGTTCTTTTTAAGTTCACATGTGACATTCTTAGAATAAACCATAATTTAGGCCACAAAAAAAGTCTCAAAAAATTAAAAATCTCAAAATCACACCATGCATGTTTTTGACCACAATGCTATGAAACTAGCAATCAACCACACACACACAAAAAAAAAATCTGGAAAGAAAACAAATACATAGAGATTAATACCATGCTACTTAACAATTAATGGGTAAACAATGAAAAGTTATGTGGAAGGAAATAAAGAACTAAACTGTCACAAATCTTTAGGATGAAGCAAAAGCTGTTCTATGAGGTAAGTTTATACTAATAGAGACCTATCTCAAGAAGCAACAAAAGGTTCAAATAAAGAACCTAAATGTAAACCTAAAGAAACTAGAAAAAGAACAAACAAAACCCCCAAACAGCCGAAGGATAAAAACAATAAAGATTAGAATAGAAAAAAATGATACAGTTGCAAAAACAAAACAGACAAACAAACAAACAAAAGAACAGAAAAACAATAGAACAGATCAATAAAACCAAGACCTGGTTCTTTTTTTTTTTTAAGATTTTATTTATTTACTTGACAGAGAGAGACAGCCAGAGAGAGAACATGGCAGGGTAAGTGGGAGAGAGAGAAGCAGACTTCCCACAGAGCAGGGAGCCCGATGCAGGGCCCGATCCCAGGACCCTGGGATCATGACCTGAGCCAAAGGCAGACGCCCAATGACTGAGCCACCCAGGCACCCCAGGACCTGGTTCTTTGAAATGATTAACATAATTGATAAACCTCTACCCAGACACATAAGAGAGAGAGGGGGGGAGAGAGAGAGAGAGGACTCAAATAAACAAAATCACAAATGAAAGAGGAGAAACAACAACCCAAACCACAGAAATAAAAAGGATTATGAATGAATAATGTGAAAAACCATATGCCAACAAACTGAACAACCTAGACCAAATGGATGAATTCCTAAAAAAATATAACATACCAAAATTGAAGCAGGAAGAAATAAAAGAAATGATCAGCCTGATTACCAGCAATGGAATTAAATTAGTAATCAAAACATCCCAACAAACAAAAGTCCAGGACCAGATGCCTTCACAGGGGGATTTAACCAAACATGTGAAGAAGAGTTAATAACTATTCTTCTCAAACTTTTCCAAAAAAATATAAGAGGAAGCTAACATTCCAAATTCATTCTATAAGGTCAGTATCACCATGATATCAAAACCAGATAAAGACACCACAAAAAAAGAAAACTATGAGAGAGAGAGAGAGAGAACTATATGTCAATATCTTTGATGAACCTAGATGCAAAAGTCCTCAATAAAATATTAGGAAACTAAATCTAACAATACATTAAAAAAATCATTCACCACAGTCAAATGCGATTTATTCCCATTACAAGGGTGGTTCAATATTCACAAATTAATGAACATGATAGGTCACATTAGTAAGAGAAAGGATGAAAACTATATGTTCATTTCAATAGATGCAGAAAAAGCATTTGACAAAGTACAGCATCCATTCATAAAAAAAAAAAAAACACCTCTGCAAAGTAGGTTTAGAGGAAACATACCTCAACATGATAAAGAACTTTCATGAAAAACCCACAGATAACAACATACTCAATGGGAAAAACCTGGGAGCTTTTTCCCGAAGGTCATTAACAAGACACTTATGCCCACTCCCACAACTTTTATTTATCACTATGCTAGAAGTCTTAGTCAAAGCAATCAAACATGAAAAAGGAATGGAAGGCATCCAAATTGGTAAGGAAGAAGTAAAACTTTCACTATTTGCACGTGAAAACCTTAAACACTCCACCAAAAAACCACTAGAACTGATAAATGAACTCAGTAAAGTCACAGGATACAAAATCAATGTATAGAAATATGTTGTATTTCTATATACTTAACAATGAAGCAGCAGAAGGAAGATTGATGGCTGCATAATATTCCATTGTGTGTGTGTGTGTGTGTGTGTGTGTGTGTGTGTGTGTGTATAAAACACATCTTCTTTATCTATTCATCTGTTGGTGGACATCTAGGCTCTTTCCATAGTGTGGTTATTGTGGACATTGCTGCTATAAACATTGCTGCATAAACATTGGGGTGCACATGCCCCTTGGATCACTACATTTGTATCTTTGGGGTAAATACCCAGTAGTGAAATTGCTGGGGTAGGGTAGCTCTATTTTCAACTTTTTGAGAAACCTCCATATTGTTTTCCAGAGTGGCTTCACTGGCTTTCATTCCCACCAACAGTGTAGAAGTGTTCCCCTTTCTCCGCATCCTCATCAATATCTGTCATTTCCTGACTTGTTAATTTTAGCCATTCTGACTCATGTGAGGTGGTATCTCATTGTTGTTTTGACTTGTATTTCCCTGATCATGAGTGATGTTGAGCATTTTTTCATTTGTCTGTTGGCCATTTGTGTATCTTCTTTGGAGAAACATCTGTTCATGTCTTCTGCCTATTTCTTAGCTGGATTTTTTTGTTTTGGGGGGTGTTGAATTTGATGAGTTTTTATAGAATCTGGATACTAGCTCTTTATCTGATAAGACATTTGCAAATATCTTCTCCCATTCCCTTGGTTGCCATTTAGTTTTGTTGTTTCCTTTGCTGTGTAGAAGCTTTTGATTTTGATGAAGTCCCAATAGTTCATTTTTGTTTTTGTTTCCCTTGCCTCTGGTGATAAGTCTAGTAAGAAGTTGCTGTGGCCAAGTTTAAAGATGTTGCTGCCTGAGTTCTCCTCTAGGACTTAGATGGTTTCCTGTGTCACATTTAGGCCTTTCATCCATTTTGAATTTATTTTTTTGTATACAAAGTGGTCTGGTTTCATTTTTGCATGTATATTTCCTTTGTAATTTCCAATGTGTGAGTATTTTATAATTATCATTGAAAACTAATTCATTCATTTGGCATAACGTCATTAGGGTAAGGTAACATTTTCTTAATTTCCAGCGTTTGAAATTTGTTGAATGTGGTACATGCACACTGTGTGCCTTGAAAGAATGCATGTTCTATATTTTCTGTAAAGTTTCTATATGTGTTCCTTAGGTCAGTTTGTTAGTGCTGTTTTCCAATCTTTTAGCTCCTCAGTAAATTTCTGTATACCTATTTTATTGAATACTAATGCTGAAAAAAATTACAATGTAATCATTAATTTATCTATGTATCTTTATAATGTTCTCAGTTTTGCTTGATATTATTACATTATTAGGTATCAGCAAAGTTATAATGCTATCTTGCTGGAAAAGTGAGGCTGAGATCATTATGAAGATCTTTTTTATGTGTGTTAATTATTTTTGTTATAGTCTACTTTGCTTGACTATCAATGTAGACATATTAACATTCATTTGCCTATTCTTTGCATGGTAAATAGTTTTCTAACTTTTTTATTTTAACCAAGGTGTGTTTTGAGTTAGCCTTTTTATCCAGTCTGATCTTTGCCTTTCAATTTAATTGGTTTTTTTATACTTACCTTCTAATATAATTACTGATATAGTTGAGTTTTATTGTACCATATTGTCTGGTTTTGTTCCACCTGGTAAAGAGTACAAAATTGCAATTGACCAAAAGGATCTCTTCGCTCAGAATTCTCCAAAACTATGAAAATACTGCCCAATAGAGGGAGATTCAGGCCCAGCAGATTTTATCTTTTCTTTCTCAATCTCTCACTCGGTCTCGGCCTTCATCTCTTTCTATCTGTCTCTCTCTCAATCTCTCCCTCCATTCCTTTTCTCTTTCCTGTCTCCTTCCAATGATTACATGGACCACAATGGAGACCTTTCCCCCTTTAAGAGCATTTTACTTTTATTCTCAATATCAAAACTAAGATTTAATGGCAGACAGGGATGTTTTCTCTATTTATTTAGAAAAATTCTGTAATTTAACCTGCTGAGGTAGGCTTTCAAGCATGCTGTTTTACTAAACCATTCTCACTTTAGGATAATAAACTTAATTGTTCCGTGTCAATGGCAGAAAGGTTCAAAATAAATATAATCTTATATAGAAAATAAAAAAATACTTTAAATATATGGATACCAAATTTTTCAGTTTTGACTGATAAATTTTAAGTACCGTGGGACTTTTTAAACCTGTGATTGGTGTATTTAAGTATACTTGTACATTTTAGAAGTTTAAACTATTCTTTTTTTAAAAGATTATTTATTTATTAATTTACTTTAATTTAATTTAATTATGCTATGTTAGTCACCATACAATACATCATTAGTTTTTGATGTAGTGATCCATGACTGATTGATTGATTGCTTGATTCATTGATTTATGAGAGACAGAGCATGAGCAGGGGGAGGGGCACAGGGAGAACGAGAAGCCAACACCCCACTGAGCAGGGAGCCAGATATGGGGGTTGATCCCAGGACCCCGAGATAAATAAGGACAACATATAATATTAGGGGACAATCTAGCAAGAATATGTAACAATTGTAACACTTATGCACCAACATAGGAGCACTCAAATACATTAAACAGTTAATAATGAATGTAAAGAAACTAATGGATAATAATAAAATAATACTAGGGGACTTTAACACCTCACTTATATCAATGGACAAATAAACTAAACAGAAAATCAAAGAAACAATGGCTTTGAAAGACGCACTGGAACAGATGGATTTAACAGATATATTCAGAACATTCCATCTTAAAACAGTAGAATACACATTCTTTTCAAGTGCATATAGAACATTCTCCAGAATAGATCACATATTAGCCAACAAAACAAACCTCAAAAAGTTCAAGAAGATTGAACTCATACCATGCATATTTTCAGACCACAGTGCTCTAAAACTAGAAATCAACCACAAGAAAAAATTTGGAAAGACCACAAATACATGGAGGTTAAATAACATGCTACTGAACAATGAGTGGGTCAACCAGAAAATCAAAGACAAAAAAAAAGGACATGGAAGCAAATGAAAGTGAATACACAAGGGACCAAGACCTCTGGATGCACCAAAGCAGTACCAAGAGGGAAGCTTATTGCAATGTAGGCCTACCTCAAAAAACAAGAAAAATCTCAATAAACAATCTAACCTTACACCAAAGGAAGCTAGAAGAACAACAAACAAAACCTAAAACCAGCAGAAGGAAGGAAATAAAAAAAGATTAGAGTAGAAATAAATAATATAGAAGCAAACAAACAAAAATTAGAACAGATCAATGCAACAAGGATCTGGTTCTTTAAAAACAAATCAATAAAATTGATAAACTTCTAGCCAGAGTTACCAAGAAAAAAAAGAGAAAGGACTCAAGTACGTAAAATCACAAATAAGAGAGGATGAAAACAACCAACACTACAGAAATGCAAAGACTCATAAGAGAATATTACAAAAACTATATGGATAAAGAAGATGTGGTATGCAAAAACAATGGAATATACTCAGCCATCAAAGGAATGAAATCTTGCCATTTGCAACAACGTGGATGGATTTATAGGGTATTATGGTAAGTGAAATAAGTCAGTCAGAGAAAGACAAATACCATGTGATTTCACTCGTGTGGAATTTAAGAAATAAAACAGATGAACATAGGGGAATGGAAGTAAAAAGAAAATAAGATAAAAACAAAGAGGGAGGCAAACCATAAGAGACTCCTCAATATAGTGAACAAACTGAGGGTTGCTGGAGGAAAGGTGGGTCAGGTGATGGGGTAATTAGGTGATAGGTATTAAGGAGGGCACTTGATGTAATGAGCACTGGGTGTTATAGTCAAGTGATGAATCACTAAATTCTACTCCTGAAACTAATAATACACTATATGTTAACTAAATTGAACTTAAATAAAGACTTTTAAAAAATGAAAACACTTCTAACTTCTTTAAAGAAGATGGTAGTTGAAAAAGAAGAAATACTCCCCTACAAAACTGGTCAAAGAATGAAACAAAATAAAATAAATTATGATGCCAAAAAGAATAATTGTGCATAAAGGTGGAGAAAGGCTGTTGAATCTTCATTCAGTGGTAAAACTGGGATCATTGTTAGCAGGGTCAGTAGGTGCAAAAACTAGGGAGCAAGTTGGGGAGAACAAACGCAGGCTGGAATCCACTGTCTTTCACCACTTTTAATCAAAATAGCCTGCAGATGGGAGCGCCTGGGTGGCTTAGTCGGTTAAGCATCGGCTTTCAGCTCAGGTCATGACCTCAGGGTCCTGGGATGGAGCCCCATGTCAGGCTCCCCGCTCAGCCGGGAGTCTGCTTCTCCCTCTCCCTCTGCCTGCCGCTCCCCCTGCTTGTGCTGGCTTTGTCAAATAAATAAATAAATAAATAAATAAATAAATAAATAAATAAATAAATAAATAAAATCTTTAAAAAAAATAGCCTGCAGATAGAAATAGCTGCTGCTGCTTCACGCTCACCACCCAAATCTCACCAAATAGTTTTTGGACATTTTCTACTAGAACCATATGTGTAATGGTAATGAGCACTTTTTAGGTAATTTGTACATTTTTATTGTCCTTATAATATTTCAAAGTAAAATAATTTCTAATTACTCACTAGGAATTCCCCTCTACTATACTCTAAAACTGTATTTTACAGCAAATATATATATATATTTATACATGTCTTTTAAGCTTCTTTATGTTAATATTGTGCAATCAGATGCATACTGTAGTAATTCCATAAAGCTCAACTACATATCTCATCTCTATGATTTAAGTCAAGTTATTTAATTTGTGCCAGTTTCCTTATTAGTTAAGTTGGTATAATAATAGAATTCATGTCTTAGAAGAGTTGTGAGAATTACATGAGATAAAACATGTACAAATTAGCATGATAATTAGCATATTGTAAGTGCTTAATAAATGATATTTTTCAAGCTAGAAAATATAAGCATAATGAATAAGTGTGTAAATATAAGTCATGAATTTGTAGATTTCACTGCATGAATTTTGATACGTAATTTTCCTCTGCTTTTAGGTCAATGGGGCATGATAAAATCCACCATTGATACATAGATATTGATAGGTATGTGGAAAGAATGGTTCTTCAGATGTCATCTAACCACGACTTTTAAAAAAAACTTCCATCCGTAATAAATTTACATCAAAACCTAGAAAAACTCATTTTAAATGTAAATGGACTAAATTCCCCAATAAAATGTCACAGAGTAGCTGAGTGAATAAAAATCCAAGATCCTACTGTATGTTGTCTGCAAGAAACTCACTTTAGATTCAAGGACACACATAGGCTGAACATGAAGAAATGATAGAATATATTCCATAAAATTTGTAATAAAAAGAAAGCAAGGGGTGCCTGGGTGGCTCCGTCAGTTAAGGTCTGCCTTGGGCTTGGGTCATGATCTCAGGGTCCCGGGATTGAGTCCCATGTCGGGCTCTCTGCTCAGCGGGTAGTCTGCTCCTTCCCCTCACTCTCCCTCTGTGCTCTCCCATCGCTCTCAAATAAATAAATAAAATCTTAAAAAAAGAAAGCAAGAGTGACTATACTAATATCACATGAAGTAAACTTGAAGATTAAAACTGTCTCTAGGAACCATTAAGGCAGACACATAAAAATAAAAAGTAAGTTCAACAGAAAGATATAACAATTGTAAATATATATGGACCCAAAACAAAGTGTATATATATAAAACAAATATTGACGGGTATGAAAGAAGAAATTGACAGCAATACTGTAATGGTAGGAATTTTCAATACCACAATACCCAAAATGGATAGGACATCTAGACAGAAAATCAGTGAGGAGAACACTTGAGCAACAAATGGACCTAACAGGCATACACAGAACTTTCCATCCAACAGCAGAATATACATTCTTCTTAAAAGCATATGAGACGTTTACTTACCAAGATAGGTCACATGTTACACTACAAAATCAGTCTTAATAAATGTAGGAAGATTTAAAGATCTACATCATATCAGGTATCTTCTCTGTCCACAATGGAATGAAACAAGAAATTAACAGCAAGAAAACTGGAAAATTCACAAATATGTGGAACCTAAATAACACACTATTGAACAACTGCTGCATCAAATAAGAACTCAAAAGGAAATTATAAAAAAAATATTTTGAGACAAATGAAAATGAAAACACAACTTACCAAAACTGATGGGTTGCAGCAAAATCAGTATTAAGGGGGAATTTTACAGTAATAAGTATCTACATTAAATAAAAAAGAGTGAGATCTGAAATAAACAACACCTCAAGGAACTAGAAAAAAGATTTCCAGTAATATATTGAATAAGAGTGGTGAGAGTGGGCATTTTTGCCTTTTGCCTGTCCTCAGAGGAAAGGATTTCAATTTCTCTCCATTGAGTGTAGTGTTAAGTGTGGTTTTGTCACATATGACCTTTATTATGTTGAGGCATGTTCCTTCTATACCCAACCTATTAAGGGTTTTTATCATGAAAACATGCTGTATTTTGTCAAACACTTTTTCTATTGAGATGATCATCCGATTTTTTTATTATATTCAATTAGCCCACATATAATACCTCATCAGTTTTTTATGTAGTGTTCAAAGATTCATCAGTTGTGTATAACACCCAGTGCTCGATCATGTGATTTTTATCTTTCATTCTATTAATGTGATGTATTAAATTTATTGATTCATGTTCGTTGAACCATCCTTGCATCCCAGGCAAAAATCTCACTCAGTCGTGTTGTATAACCATTTTAACGTGTTTTTTGTTTTGTTTTGATAATATATTGTTGAGAATGTTTGCATTTATATTCATTAGAGATATGGCTGTATAGGTTTCTTCTTGTAGTATTCTTATTTGGCTTTGGTATTAAGGTAATGCTGGCCTTGTAAAATGAGTTTTCAAGTATTCCTTGCTCTTCAATGTTTTGGAAGAGTTTGAGAAGGACTGGCATGAATTCTTAAAATGTTTGGTGGAATTAACCAGCAAAACCATCTGGTCCTAGGGTTTTCTGTGTTGGGAGATTTTTGATTACTGATTCAATCTCTTTACTCACTATTGGTATGTTCATATTTTCAATTTCTTCCTGATTCATTCTTGGTAGGTAGTGTGTTTCTAGAAATTTATCCATTTCTTCGATATTATCTAATTTTAGCATATAATTGTCCTTAGAAGTCTCTTATTATCCTAAGTATTTCTGTAATGTCATTTGTGGTACCTCCTCTTTCATTTCTAATCTTATTTGAGTCTTTCCTCTTTTTTTCCCCTTAGTCTATCTAAAGGTTTGTCAATTTTGTCTTTTCAAAAAACCCCAGCTCTTAGTTTTGTTGACTTTCTATTTCTTCTCTGGTCTATATTGCATTTATTTCTGCTCTGATCTTTATTCCTTCCTCCCTTCCTTCTTGAGATTAATTTGTTCTTCTTTTTATGGTTCCTTGAGGTGTAAAATTATGTTGTTTATTTGAAACCTTGATATTTTCTTAATATATTATCACCATAAACTTTTATTTCAGATCTGTTTTTGCTATATCTGATAAATTTTGATATATTTCCCTTTTTAATCTCTTTGATTTTTTCTCTTTCACCCATTGATTATCCAGAAGTATGTTGTGTAGTTTCCACATGTTTGTAGATTTTTCACCTTTTCTCTTAGTGATTTCTTAGTGTCATACCAATGTGGCCAAGAAAGATATTTGGTAGGATTTCAATCTTACATTTGCTAAGATAAATTTTGTTTCTTATGTTCCATCCTGGATAATGTTCCATGTGCACTTGAGAAGATTGTATATTCTGCTGCTATTAAATAGAATTTTCTACATATTTCTGTTTAGTCCATTTATCTAAAGTATGGTTTATTTTCAAAATTATTGTTTTCTGTTTGATGATTTATGCATTGCTGACTGTGGAGTACTGAAGTCCCCTAGTGTTATTGTAATGTCTAGTTCTGCCTTTATATCTATTAGTATTTACTTAATATGTTTAGGTGCTCCTGTGTTGGGTGCATATATATTTACAATTGTTATATTTTCTTGAAGCATTGACTTCTTTATCATTATATAATGACATTCTTTGTATCTTGTTACAATTTTTGGTTTTAAATATACTTTGTCTGAAAGAAATGTCTTCCCCATTTGTATGGAATGTCCTTTCAACTCTTCACTTTGAGCCTATTTGTGTCTTTAGACCTAAATTAGTCTCATGTAAGCAGCATATTGTTGGGTCTTTAAAAAAAAAAAATCCATTGAGGGCGCCTGGGTGGCCCAGTTGGTTGGGCGGCTGCCTTCGGCTGGGGTCATGATCCTGGAGTCCCGGGATCGAGCCCCGCATCGGGCTCCCTGCTCAGCGGGAGGTCTGCTTCACCCTCTGACCCTCTTCCCTCTTGTGCTCTCTGTCTCTCATTCTCTCTCTCTCAAATAAATAAATAAAATCTTAAAAAATAAATTAAATTAAAAGAAATCCGTTCAATCACTCTACACCTTTTGATTGGTGAATTTAGTGCATTTACATGTAGAGTGGTTAATTGTATATAAATACTACTGCCATTTTTCCATTTGCATTCTGTTTATTTTATATCACCATTGCTTCCTTTCCCTCTGTTTCTGCCTACCTTTCTAAATTGGTGTTTTTCCATGGTGGTGTGTTCAGGCCCCCTCTTTTTGTGTTTTGTGAATCTACTCTAGATACTTCTTTGTGGTTATCATAAGGTTTACATAAAACACCCCATAGATAAAACAGTCCATTTTATGCTGATAGATACTTGATTTGTCTATAAAAGCCCCACCCATTTACTACTCCCCTTTTTTACAATAGTTCCCTATCCACAGGGTACATGTTCCAACATTCCTAGCACTTGCATAAACCTGTAGATAGTACCAAACCCTATATTTACTATGTTTTTCCCATATATTTTACCTAGAATTAACTATAGTAAATTTTATAAATTAGACACAGTAAGACATTAACCATAACAATAATAAAATAAAGTGATTGTAGCAATGTACTATAATAAAAAGTCATGTGAATGTGGTTGCTCTCACTCTGAAAGCATCTTATTATACTGCATGCCCCCTTCTTTTTCTGTGATGTTGTGAGATGATAAAATGCCTGTGTGATGAGGTGAAGTGAGACGAAATGATGTAGGCATTGTGATACAGCATTAAACGACTATTAATATTCTGTTATGGCAGAAGGAGGAAGATGAGCTTTCAGACCACAATTCAACACAGGTAAGAGAAATCACAGAAAAATAAGTAAAAAATGAGAGCAGACTACTGTACTTTTGACATCACAATTCAACACATTTATGCTGTAATTACTTTACAAATTATATTTATTTGTTTTTAATGCTCTTTTCCTTTAATCTTTATACTGTATTAAAGTTGTTAACACACCATCCCAATATTATAGACCGATAGTTTTCTAAATCTGATTGTCTATTTTTCTTTGTTCTTTTTTAAAAAAAGAATTTTCATCATAAACGTACACTTTAATCCTCATCTGCTTTATCCCTCATCCCTCCCCCACCAACCTCCTCTGTGGTCATCATCAGTTAGTTCTCTGTAATTAAGATTCTGTTTCTTCTTTTCTCTCTCTCTGCTCATTTGCTTTGTTTCTTAAATTCCACATATGGGTGAAATCATATGATATTTGTCTTTCTTTGACTGACTTATTTCACATAGAATTATACTCTCCAGCTTCGCCATGTTGTTACAAATGGCAAGATTTCATTATTTTTGATGGTTTAGTAATATTCCATTCCTGAGTGATATTCTATGTGAGATATATCTATATGTAGATATATATAGATATATCTATATATCTATATATATCTTCTTTATCTGTTCATTTATAAATGGACACTTGGTCTAGGGCTGCTTCTATAGTTTGGCTATTGTGAATAATGTGCAATAAACATACAGGTGCATGCATCCTTTTGATTATTATTTTTGTATTTTTTGGGTAAATGCCCAGTAGTGTAATTACTGAGATGTAGGGTAGTTCTGTTTTTAAGTTTTTGAGGAACCTTCATACTGTTTTCCACAGTGGCTGTACCAGTTTGCATTCCCACCAACAGTGCACTATGGTTACTTTTTTCCCCCACATCCTCATAACACCTGAAGTTTCTTATTTTTCATTTTAACCATTCTGGCAGGTGTGAGGTGATATCTCACTGTAGCTTTGCTTTGAATTTTCCTGATGATGAGTGACTTTGAGCATCTTTTCATGTGTCTGTTGGCCATCGGGATATCTTCTTTGGATAAATGTCTGTTCATGTCTTCTGCTCATTTCGTAATTGGATTCTGTGATTTTTAGGGGTTGAGCTATATAAGTTCCATATATTTTTAGATACTAACCCTTTATTGGATATGTCATTTGCAAATATCTTCTCCCATTCAGTAGATGGCTTTTTAGTTTTGTTGATTGTTTGCTGTGCAGAGACCTTTCACTTTGATGTAGTCCCAATAGCTTATTTTCACTTTTATTTCCCTTGCCTCAGGAAACATACCTAGAAAAATTTTGCTACAGCAAATGTCAGAGAGATTACTGCCTGTGTTCTCTCCTACAATATTTATGAATTCAGGTCTCACATTTAGATCTTTAATACATTTTGAATTTAGTTTTGTGTATGGTGAAAGAAAGTGGTCCAGTTTCATTCTTCACATGTTGCTATCCAGTTTTTCCAACACCAGTTTTTGAAGACACTGTATTTTTCCCATTGGATATTCTTTCCTGCTACATCAAGAATTGATTGAGCATATACTTGCGGGTTAATTTCTGGGTTTTCTGCCCCATTCATTTGATCTGTGTGTGTGTGTGTGTCTGTGTGTGTGTGTGTGTGTGTGTGTGTGTGTGTGTGTTTATGCCAGTAGCATATTTTTTTAAAATTTTTATTTATTCACTTGAGCAAGAGATAGTGAGTGAGAGAGAGAGAGAAAAGAGAGAGAGAGAGAGAGAGAGAGAGAGAGCACAAGTGGGGGGAGGGGCAGAGGGAGAGGGAGAAGCAGACTCCCCGCTGATCATGGAGCCCAACACAGGGCTCAATCCCAGAACCCCAGGACCATGATCTGAGCTAAAGTCAGAAGCTTAACTGACTGGACCACCCAGGCTCCCCCCATACTGTTTTAATTACTACCACTTTGTAATATAACTTAAAATCTGGAACTGTAATACCTCCAGTTTTTTTTTTCCTTTTTCAAGATTGTTTTGGCTATTCGAGGTCTTTTGCGGTTCCATCCAAATTTTAAGATTGTTGTAGTCCTATGAAAAATTTTCTTGAAACTTTGATAGGGGTTCCATTAAATCTGTACTTTGCCTTGGGTAGTATAGACATTTTAACAATATTTGTTCCTTCAACACATGAGCATAGAGGTCTTTGCATTTATTTGCATTGTCTTGAATTTATTTCATCAGTGTTTTGAAGTTTTAAGAGTACAGGTCCTTCACTTCTTTTGTTCAGTTTTTTTTTTCCTAAAGAGTGGAGGACAGAGGAAGAATTAAGGTGGTAGGGTCATAAGAAGACCTTATACTTGCCTCCTCCCAAGAACACAGCTAGATAAATATCAAATCATTCTGAAAACCCAGGAAATTGATCTGAGAGCTGAGAGAACAAACTGCACAACTAGAGGGAGACAAAAGGGCACATCGATGAAGGTAAGAGGTGCAGAATTGTGATTCAGGGGAGAAAAGAATCACTGGTGCTGCAGAGGCGAGGGAGCCCTAATCATGGAGAGAAGAGAGAAAGAGAGAGAGGGAGAGAGCAGGGCACAGGACATTGCACAAGAAAAATACTTCCTCAAAGCCATTGATGGGGAAAATGAGAGAAGCTAATAATCACAAGATTTACAGGCAGCGGTGCTCAAAGTCTGAAGTTTTAGAAGCCCATGCCATCACCAGGGTGGGGCCTGGTAGGTATAGAGGTGCTCCTGTGGAGAAGGAGGGCAGAGGCCCAGGAGTGGGCATTGTGGTCTGAGGATTCCCTGGGCTGCACTGGGAGAGACTGTTCCCTTTCTTGGAGTGCATTTGGGAGAGGTAGCACTGCCTCTCTGAGGACAAAAGAGCCAGCAGTTGCCATTGTTAGCATAGGAGCAGAGGCAGCTGCTGAGGGCACCTAACCTGGGCATTGGCCTTTTGTTGCACTTTACCATAAACTCCAAGCCCCTGCATATTCATACGACTGCTCTTCTAGGACAAACCAGCACCAACTAAAGTGCAGTGAGACCCTCCCCCAGAGTATCACAATGGGCCCATACCATACTGGGTCCCTAAAATTTGGAGTTTGGAAACCAGCTGGCATGCTTGAGATAAAACACAAGAGCATTGTACTGCTGGGTGGGCAGACTGCTTGAACACAGACAGGGTGTGGAGGCAGGGATATGAGGGGAAGCCTGGGACAAAGGAAGGGAGATTGTTAGCTCTTCTGTGAGGGCTTCCTGAACAATAGCAGCATGATCTCCCATCTGTGGGGATGAGACCACCAGTTGACGGCATTTTTAACAGGCCCATCGGCATGGACAGGCGTCAGTGAGCAGCACAACATCCACAGTGGAGCCTTGAGCCCCTTACAAGCCCTGCCCCCTTTTGCTCTCCAGGTGCATTTTTACAAGGGTAAGTGTGCCTGCAAGACAGAGCAGAAGTGAGACCCTCCCCCAGAGGATCGGCACAAACCCTCCACACCCACCAAGCCTACTGACAATAGAGTGCTGAAAAGCTTCAGCCCTAGGAGAAACAGATCGAGCCTCTTTTAATAAGCAGACCAAAGCACACCTACTTAAAACTGACCACACAGTGGACAAGGTCCAAACACTCCCCACTGCAGGCAAGGAGAAGCTCTGCAGAGGACTGATTTCAGGGAAAGAGCAGCCAAAAGCAGACACACCGTCTCCAGACACACAGTCTCCAGACACACCATCTACACCAGAAACACTTCCCGAAATGTCAGACCCTGGACAGTATATGACCTCGTCTTAATATAGCCATTATTCTCATGATCAGGAAACATAACAGGCTTTCCTAACACAGAGAACACAGAGACCTAGACAAAATGCCACGACAGAGGAATTCATGCTGAAAGAAAGAGCGAGAAGAGATCAGAGCCAAGGATCTAATAAATAGATAGAAGTAATATGTCTGAACCAGAATTTAAAACAATGATCATGAGGATACTAGCTGGGCTAGAGAAAAGCATGGAAGACACCAGGTAATCCCTTAGCACAGAGCTAAGAGACGTAAAGACTAGTCAGGCCGAAATAAAAAAAAAAAAATGCTATAACAGAGATGCAAAGCTGACTGGTTGTAATGATCACAAGGATGGAAGAAATAAAAGAATGAGGATGTGATATAGAAGACAAAGTTATGGAAAATGATGAAGCTGAAAAGAAGAAGGAAAGAAAAATACTGAATCGTGAATGTAGATTTAGGGAACTCAGCGACTCCAAAAAGCAAAATAATATTCATATCATAGGAATCCCAGAAGAAGAAGAGAGAGAAAAGGGGGCACAAGGTTCCTTTGAGGAAATTATAGCTGAAAACTTCCCTAATATGGGGAAGGAAATAGGCATCCAAAGTCAGGATCCGCAGAGAACTCCCATTAAAATCAACAAAAACAGGCCAACACCAAGACATATTGTAGTAAAATTTGCAAAATACAGAGATAAGTAAAGAATGTTGAAAGCAGCAAGGGACATAAATCCCTAACATACAAGGGAAGCCAAATAAGGTTAGCAAAACAGATCTCTCCACCGAAATTTGGCAAGCCAGGATACAGTGGCATGATATATTCAACATGCTGAATGAGAAAATAAGCAGCCAAGAATATTTTATCCATCAAGGCTGTCATTCAGAATAGAAGGAGAGCTAAAGAGTTTCCCAGACAAACAAAAAATAAGGAGTTCATGACCACTAAACCAGCCCCATAGGAAATATTAAAGGGGACTCTCCGAGTGGGGAAGAAAGACCAAAAGCAATAAACACTAGAAAGGAACAGAAAAAAAATATCCAGAAACACCAACCTTACCTGTAAAACAATGGCATTAAATTCATATCCATCAATAATCACTCTGAATGTAAATGGACAAAATGTTCCAATCAAAAATCATAGGATATCTGAATGGATAAAAAAATAAAAATAAGACCCATCTATATGCTGCTTACAAGAGACTCATTTTAGACCTAAAGACACTTGCAGATTGAAAGTGAAGGGATGGAGAACCATCTATCATGCTAATGGACATCAAAAGAAAGCCAGAATGCCCATACTTTGATCAGACAAACTGGATTTCAAAATAAAGACTAACAAGAGGTGAAGGGCTCTATATCATAATAAAGAAGTCCATCCAACAGGAAGATCTAAATAATTGTAAATATTTATGCCCCCAACTTGGGAGCACCAAAATACATAAAACAATTAATAGCAAACATAAAGAAACTCATTGATAACTATACAATAATAGTAGGGCATATTAACACCCTACTTACAGCAATGGACAGATCATCTAAGCAGAGGATCAACAAGAAAGCAATGGCTTTGAATGACATACTGGACCAGATGGACTTAACAGATATATTCAAAACATTTCATCCTAAAGCAGCTGGTTACATATTCTTTTCAAGGGCGGAAGGGACATTCTCCAGAATAGAGCACATACTGGTCCACAAATCAGGCCTTAACAAGCACAAAAAGATTGAGATCATACCCTGCATATTTTCAGACCACACTGCTATGAAACTTGAAGTCAACCACAAGAAAAATTTTGGAAAGACCACAAATACTTGGAGGTTAAGGAACATCCTACTAAGAATGAATGGGTGACCAGGAAATTAAAGAAGACATAAAAAATATACATGGAAACAAATGAAAATGAAAACACGCCTGTCAAAAACCATTGTGATCCAGACAAAGAGGTCATAAGAGGGAAGTATAAGCAATACAAGCCTACCCCAAGAAGAAAGAAATGTATCAAATACACACCTAACTTTACACCAAAAGGAGCTAGGACAGGAACAGCAAATGAAGTCTAAAGCCAGCAGAAGAAGGGAAATAATACAGATTAGAGCAGAAATAAAAGATATAGAAACAACAATAAAAAAGCACTAAGACAGATCATTGAAAGTAGGAGGTGATTCATTGAAAGAATTAGTAAAATTGATAACCCCCTAGCTAGACTTATCAAAAACAAAAGAGAAAGGTCCCAAATAAAATCACAAATGAAAGAGGAGAGATTACAAATAATACCACAGAAATACAAACAATTACTAGAGAATAGTATGAAAAATTATATGCTAAAAAATTGGGTAATCTGTAAGAAATGGATAAATTCCTAGAAACATATAAACTACCAAAACTAAAACAGGAAGAATGACAAAATTAAGACAGACCCATTACCAGCAAAGAAATTGAGTCTGTAATCAAAAATCTCCCAACAAAAAAGTGTCCAGGGCCAGATGGCTTCCCAGGGGAATTCTACCAGAAATTTAAAGAATAGTTAATACCTATTTTCTCAAACTATTCCAAAAAATACAAGTGGAAGGAAAACTTCCAATATCATTCTATCATGCCAGCATTACCTTGATTCCAAAACCAAAGACCCACCAAAAAGGAGAATTACAGGCCAATATCCTTGATGAACATGGATGTAAAAATTCTCACCAAGATACTAGAAACAGTACCCAACAGTACATTAAAAGAATTATTCACCACGTTCAAGTGGGATTTATTCCTGGGCTGCAAGAATGGTTCAAGACTCACAAATAATTCAACCTGATACACCACATTAATAAAAAAAAGAATAAGAACCATATGATCCTCACAAAAGATGCAGAAAAAACATTTGACAAAATATAGCATCCATTGATTTTATTTTATTATGTTCTGTTAATCACCATACATTACATTAGTTTTTGAAGTAGTGTTCCGTGATTCATTGTTTGCGTGTAACACCCAGTCCTCCATTCATTACGTGCCCTCTTCAATACCCATCACCAGACTAACCCATCCCCCACCCCCTCCCCTTTAGAACCCTCAGTTTGTTTCTCAGAGTCAATAGTCTCTCATGGTTCGTCTCCCCCTCCGATTTTCCACCCTTCATTTTTCCCCTCCTGCTATCTTCTTCTTCTTCTTCTTCTTCTTCTTCTTCTTCTTCTTCTTCTTCTTCTTCTTCTTCTTCTTCTTCTTCTTCTTCTTCTTCTTCTTCTTCTTCTTCTTCTTTTTAACATAGAATGTATTATTTGTTTCAGAGGCACAGGTCTGTGATTCAACAGTCTTACACAATTCACAGCGCTCACCATAGCACATACCCTCCCCAGTGTCTATCACCCAGCCACCCCATCCCTCCCACCCCCCACCACTCCAGCAACCTTCATTTGTTTCCTGAGATTAAGAATTCCTCATATCAGTGAGATCATATGATACATGTCTTTCTCTGATTGACTTATTTCACTCAGCATAATACCCTCCAGTTCCATCTACATCGATGCAACTGGCAAGATTTCATTTCTTTAGATGGCTGCATAATATCCATTGTATATATATACCACATTTTCTTTATCCATTCATCTGTCGGTGGACATCTTGGCTCTTTCCATGGTTTGGTTATTGTGGACATTGCTGCTATAAACATCGGGGTGCACGTACCCCTTTGGATCACTACACTTGTATCTTTGGGGTAAATACCCAGGAGTGCAATTGCGGGGTCGTAGGGTAGCTCTATTTTCAACTTTTTGAGGAACCTCCATACTGTTTTCCAGAGTGGCTGCACCAGCTTTCATTCCCACCAACAGTGTAGGAGGGTTCGCCTTCCTCCGCATTCCCGCCAAGATCTGTCGTTTCCTGACTTGTTAGTTTTAGCCATTCTGACTGGTGTGAGGTGGTATCACATTGAGGTTTTGATTTGGATTTCCCTGATGCCGAGCAATGTTGAACACTTTTTCATGTGTCTGTTGGCCATTTGGATGTCTTTGGAAAAATGTCTGTGCATGTCTTCTGCCCATTTCTTGATTGGATCATTTGTTCTTTGGGTGTTAAGTTTGATAAGTTCTTTATAGATTTTGGATACTAGCCCTTTATCTGATATGTCATTTGCAAATATCTTCTCCCATTCTGTCAGTTGTCTTTTGGTCTGTTTCTTTTGCTGTGCAAAAGCTTTTTATCTTGATGAAGTCCCGATAGTTCATTTTTGCCCTTGCTTCCCTTGCCTTTGGCGATGTTTCTAGGAAGAAGTTGCTGCAGCTCATGTTGAAGAGGTTGCTGCCTCTGTTCTCCCTTAGGATTTTGATGGACTCCTCTCTCGCATGTAGGTCTTTCATCCATTTTGAGTCTATTTTTGTGTGTGGTGTAAGGAAATGGTCCAGTTTCATTCTCCTGCATGTGGCGGTCCAATTTTCCCAACACCATTTGTTGAAGAGACTTTTCTCCATTGGACATTCTTTCCTGCTCTGTTGAAGATTACTTGACCGTAGAGTTGAGGGTCCATTTCTGTGCTCTCTATTCTGTTCCATTGATCTATGTGTCTGTTTCTGTGCCAGTACCATACTGTCTTGATGACGACAGCTTTGTAGTAGAGCTTGAAGTCCGGAATTGTGATGCCACCAGCTTTGCTTTTCCTTTTCAAAATTTCCCTGGCTATTCGGGGTCTTTTCTGGTTCCATACAAATTTAGGGTTATTTGTTCCATTTCTTTGAAAAAAGTGGATGGTATTTTGATAGGGATTGCGTTAAATGTGTAGATTGCTCTAGGTAGCATTGACATCTTCACAATACTTGTTCTTCCAATCCATGAGCATGGAACGATTTTCCATTTCTTTGTGTTTTCCTCAATATCTTTCATGAGTATTTTATAGTTTTCTGAGTACAGATTCTTTGCCTCTTTGATTAGATTTATTCCTAGGGATCTTATGGTTTTGGGTGCAGTTGTAAATGGGATTGACTCCTTAATTTCTCTTTGTTCTGTCTTGTTGTTGGTGTGTAGGAATGCCACTGATTTCTGTGCATTGATTTTATATCCTGCCACTTTATTGAATTCCTGTATGAGTTCTAGCAGTTTTGGGGTGGAGTCTTTTGGGTTTTCCACATAAAGTATCATAACATCTGCAAAGAGTGAGAGTTTGACTTCTTCTTTGCCGATTTGGATGCCTTTGATTTCTTTTTGTTGTCTGATTGCTGTGGCTAGGACTTCTAATACTATGTTGAATAGCAGTGGTCATAGTGGACATCCCTGCCGTGTTCCTGACCTTAGGGGGAAGCTCTCAGTTTTTCCCCATTGAGATTGATATTTGCTGTGGGTTTTTCAGAGATGGCTTTTATGGTATTGAGGTATGTACCCTCTATCCTTATACTCTGAAGAGTTTTGATCAAGAAAGGATGCTGTCCTTTGTCAACTGCTTTTTCTGCATCTATTGAGAGGACCATATGGTTCTTGTTCTTTCTTTCATTAATATATTGTATCACGTTGATTGATTTGTGGATGTTGAACCAACCTTGCAGCCCAGGGATAAATCCCACTTGGTCGTGGTGAATAATCCTTTTAATGTACTGTTGGAACCTATTGGCTAGTATTTTGGTGAGAATTTTTGCATCCATGTTCATCAAGGATATTGATCTGTAATTCTCCTCTTTGATGGGGTCTTTATCTGGCTTGGGGTTCAAGGTAATGGAGGACTCACAAAACGAGTTTGGAAGTTTTCCTTCCATTTCTATTTTTTGGAACAGTTCCTGAAGAATAGGTATTAATTCTTCTTTAAATGTTTGGTAGAATTCCCCTGGGAAGCCATCTGGCCATGGGCTTTTGTTTGTTGGGAGCTTTTTGATGACTGCTTCAATTTCCTTAGGGGTTATAGGTCTGTTTAGGTTTTCTATTTCTTCCTGGTTCAGCTTTGGTAGTTGATACATCTCTAGGAATGCACCCATTTCTTCCAGATTATCTAATTTGCTGGCATAGAGTTGCTCATAATATGTTCTTATAATTGTTTATATTTCTTTGGTGTTGGTTGTGATCTCCCCTCTTTCATTCATGATTTTATTTATTTGGGTCCTTTCTCTTTTCTTTGGATAAGTCTCGCCAGGGGTTTATCAGTCTTATTAATTCTTTCCAACAACCAGCTCCTAGTTTCCTTGATCTGTTCTGCTGTTCTTTTGGTTTCTAGTTCATTGATTTCTGCTCTGATCTTTATTATTTCCCTTCTCCTGCTGGGTTTAGGCTGTATTTGCTGTTCTTTCTCCAGCTCCTTTAGGTGTAGGGTTAGGTTGTGTATTTGAGACCTCTCTGTTTCTTGAGAAAGGCTTGTATTGCTATGTACTTTCCTCTTAGGACTGCCTTTGCTGCATCCCAAAGATTTTGAAGAGTTGTGTTTTCATTTTCATTTGTTTCCATGAATTTTTTAAAATTCTTCTTTAATTTCTTGGTAGACCCATTCATTCTTTAGTATGATGATCTTTAGCCTCCATGTATTTGAGTTCTTTCCGACTTTCCTCTTGTGACTGAGTCCTAGTTTCAAAGCATTGTGGTCCGAAAATATGCAGGGAATGATCCCAAACTTTTGGTACCGGTTGAGACCTGATTTGTGACCTAGGATGTGATCTATTCTGGAGAATGTTCCATGGGCACTAGAAAAGAGTGTGTATTCTGTTGCTTTGGGATGGAATGTTCTGAATATATCTGTGAAGTCCATTTGGTCCAGTGTGTCATTTAAAGTCTTTATTTCCTTGTTGATCTTTTCTTAGATGATCTGTCCATTTCAGTGAGGGGGGCTTTAAAGTCCCCCACTATTACTGTATTGTTGTCAATGTGTTTCTTTGCTTTTGTTATTAATTGGCTTATATAATTGGCTGCTCCCTAGATAGGGGCATAGATATTTACAATTGTTAGATCTTCTTGTTGGATAGAACCTTTATTATGATATAGTGTCCTTCCTCATCTCTTATTATAGTCTTTGGTTTAAAATCTAATTTTTCTGAAACAAGGATTGCCACCCCAGCTTTCTTTTGGTGTCCATTAGCATGGTAAATCGTTTTCCACCCCCTCACTTTCAATCTGGGGGTGTCTTTGAGTCTAAAATGAGTCTCTTGCAGGGAGCATATCGATGAGTCTTGTTTTTTTTTTATCCAATCTGATACCCTATGTCTTTTGAGTGGGGCATTTAGCCCATTTACATTCAGGGTAACTATTGAAAGATATGAATTTAGTGCCATTGTATTGCCTGTATGGTGACTGTTACTGTATATTGTCTGTGTTCCTTTCTGGTCTATGTTACTTTTAGGCTCTCTCTTTGCTTAAAGGATCCCTTTCAATATTTCTTGTAGGGCTGGTTTCGTGTTAGCAAATTCTTTTAGTTTTCTTTCTTACTTTTTTTTTTTTTTTTGTCTTGGAAGCTTTTTATCTCTCCTTCTATTTTCAATGACAGCTTAGCTGGATATAGTATTCTTGGCTGCATATTTTTCTCATTTAGTGCCCTGAATATATCATGCCAGTTCTTTCTGCCCTGCCAGGTCTCTGTGGATAGGTCTGTTGCCAATCTAATGTTTCTACCATTGTAGGCTACAGAGCTCTTATCCCGAGCTGCTTTCAGGATTTTCTCTTTGTCTCTGAGACTGATAAGTTTTACTACTAGATCTTGGGTTGTTGAACTATTTTTATTGATTTTGAGGGGGGTTCTCTGTGCCTCCTGGATTTTGATGCCTGTTTCCTTCCCCAAATTAGGAAAGTTCTCTGCTATAATTTGCTCCAATATGCCTTCTGCCCCTCTCTCTCTTTCTTCTTCTTCTGGGATCCCAATTATTCTAATATTGTTTCATCTTATGGTATCACTTATCTCTCGAAATCTGCTCTCGTGATCCAGTAGTTGTTTATCTCTCTTTTTCTCAGCTTCTTTATTTTCCATCATTTGGTCTTCTATATCACTAATTCTCTCTTCTGCCTCATTTATCGTAGCAGTTAGAGCTTCCGTTTTTGATTGCACCTCATTAATAGCCTTTTTGATTTCGACTTGGTTAGATTTTAGTTCTTTTATTTCTCCAGAGAGGGTTTCTCTAATATCTTCCATGCTTTATTCAAGCCCATCTAGTATCTTTTTAAAATCGTCATTCTGAACTCTAGTTCCAACATCTTACTAAAGTCCGTATTGGTTAGGTCCCTGGCCGTCGGTACTGCCTCTTTTTCTTTTTTTTGAGGTGATTTTTTCCATCTTGTCATTTTGTTCAGAGGAGAATACTTGAATGAGAGAACAAAATGCTAACAGGATGACAATAACCCCAGAAAAATATACACTAACCAAATCAGAAGAGACCTGAAACTGGGGGAAAAGAAAGGGAAAGAATGAAAAGAGAAAAAGATAATGATAAAAAACAAACAAACAAAAACAGAATATGATCAAATATGATCAGGCTGGCGCATAGATCAATGCCACACACTAGATTTGGGGCGTATTTTGGTCTGTTAGAAGAAAGTGCGTCCCAAAATTTTAAAGAAAGTAAAACTTATATATGTACAAAAATAAGGGTAAATACGATGAAGTGATGGAATATGACTGTAAAGATGAAAATTATAAAAGATTTTATAGAAGGATTTGATAAGATAAGAGGTTGTTTGAAAAAAGACAGAAGAGGATTTAAAAAAAAGGGGGAGAATGTGATAGGCGGGAGACTAGAACAAAGCCATACACTAGAGATTCAGGGTATATTTTGGTCTGTTAGAAGAAACTATCCCAAAATTTTAAAGAGAGAACAACTTATATATTTATACCAAAAATAAGGTTAACTACTATGAAGGGATAGAATATGACTCTAAAAATGAGAAATAAAAAAGATTTTTTAACAAAGGGATTGATAAGATGTTGGTTGAAAAAGGGAAAAAGAAAAATTCAAAAAAAAAGAAAAAAGGAAATTAAAAAAATTAACTTTGAAGGACTAAAGAATCGTGGGGAAAAAGCCATGAATTCTATGTGCTGTATTCCCCTAGTGCTGGAGTTCTGCCGTTCTCATTGATTGAAAAACTTGGTCTTGGCTGGCTGTTGTTGCTGATCTTCTGGGGGAGGGGCCTGTTGCTGTGGTTCTCAAATGTCTTTGCCGGAGGCGGAATTGCCCCACCCTGGCCGAGGCCAGGCTAAGCAATCTGCTCGTGTTTGTTCTCAGGAGCTTTTGTTCCCTGCAAGCTTTCCATACAGCTTTGGAGGATGAGAGTGAAAATGGCAGCCTCCTAGTCTCCACCCCAGAGGAGCAAAGAACTCAGGACCCCATTCCTCAGTGAGCCCCAAGAGAAAAGCAGTCAGTCACTCCCATCTCCCTGGTCTCCGGCCGCACTCCATGCTCACCCAGCCTGTGACTGAGCGTTTCTCTCTCTGGCACACGACCCCGTTTGGAGTCTCCAAACCCAGCAAATTCCTGTGGTGCGCTCCCGCACCGCTCCTCCTGGGGGAGGAAGGGGACTCTCCCCTGATCTGCCACTTGTTGTGTCCCTGCTGGAAGAGCAGTGGCCCGACTCTGCTGCGGATCCTGGTTTATGGCAACCCCAAGCTGAGAGCCCACTCCTCGGCTCCATCTCTGCAGCCGGCTTCCCCACTCCGATACCTGGGAGCTCTGCTGCACTCAGGCACCCCCGGTCTTTCTGTGACCCCGAGTGTCCTGAGACCACACTGTCCCAGCGAGGGTTCCACCCTCCACTTAGCCACTGGAGCGATGTCCCTCAGCAGATACGACTTCTAAAATTTCCGATTTTGTGTTCTGCTGCTCTGTCACTTGCCAATAGTGGCTGACGGAGGCCCCCTCTCCCACCGTCTATCTTCCCGAATATCACCTCGGATTCACTTCTCCGCACGTCCTACCTTTCAGAAAGTGGTCGGTTTTCTGTTCAGAGAGTTGCTGCTATTCTTTTCTTCAATCTCCTGTTGAGTTTGTAGGTGTTCAGAATGGTTTGATCCCTATCTAGCTGAATTCCTGGGACCAGATGAAATTTAGGTCTCCTACTCCTTTGCCATCTTGCTCCTCCCCTAGCATCCATTCTTGATAAAAACCTGCATCAAAGTAGGGATAGAGGGAAAATACTTCCACATCATAAAGTCCATGCTCGAAATAACCACAGCTAATACCATCCTCAATAGGGAAAAAGTGACAGTTTTTCCTCTATGGTCAAGTACAAGACAGGAATGTCCACTCTCAACCCTCTTATTTAACATAGTACTGGACGTCCTAGTCTCAGCAATCAGCCAACAAAAAGGAACAAATGCATCCAAATTGGTAAGGAAGAAATAAAACTTTCACTATTCACAGATGACATGATTCTCTAATGTAGAAAACCCAAAAGACTACATCCCAAAACTTGCTGGAACTGTTACACAAGTTCAGCAAGATTGCAGGATACAAATTCAACATACAGAAATCTGTTGCACTTCTATACACCAGTAATGAAGCAGCGGAAAGAGAAATCAAGAAATTGATACCATTTAAAATTGAACCAAAAACCATAAGATACAAAGGAACAAACCTAACCGAAGAGGTAAAATATCTGTTCTCTGAAAACCATAGAGCACTTATGAAAGAAACTGAAGAGGGCACAAAGAAATGGAAAAAAAAATTCCATGTTCATGGAGTGGAAGAACACATATTGTTAAAACATCTATACTATCCAAAACAATCTACACATTTAATGTGATCCCTATCAAAATACCACCAGCGTTTTTCACAGAGCTAGCACAAACAATCCTAAAATTTGTATGGAACCACAAAGTCCCCTGAATAGCCACAGCAACCTTGAAACAGAAAAAAACAAAGCTGAAAGTATCACAGTTCCAGACTTCAAGTTATATTACAAAGCTGGAGTCATTAAGACAGGATGGTACTGGCACAAAAACACACATAAACCACTGGAATAGTATAGGGAACCCAGAAATGAACCCACAACCACATAGTCACCTAATCTCTGAAAAAGCTTGAAAGAATATCCAATGGAAAACAGTCTCTTCAACAGATGGTGATGGGAAAACTGGACAGCAACATGAAGAAGAATGAAACTGGACCACTTTCTTATACCAAACACAAAAATAAACTCAAAATGGATGAAAGACCTAAATGTGAGAAAGGAAACCATCATTTTCCTAGAGGAGAATAGAGGTAGCAGCGTCTTTAACCTCGGCTGTAGCAACTTCTTATTAGACATGTCTCTGGAGACAAGTTAAAGAGTTTTCTAACTTTTAATTTTAACCAAAGTGTGGTTTGAGCTAGATTTTTAAAAAATTCATTCTGATGATACTTGACTTTTGAGTGGTTTTTTTATTTCCCACTTACATCCTAATTTAATTACTGATATAGTTGAGTTTTAATATACCAGATTGTTTTGTTCCACCTGGTGTAGAGTACAAAATTGCAGTCGACAAAAGGCTCCCTTTGCTTAAAATTCTCCAAAACTATTAAAATGTCTCCCAAGAAAGGGAGATTCAGGTCCAGCAGATTTGTTTTTCCTTTATCTCTCGATCTCTCTCTGTCTCTGCCTTGGTCACTTTCTGTCTCACTCTCAGTCTCTCCCTCTCTTCTTTCTCTCTTTTTTGTCTCCTTCTTATGTTTCCCTAGTCCACAATGGAGGCCTCTTCCATTTTATTAGGAATTTGTCTGTTTTCTTATTATCAAAATTAAGATTTAATGGCAGACAGGGAAGTTTTCTGTATGTATTTGTAAAAATTCTATAATTTAACCTGACAAAGTAGGCTTTCAAACAGTTGTTTTACTAAACCTTTCTCTCTGTAGGATAATAAACTTAAATGTTCATCCTCAGTGGCAGAATGCTTCAAAAAAAATCCTATACAAGAATTTTTTTTAAAACTTACTACTTTAAAATATCTGGATAACTAATTTTTCAACTTTGACTGTTTGATAAATTTTAAGTACTCTGGGATATTTTAAATCTGTGATTGATGTTTTTGAGTCTACTTGTACATTTTAGAGAGGATTAAACTATTCTTATTTTGTTATTATTTAGGATTCAATAAGTTGTAGTTAAATTATTCCTTCTCTTGTATGTCAATCTTTTAATAAAATAATTCACAAGTTAATTGAAGATGAATGTCTCCAAAAACTTATGGGCAGAAATGGAAAAACGTTCCATGCTCATGGACTGGAAGAACAAATATTGTGAAGATGTCAATGCTACCTAGAGCAATCTACACATTCAATGCAATCCCCATCAAAATACCATCCACTTTTTTCAAAGAAATGAAACAAATAACCCTAAAATTTGTACGGAACTAGAAAAGACCCTGAATAGCCAGAGAAATGTGGAAAAAGAAAAGGAAAGCTGGTGGCATCACAATTCCGGACTTCAAGCTCTACTACAAAGCTGTCATCATCAAGACAGTATGGTACTGGCACAAAAACAGATACATAGATCAATGGAAGAGAATAGAGAGCCCAGAAATGGACCCGCAACTCTATGGTCAACTCATCTTCGACAAAGCAGGAAAGAATGTCCAATGGAAAAAAGACAGTCTCTTCAACAAATGGTGTTGGGAAAATTGGACCGCCACATGCAGAAGAATGAAACTGGACCATTTCCTTACACCACACACAAAAATAGACTCCAAATGGATGAAAGACCTAAATGTGAGAGAGGAGTCCATCAAAATCCTAGAGGAGAACACAGGCAGCAACCTCTTCGACCTGAGTCGCAGCAACTTCTTCCTAGAAACATCGCCAAAGGCAAGGGAAGCAAGGGCAAAAATGAACTATTGGGACTTCATCAAGACAAAAAGCTTTTGCACAGCAAAGGAAGCAGTCAACAAAACCAAAAGACAACCAGCAGAATGGGAGAAAGTATGTGCAAATGACATATCAGATAAAGGGCTACTATCCAAAATGTATAAAGAACTTATCAAACTCAACACCCAAAGAACAAATGATCCAATCAAGAAATGGGCAGAAGACATGAGCAGACATTTTTCCAAAGAAGACATCCATATGGCCAACAGACACATGAAAAAGTGTTCAACATCACTCAGCATCAGGGAAATCCAAATCAAAACCTCAGTGAGATACCACCTCACACCAGTTAGAATGGCTAAAATTAACAAGTCAGGAAATGACAGATGTTGGCGAGGATGTGGAGAAAGTGGAATCCTCCTACACTTTTGGTGAGAATGCAATCTGGTGCAGCCACTCTGGAAAACAGTATGGAGGTTCCTCAAAAAGTTGAAAATAGAGCTACCCTAAGACCCCGCAATTGCACTCCTGGGTATTTACCCCAAAGATACAAATGTAGTGATCCAAAGGGGTATGTGCACGCCAATGTTTATAGCAACAGTGTCCACAATAGCCCAACTATGGAAAGAGCCAAGATGTCCATCAACAGATGAATGGATAAAGAAGATGTGGTATACATACACACACACACACACACACGCACACACACACACACACACACACACACACACACACACACACACACACTGGAATATTATGCAGCCATCAAAAAAACCAAAATCTTGCCATTTGCAATGACATGGATGGAACCAGAGGGTATTATGCTGAGCAAAATAAGTCACTCAGAGAAAGACATGTATCATATGATCTCACTGATATGAGGAATTCTTAATCTCAGGAAGCAAACTGAGGGTTGCTGGAGTGGTGGGGGCTGGGAGGGATGGGGTGGCTGGGTGATAGACATTGGGGAGGGTATGTGCTATGGTGAGCACTGTGAATTCTGTAAGACTGATGAATCACAGACCTGTACCCCTGAAACAAATAATACATGATATGATAAAGAAAAAAAAAGATAGTAGGAAGGCATAAATGAAGGGGGGGGGGAATCGGAAGGGGAGACGAACCATGAGTGACTGTGGACTCTGAGACACAAACTGAGGGTTCTAGAGGGGTGGGGGTGAGGGGAGTGGGTTACCCTGGTGATGGGTATTAAAGACGGCACATACTGAGTAGAGCACTGGGTGTTATATGCAAACGATGAATCATGGAACACCTCATCAAAAAAAAAGAAAAACCTATGGGCAGTTGTGTCCTTTCTATACACAGCATATTGAATTTCTAAATATTATACTACTAAAAAGTTATGCGTAGAGGAATCTGTACTTTACCTATTTATTATTGTCATCATCATGTGCCAATTTTATAATCTATTTACCATATTTATTTATTTATTTTTCTTTGAGTTCATGAGGTATATTCCACCTATACTTCTGCTTCATATTTTGAGGAGAAAATGTGGGGGTTGGCCCAGATATTGATCATTCACTGAGGGTCAAAAGTAAAGTACCCCAGTGTTAACTGAAACTGTCTTGTGTTATGAGAGACAGAGATGTGAGACTCGTTCTGGCCAAAAATTAATTACCAGAGTTTAATGGGTTGCTCAAGTTTACTTAAATCTTTGTACAGGTCAGTTATTCCAGTTCTGCCTACTTGGCAATGGTTTAATGAATTTTGAACTTTGCACATTGGTTCAAGATTAATGTCTTCAATAATTGAAAATTTTGAATCTTTTGGATTTTTTTTCATATATTTCGCATTAGTCATTTGAAGGCTGGAAGATTATTTTCTGAAATATCTCAGTCACGCAGCAATTGGCAAGAGGTTCCAGTTCTTCACTACTTGGGTTAATCTATGGAATTCCTCATGAAATGATTTGTGTGTGTGTGTGTGTGTGTGTGTGTGTGTGTGTGTGTGTGTGTGAGAGAGAGAGAGAGACAGACAGACAGACAGACAGAGCTTCCAAAATGAAACCTACATTATATTGTTGCATTCTACTGGTCACAAAGACTAATCCAGGCACATTGTGAGAGAGGACTACACAAGGGTGTAAATACCAGAAGGAAGAGATTATAAGGGTCATCTTAGATTTTGTCTACCATCACAAAACCTATGTAGAATTTATAACTATATTTTAAAATTTAGAAAAAAGATTGACGTTTACATGTTTTAAATTCAATTGCAGCCAGCAATAATTCCTTACATTTGGATTTTAGATTTTATTTAGAGGTAGGCAGGTTTTCCTCTTATATTTTGAATATTTTTATTGAACTATAATTGACATACAGTATTATATTAGTTTCAAGTGTACAACATACCAATTTGATATTTATACACTACAAAATGATCACCCCAATAAGTCTAGTTGCCACCTGTCACCATTCAAAGCCATTAAAATATTACTGACTGTATTCCATGTGCTGTACTTTAAAACCCCATGAATTATTTTTTGATAACTTGAAGTTTCCATTTCTTAATCCCCTTCACCATTTTTGCCCATTTCCCCACCTCCACCCTTCTGACTACCAGGAGTATACTTTCTGCATCTATGAGTCTGTTTTTGTTTTGTTTTGTTTATTGGTTTTGTTTTTACGGATTCCAAATATAAGTAAAATCATATGGCATTTGTCTTTGTCTGATGTACTTCACTTGGCTTTGTACCCTCTAGATCCACTATGTTGCTGCAAATGTCATGTTATCGTTCTTTCTTATGGCAGAGTAATATTTGAGTGTGTGTGTGTGTGTGTGTGTGTGTGTGTGTGTGTAACACTTCATCTTCTGTATCCATTTTTCTATCAATGGACTCAAGTTGCCTTCACATCTTCAATTCTGTAAATGATGTTCCAATGAATATAAGAGTGCTTATATATTTTTGAATTAGTGTGTTCTTTTTATTAAGATAAATACCCAGAATTGAAACTACTGGATAGTATGGTAGTTTTATTTTTAATCTTTGAGGAACCATTTTCCTTAGGAGATGCACCAATTTACGTTTCCACCAACTAAAAGAATTCCCTTTGTTTTCATAGCCTTTCCAACATTTGTTTCTTGGTTTTTGTTTTTGTATTTTTGATAATAGCCGTTCTGACAGGTGTGAAGTGTTATCTCATTGTGGTTTGCATTTACATTTTCTTTTTTTATTTTTTATTGTTATGTTAACCACTATACATTACATCATTAGTTTTTGATGTAGTGTTCCATGATTCATTGTTTGTGCATAACACCCAGTGCTCTACGCAGAACGTGCCCTCTTTAATACCCATCACCAGGCTAACCCATCCTCCCCACCCCCCTCCCCTCTAGAACCCTCAGTTTGTTTTTCAGAGTCCATCGTCTCTCATGGTTCATCTCCCCCTCCGACTTACTCCCCTTCATTCTTCCCCTCCTGCTATCTTCTTCTTCTTTTTTTTCTTAACATATATTGCATTATTTGTTTCAGAAGTACAGATCTGTGCTTCAACAGTCTCGCACAATTCACAGTGCTCACCATAGCACATACCCTCCCCAGTATCTATCACCCAGCCACCCCATCCCTCCCACCCCCCACCACTCCAGCAACCCTCAGTTTGTTTCCTGAGATTAAGAATACCTCACATCAGTGAGGTCATATGATACATGTCTTTCTCTGATTGACTTATTTCACTCAGCATAACACCCTCCAGTTCCATCCATGTCGTTGCAAATGGTAAGATCTCATTCCTTTTGATGGCTGCATAATATTCCATTGTATATATATACCACCTCTTCTTTATCCATTCATCTGTCGATGGACATCGTGGCTCTTTCCACAGTTTGGCTATTGTGGCCATTGCTGCTATAAACATTGGGGTGCACGTACCCCTTCGGATCCCTACATTTGTATCTTTGTGGTAAATACCCAGGAGTATAATTGCTGGATCGTATGGTAGCTCTATTTTCAACTGTTTCAGGAACCTCCATACTGTTTTCCAGAGGGGTTGCACCAGCTTGCATTCCCACCAACAGTGTAGGAGGGTTCCCCTTTCTCCGCACCCCTGCCAACATCTGTCGTTTCCTGACTTGTTAATTTTCGCCATTCTGACTGGTGTGAGGTGGTATCTCATTGAGGTTTTGATTTGGATTTCCCTGATGCCGAGCGATGTTGAACAATTTTTCATGTGTCTGTTGGCCATTTGGATGTCTTCTTTGGAAAAATGTCTGCTCATGTCTTCTGCCCATTTCTTGATTGGATCATTTGCTCTTTGGGTGTTGAGTTTGATAAGTTCTTTATAGATTTTGGATACTAGCCCTTTATCTGATATGTCATTTGCAAATATTTTCTCCCATTCTGTCAGTTGTCTTTTGGTTTTGTGGACTCTTTCTTTCGCTGTGCAAAAGCTTTTTATCTTGATGAAATCCCAACAGTTCATGTTTGCCCTTACTTCCCTTGCCTTTGGCGATGTTTCTAGGAAGAAGTTGCTGTGGCTGAGGTCGAAGAGGTCGCTGCCTGTGTTCTCCTTTAAGATTTTGATGGACTCCTGTCTCACATTTGGGTCTTTCAACCATTTGGAGTCTATTTTTGTGTGTGGTGTAAGGAAATGGTCCAGTTTCATTCTTCTGCATGTGGCGGTCCAATTTTCCCAACACCATTTGTTGAAGAGACTGTCTTTTTTCCATGGGACATTCTTTCCTGCTTTGTCAAAGATTAGTTGACCATAGAGTTGAGGGTCCATTTCTGGGCTCTCCGTTCTGTTCCATTGATCTATGTGTCTGTTTTTGTGCCAGTACCATACTGTCTTGATGATGACAGCTTTGTAATAGAGCTGGAAGTCCGGAATTGTGATGCCGCCAGCTTTGCTTTGCTTTTTCAGTATTCCTCTGGCTATTTGGGGTCTCTTCTGGTTCCATACAAATTTTAGGATTATTTGTTCCATTTCTTTGAAAAAACTGGATGGTGTTTTGATGGGGATTGCATTGAATGTGTAGATTGCTCTAGGTAGCATTGACATCTTCACAATGTTTGTTCTTCCCATCCATGAGCATGGAACGTTTTTCCATTTCTTTGTGTCTTCTTCAATATCTTTCTTGAGTATTTTATAGTTTTCTGAGTACAGATCTTTTGCCTCTTTGGTTAGATTTATTCCTAGGTATCTTATGATTTTGGGTGCAATTGTAAATGGGATCAACTCCTTGATTTGCCTCTCTTCTGTTTTGTTGTTGGTGTATAAGAATGCCACTGATTTCTGTGCATTGATTTTATATCCTGCCACTTTACTGAATTCCTGTATGCGTTCTCGCGGTTTTGGGGTGGAGTCTTTTGGGTTTTCCACATACAGTTTCATATCATCTGCAAAGAGTGAGAGTTTGACTTCCTCCTTGCCGATTTGGATGCCTTTGATTTCTTTTTGTTGTCTGATTGCTGTGGCTAGGACTTCTAATACTATGTTGAATAGCGGTGGTGAGAGTGGACATCCCTGCCGCGTTCTTGACCTTAGGGGGAAAGCTCTCAGCTTTTCCCCATTGAGCATGATATTCGCTGTAGGTTTTTCATAGATGGCTTTTATGATATTGAGGTATGTAACCTCTATCCCTATACTCTGAAGAGTTTTGATCAAGAAAGGATGCTGTACTTTGTCAAATGCCTTTTCTGTATCTATTGAGAGGGTCATATGATTCTTGTTCTTTCTTTTGTTAATGTATTGTATCATGTTGATTGATTTGCGGATGTTGAACCAACCTTGCAGCCCAGGGATAAATCCCACTTGGTCATGGTGAATAATCCTTTTAATGTACTGTTGGATCCTATTGGCTAGTATTTTGGTGAGAATTTTTGCATCCATGTTCATCAAGGATATTGGTCTGTAATTCTCCTTTTTAGTGGGGTATTTGTCTAGTTTTGGGATCAAGGTAATGGTGCCCTCATAAAACGAGTTTGGAAATTTTCCTTCCATTTCTATTTTTTGGAACAGTTTCAGGAGAATAGGTATTAATTCTTCTTGAAATGTTTGGTAGAATTCCCCTGGGAAGCCATCTGGCCATGGACTGTTGTTTGTTGGGAGCTTTTTGATGACTGCTTCAATTTCCTTAGGGGTTATAGGTCTGTTCAGGTTTTCTATTTCTTCCTGGTTCAATTTTGGTAGTTGATACATCTCTAGGAATGCACCCATTTCTTCCAGGTTATCTAATTTGCTGGCATAGAGTTGCTCATAATATGTTCTTATAATTGTTTGTATTTCTTTGGTGATGGTTGTGATCTCTCCTCTTTCATTCATGATTTTGTTGATTTGGGTCATTTCTCTTTTCTTTTTGATAAGTCTGGCCAGGGGTTTATCAATCTTGTTAATTCTTTCAAAGAACCAGCTCCTAGTTTCATTGATCTGTTCTACTGTTCTTTTGGTTTCTAGTTCATTGATTTCTGCTCTGATCTTTATTATTTCTCTTTTCCTGCTGGGTGTAGGCTGTATTTGCTGTTCTTTTTCCAGCTCCTTTAGGTGTAGGGTTAGGTTGTGTATTTGAGACCTTTCTTGTTTCTTGAGAAAGGCTTGTATTGCTCTATACTTTCCTCTCAGGACTGCCTTTGCCGTATCCCAAAGATTTTGAACAGTTGTGTTTTCATTTTCATTGGTTTCCATTAATTTTTTTAATTCTTCTTTAATTTCCTGGTTGACCCATTCATTCTTTAGTAGGATGCTCTTTAGCCTCCATGTATTTGAGTTCTTTCAGACTTTCCTCTTGTGATTGAGTTCTAGTTTCAAAGCACTGTGGTCTGAAAATATGCAGGGAATAATCCCAATCTTTTGGTACCAGTTGAGACCTGATTTGTGACCTAGGATGTGATCAATTCTGGAGAATGTTCCATGGGCACTAGAGAAGAATGTGTATTCTGCATTTACATTTTCTTGATGATTAGTGGTGCTGAGCATCTTTTCATGTGTCTGTTGGATATCAGTATGTCTTCTTTACAAAAATGTCCTGAAGGGATAGGCCAACATCATGAATGCTATAGTAAGACCCTGAACCCAGCTCCTTCACAGACACATCAAATCTCCACCTACAGATAGAGAAATTCGTCATGAATAATAATTGGAGGTTTATTGGGCAGCTTCTGCACACCAAAGGATAGAGGGACCACATAGAGAATAAGAGGAAAGATAGACACATGGTGAGAATGGGGACCCCATCCCCCCAACACTGCAAGCTGCAGTGGGGAGAAATAGTACTGATGGACTGAGAGTAGATTCATCTGCCTTGGGACACAGAAAAAAGCCACAGTTTAAAAGAATAACTAGAATATACAGGAGCTGACTTTTGGCCAAATGGCATAGGCTCAGAGGGCCTGGCAAGTGCCATTGTTTACATACACCCTCCTCCTTGAGAGTGCAAACAAAAGCAGGGTCCGGGCTCACTAGCTGGCCTGCTGCTTCAGCAAGCCATGGATCCCTAGACCACAGCAACCCTGGACACCCTGGGGCACAGAAAAAAAGCCACGGAATAAAAGAGCGACTGAATACTAAGGAACCAGCCCTAACACTCTGCCTAACAACAGGGGAATTGCAGAATACTCTCCAGGGTTGGAGGGGAAGTTGAGCACCATTGTTTACATCCCTCTTCCACCTTGATAGTGCATAGGGAGCAGAGTGCAGGCACACTGGCTGGCCTGATCCCACAGTGAGCCCCAAGCCTCTAGCCCATACCAGTCCCAGACATTTCCTCCAAAGAGAGCACACAAAGTGGCCCAAGAGCCACACCCATGAGGACACAGCACCCACTAAAAATCCAGCCTTCTTATTAAAGCCACACAGGTGAAAACTATCCTGGAACAGTCCAGGCCCAAACTCACTTCAGCTCCAGATAACTAGCCAGAGCACTTCCTGTGTGCAGCACCTTGGGACTTCTCGCATGCCCCACTTTGGTTCTACACATCTTACCAGGACACCCCATGTGTGACGTGCTCCATAACCCAGCCAGCTCATGCTCAATTCAACTCCAGCCATCCCTCCAAGATTCCCCTGCAAGGAGTATGCTAGGAATACCTGGTCTGCACCCACTTCAAACTTTAGCCATCTTGCCAGGGTGCCCCCCAGATCCAGCCGTCCTACGGGGAAAGCCCCAGTGGGGACCTCCCCCATGCCTTGAGCGCCAAACTCTACCTGCTACAATTCAAGCCAGGCAGCCAAAGCCACTAGGCACACATGGTCTACCAAGAGGCAATTTCTATGCAAGGACATTCTTTCAAGTCTGGGGTAAGTAGCTGTTTTCCCTAATTGATAGAAACAGAAAAAGTGGAAGAAACCGAAGAATACGCTCCAAACAAAAGAACAAAACAAAACTTCAGGAAAAACAAAAACCTGCATGAAAAAAAGATAAGAAGCCTACCTGATAAAGACTTCAAGTAATGGTCACAAAGACGTTCATCAGACTTGGTAAGAGTGGATGAACTCAGTGAGAACTTTAACAAAGGGACAGAAATACAAAAAAAAAAAAAAAAACCAATCTGAGTTGAAGAATACAATAACTGAAATAAAAGTACACTAAAGGAACAAACAGCAGATTAGAGGATACAAAGAATGGATCAGGAATTGGGAAGAAGAGGTAATAGAAAGCACCAAGCTGAACAGCAACAAAGAGAGAGTGAGAGAGAGAGAGGGAGGGGGGGGAGGGAGAGAAGAAGAAGAAGAAGAAGAAGAAGAAGAAGAAGAAGAAGAAGAAGAAGAAGAAGATTAAGAAGAAGGAGGAGGAGGAGGGATGGAGAGAGAGGTTAGGGATCTCTGGGTAATCATCAAGCACACTAACATTTGCATTATAAGAGTCTCAGTAAAAGAAGAGAAAGCAAAATATTAGTAAACTTGTTCACAGGCATAATAGATGAAAACGTTCCTATCCTGAAGAAGGAAACAGACATCCAGATCCAAAAAGCATAGAAAGCCCAAACTTCGATGAACCCAGGGAGGTCCACAACAAAACACATACTAATTGGATGGGGATTAAGGAGTGCATTTGTCCTGATGAACACAGGGTGATGTATGGAAGCGCTGAATTACTATATTGTACACCTGAAACTAATATAACACTGTATGTTAATTAACTGGAGTTAAAATAAAAACTTAAAAAAATAACTAAAGTATTAAAATTTAAAGGTAAAGAGAGGATATTAAAAGTAACAAGAGAGAAACAACTAGATACATACAAAGAAAACGCCAGAAGCATAAAGTTATCAGCTGATTTTTTAGCAGAAATTTTGCAGGCCAGAAGTGGCATGATACATAGTCAAAGTACTGAATTGAGAATACCTACAACCAAGAATACACAACATGATTATCATTCAGAATTGAAAAAAAAAAAAACATACATTTTCCAAGACAAAAGTTAAATGAGTTCATCACCAAGAAACTGACATAACAAGAAATGTTGACAGTACTTCTTTAAGTGGAAATGAAAAACCATAATTAGAAGTTAGAAAATTATGAAAAGAAACATTTCCATGAGTAAAAGCGAACATGTAGTAAAGGTAGTAGATCAATTACTTATAAAGTTAGCATGAAGGCTAAAAGACAATATTAAAATCAATGATAGGTAAAAAAATTAGTTAAGGAACTCACAGAGTAAAAAAGTATGTAAAATATGACATCATATACATTAAGCATAGAAAGGTAGCAAAAATGTAGTACCTTTAGAAGATGTTCAAACTTAAGCAATCATCAACTTAATATAGACTGCCTTATACTTAGGATGCTGTATAAACCTCATGGTAACCACAAAGAAACACAGTCACAAGCAAAGTGATCAAAAGAAGTAGAAAAGAACTATGAAAATAATCATAAAATGATTAACATAATAGCAATAAGTAGACCCCTATCAATAATTCTCTTTTTAAAGATTGTATTTATTCATTTTAGAGAGAGAGGGAGAGAGAAAATCTCAAGCAGACTGTGCCTGGAGCTTGGAGCCCGACATGGGGCTCAATCTCACAACCCTCAAATCATGACTTGAGCCAAAACCAAGAGTCAGATGCATTACCGACTGAGCCACCCAGGCACCCCTGAATAATTACCTTAAAACGTAAATGGACTAAATGCTCCAATCAAATGACATAATGTGACTAAATGGATTAAAAATACAAGATGAAAAGGGGTGGGGAAGACGGCAGAGCAGGAGGACCCTAAGCTCACCTTGCCCCACAAATACTAGATAACACCCACATCAGTGTAAATAACCCAGAAAATGACCCAAAGACGGGCAGAACAGACTCCACAGCTAATGTAGAGAAGAGGCCACAATGAAGAGGGTAGGAAGGGCAGAAACATGATCAGGATCTAAATGGACCAACAGGACTGTGTGCAGTGGGAAGGGACACTGCAGTCACCCCAGGCACCCCAAGTACAGGGAACTCACATAGGGAAAACAAACCCCCATAACATATGGCATTGAAAACCAGAGGGGCAGAGTTTCATAATAATTACAATCAGTGGGGCTTAACGCCTAGAACTTAAAAACTTAGCAGGCTCACTTTAGTGATATACTTGCGTTCCTTTCTCTTTATTTTTGCATACGTTTTCCTGGTTACTGATTTGTGGTTACCATTTGGTTTGTATGTAACATCTTCCTCTCCAAGGAAGACATACAGATGGCCAACAGACACATGAAAAGATGCTCAATATCACTCATCATCAGAGAAATGCAAATCAAAACCACCTCACTCTCCTCAGAGTGGTTAAAATCAAAAACACAAGAAACAAGTGTTGGTGAGAAGGTCGAGAAAAAGGGACCCTCAAGCAATGTTGGTGGGAATGCAAACTGGTGCAGCCACTGTGGAAAACAGCATGAAGGTTCCTCAAAAACTTAAAAAGAGAAATACCATATGCTCCAGTAATAGCACTAGTGAGTGTTACCCCCAAAATACAATAACACTAGTTCAAAAGGATATATGCAACCCTATGATTATTCCAGCATTTTATACAATAGCCCAGTTATGGTAGCAGCCTAGGTGCCCATCAATAGATGCATAGTTAAAGAAGATGCTATATATATAATGAAATTATTACCTATAATGGAATATTACTTAATCATAAAAAGAATAAGATCTTGCCATTTGTGACAACATGGGTGAACCTAGAAGGTATTACACTAAGTAAAACAAGTCAAATAGGGAAGACAAATACCATGGTTTCACTTATATGTGGACTCCAAAAAGCAACCCAAACAAACAAAAGCAGAAACAGACCTATAAATATAGAGAAAAACTGGTGGTTGACAGAGAGGATGGGGTGGGTGATGGCCTAAATGCGTGAATGGTAGTGGGATGCTAAGGCTTCAAGTTATGAAATGTACAAGTTATGGAGGTGAAAGGTACAGCATAAAGAATATAGTCAATGGTATTGTACTAGTGTTGTACGGTGACAGTTGGTAGCTACACTGTGGCGTGCATAGCATGACATACACAGTTGTCATATCACTATGCTCTGCACCTGAAATTAATGTAATATTATGTGTCAACTATATTTCAATAAAACTATTAAATGCTAAAAAGATGAAAATAAAACTTAAATACAGGAAAAATGCGTCAAAACACATACACTCCTATATTTACATATATTTTTTCACATAAATGGAAATATGGTATGTTTTCCGTTCTACAATTTTTTAATCTTATTGATGTGTTATATAAATGAGCCAAATATAGTCTCTGTTTATTGTACCCAGGTTGTTTATTTCTTCACTGTAGCCTGAGATCCATTAGCTCAAAATCCTGCCGGTGATGACCTCAATACCACTGACTATATTCCTTATGCTATACTGTTTGTTCCCATTTATTCTATAACTGGAAGCCTGTATCTCCTACTCCCCATTTGCTCATCTCCCCACCACTTTCCCCTCTGGCAACCATCAGGTTGTTTTCTGAATTTGGCCTCTGTTCCCCCCCTTTCCACGTCCTTCTTCCACCACCACCACCACCTCCTCCTCCTCCTCCTCCTCCTCCTCCTCCTCCTCCTCCTCCTCCTCCTTCTTCTGTTGTTTATTTGTTTTGTTTTTTACAGACCACATATAAGTGAAATCATCATCGTAATATTTCATTTGTCAATTTGATATGTCATGGGCTGCCAAGATTGAACATTATTTCTAAGTGTGTCTATGAGCGTGAGTCCAGATGAGATTAGCATTTGAATCAGTGGACTCGGTAGTTTGCCCACCTAATGTGAGCGGCCATCATTCAATTTGCTGAGGACCTAAATAAAACAAAAGGAAGAGGAATTCAACCATTTTTTCTTGCCTGATCTGGAACCCTTCCTCTCAACTTCTCCTGCCCTCAAACTGGGAATTACACCATCAGCTTTCCTGCTCGTCAGGCCTTTGGATTCCAATTAAATTATATCACCAGCTTTTTTGGGTTTCCAGGCTGCAGATGGCACATTGTGGAGCTTCTCAACTTCCATAATTATATGAGCCAATTGCTTCTATAAATCTCTCTTGTCTCTTTCTAGATAGTTAGATAGACAGATGATAGATAGATAGATGATAGATAGATGATAGATGATGATGATAGATAGATAGATGTTAGATAGATAGATGATAGATAGATAGATAGATGATAGATAGATAGATAGATGACAGATAGATGATAGATAGATAGATAGATAGATAGATAGATAGATAGATAGATAGATAGATGATAGCTAGCTAACTAGCTAGATAGCTAGATACCTCTCAAAACCTTGCCTCACATTTGCTGGCCATTGATAAGATAGAGTCCCATGGTTATGAAGCCCCAAGCTGCTATTGTCCTTTGGAGTCTCTGAAGAAGAGATTCCCCTCTGAAGAAGATTCCCCACCATGTTTCTGAGAAGCAGCATCTAGACACATGCCCCATCTCTGATCTCTCCTCTCTTCTTATTTAAGTAAGGCTTTATTTACTTTGATTGTAATAGTTCAACAGGTTGGTAATTAAGAGCATCCCTTTCGTTTTCCAAAAGGTGGATCTATAGCACAAGTTTTTGGTTTCTCTTACCAGAGCAGAATGACCCCTATGCATGGAAGAACAGAGAGAGAGAAAGGGGGAGAGAGAGAGAGAGAGAGCTGAGAAACAAAATTTAAAAAAAAGTGATAGTGCAAGATTTGTGCCCAGCACTTGGAGCTTTGGGTGTGCCCACATCCAAGATAGGGGAATCCTCTTTGTTTTTTGGGGGGGAGGGTATGTCAGTGGCCTATTGGAAGAAATCTTGCAAGAATCCCAAGGCAGGCAGCAGGAGATGTATTCCTTCAGTTCTCTTTGTCTGCCTACTTCCTTTTTCTTTTGCTATCTCCAGTCACAGCAGTCTCTCTTCAGAGAGAGCAACAGGGTTCCATCCACCTGCAGTATCGGCAGCCAGGCAGACCGCCCACTCAACACTTTACTCTCTGCTTTTTCTGCCAGAAAGGTCATGCTAGCTTGTTCCTGCCATACCTCTGCTGCCACTACCCTGGCTCCACAGCCTCCTTCAAGGTCCAATCCACCCACTCTCAGATTTACAGTTAGATGGATTCCTCAGGTGTACTGTTGTGCTGTGCAGAGGTGCTTTTGTTAAATTTTGGATGTCTGGTTTGTTGTAAAACAAAGAGAAAGAAAATGAATGAGTAATTCTACATTCTACCATGATGGTGATGTCAATCTCTCATTATTGAAATAATTTGCATTTCCCTGATGACATATGATGTGGAATATATTTTCATAGGCTTATTTGCCATACAAATTTCTTTTTTTACTTTATTTTTTTAAAATTTTTCATTATGTTCAGTTAGCCAACACATAGTACTTCATAAGTTTTTGTTGTCATGTTCAACAATTCATTAGTTGCATATAATACCCAGTGCTCATCCCAACATGTGCCCTCCTTAATACCCATCACCCAGTCACTGCATCTACCCACCCCATCCCTTCTGTAACCTTCAGATTGTTTCCTGGAGTCCAGAGTTTTTCATGGTTTGTCTCCCTCTCTGGTATCTTCCCTTTCAGTTTACCTTCCCTTCCCCTGTGGTCCTCCGCTCTATTCCTTATGTTCCACATATGAGTGAAACCATATGATAATTGACTTTCTCTGCTTGACTTATTTCACTTAGCATGATCCCCTCCAGTTCCATCCATGTCGATGCAAATGGTGGGTACTCATCCTTTCTGATGGCTGAGTAATATTCCATTGTATATATGAACCACATCTTCTTTATCCATTCATCTGTTGAAGGACATCTCGGTTCTTTCCACAGTTTGGCTATTGTGGACATCGCTGCTTTGAGCATTGGGGTGCATGTGCTCCTTCTTTTTACTGCAACTGTAACTTTGGGGTAAATATCTAGAAATGCAATCACTGGGTCGTAAGGTAGCTCTGTTTTTAACATCTTGAGGAAACTCCATACTGTTTTCCAGAGTGGCGGTACCAGCTTGCATTCCCAACAACAGTGCAAGAGGGTTCCCCCTTCTCCACAACCTCGCTGACATTTGTTGTTTCCTGCCTTGTTAATGTTGGCCATTCTAGCTGGTATAAGTTGTTATCTCATTGTAGTTTTGATTTGTATTTCCCTGATGGCTAGTGATGTGGAACATTTTTTCATATGTTTTCTTTTTTGACATTTCCCTGGTGATTCCATACAAATTTTAGGATCGTTTGTTCCAGCACTTTGAAAAATGTCATTGGAGTTTTGATAGGGATTGCATTGAAAGTGTAAGTTGCTCTGGGCAGCATAGACATTTTAATGATGTTTATTCTTCTAATCCATGAGCATGGAATATTTTTCCATTTCTTTGTGTCTTCCTCAATTTCTTTTGTAAGTGTTCTGTAGTTTCTCGAGTATAAATCCTTTACCTCTTTCATTAGGGTTATTCCTAGGTATCTTATGTTTTTTGGAGCTGTTTAAATGGAACTGATTCCTTAATTTCTCTTTCTTCAGCTGCATTGTTAGTGTATAGAAATGCAACTGGTTTCTGTGCATTGATTTTGTATCCTGCCACATTGCTGAATTGCTGATGAGCTCTGATTTCTTGGGGGTGGAAATTTTGGGTTATCCACATAAAGTATCATGCCATCTGTGAGGAGAGAGAATTCGACTTCATCTTTGCCAATTTGAATGCATTTTATTTCTTTTTGTTGTCTGATTGCTGAGGCTAAGACTTCTAGCAGTATGTTGAACAACAGTGGTGAGAGTGGGCATCCTTGTCGTGTTCCTTAACTTAAGGGAAAAACTCTCAGTTTTTCCCCTTTGAGAATAATATGTGCTGTGGGCTTTTCATAGATGGCTTTTATGATATTAAGTTATGTTCCTTCTATCCCTGTACTTTGAAGAGCTTTAATCAGGAAAGGATGCTCTATTTTGTCAAATAGTTTCTCTGCATTGATTGAGAGGATCATATGGTTCTTGTCTTTTCTTTTATTGATGTGCTCTATCAAGTTGATTGATTTGCAAATGTTGAACCACCCTTGCATCCCAGGAATAAATCCCACCTGGTCGTTTGAATACTCCTTTTAATGTACTGTCGGATCCTATTGGCTAGAATCTTGGTGAGTGTTTTGGCATCCATGTTCATCAGGGATACTGGTCTGTAATTCTCCTTTTTGATGGGGTCTTTGTCTGGTTTTGGGATCGGGTTTATGCTGCCTTCCTAAAATGAGTTGGGAAGTTTTCCTTCTATTTCTACCTTTTGAAACAGCTTCAGTAGAATAAGTATTATTTCTTCCTTAAATGTTTGGTAGAATTCCCCTGGGAAGCCATCTGGCCCTGGGCTCTTGTTTTGGGGACGTTTTTGATTACTGCTTCAATTTCCTTGCTGGTTATTGGCCAGTTTGATTGTCTATTTCTTCTTGTTTCAGTCTTGTTAGTTCATATACGTTTCCAAGAATGTGTCCATTTCTTCTGAATTGCTTAATTTGTTGGCGTATTGTTGCTGGGAATAATTTCTAATAATTGTTTCTATTTCCTTGGTGTTAGTGGTGATCTCTCCCCTTTCACTCATGATTTTATTAATTTGGGTCCTTTTCCTTTTCCTTTTCTTTTGAATAATTCTGGCCAGAGGTTTTCAATCTTATTAGTTCTTTCAAAGAAGCAGATTCTAGGTTTGTAGATCTGTTCTATTCTTTTTCTGGTGTCTATTTCATTGATTTCTGCTCTAATCTTTATTATTTCTCTTCTCCTGCTTGGTTTGGGCTTTATTTGCTGTTCTTTGTGCAGCTCCTTTAGGTGTAAGGTTAGCTTGTGCATTTCTAATTTTTTAACTTTTTTGAGCATGGCTTGGATGATTATTTATTTCCACCTTAGGACTGCCTTGGCAGTACTCCCATAGATTTTTGACCGATGTGTTCTCATTCTCATTAGTTTCCATGATGTTTTTAAGTTCTCCTTTAATTTTCTATTTGAGCCAATCATTCTTTAGCACTATGCTCTTTAACATCTGAGTGCTTAAATTCCTTCCAAATTTCTTCTTGTGTTTGAGTTCCAGTGTCACAACATTGTGGTCTGAAAATATGCAGGGAATAATCTCAATCTTTTGGTATCCATTGAGACCTGATTTGTGATCCAGTATGTGGTCTATTCTGGAGAAAGTTTTGTGTGCAGTCAAGAAGAATGTGTATTCTGTTGTTTTATGATGGAATATTCTGTATATATCTATAAAGTTCATCTGGCCCAATGTGTCTAAGCTATTGTTTCTTTGTTGATCTTCTGCTTAAATGATCTGTTCATTGTTGTGAGTGGGGTGTTGTAGTCTCTTACTATTAAGGTGTTATTATCAATCTGTTTTTTTTGTTATTAATTGGTTTATATGCTCCCATGTTGGGGGCATAGATATGTACAATTGTTAGATCTTCCTGTTGGATAGACACTTTAAGTATAATATGGTGTCCCTCTACATCTTTTATTACAGTCTTTCGTTTAAAATCTAATTTTTGTGATATGAGGATTGCTTCTTTTGAGGTCCATTAGCGTGGTAAACAGTTTTCTATCCCATCACTTCCAATCTGGAGGTGTCTTTATGTTCTAAATGAATCTCTTTTAGACAGCATATGAATGGGTCCTGGGTGTTTATCCAATATGCAACCCTGTGTCTTTTGATGGGAGCATTCATCGCATTTCATTTAGAGTAACAATTGAAGCATATTAATTTAGTGCCATTTTATTGCCTGTAAAGTCGTTGTTTCTGTAGATTTTCTGTTTCTTTCTGTTCTACGTGACTCTTCAGGTCTCTCTTCGTTTTCAGAATCCCCCTCAATATTTCTCGCAGGGTTGGCTTGGTGGACACATATTCTTTCAGTTTCTGCCTGTCCTGAAAGCTCTTTATCTCTCCATCCATTCTGAGAGACAGCCTTGCTGGATAAAGTATTCTTGGCCGCTTTTTCTTTTCTTTTAGTACCCTGAATATGTCTTGCCAGCCTTTTCTGGCTTGCCAAGTTTCTGTGGACAGGTCTGATGTTATTCTGATGTTTCTCCCTCTATATGTAAGGAACTTCCTCTCCCTGCTTATTCTCAGGATTATTTCGTTGGCTCTAAGATTTGCAAGCTTCACTATTCTATGTCGGGATGTTGCTCTATTTTTACTGATTTCACGAGGGGTCCTCTCTGCCTTTTGGCCTCGAATGCTTGTTTCCTTCCCCAGATTAGGGAAGTTCTCAGGTATGATTTGCTCAGATATACTTTCTCTCTCCTTCTCTCCCTCCACCCCCTCAAGGATCCCAATAATTCTGATACTGGAATGTTTCATGGCGTCATTAATCTCTGCAATCCTTTTTTCATGTGCTACTAGCAGCCTATCTCAGTTTTCCTCCATTTCCTTCTTTTCCATCAGCTTATCTTGTAGATCATTAATTCTCTTTTCTGCCTCATTTACCCTGCTGTTAGAGTATCCAATTTAGACTGCATCTCATTCATAGCATTTTTTAGTTCGGCCTGATTAGATCTCATTTTGCTCTTAGAGATTTTATATTGTCACTAATCCTTTTTTCAAATCTAGCTATTGACTTCATGATTGCTATCCTGAAGTCTGTCTCTGACATCTTTCTTATATCCATATCTATTATTTCTGTGGCAGATGACATTGTCTCTGACTCTTTTCTCTAAGAGTTCCTCCCCTCCTCTTAGTGATTTTGTCAGTGGATGGTTGAGTGAATGAGCAGAGCCCAAAATATCAACCATGACCCAAGCAAGATGCACCCTAGCAAAATCCAGAGCGGTCAGAAGCCACCACCAAAAAACAAAGCCACAATGAAACACAAGAATAAAGTATATAAAATTAACAAAAGAGGGGGTGAGGCAAAGTGGGGCTATAATCTCTCAGGGTGTACAAAGCAGGGTGTTTCAGTTGTTCCTGGGTGTATTTTGGTCTTTTTGTTAGAGGACACTACTTCCCCAAATTACAAGGAAAGTAATATTGTATATATATAAAGGTAAAATTAAATAGTGAAAAACGGACTACAATAAAGCATATATTTATAAAAATTTAGGTGTGAAAAATACAAGCTAAAAAGCTACTATGAAATATAAGTTGATATAATAAACATCTAGTTAAAATGAGAAAAAGGTAAAAATAAAAAACAGAAAAAGCTTAAGAAAAAGAAAAAAAAAAACGAAAAGGAGAGTTGTATCTGAAAAATAAACAAACTGTGAGGCAATGCCTAGAACTCAATATACTATTTTCCCCTTGCATTGTGATTTTACAGTCTTATGGGATCCTTAGAGTTGTCGTCCACTTGTTCTTCCAGCCTGTCTTCTGGGGTAGGGGCCTGCCGAGCTGTTTCTCAGGTAACCCTACTTGGGCGGAGTTGTCCTGCCCCCTGTCATGGGGATGGGCTCAGTGGAAACCAGACCTCTGTGTTTTTGTTCCCTGGAAGCTTTCCACGCCTCTTCAGAGGGTCAGAGCAAAAATGGCCGCACCCAGACCTCTGGCCCAGAGCAGAGAAATCACAGTCTGCTCTCTTCACTAAACCCTCCAGAAACAGTCTCTGTTTCTGTATGTGCTGCTGAAAAGCGCAGCCTCCCTCAGTGCATGGCCACAGCAACTTTCTCAGGGGTCGTCCCAGGGGCTGGGGCGTGTCAGTGCCCTTTATGCTTCTCTAACTGTGAGCAGCTGCGGGGTTGTGCTCGCACCCAAAGCTCCTGGATCATGTCTGGGTGCTGCTCTAAAACCCTTTCCCAGCCGCTACCACTCTGCGAGTTTTTGCCTGGTTTTGGGTGCAGGTTCCCAATTTTTTCAGGCTGCCCAAGAGAAGAGTAATTCTAAACCAGCCTGGCTTGCAGTTTATGACGATCAGATCTGAAAGACCCTTCCTGGGCCCATTTACCATAACCTGCTTCCTGGTTCCACTGCTTGGGCGCTCTGCCCATCCAGGAAGCCCCTTTGGCTCTGAGGCTTCTCATATCCCAAGCCCAGAATGCTCTACCTAGAATTCTGTCTTTTCATTTCCACAGCCTCTTTCAGAGAAGGATGTTGCTCCCTAGAGCAGATTTCTAAGGCTTCTGACTTTACACTTAGGTGATATGTCACTTTCCAGGAGCCAGCTTGTGGAGGCTCCCTCCCCTTTCTATTTATCTTCTGATATCTCCCCACAGATTCATGACTCCGCACATCCTACCTTGCAAAAAGCAGTCACTTTTCTGCTTGTAGAAATCCAGATATATATTCTTACATCTCAGGCTGATTTTGTGGGTGTTCAGAATGGTTTGGTAGATATCCAGCTAAATTCAGGGGACCAGTTGAAACAGGGTCCCCTCCTCCTCTGCCATCTTGCCTCCTTCCCCCAATATGAATTTTTTAAAAAGGAGGTCTAGAATTAGATTAAGAAAATTTCCAGATACTGAGAATAGAGAAAAAGACATAGAAAATTATCAAAGAAGGAATTCAAGAATGTTCCTAAGAAATAGAGAACATAAATGAATAAAGACTCAGAGAAAGATATAATATTATAAACATTCAGAGCACCAAGCATAAATTTGTAAAACGCAGATCTTAGAAAAAACAGTAAGACAAACATGCTAATGAAATATGTATAAGAGATCTGAGGAGAGAATATATGTCAATGGCAAATGAGCACTGGAAAATATGCTCAACATGCTGGAATGCAAATTAAGACCACAATGCGCTAATACTGCACATCTATTAGAATGGCCAAAATTAAGGACTGACTATGTCAAATACTCCTGAGAATGCAGAGCACATGGGAACTTCATACACTACTGGTAGGTGTTATGGAAAAAAACATTCACATACCTGTAAAACGGGTAAGGAAATCTTTGTCCAACACTATTGCAACAGAGCTATTGTAATAAGGGAGAGAGATTAGGCTCAATTCCATAAACAACAAAGACAGCTGGAGATATATAGCAAAGAAATAGAGTGAGGGAGCCAGTGGATGGAACACTAAGAGGAGAGACATCAAGTGTAGGGAGATTCTTGCTAAAGTGGTCTAACAGGATTCTTTTTTTAAATTTTATTTTATTATGTTATGTTAATCACCATACATTACATCACTAGTTTTTGATGTAGTGTTCCATGATTCATTGTTTGCTTATAACACCCAGTGCTCCATTCATACATGCCCTCTTTAATACCCATCACCAGGCTAACTCATCCCCAAACCCCTCCCGTCTAGAACTCTCAGTTTGTTTCTCAGAGTCCATAGTCACTCATGGTTCCTCTCCCCCTCTGATTTCCCCCCCTTCATTTTTCCCTTCCTACTATCTTTATTTTTAACATATAATGTATTATTTGTTTCAGAGGTACAGGTCTGTGATTCATCAGTCTTACACAATTCACAGCACTCACCATAGCACATACACTCCCCAGTGCCTATCATCCAGTCACCCCATCCCTCCCACTCCCCACCACACAATGGAATATTATACAGGCATCAAAAAACCCAAAATCTTGCCATTGCAATGACGTGGATGGAACTAGAGGGTATTATGCTAAGCAAAATAAGTCAATCAGAGAAAGACATGTATCATATGATCTCACTGATATGAGGAATGCTTAATCTCAAGGTTCTTGATAAAGGCAGGTCAAGAACTTACATAATAAAGGTGGGGAAGAAGTAACTTGATCAGATATCAAGGGTAATCAGATATCAAGGGTAGTAAGGAGGACTTAGCAGGATTCTTTGCTAAGACTCACTGAGGAAGTTAATGGTAGGACAGTTGGAGGTAGGGTTTGGGATTCAGACAAAGTCAAGTCTTAGTTAAGAGTAAGGCTTTAAGGAGCCTGACTAAAATCTGGCCAAGGAAAGAAGTCTTTGTCATAATAATGTAAAATGGTACAACTCACTTTAAATAATACATATTTTGGCAATTTGACAGTAAAGCATAAAAGTAATAAACTTCAGATGAATTAAGGAACTTATGGGTCAAGCACAGCAAGAGAAAATGTGTATAGTGAATGTAAATTAAAGGAGATGGTTCTTTGAATAGATCAATAAAATTGATAATCCTTTAGCCAGACTTCTCAAAAAAAGAAAAAGAGGACCCAAATAAAATCAGAAATGAAAAGGGAGAAATAACAACCAACACCACAGAAATACAAAGGACTGTAAAAGAATATTATAAAAAAATATATGCCAACAAATTGGGCAACCCAGAAGAATGGATAAATTCCTAGAAATATATGACCTCCAAAAATTGAATCAGGAAGAAATACAAAATTTGAACAGACCAATTACCAGCAATGAAATTGAGTCAGTAATGAAAGAACTCCCAACAGACAAGAGTCTACGACCAGATGGCTTCACAGGCAAATTCCACCAAATATTTAAAGATGAGTTAATATGTATACTTCTTAAACTATTCCAAAAAATAGAAAAAGGAAAACTTCCCAATTTGTCATATGAAACCTTGATGCCAAAACCAGATAAAGACACTATGAGAGAGAGAGAGAAAGGGAGATAGAAAGAGAGAGAGAGACTAATAACTCTGATGAACACAGATGCAATAATCCTCAACATAATATTAGCAAAATGAATCCAACAACATATTTAAAAAACATCATTCACCATGATCAAGTGGAATTTATTCCTCAGATGTAAGGGTGGTTCAATATTTGCAAGTCAATCAATGTGATGCATCATATCAATAAATAACGGATAAAATCATTTCAATAGATGCAGAAAAAAACATTTGATAAAGTACAACATCCATTCTTGATAAAAACTCTCAACAACATAGGATTAGAAGGAACGTAATGCCTCAACATAATAAAGGCCATATACAAAAACCCCCACAGCTAACATCATACTCTATGGTGAAAAACTGACTGAGAGCATTTCACCTAAGGTCAGGAACAAGACAGGGATGTCAACTCTCACCACTATTATTTAATATAGTATTGGACATCCTAGCCACAGCAATCAGACAAGACAGAGGAATAAAAGCCATCCAAATGCCACAGAAATCCGTGGCATTTTTATATACTAATAATGAAGCAAAAGAAAGATAAATTAAGAAAACAATCCCATTTACAATTGCACCAAACATAATAAAATACCTAGAAATAAACTTAATCAAGGAGGTGAAATACCTGTGTTCTGAAAACTATAAAATATTGATGAAAGACATTGAAAATGACACAAATGGAAAGATATTCCATGATCATGGATTGGAAGAACAAATATTTTTTAAAATGGCCATACTACCCAAAGGAATAGGCAGATTTAATGCAATCTCTATTGAAATAGCAGTGTTTTCCACAGAACTAAACAAAAAATCCTAAATTTATATGTAACCACAGAAGACCCCAGGTAGCCAAAACAATCTTGAAAAAGAAAAACTAAGCTGGAGGTATCACAATTCCAGATTTCAAGTTATAATACAAAGCTGTGGTAAGCAAAACAGTATGGTATGGGCACAAAAACAGGCACATAGATCAAGAGAATAGAATAGAAAGCCTAGAAATAAACCCACATTTATATGGTCAATTAATCCTTGACAAAGGAGGAAAGAATATGCAATGGGTAAAAGACAGCCCCTTCAACAAATGGTATTGGGAGAACTGGACTGCTACATGCAAAACAATTAAACTGGACCACTGGCTTACACCATACACAAAAATAAATTCAAAATGGATTAAAGACCTAAAGGTGAGACCTGAAACTAAAAATCCTAGAAGAGAGCACAGGCAGTAACTTCTTTGACATCAGCCATGGCAACTTCTGTCTAGAAATGTCTCTTGAGGCAAGGGAGAGAAAAACAAAAATAAACTATTGGGATTTCATCAAGAAGAAGAAAAGAAGAAGAAAGAAGAAGAAAGAAGAAGAAGAAGAAGAAGAAGAAGAAGAAGAAGAAGAAGAAGAAGAAGAAGAAGAAGAAGAAGAAGAATCTTCTGCACACCAAAGGAAACAATCAATAAAACTAAAAGACAACCTACTGAATGGAGAAAATAGTCCCAAAGGACATCATGATGAAGGATTAGTGTCCAAAATATATAAAAACTGGTACAACTCAACACCCGCCTCCAAATAAAGGATCCAATTAAAAATGGGCAGAAGACATGAACAGACATTTCTCCAAAGAAAACATACACATGGCCAACAGACACATGAAAAGATGCTCAACATCTCTCATCATTAGGGAAATGCAAATCAAAACCACATATCACCTCACACCTGTCAGATTGGGTAAAATCAAAAACACAAGAAACATGTATTGGAGAGGATGTGGAAAAATAGGAACTCTCCTGCACTGTTGGTGGGAGGGCAAACTGGTACAGCCACTGTGAAAAACAATATGGAGGTTCTCCAAAAAAATTAAAACTAGAACTACCCTACAATCCAGCAATCACACTACTAGGTATTTATCCCCAAAATACAAAAAACACTAATTCAAAAGGATACGTGCACCCCTATGTTTATTGTAGCATTATTTAACCAAGTTATGGAAGCACCCCATGTGTGTCCATCAATAGATGAATGGATGAAGAAGATGTGAGATAGATATATATCTATATACATAGATATATACATACATATATATCTCACATCTATATAATGGAATATTATTCAGCCATAAAAAAGAATGAAATCTTGCCATTTACAATGACATGGATAGAGCTAAAGAGTATAATGCTAAGTGAAATAAGCTGCCAGAGAAAGATAAATACCATATGTTTTCACTCATATGTGGAATTTAAGAAACAAAACAAATGAGCCAAGGGGGGGGGGAAAGGAGAGAGAGGGAGACATACCAAGAAACAGATTCCTAACTATAGAGAACAAATTGATGGTTACAAGATGGTGTGCGGAGGGATGGGCAAAATAGGTGATGGGGATTAAAGAGTGCACTTGTGATGAGCAGTGAGGAATGTATAGAATTGTTGAATCACTATATTGTACACCTGAAACTAATATAAGACTGTATATCAACTATATTGGAATTAAAATTAAAAACTCATTAAGAGAAAACAGATGGTTATAATGAAAATTGCACATGAGTTCAAAAAGGAGTAGATTGAAAACTGTCTTCCACCAAGGATTAGTGATTTGACCTTGAATAAAATACTTACCTTTTCTGATCTGCTGTTTTCTGATGTATAAAATGGGGATAATTGAGCTAAGAGATTTATATGTTTTAATGAAAAGGGGGATAATGAACATGGATTAAAATTTATTTATTGGGAATCAGTACCTAAAACACACACATTATCTCTGAGAGAAGCTGTTCCTCACCACGTGGGTTACAAGAGAGTTCTCTGTGTTCTCAGTATCCCCTGGCTTACCCCTGCCATGGCTCTCATCACACTTGTTTTGTCATTAACTTCTGTGTGCTTCTCTGCTCATTAGACTCTGAATTCTCTGATAACCCTTAATCTGTATTAATTATTCCTAGATCCTCAGAGCTTGCCTATTCCAGAGCCTGGAGCCTAATTTACAGCAGGTGATCAGGGAAGTTTTTGGTCTTTGCTTTTTTTTTTTTTTTTTTTTTTTTTGGTTTGAGTGATGATGACACATGCTATTCAATAAAGTATAACTGTTATTATACCAGCAATCTGTTTGTTGAAAGAAATACACTGTAAATTGGAGATCATAGGGAACTTCTCTTCACAAACATCTGTTGTGTTAGAGAAGGGATATATTCTTCATCTACACTTTGTCCAAAACATCCAGTACTAATGTATTCCCTAAATTTATGTTTGTAATGAGGCTTGAACACTCCACTGGTTTCTCTGATTAATCCTCAGTTAGGGGGCTGTATTGAATAATTCACTGGAACCTCCCATGTATGAAGGAGCTGAAGGACAGACTAGGCCCTCAGTAAATAATTACTGAATGAGCACAACATTCCAAACTAGTTATTTGAGCTTTTAAATGTGAGGTGTAAATGTCACTCAGCTTTATATCAGCAGAACCCAGTAATGCAAACCCAGTAATCAGTGGGTATGGTAACGCTAGTTGACCTCTTTCACTCTGACAATGAGTCTTCTTCCATGGCCTCTTTCCCTCTGACAATGAGTCTTCTCTCATTTTTGACTCCTGCTTCCAGGTTACTCCATTGACTTATTTATTTATTTAGTATTTATTTATTTATTTGTTTCTTTGTTTATTTATTTAATTTTATTTTTTTTACTAGATCCCTTCCCTGTGTTCCTTTTTTGCTAAGTGCTTTTGTTCATATATAATCTATCTGACCACCAGCGTGTGCTATCCCTCATGGCAAGCACTATGTATATATTTTTTAAAATTTATTTACAGCATCCCAGATATTTCCTGAAACATGCTAAGCATAAATTCATGTCCACTGAATTAATTAGTTCCTCTTTTGTAATGACCCAGACAGGAAAAGCATCACTTGTTTAGAAATCAGTATTGCAGGGGTGCCTGGATGGCTCAATTGTTAAGCGTCTGCCTTTGGCTCAGGTTATGATCCTGGGGTCCTGGAATCGAGCACTGCATCAGGCTCCCTGTTCATCGGGAAGCCTGCTTCTCCCTCTCCCACTCCCCTGCTTGTGTTCCCTCTCTGGCTCTCTCTCTCTGTCAAATAAATAAAATCTTTAAAAAATAAAAAGAAATCAGTTTTGCAAATGTAATGCTTATAAACACCATACATATGACCTTTACTTTTGTGCCAGTCACTAAAAACACTCTGCCATGTTGCACTAGCATCTTTGCATGACTGCACAGGTGACGCAGGCAAGGTTAGACCACAGCCTCTCCCAAATCAAGGGAAAAAAAACTGAGATTCTTCTTGGAACAAGGGGAGATTAGCTGTCTGGTGAAGAGCTGCCACTAGGCAATTTCTCACCTGTCTTATCTTGTTGGAGACTGACACAAGGCTGTTTCTCATCCATCTTCCTAGTTTCAATTGAGCACAAGTCATTTTACCTTGCTGCACCACAGAGGACAGCTGTGGACTATGAAACTGCTCACCACCTTAAGGTACTGACTGTGGCCTCAACATAAGAGAGATGCACCACCTCTGGTGTCTGTCACTGAGTACCTCTGATTCAGGGTCATATTGTGGGACTAGAGATGCAGGGAGCTGACACAATGCTGATCTTGCTTTCACTGTGTCTGTAATGTATCTATTTGAGCTTATTGTCTCCTTACTGGCCAAATCTACAGAAGTGTGACAAACCAAACTTGCAGCTTTAGTAGTGAACCTTGAGGTCCTGGTTAGGCACCACAGTGGTATTTAGGAACTGCCTATTTGACAGACAGATTCTTGTATTGAGTTGTGTGGTGTTGTAGGACCAGAATATTGACTTATATTCCTTGGCATCTGCAATGGTTAATTTTATGTGTCAACCTGACTGGGCCACAAGGTGCTCAGACATTTGGTTAAACATTATTCTGGGTGTGTCTGGGAGGGTGCTTCTGTATGATATTAACATTTGAATAGGCAGACTGAGTCAAGCAGATTGCCCTCCTCAATGTGAGTCAGACTCATCTAATTGGTTGAAAGCTTGATGAGAACAAAAAGGAAGAGGAAGGGAGAATTCATTCTCTTTCTGTCCATTTTCTAGGTGGAACATCAGTTTTCTACTGCTTAGACTCAGACTAGGACTAGAACTAACATTATTGGCTCTCGTGGTTCTCAGGCTTTTGGACTCAGGCTTGAACTATATCATTAACTCTCTTGGGTCTCCAGCTTGTCAACTACAGATCTTGGGACTTCTCAGGCTTCATAATTGAATTAGCCAATTTCTCATAATAAATCTTTTGGTCACTTGTTCGTTCTGTTTCTCTGGAGAACCCTAATAGAGCAAAGAGGAGTTTGAAGCCCATAACATGACATAAGGCTGGCTGCTTTTACCAGACCTCAGTCATTTATAAACCAGCCTTAGATCAGCATGTTTGATACCAACTATGCTGTTATTTAATTGATGTATTTAAACCAATCAGTTTCTTAGCTCAAATTTATTTTACATTTGATATACCTTCTTGAAATTCAAAAACAGTATCTCTTGCTAAAGATGTAATTATAAAGGTAATGAAATGAAACGTTTGATATGTAAATAAAAAAATAAAATATAGTTAATGAGTCAAATCCATTTGTATTGTAATGCCAGCTTCATATGTGTTATCTCACCTATTCATCGCAGCAACCATTTAGTGTAAGTATTGTACTTTCTATTTTAGAATTGGGGAAACAGATACAAAGGATCTTTCACATTATCACACAGTATGTTTCATAGCCAGGACTGAAATCCATGGCCATTTCATACCATAGCATATAAAGGGACAGTATAGAGAGGATTCATATAATTTTGCCTCAACAAGTTCCCCTGTTTTTTTCTCCTTTCTTCTATCTAGGTCCTAATGATTTTCAGCCAGTCCCATGGTCTAGGGACTTTTTGCTTATTTTTGTGGAAAATTGGGATAATTTGCTGTTAGTCTTACTTTTTATTTGACCCATAGAGTTTTAGCCCTTTGGGATCAGGAAAATATTTTTTATTTTTTTAATTTTTTTAAGATTTTATTTATTTATTTGAGACAGAGAGAATGAGAGAGAGAGAGAGAGAGCACATGAGAGGGGGGAGGGTCAGAAGGAGAAGCAGACTCCCTGCCGAGCAGGGATCCCCATGCAGGACTTGATCCAGGGACTCCAGGATCATGACCTGAGCCAAAGGCAGTCGCCCAACCAACTGAGCCACCCAGGTGCCCCAGGAAAATATTTTTTAAACTCATGTAAAAAATAATTGTTGTTTACATCCCCTGCCATTACCAGAGCAGGGTTGATTCTGAGTAGGGTCATTTGTTGCAGATCTGTTTTCTCCCCTGTTGGAGGGGTGGTGGTTGTGGTGGTGAAGATACAAAGGGAGCCTAAGTGATGTAACACAGAAAGCTATTAATGTAATTCACATATTAACAGATTAATGGAGGAAAAGAAATCCTATGATCATCTCAATAGATACAGTACAAGTGTTTGATGAAGTACAATACATATTCCTGATAAATCTTCCAATTAACCCAGTAACAGAATGGAACAGTTTTACTCTCATAAATTGTACCTAAAATTAAAAAGCACAGTAAACATCAATGGTAAAAAGCATAAATTTTTCCATTTTAGGTCAGGAGTAGGACATGGACTTCTATTATCAACAGTTCTATCCAAAATTGTACTGAGTGGTAAAAGGAGAAAAGGGACTAAAAGTCATAATGCTTAAATGGTGGAAAGAAAAATGTTATTTGTCGAAGATGATATGATTGTATATGTGAGGATAAACCTTTGGAATTAATAAGCATATTTAGCAAGGTTGTTGGACAGAAAAGCAATAGCCAAAACTTATATGTGTGTATATATACAAGCTCATATAGAATATAAAATTTTCAAATGTATCAAATACCTAGGAATCAACTTAACAAGAGATATATATATATTTAGAGAGAATTGTAAAACTTTATTGAGAGAAACTTAACGGTCAAATTTCCAACATAAGGACAGCCTGCATTGGTTTCAGCTTGTCTTCTTTTAAAGCTATGATTGCCCTTCACCTATAATATAAACATAACAGTTGAAAAATTGCTTAGCAGAACTTCATTGAGATAACACTAAAAGTATGCAAATGACACTAAATAAAGTTCGTGTGTCATAAGATAAACTAAAGCAGAACCCTAATGTTGACCCTTTGGCTTATATCTTGTTAACATGTGTTTAGAATTATTAACACTTTTAAAATGCAACTCTTTCTGGTGTTATAAGGAAATTCTTATTGTTCAAGTTCAGAACATAATTAAATCAAGTGAACCCATCTGGAGGAAACTTTTAGTAGAAGACCAAGATTATGTACACTTCTAGTAAAAAAATCAACTAAATAAAAAAACCTGAAAAGAAAGAATTTTTTAGTTATACACAACTAATGAATCATTGAACACTACATCAAAAACTAATGTTGGCTAACTGAACATAGTAAAAAAAATAAAAAATAAGTAAATCTAAACATAGTTAAAGCAAAAAAAAACCCCGATTATTTCAATATTTTGACTTGAAATGAAATTCTGAATATAGAGTAGATAAAACAGTAATGTCATACTTGGAACTACTTAAGTGAAGCAAAAGGAAGGGCCAGTATTACTCTGGTTTTGTCTCTACTATGTGAAAGTGCAAAAATATTTATTTGGGCTAGTTTAGCTCTTATATGATTGTTTTAAGTAGGATAACAATTTGTTTTCACCCATAGGCCTGGTATAATTATGAAAAATAACTCTTTACATGCTTAAAAATATGTCTGTAAGATAATTTACGTGGTCACCATAATACTAAGTCATTACTATCATAAGTGACATCAAAACGTAAGCTAATGTTTATTGTGAGTGTGTTGTGTATTTGTGACAAGCAGACCATTATAAAACTATGTGGAAATTATTAGCTGTTGGTTAAAGGACTTACACTCACAAGTAAGAAAACACTTTCATTTTTTAAATAATTTAAAATGGTTTTAACCCAATTTGTTTCTATCTCCAGTAGTCCATAAGATGGGCGTTTGGGACCTGAACTAACTTTCAAAGGATATTTACATGTGAATTCTGTTATTAAAGTCCAGTACATTTTCCACTAGATTATTAAATAATATTTCAAAAAATAGAAGTCCCATAATTTGTACTCTTAATGGATAACATACTTGCTTCTGGAATTATAACAGGTTCTAGATTTGATAGAATCTCCTCCTTGACTTCAGGACCATTACTGCATTTATCCCCAATCTCCTGAAGAGCTGGTTCCTGTTTATCAACTTCAAGGTCAGGCCCTGAAAAATAAATAGGTTATCAGTTTAAGTCCTGAATCATGAAACATAAATAAGGAAATGTTAATATTCATTCCCTTGGGTTATGAAATAAAAGCTCTTAGGTCACTATGGTAATAAATTTGATACATACAAATCCTAAGAGAATTACTTTAGGAGTTTCTTGCCAGAGAAAGGAAGGCAAGGTTGAAAATATTTTACCCAAGGTTCAGGAAAAGATGGTGGAGGAGTAGGGGACCCTATTCCACTAGTACCCAGAATTGAGCAGGATATCTACCAGACCAGTTTGAACACCCACAAAATCAGCCTGAGATGTAAGAAGATAGATCTGGATCTCTACAAACAGAATATCACAGGCGGTTGGTTTCAAGGTATGAAGTGGGGAGCTGTGATTCCGTGGGCAAATATTGGAAAATAAACGGGAGGAGGAGGGAGCTGTCATAAGTACTGTCACTGGAAAGATTAAATAACACAGAAGCACAAAAGCCTCCTGAGCTGGGGATCAGGCACAGACTCACAGACCAGTAGAGGCTGGGAAAGGACTTTAGGGCAGACTGAAGGGCAGTTTCACCCCCAGAATGAAACTTGGAGTGGCTGGGCCGTGTGTGTGAACTGGGGGCAGCTGGCGGTTTTAGAAGCACAAAGGGCAGAGATGTGCCCTGACTTGGAGGTGAGGATTGGGAGCGCTGCTGAGGAGCACACAACCCAGGACACTGTAGTTTATAGCAGCACCGACAAAGACAGATAGTGTGGCCAGGAGAGCTCACTGAAGAATAGACTGTGATCTCTCTGCTCTGAGGCAGAGGGTTGGAAACGATGTCTTCTGCTCTGACTCTTGGAAGATGCATGGAAAGCCACAAGGGAAAGCCACCAGAGAACAAAAGCCCAAAGAAACCAGTTTTCACTGAGCCCATCCCCCCCCCCCCAAGGCGCAGGGCAACTCTGCCCAAACAGGGTTGCCTGAGTAACAATGCAGCAGGCCACTCCCCCAGAAGACAGGCGGGGAACAAGAGGCTGGCAACCCTAAGGTCCCTATAAAACAGGTGCATCTTGCTTCGGTTCTGGTCAATAATTTGGACTCTGTACATTCTCTCAACCATCCCTCAAAAGAATGATGAGGAGGAGGAAAGACTCAGAGACTGTGACTTCTGCCACAGATTTACAAATGGATACAGATATAACCAAGTTATTGAAGATGGAATTCAGGGTAGCAATTGTGAAGCCCTTAACTAGAATGGAGAAATCAATTAATGGCAACATAGAGTCTCTAAGGGCAGAAATGAAAGCTGAAGTGGCAGAATTTAAAAATGCTATCAATGAGATCCAATCTAACCTAGATAATCTAACAGCTAGGGAAAGTGAGGCAGAAGAACAAATTAGTGATCTAGAAGACCAACTAATAGAAAAGAAGGAAAAAGAGGAGGCCAGGGAAAAACAACTCAAAATCCATGAAAACAGAATCAGAGAAATAAGTGACACCATGAAACATTCCAATGTCAGAATTATTGGGATCCCTGAGGGGGTGGAGAAAGAGAGAGGACTAGAAGATATATTTCATTAAATCATAGCTGGGAACTTCCCTAATCTGGGGAATGAAACAAACATTCGTGTCCTAGGGGCAGAGAGGACCCCTCCCAAGATCAAGCAAAACAAGCCAGTGCTGTGGGATGTAATACTAAAACTCGCATATCTTAGAACCAAGGAAACCATCTTAAGGGCAGTTAGGGGGAAGAGATTCCTTACATACAGAGGGAAGAACCTCAGAATAACAAACGTCAGACTTGTCCAGGGAGACTTGGCAAGCCAGAAAAGCCTGTCAAGATATATTCAGGGTACTAAATGAGAAGAATATGCAGCCAAGAATACTTTCTCTGGCAAGGCTGTCATTTAGAATGGATGGAGAGATGCAGAGCTTCCAAGACCAACAGAAACTGAAAGAATGTGTCACCACCAAGCTGGCCCTGCAAGAAATAGTTAGGGGGGTTCTATAAAAAGAGAAAGACCCCAAGAATGATATAGAACAGAAATTTACAGAGACAGTCTATAGAAATAAGGACTTCACAGGCATCATGATGACAATAAATTCATATCTTAAATAATCACTCTCAATGTGAACAGCCTAAATGCTCCCATAAAATGGCACAGCGTTGCAGATTGGATAAAAAGACAGGACCCATCCATATGCTGTCTACAAGAGACTCATTTTGAACCTAAAGATACATCCAGACTGAAAGTGAAGGGATGGAAATCCATCTTCCATGTCAACGGACATTAAAAGGAAGATGGGGTAGCAATTCTTATATCAGACAAATTAGATTTTAAACTAAAGACTTTACTTAGAGACACAGAAGGACACTATATCATTCCTAAAGGGTCTGTCCAACAAGAAGATCTAACAATTGTAAATATCTATGCCCCCAACATGGGAGCAGCCATCTACATAAGCCAACTGTTCACCAAAATAGTCATATTGATAACAATATGTTAATTGTAAGAGACCTCAATACTCCACTCTCAGCAATAGACAGATCATCTAAGCAGAAAATCAACAAAGAAACAAGAGCTTTGAATGACACACTGGACCAGATCAACCTCAGAGATATATACAGAACACAAAACCCTAAAACAACAGAACACTCATTCTTCTCAGTGCACAGAGAACTTTCTCCAGAATAGACCACATACTGGGTCACAACTCAGGTCTCAACTGTAACCAAAAGATTGAGATTATTCCCTGCATATTCTCAGACCATAATGCTTTAAAACTGTAACTCAATCACAAGAAAAAAAATTGGAAGAAATTCAAACACTTGGAAGCTAAAGACCACTCTGCTCAAAAATGTTTGGGTCAACCAGGAAATCAAAGAACAACTTAAACAATTCATGGAAACCAATGAGAATGAAAACACATTGGTCCAAAACCTATGGGATACTGCAAAGGCGGTCCTAAGAGGGAAATACATAGCCATTCAAGCCTCGCTCAAAAAAATAGAAAAATCCCGAATTCACCAACTAACACCTTAAGGAATTGGAGAAAAAACAATGTCTTAGCCATGCATTAGAAGAGAAATAATTAAGATTAGAACAAAGATCAATGAATTAGAAACCAGAAACACAGCAGATTAGATCAATGACACTAGAAGCTGGTTGTTTGGAAGAATTAATAAGATCAATAAACCACTGGCCAGACTTATCCAAAAGAAAATAGAAAAGACCCAAATTAATAAAATTATGAAGGAAACAGGAGAGATCATGACTAACACCAAGGAAATAGAACCAATTACTAGAAATTATTATCAACAGCTCTATGCCAATAAATTGAGCAACCCGGAAGAAATAGATGTCTTCCTGGAAATCTAACTACAAAGACTGAAACAGGAAGAAATTGACAACATGAATAGGCCAATAACCAGTGTCGAGATTGAAGCAGTGAACAGAAACCTCCAAAAAACAAGAGTCCAGGACCTGATGGATTCTTGGGGAATTCTACCAAACACTCAAAGAAGAAATAATACCTTTCTCCTGAAGCTGTTTCAGAAATTAGAAACAGAAGGAAAGTTTCCAGACTCATTTTATGAGGCCAGCATTACCTTAATCTCCAAACCAGGCAAAGACCCCATCAAAAAGGAGAATTTCAGACCAATATCCCTGATGCATATGGATGCCAAAATTTTCCACAAATATCTTAGCTAATAAGATCCAACAATAAAAGGATCTGTTAAAAGGATCATCCACCATGACCAAGTGCGATTTATCCCCGGGATGCAAAGGTGGTTCAACATCTGCAAATCAATCAACTTGATAGAGCACATAAATAAGAGAGAGAGGAACCATATGGTCCTCTCAATTGATGCAGAAAGAGCGTTTGACAAAAGACAACATCCTTTCCTGATTAAAACTCTTCAGAGCATAGAGATAGAGGGAACATTCCTCAAGTTCATAAAATCCATCTATGAAAAACCCACAGCGAATATCATCCTCAATGGGGAAAATATGAGAGCCTTTCTCTTAAGATCAGGAACACGTCAAGAAGACCCACTCTCTCCACTATTGTTCAACATAGTACTAGAAGTCCTAGCAACAGCAATCAGACAACAAAAAGAAATAAAAGGTATTCAAATTGGCAAAGAAGAAGTCAAATTCTCTCTCTTCGCAGATGACACGATACTTTATGTGGAAAACCCAAAAGACTCCAACCCCAAATTACTAGAACTCATACAGCAATTCAATAATGTGGCAGGATACAAAATCAATGCACAGATATCAGTTGCTTTCTTATACACTAACAATGAAACTGTAGAAAGAGAAATTATAGGAGCAATTCCATTTACAATAGCACCAAAACCCATAAGATACCTGGGAATAAACTTAACCAAAGATGTAGGATCTATACTCTAAGAACTACAGAAGACCCATGAAAGAAATTGAAGAAGACACAAAAATATGGAAAAACATTCCATGCTCATGGATCGGAAGAATAAACATTGTTAAAATATCTGTGCCATCCAGAGCAATCTATAACTTCTATGCCATCCTGATCAAAATCCCAAGGACATTTTTCAAACTGCTGAAACAAACAATCTTAAAATTTGTATGGAATCAGAAAAGACCCCAAATCACCAAGGAAATGTTGAAAAGGAAAAAACAAAGCTGGGGTCATCAGGTTGTCTGATTTCAAGCTGTATTACAAAGCAGTGATCACCAAGACAGCATGGGACTGGCACAAAAACAGACATATAGACCAATGGAACAGCATAGAGAGCCCAGATATGGACCCTCAACACTACGGTCAACTAATCTTCTACAAATCAGAAAAAATATGCAATGGAAAAAAGAAAGTCTCTTCAATAAATGGTGCTGGGAAAATTGGACAGCTATATACAGAAGAAATGAAACTTGACCATTCTATAACACCATACACAAAGGTGAACATAAAATGGATGAAAGACCTCAATGAGAGACAGGAATCCATCAAAATCCTAGAGGAGAACATAGGCAGTAACCTCTTCGACATTGGCCACAGCAACTTCTTTCAAAATACATCTCCAAAGGCTAGTGAAACAAAAGCAAACATGAATTTTTGGGACTTCATCAAGATAAAAACTTCTGCACAGCAAAGGAAACAGTCAAGAAAACAATGAGGCAACCCAAAGAATGGGAGAAGATATTTGCAAATGACACTACAGACAAAGCGCTGATTTCCAAGATCTATAAAGAACTTCTCAAACTCAACACCCAAAAAACAAATAATCAAGTAAAAAAATGTGCAGAAGACATGAACAGACACTTCTCCAAAGAAGACATACAAATGGCTAACAGACACATGCAAAAATGTTCATCATCATTAGCCATCAGGGAAATTCAAATCCAAACCACATTGAGATACAATGTTATACCAGTTAGAATGGCAAAAATGGACAAGGAAAGAAATAACAAATGTTGGAGAGATTGTGGAGAAAGGGGAACCCTCTTACAGTATTGGTGGGAATGTAAGTGGGTACAGCCACTTTGGAAAACAGCGTGGAGATTCCTCAAAAAATTAAAAATAGAGCTACCTTATGACCCAGCAATTGTACTACTGGGTATTTACACCAATGACACAGATGTAGTGAAAAGAAGGGCCATATGCACCCCAGTGTTCATAGCAGCCATGTCTGCAATAGCCAAACTGTGGAAAGAGCCGAGATGCCCTTCAACAGATGAATGGATAAAGAAGATGTGGTCCATATATACAATGGAATATTACTCAGCCATCAGAAAGGATGAATACCCAACTTTTACATCAACATGGATGGGACCAGAGGAGATTATGGTATGTGAACTAAATCAAGCAGAGAAGTCAGTTATCATATGGTTTCACTTATTTGTGGAACATAAGGAACAGCATGGAGGACATTAGGAGAAGGAAGGGAAAAATGAAGGTGGGGAAATCGGAGGGGGAGAGGATCCATGAGAGATTATGGACTCTGAGAAACAAACTGAGGGTTTTAGAGGGGATGCGGGTGGGTGGATGGGTTAGCCCAGTGATGGGTGTTAAGAAGGGCACATGCTGCATGGAGCACGTGTGTTATACGAAAACAATGAATCTTGGATCACTACATTAAAAACTGATGTATTGTATTGTGACTAACATAACATAATAAAATTTAATTTAATTTAAAAAATTAAAAAATAAAATATATTACCTCATTCAAGTCTCAAGACTGTCCTCAACCAACTTAATTGATCCTTTTGTATTCATCTACTATTGTACTTGTTATTTTACTTATGATCAGTGATTGTACATATTGTTACTGGACTTACCTATTATTGCACTTAACACATTAAATCAGTAATCTGCTTGTTTCTTTGACTAGATTGTGACCTCAAGGCTGTAGTCATAATTCTCATTAGCGTTTATACCTCTAGCAGCTAGTATAGCATGAATAGACACCAATAAATATTGAGTGAATAAAAAAGTCTTAAAACATATGAAATAAGCCCTCTTCACTCTTTCAGACAATTTTCAGGCAATGTTTAAAATAGCTTTCTAAGATTCAGTTTTCTCCCATTGCTGCCATATCACAATGCATGATGCATACACCTACCTTCCCAATAAGCATTCCTCTTACCCAGCCCTTCACCTTGAATTGCAGCTGTTCCTTATGTCTTCTTTCCCTTGACCAGGTGTAACATCCTGACTTTCAATTGGTGGTTCCTCCTGGTGAAGTTGTTCATCACTGGCCTGCTGGGCTTAGTAGGATGTGTGTGTGCAAGTAAAAAAAAAAAAAAAGTCTTGTTTTTAATGTATGTCAATAATAAAGTATATATAACATATGGTATCACTAATCATAAATAAGTCTAAAACATTTTTCCCATGCTATCCCGTATACTTACTTTTAAAAGTCACTCTTACTCCCACAGAGAACCTAATCCGAATAGAAGAGTTACCCACAAGGACTTTAGAAGATATTTTAACCTATGCTCAGATGAATGTGTAAAATCTGTTGTTTAAAAAACATAAGCATGAGAATGGTGGCATAAGGCATATTTCTGCAAAACAGATAAGCTTCATCATTTTGGTAATCTTCCTTGGTGAATGCTTCTTACATGAGATTCAATTATCACTCTCTATCAACATGAAGGTCTATTTTATAAGTGTATCTACATGAGTTCAACATTTTTACAAAAATAAATTTCTGTAATTAACTTCCTGTAAATGTTGAAGCACTCACAACCACAGGCTCGACTGGCTGGGAAGACTCTTGATCATCTCTTCCTCTAGATTTGGATCTTGATCTTTGCTCACTCATATTTCACACTTGAAAGTAGAATATTGTAATTAGGAAAATGTACTTAAAAGTATAGTTATATTTGACCACTTCTATAGCCAAATGAAGACATGTAATTCTTCTAAACTTTTAAAATATTTTCAAAACAAGTCACAGTTATAAGTGTGTATGCTTCCCAACCCAACCAAGAACAGATTTATTATGTCACGTTCAAGCAGGCATAGACATTGCTCTAACACACATAGACATTCAAGCAGGCATAGACATTGCTCTAACACACATAGCAAAAGACAGAAGACTTTTCTCATGAGGTTTGGTTTCATAACTGGACTCCCCATCATGAAGACATTTAGAAAAATGTTACTAGAGAACTAAAACTTAAGTGACTGCTTTATCTGGCACACTCCCAGTTACCAAGACCCATCTCCCCTAATGAAAGGTTTTCTTTCTTTATTTTTTTTTAAAGATTTTATTTGTTTGACAGAGAGAGACACAGCGAGAGAGGGAACACAAGCAAGGGGAGTGGGAGAGGGAGAAGCAGGCTTCCCGCCTAGCAGGGAGACCAATGTAGGGCTTGATCTCAGGACCCTGGGGTCATGACCTGAGCCGAAGGCAGACGCTTAACGACTGAGCCACCCAGGTGCCCCGAAAGGTTTTCTTTAAAGCTTAGACAGGCTCAATCTTTTAGATCTGGCCTTGGCTCTTTTTACACTATAATGGCAGAGGTGAGTGGCTGCAATAAAGAGCATATGCATCATTCTCCTTCCTTGGCACTCTTCCTGGCGCACTATGAATCTTGGGATGCAACCCCACAGTGTTCCTCATTTCTAAGGCCTTTCTTTGTGCCTACCCAACCCCCTGTTGAGAACCCCAGTGAAAACTCGAGAATCTGTGCTCTGTCAGTAGTTCCAGGTGTTTCTAAGACCCAGACACCTCAAATAACGTCCCCAAGACTCACCTCATCTTCATCCAGCCCTTCCCCCTCCATGGCCCACCTTCCTCTCTTGTCCCCGCCCTGCCAGAAAAAAAGGGCCATGCTGGTCACAATGCCTGTGAGAAGGATGATGATGACCTCGAGAACATTCATCTTTGGAGGCCACAGATTGTGCCTCGTCAACCCACCTGAAACCCACTGGCTCCCTCCTCACACTCACTCACACTTAAACTCCTGGGAAGATTGATTTTCAGACACACTGGTTGAGTCTTAGCAGCCCAGAAATCAAAGACTGCAGAAACAGGGCCGCCTCTGGGTCAGTTCAGCACACAGAACGCAGACAGCAAGGTGCATGCTCAGTAAGGGACAGGTGCAGCAATGGGTATGTGCAACTATGGTCCTGCGCTCTGAATTGGGGGCATGACCTGCTTGCTGAGGTTTTGGGTGCTGCTGCTGAAACCTGGAACCACAGAGTCTCCTGAGGACTAAAAAAGGAGTCTGCACACCATTTTCCCCCACCCAACATTTCTTCAAAGTCTTTTGGAGAAGGACAGCTCCAGGTTACCTTTAGGGAAGACTGTGTTTCAGAGAGACCCACTGTGACAGAAATAGAATTAAGGATTTTAATATGTATTTTTATACATGCTTTAACCAATCATTTCTTTCTCTCCTCCTGGGTATTCTGTCATTTTTGCCATGACCTGGCCCACTCCCATAGAATAAACACATTCACACATGTTTCCTGTAGTACTTCTTTGGTTGCATTATCGTGCATTTAAATTTATGATTCACCTGAGCAAAGAAATAGGGATTCACCATGTTTCCTGACTCTCTTTCTCTCACTGATTTGAAATGGCTCTTTTGTCATTTCCTACATTCCAGTCCATTTTTATATGAAATTTTCTCTTTTTAATTATCTTCCATTGAGCTGTCTATTCTTTTACTGCTACCATCCCATTGTAATTGTTGTAGCTTCCTTATATATAAATATCAAGTAATCACCCTCTCTCCTTGCTTTTACTGTTTCTGGGTTTTCTAGCACTTTTATCTTTCAAATGTACTTGAGATTCCCTTGGCCAGATGTCAAAAATTCCTGTTGGGATGCTAATTTGGGTAGTATTTATCTCTTACATGAATTTAGGGAGAATTGACATCTTACTACACTAGGGCCTATGTAGCCAAGAAAAATGTTACTTTTCAATTTGTCAAGTCCACTTAAATATCTCTCAGAAGGGTTTTTAATATTTGTATTATTTTTATCATATTAGTTCTTCACATTTATATTAAGTTTATTCCTAGGATAATATATAGCTGATATATAGAATGTGTGTATGTATAAATTCATATCACCATAATGAAAAAAAATTCCTCTATCAATTAATCTATACTATTTCAACAATTTGTTGTATAATTTTCAAAATAAAGAATAATAGTCCTAGGTATAAAATATCAAAAACTAAAGCTCTCACTGCAACAGGTTCCACAAGATATGAGGTCAAAAACTAGAGGCCATTTTTATTTTAAATTTCGCTAGTTGAGACACACAAACACACACACACACACACACACACACACACACACACACACACTAGTATATTATAGTTTAGGTTTTATTTTTTCTTATAGTCCCCTAAAATAAAGTTTTATTGGGACACATAACCATACTCATTCATTTATAAATTGTCCATGGTGGTTTTCTCACTATGATGGCTAAGTTGATTAGTTGTCATAAAAACCATATGTGGCAGAGCTCTCATTGGTTTGCACTCCTGCTTGTTTTCACAATACGAATTTCAAGATGCAGTAAAACTCAAGAGCCTTTTGGGTTTCTTGACCCTTTTTTAACAACCCTATTATGCCCTCCTTCCCAGGTCCCCAGTCAAGACTTTGGAATCAGTTCTGTCTGTAGTTCTAAGTTCTTCTGGGACTCAAACAGTATTCCCAAGACTCATCCATATGCAACTAGACCCCTAACTTCGTAGCCCATCTTCCTCTCTTGTCCCAGTCCACCACAAGGAATAGGGCATAACTGTGGAGGTAAACAAAGGTAGACTGGCTGTTAAAATGGAGATATTAACATTCTCCATAAAATATATACAAGACCAAGAATCTCCTACACAAAATCAAGAATAATCTAATATTCAAAATATCCAGAATACAATTAAAAATTACTGAGAACATGAAGCAGAAAAAAATCAACTCACATGGAAAAAAAACAATTAACAAAATACCAGGAAGACAGAGAAGTTGGGGTTATCTGATAGAGTCTTTAAAGTTGTTATTGTGACCATTAATTCTTATGAAACAAATGTAGAAGTAGCGTTTGAGGGTGCACACGTGTGTGCATGCACACATACAAACACACACAGAGTTTTAAGGAAGAATCAAATAGAAATCTTAGAAGTGAAAAATATGATAACCAAAATAAAAAATTGCCTCTTTATGGCTTCAACAACAGAATGGAAACAGTCAATGAATGTGAAGACAGATCATTAGAAATGATCAAATATGAAAAACAGATAGAAAGAGATTGATATAAAAATAAAGAGATTCAAGAATCTGTGAGAAAATACCAAATGTGTATGTGTTTGTGTGTGTGTGCGTGTGTCCATCAGAGTTTCAGAAGGAAAGGAGAGAGAATGCACTGAGAAAATAACATTTTAAAGTGATAATGGGGCTAAGGAGGAAAGATGGCAGAGGAGTAGGGGACTCTATTTCAACTGTTCCCCAGAATTGAGCTGGATATCTACCAGACCACTCTGAGCACCCACGAAATCAGCCTGAGATGTAAGAAGATCTGGATCTCTACAAACAGAATATTGCAGGCAGTTGGTTTTGAGGTACAAAGCGGGGAGCCGTGATTCTGTGGGCAATATCCCCAAGGATAAACAGCACCGGGAGGGTGCCTGGCCGTGGGGATTGTACACAGCCGGTGAGTGACAGCTTCGCTCACTGGGGAAGGGGCACAGACTCACAGACCGGTAGCGGTGGGTAAAGGACTTTAGGGTAGCCCCCGGGGCAGAAACCCAGAGCGGCGGGGTCGCATGTGCGAACTGGGAGCTGCTGGCAGTTTTAGAAGCACAAAGGGCAGAGACGTGCCCTGACCTGGAGGCAGGACTGGAAACGCTGTGGAGGGGTGCACAACCCAGGACACTGCAGTTTATAGCAGCCTGGACAGAAATGGAGACAGTGCGGCCTGCAGAGCTCACTGAAGAACACATTGCGATCTCTCTGCTCTGAGGCAGAGGTTTGGAAACAGTCTCTTCTGCTCTGACACATGGAAGAGATGCGGAAAGCCACCAGGGAAAGCCACCAGAGAAAAGCCTCCCAAACTGATTCTCATTGAGCCCATCCCCCGCCACAGGGGGGCAGAGCAACTCTGCCCAAAAAAGTTTGCCCAAGTAACAGTGCGGCAGGCCCCTCCCCCAGAAGATAGGCTGAGAAAACAAGAGTCCAGCAACCTTAAGGACCCTAGAAAACAGGTGCATCTTGCTTGGGTTCTAGTCAATAATTTGAACTCTATACATTCCCTCAACCACCCCTCAACAGAATGACTAGGAGGAGGAACCCCCAAAATAGAAAAGACTCAGAGATTATGACTTATGCTGTAGATTTACAAATGGATGCAGATGTAACCAAGATGTCAGAGATGGAATTCAGGCTAGCAATTGTGAAGACAATAGCTAGAATGGAGAAATAAATTAATGGCAACATAGAGTCTGTAAGAGCAGAAATTAAAGTTGAATTGGAAGAACTTAAAAATGCTATCAATGAGATCCAATCCAATCTAGATAATCTAACAGCTAGGGTAAGTGAGGCAGAAGAACAAATAAGCGACCTGGAAGACAATATAATAAATGAAAAGGGAAAAGAGGAGGCCAGGGAAAAACAACTCAGAATCCATGAAAATAGAATCAGAGAAATGAGTGACATCATGAAGAGTTCCAATGTCAGAATAATTGGAATCCCAGAGGGAGTGGAGAGAGAGAGAGAGGACTAAAAGATATATTTGAACAAATCGTAGCTGAGAACTTCCCTAATCTGGGGAATGAAACAAACATTCGTGTAATAGAGACAGAGAGGACCCCTCCAAAGATCAAGAAAAACAGGCCCACACCCCAGAATGTAATAGTAAAACTCGCAAATCTTAGAACAAATGAAACCATCTTAAGGATAGTTAGGGGGAAGAGATTCCTTACATACAGAGGGAGGAACATCAGAATAACATCAGACCTATCCATAGAGACCTGGGAAGCCAGAAAGGCCTGGCAAGACATATTCAGGATACTAAATGAGAAGAACATGCAGCCAAGAATACTTTATGCGGCAAGGTTGTCATTTCGAATGGATGGAGAGATGCAGAGCTTCCACGACCAGCAGAAACTGAAAGAATATGTGACCACTAAGCCGGCCCTGCAAGAAATATTAAGGGGGGTTCTATAAAAGGAGAAAGACCCCCAAGAGTGATATACAACAGAAATTTACAGGGACAATAAAAAAAAAACAAAAAAACTCTTCACGGGCAACATGATGACAATTAATTCATATCTTTCAATAATCACTCTCAACGTAAATGGCTTAAATGCTCCCATAAAATGGCACAGGGTTGCAGATTGGATAAAAAGACAGGACCCTTGCATATGCTGCCTACAAGAGACTCATTTTGAACCTAAAGATATATCCAGACTGAAAGTGAAGGGATGGAGATCCATCTTCCATGCCAGCAGACCTCAAAAGAAACCTGGGGTAGCAATTCTTATATCAAACAAATTAGATTTTAAACTAAATTCTGTAATTAGAGACACAGAAGGACACTTTATCATTCTTAAAGGGTCTATCCAGCAAGAAGATCTAACAATTGTAAATATCTATGCCCCCAACATGGGAGCAGCCATCTACATAAGCCAACTGCTAACCAAAATAAAAAGTCATATTGATAACAATACGTTAATTGTAGGAGACCTCAATATTCCACTCTCAGCAATGCACAGATCATCTAAGCAGAAAATCAACAAGGAAAGAAAAGCGTTGAATGACACACTGGACCAGATCGACCTCAGAGATATATACAGAACATTTCACCCTAAAACAAAAGAATACTCATTCTTCTGGAGTGCACATGGAACTTTCTCCAGAATAGACCACATACTGGGTCACAACTCAGGTCTCAACCGATACCAAAAGATTGAGATTATTCCCTGCATATTCTCAGACCACAATGCTTTAAAACTGGAACTCAATCACAAGAAAAAATTTGGCAGAAATTCAAACACTTAGAAGCTAAAGACCACTCTGCTCAAGAATGTTTGGGTCAACAAGGAAATCAAAGAAGAACTTAAACAATTCATGGAAACCAATGAGAATGAAAACACATCAGTCCAAAACCTATGGGATACTGCAAAGGGGGGAAACACATAGCCATCCAAGCCTCACTCAAAAAAATAGAAAAATCCCAAATTCACCAACTAACTCTACACCTTAAAGAACTAGAGAAAAAGCAACAAACAATGCCTAAGCCACGCATTAGAAGAGAAATAATTAAAATTAGAGCGGAGATCAATGAATTAGAAACCAGAAACACAGTAGATCAGATCAATGAAACTAGAAGATGGTTTTTTGAAAGAATTAATAAGATCCATAAACCATTGGCCAGTTATCCAAAAGAAAAGAGAAAGGACCCAAATTCATAAAATTATGAATGAAAGGGGAGAGATCATGACTAACACCAAGGAAATAGAAACAATTATTAGAAATTATTATCAACAACTCTATGCCAATAAACTGAGCAATCTGGATGAAATGGAGGCCTTCCTGGAAACCTATAAGCTGCCAAGACTGAAACAGGAAGAATTTGACAACTTGAATAGGCCAATAACCAGTATCGAGATTGAAGCAGTGAACAAAAACCTCCCAAAAAACAAGAGTCCGGGGCCTGATGGATTCCCTGGGGAATTCTACCAAACATTCAAAGAAGAAATAATACCTAATCTGTCGACCTCTGAGAATCGAGGACCTGGGGCGGCGAAGGAACTGAGAAAAAGAGATGACAGTATAGTGAGGCACAGGGGACCCCAAGGAAACAGCCCGAGGTGCTGAGGTTTATTTTCCATACTCTTATATACCTTCTACAGCAGGGGCGTAGTAAGGCACATTCCTCCACGTATACAGGATTAGTCAAGCACGTAAGAACCTTTAAAACAGATAAAGGAACAAAGAGGAGAGTACACAGTGTGCTGTTCACAGGACAAGGGAACAAAGAGGGGAGTGCACAGTGTGCTGTTTACAGCTGGCCTCCTACCTACTAAACATCTTCTGTTGCATACTTTAGAACTGACCACACATGTCCCAAGGGTATTTCACTATGATCCTTTCGGATTATTTTTAACCCTGCAATCTCAAGTTTTCTCAGAGATCTCAGAGTCTGAACGAAATCGCGGCGTTCTGTTTCCCACACTATTCTACTGAAGCTGTTACAAAAAATAGAAACAGAAGGAAAACTTCCAAACTCCTTCTATGAGGCCAGCATTAACTTAATCAACAAACCAGGCAAAAACCCCATCAAAAAGGAGAATTTCAGACCAATATCCCTGATGAATATGGATTCCAAAATCCTCAACAAAATCCTAGCTAATAGGATCCAACAATACATTAAAAGGATCATCCACCACAACCAAATGGGATTTATCCCCCCAGGATTCAAGGGTAGGTTCAACATACGCAAATCAATCAATGTGATAGAACACATTAATAAGGGGAGGGAGAAGAACCATATGGTCCTCTCAATTGATGCAGAAAAAGCATTGACAAAATACAGCATCCTTTCCTGATTAAAACTCTTCGGAGTATAGGGAGAGAGGGAACATTCCTCAAGTTCATAAAATCCATCTATGAAAAACACACAGCAAATATCATCCTCAATGGGGAAAAGCTGAGAGCTTTTCCCTTAAGATCAGGAACACATCAAGGATGCCCACTCTCACCACTATTGTTCAACATAGTACTAAAAGTCCTAGCAACAGCAATCAGACAACAAAAAGAAATAAAAAGTATTCAAATTGGCAAAGAAGAAGTCAAACTCTCTCTTCTCACAGACGACATGATACATTATGTGGAAAACCCAAAAGACTCCACCCCCAAATTACTAGAACTCATACAGCAATTCAGTAATGTGGCAGGATACAAAATCAATGCACAGAAATCTGTTGCTTTCTTATACACTAACAACACAACTATAGAAGGAGAAATTAGAGAAACAATTCCATTTACAATAGCACCAAAAACCATAAGATACCTCGGAATAAACCTAACCAAAGAGGTAAAGGATCTGTACTCTAGGAACACTCATGAAAGAAATTGAAGAAGATGCAAAAAGATGGAAAAACATTCCATGCTCATGGATTGGAAGAATAAACATTGTTAAGATGTCTATGCTACCCAGAGCAATCTATACCTTCAATGCCATCCTGATCAAAATTCCAGTGACATTTTTCAAAGTGCTGGAACACTTGGGAGCAGCCAATTATATAAACCAATTAATAAACACAATAAAGAAACATATACATAGTAATATATTAATAGTAGGAGGCCTCAACACTCCACTCACAGCCATGAACAGATCATCTAAGCAGAGGATCAACAAAGAAACTAGAACTTTGAAGGATACATGGGATCAGATGGACTTTGTATATATATACAGAATATCCCAACCTAAAACAACAGAATAGTCATTCTTCTCGAGTGCGCATGGAATTTTCTCCAGAATAGGCTACATACTGTGTCACAAATCACATCTCAACGGATACCAAAAGATTGAGATTATTCCATTCGTATTTTCAGACCACAATGCCGTGAAACTGGAACTCAACCACAAGAAGAAATTTAGAAAGGAACTCAAACACTTGAAAGTTAAAGAACATCTCGCTAAAGAATGATTGGCTCCACCAGGAAATTAAAGAAGAACTTAAGCAATTCATGGAAACTAATGAGAATGAAAACATATCAGTCCAAAACCTATGGGAAACAGCAAAAGCAGTCCTAAGGGGGAAATACATAGCCATCTAAGCTTCTCTCAAAAAATTAGAAAAACCCCAAATGCATGAGCTAAACTTACACCTAAAGGAGCTGGAGAAAGAACAGCCAATGAGACCTAAACATGTTGTGATGAGCAGTGGAGGTTTTATGTAACTAATGAATAATTTAATACAAGAGCAAAAGCTAATGATGTACTATACAGTGGCTAACTGAACATAATAAAACAATAGAATAAATTAAAAATAAATATCAGTTAGAAAATTTTTTTAAAAAGACCTAAACCAAGCAGGAGAAGAGAAATAATAAAGATTAGAGCAGAAATCAATGAAATAGACACCAGAAAAAGAATAGAACAGATCTACAAACCTAGAATCTGCTTCTTTGAAAGAACTAATAAGATTGAAAACCTCTGGCCAGAATTATTCAAAAGAAAAGGAAAAGGAAAAGGACCCAAATTAATAAAATCATGAGTGAAAGGGGAGAGATCACCACTAACACCAAGGAAATAGAAACAATTATTAGAAATTATTCCCAGCAACAATACGCCAACAAATTAAGCAATTCAGAAGAAATGGACACATTCTTGGAAACGTATATGAACTAACAAGACTGAAACAAGAAGAAATAGACAATCAAACTGGCCAATAACCAGCAAGGAAATTGAAGCAGTAATCAAAAACGTCCCCAAAACAAGAGCCCAGGGCCAGATGGCTTCCCAGGGGAATTCTACCAAACATTTAAGGAAGAAATAATACTTATTCTACTGAAGCTGTTTCAAAAGGTAGAAATAGAAGGAAAACTTCCCAACTCATTTTAGGAAGGCAGCATAAACCCGATCCCAAAACCAGACAAAGACCCCATCAAAAAGGAGAATTACAGACCAGTATCCCTGATGAACATGGATGCCAAAACACTCACCAAGATTCTAGCCAATAGGATCCGACAGTACATTAAAAGGAGTATTCAAACGACCAGGTGGGATTTATTCCTGGGATGCAAGGGTGGTTCAACATTTGCAAATCAATCAACTTGATAGAGCACATCAATAAAAGAAAAGACAAGAACCATATGATCCTCTCAATCAATGCAGAGAAACTATTTGACAAAATAGAGCATCCTTTCCTGATTAAAGCTCTTCAAAGTACAGGGATAGAAGGAACATAACTTAATATCATAAAAGCCATCTATGAAAAGCCCACAGCACATATTATTCTCAAAGGGGAAAAACTGAGAGTTTTTCCCTTAAGTTAAGGAACACGACAAGGATGCCCACTCTCACCACTGTTGTTCAACATACTGCTAGAAGTCTTAGCCTCAGCAATCAGACAACAAAAAGAAATAAAATGCATTCAAATTGGCAAAGATGAAGTCGAATTCTCTCTCCTCACAGATGGCATGATACTTTATGTGGATAACCCAAAATTTCCACCCCCAAGAAATCAGAGCTCATCAGCAATTCAGCAATGTGGCAGGATACAAAATCAATGCACAGAAACCAGTTGCATTTCTATACACTAACAATGCAGCTGAAGAAAGAGAAATTAAGGAATCAGTTCCATTTAAACAGCTCCAAAAAACATAAGATACCTAGGAATAACCCTAATGAAAGAGGTAAAGGATTTATACTCGAGAAACTACAGAACACTTACAAAAGAAATTGAGGAAGACACAAAGAAATGGAAAAATATTCCATGCTCATGGATTAGAAGAATAAACATCATTAAAATGTCTATGCTGCCCAGAGCAACTTACACTTTCAATGCAATCCCTATCAAAACTCCAATGACATTTTTCAAAGTGCTGGAACAAACGATCCTAAAATTTGTATGGAATCACCAGGGAAATGTCAAAAAAGAAAACATATGAAAAAATGTTCCACATCACTAGCCATCAGGGAAATACAAATCAAAACTACAATGAGATAACAACTTATACCAGCTAGAATGGCCAACATTAACAAGGCAGGAAACAACAAATGTCAGCGAGGTTGTGGAGAAGGGGGAACCCTCTTGCACTGTTGTTGGGAATGCAAGCTGGTACCGCCACTCTGGAAAACAGTATGGAGTTTCCTCAAGATGTTAAAAACAGAGCTACCTTACGACCCAGTGATTGCATTTCTAGATATTTACCCCAAAGTTACAGTTGCAGTAAAAAGAAGGAGCACATGCACCCCAATGCTCAAAGCAGCGATGTCCACAATAGCCAAACTGTGGAAAGAACCGAGATGTCCTTCAACAGATGAATGGATAAAGAAGATGTGGTTCATATATACAATGGAATATTACTCAGCCATCAGAAAGGATGAGTACCCACCATTTGCATCGACATGGATGGAACTGGAGGGGATCATGCTAAGTGAAATAAGTCAAGCAGAGAAAGTCAATTATCATATGGTTTCACTCATATGTGGAACATAAGGAATAGAGCGGAGGACCACAGGGGAAGGGAAGGTAAACTGAAAGGGAAGATACCAGAGAGGGAGACAAACCATGAAAAACTCTGGACTCCAGGAAACAATCTGAAGGTTACAGAAGGGATGGGGTGGGTAGATGCAGTGACTGGGTGATGGGTATTAAGGAGGGCACATGTTGGGATGAGCACTGGGTATTATATGCAACTAATGAATTGTTGAACATGACAACAAAAACTTATGAAGTACTATGTGTTGGCTAACTGAACATAATGAAAAATTTTAAAAAAATAAAGTAAAAAAAGAAATTTGTATGGCAAATAAGCCTATGAAAATATATTCCACATCATATGTCATCAGGGAAATGCAAATTATTTCAATAATGAGAGATTGACATCACCATCATGGTAGAATGTAGAATTACTCATTCATTTTCTTTCTCTTTGTTTTACAACAAACCAGACATCCAAAATTTAACAAAAGCACCTCTGCACAGCACAACAGTACACCTGAGGAATCCATCTAACTGTAAATCTGAGAGTGGGTGGATTGGACCTTGAAGGAGGCTGTGGAGCCAGGGTAGTGGCAGCAGAGGTATGGCAGGAACAAGCTAGCATGACCTTTCTGGCAGAAAAAGCAGAGAGTAAAGTGTTGAGTGGGCGGTCTGCCTGGCTGCCGATACTGCAGGTGGATGGAACCCTGTTGCTCTCTCTGAAGAGAGACTGCTGTGACTGGAGATAGCAAAAGAAAAAGGAAGTAGGCAGACAAAGAGAACTGAAGGAATACATCTCCTGCTGCCTGCCTTGGGATTCTTGCAAGATTTCTTCCAATAGGCCACTGACATACCCTCCCCCCCAAAAAACAAAGAGGATTCCCCTATCTTGGATGTGGGCACACCCAAAGCTCCAAGTGCTGGGCACAAATCTTGCACTATCACTTTTTTTTAAATTTTGTTTCTCAGCTCTCTCTCTCTCTCTCTCCCCCTTTCTCTCTCTCTGTTCTTCCATGCATAGGGGTCATTCTGCTCTGGTAAGAGAAACCAAAAACTTGTGCTATAGATCCACCTTTTGGAAAACGAAAGGGATGCTCTTAATTACCAACCTGTTGAACTATTACAATCAAAGTAAATAAAGCCTTACTTAAATAAGAAGAGAGGAGAGATCAGAGATGGGGCATGTGTCTAGATGCTGCTTCTCAGAAACATGGTGGGGAATCTTCTTCAGAGGGGAATCTCTTCTTCAGAGACTCCAAAGGACAATAGCAGCTTGGGGCTTCATAACCATGGGACTCTATCTTATCAATGGCCAGCAAATGTGAGGCAAGGTTTTGAGAGGTATCTAGCTATCTAGCTAGTTAGCTAGCTATCATCTATCTATCTATCTATCTATCTATCTATCTATCTATCTATCTATCTATCTATCTATCATCTATCTGTCATCTATCTATCTATCTATCATCTATCTATCTATCTATCATCTATCTATCTAACATCTATCTATCTATCATCATCATCTATCATCTATCTATCATCTATCTATCTATCATCTGTCTATCTAACTATCTAGAAAGAGACAAGAGAGATTTATAGAAGCAATTGGCTCATATAATTATGGAAGTTGAGAAGCTCCACAATGTGCCATCTGCAGCCTGGAAACCCAAAAAAGCTGGTGATATAATTTAATTGGAATCCAAAGGCCTGACGAGCAGGAAAGCTGATGGTGTAATTCCCAGTTTGAGGGCAGGAGAAGTTGAGAGGAAGGGTTCCAGATCAGGCAAGAAAAAATGGTTGAATTCCTCTTCCTTTTGTTTTATTTAGGTCCTCAGCAAATTGAATGATGGCCGCTCACATTAGGTGGGCAAACTACCGAGTCCACTGATTCAAATGCTAATCTCATCTGGACTCACGCTCATAGACACACTTAGAAATAATGTTCAATCTTGGCAGCCCATGACATATCAAATTGACAAATGAAATATTACGATGATGATTTCACTTATATGTGGTCTGTAAAAAACAAAACAAATAAACAACAGAAGAAGGAGGAGGAGGAGGAGGAGGAGGAGGAGGAGGAGGAGGAGGAGGAGGAGGTGGTGGTGGTGGAAGAAGGACGTGGAAAGGGGGGGAACAGAGGCCAAATTCAGAAAACAACCTGATGGTTGCCAGAGGGGAAAGTGGTGGGGAGATGAGCAAATGGGGAGTAGGAGATACAGGCTTCCAGTTATAGAATAAATGGGAACAAACAGTATAGCATAAGGAATATAGTCAGTGGTATTGAGGTCATCACCGGCAGGATTTTGAGCTAATGGATCTCAGGCTACAGTGAAGAAATAAACAACCTGGGTACAATAAACAGAGACTATATTTGGCTCATTTATATAACACATCAATAAGATTAAAAAATTGTAGAACGGAAAACATACCATATTTCCATTTATGTGAAAAAATATATGTAAATATAGGAGTGTATGTGTTTTGACGCATTTTTCCTGTATTTAAGTTTTATTTTCATCTTTTTAGCATTTAATAGTTTTATTGAAATATAGTTGACACATAATATTACATTAATTTCAGGTGCAGAGCATAGTGATATGACAACTGTGTATGTCATGCTATGCACGCCACAGTGTAGCTACCAACTGTCACCGTACAACACTAGTACAATACCATTGACTATATTCTTTATGCTGTACCTTTCACCTCCATAACTTGTACATTTCATAACTTGAAGCCTTAGCATCCCACTACCATTCACGCATTTAGGCCATCACCCACCCCATCCTCTCTGTCAACCACCAGTTTTTCTCTATATTTATAGGTCTGTTTCTGCTTTTGTTTGTTTGGGTTGCTTTTTGGAGTCCACATATAAGTGAAACCATGGTATTTGTCTTCCCTATTTGACTTGTTTTACTTAGTGTAATACCTTCTAGGTTCACCCATGTTGTCACAAATGGCAAGATCTTATTCTTTTTATGATTAAGTAATATTCCATTATAGGTAATAATTTCATTATATATATAGCATCTTCTTTAACTATGCATCTATTGATGGGCACCTAGGCTGCTACCATAACTGGGCTATTGTATAAAATGCTGGAATAATCATAGGGTTGCATATATCCTTTTGAACTAGTGTTATTGTATTTTGGGGGTAACACTCACTAGTGCTATTACTGGAGCATATGGTATTTCTCTTTTTAAGTTTTTGAGGAACCTTCATGCTGTTTTCCACAGTGGCTGCACCAGTTTGCATTCCCACCAACATTGCTTGAGGGTCCCTTTTTCTCGACCTTCTCACCAACACTTGTTTCTTGTGTTTTTGATTTTAACCACTCTGAGGAGAGTGAGGTGGTTTTGATTTGCATTTCTCTGATGATGAGTGATATTGAGCATCTTTTCATGTGTCTGTTGGCCATCTGTATGTCTTCCTTGGAGAGGAAGATGTTACATACAAACCAAATGGTAACCACAAATCAGTAACCAGGAAAACGTATGCAAAAATAAAGAGAAAGGAACGCAAGTATATCACTAAAGTGAGCCTGCTAAGTTTTTAAGTTCTAGGCGTTAAGCCCCACTGATTGTAATTATTATGAAACTCTGCCCCTCTGGTTTTCAATGCCATATGTTATGGGGGTTTGTTTTCCCTATGTGAGTTCCCTGTACTTGGGGTGCCTGGGGTGACTGCAGTGTCCCTTCCCACTGCACACAGTCCTGTTGGTCCATTTAGATCCTGATCATGTTTCTGCCCTTCCTACCCTCTTCATTGTGGCCTCTTCTCTACATTAGCTGTGGAGTCTGTTCTGCCCGTCTTTGGGTCATTTTCTGGGTTATTTACACTGATGTGGGTGTTATCTAGTATTTGTGGGGCAAGGTGAGCTTAGGGTCCTCCTGCTCTGCCGTCTTCCCCACCCCTTTTCATCTTGTATTTTTAATCCATTTAGTCACATTATGTCATTTGATTGGAGCATTTAGTCCATTTACGTTTTAAGGTAATTATTCAGGGGTGCCTGGGTGGCTCAGTCGGTAATGCATCTGACTCTTGGTTTTGGCTCAAGTCATGATTTGAGGGTTGTGAGATTGAGCCCCATGTCGGGCTCCAAGCTCCAGGCACAGTCTGCTTGAGATTTTCTCTCTCCCTCTCTCTCTAAAATGAATAAATACAATCTTTAAAAAGAGAATTATTGATAGGGGTCTACTTATTGCTATTATGTTAATCATTTTATGATTATTTTCATAGTTCTTTTCTACTTCTTTTGATCACTTTGCTTGTGACTGTGTTTCTTTGTGGTTACCATGAGGTTTATACAGCATCCTAAGTATAAGGCAGTCTATATTAAGTTGATGATTGCTTAAGTTTGAACATCTTCTAAAGGTACTACATTTTTGCTACCTTTCTATGCTTAATGTATATGATGTCATATTTTACATACTTTTTTACTCTGTGAGTTCCTTAACTAATTTTTTTACCTATCATTGATTTTAATATTGTCTTTTAGCCTTCATGCTAACTTTATAAGTAATTGATCTACTACCTTTACTACATGTTCGCTTTTACTCATGGAAATGTTTCTTTTCATAATTTTCTAACTTCTAATTATGGTTTTTCATTTCCACTTAAAGAAGTACTGTCAACATTTCTTGTTATGTCAGTTTCTTGGTGATGAACTCATTTAACTTTTGTCTTGGAAAATGTATGTTTTTTTTTTTTTCAATTCTGAATGATAATCATGTTGTGTATTCTTGGTTGTAGGTATTCTCAATTCAGTACTTTGACTATGTATCATGCCACTTCTGGCCTGCAAAATTTCTGCTAAAAAATCAGCTGATAACTTTATGCTTCTGGCGTTTTCTTTGTATGTATCTAGTTGTTTCTCTCTTGTTACTTTTAATATCCTCTCTTTACCTTTAAATTTTAATACTTTAGTTATTTTTTTAAGTTTTTATTTTAACTCCAGTTAATTAACATACAGTGTTATATTAGTTTCAGGTGTACAATATAGTAATTCAGCGCTTCCATACATCACCCTGTGTTCATCAGGACAAATGCACTCCTTAATCCCCATCCAATTAGTATGTGTTTTGTTGTGGACCTCCCTGGGTTCATCGAAGTTTGGGCTTTCTATGCTTTTTGGATCTGGATGTCTGTTTCCTTCTTCAGGATAGGAACGTTTTCATCTATTATGCCTGTGAACAAGTTTACTAATATTTTGCTTTCTCTTCTTTTACTGAGACTCTTATAATGCAAATGTTAGTGTGCTTGATGATTACCCAGAGATCCCTAACCTCTCTCTCCATCCCTCCTCCTCCTCCTTCTTCTTAATCTTCTTCTTCTTCTTCTTCTTCTTCTTCTTCTTCTTCTTCTTCTTCTTCTTCTCTCCCTCCCCCCCCTCCCTCTCTCTCTCTCACTCTCTCTTTGTTGCTGTTCAGCTTGGTGCTTTCTATTACCTCTTCTTCCCAATTCCTGATCCATTCTTTGTATCCTCTAATCTGCTGTTTGTTCCTTTAGTGTACTTTTATTTCAGTTATTGTATTCTTCAACTCAGATTGGTTTTTTTTTTTTTTTTTTGTATTTCTGTCCCTTTGTTAAAGTTCTCACTGAGTTCATCCACTCTTACCAAGTCTGATGAACGTCTTTGTGACCATTACTTGAAGTCTTTATCAGGTAGGCTTCTTATCTTTTTTTCATGCAGGTTTTTGTTTTTCCTGAAGTTTTGTTTTGTTCTTTTGTTTGGAGCGTATTCTTCGGTTTCTTCCACTTTTTCTGTTTCTATCAATTAGGGAAAACAGCTACTTACCCCAGACTTGAAAGAATGTCCTTGCATAGAAATTGCCTCTTGGTAGACCATGTGTGCCTAGTGGCTTTGGCTGCCTGGCTTGAATTGTAGCAGGTAGAGTTTGGCGCTCAAGGCATGGGGGAGGTCCCCACTGGGGCTTTCCCCGTAGGACGGCTGGATCTGGGGGGCACCCTGGCAAGATGGCTAAAGTTTGAAGTGGGTGCAGACCAGGTATTCCTAGCATACTCCTTGCAGGGGAATCTTGGAGGGATGGCTGGAGTTGAATTGAGCATGAGCTGGCTGGGTTATGGAGCACGTCACACATGGGGTGTCCTGGTAAGATGTGTAGAACCAAAGTGGGGCATGCGAGAAGTCCCAAGGTGCTGCACACAGGAAGTGCTCTGGCTAGTTATCTGGAGCTGAAGTGAGTTTGGGCCTGGACTGTTCCAGGATAGTTTTCACCTGTGTGGCTTTAATAAGAAGGCTGGATTTTTAGTGGGTGCTGTGTCCTCATGGGTGTGGCTCTTGGGCCACTTTGTGTGCTCTCTTTGGAGGAAATGTCTGGGACTGGTATGGGCTAGAGGCTTGGGGCTCACTGTGGGATCAGGCCAGCCAGTGTGCCTGCACTCTGCTCCCTATGCACTATCAAGGTGGAAGAGGGATGTAAACAATGGTGCTCAACTTCCCCTCCAACCCTGGAGAGTATTCTGCAATTCCCCTGTTGTTAGGCAGAGTGTTAGGGCTGGTTCCTTAGTATTCAGTCGCTCTTTTATTCCGTGGCTTTTTTTCTGTGCCCCAGGGTGTCCAGGGTTGCTGTGGTCTAGGGATCCATGGCTTGCTGAAGCAGCAGGCCAGCTAGTGAGCCCGGACCCTGCTTTTGTTTGCACTCTCAAGGAGGAGGGTGTATGTAAACAATGGCACTTGCCAGGCCCTCTGAGCCTATGCCATTTGGCCAAAAGTCAGCTCCTGTATATTCTAGTTATTCTTTTAAACTGTGGCTTTTTTCTGTGTCCCAAGGCAGATGAATCTACTCTCAGTCCATCAGTACTATTTCTCCCCACTGCAGCTTGCAGTGTTGGGGGGATGGGGTCCCCATTCTCACCATGTGTCTATCTTTCCTCTTATTCTCTATGTGGTCCCTCTATCCTTTGGTGTGCAGAAGCTGCCCAATAAACCTCCAATTATTATTCATGACGAATTTCTCTATCTGTAGGTGGAGATTTGATGTGTCTGTGAAGGAGCTGGGTTCAGGGTCTTACTATAGCATTCATGATGTTGGCCTATCCCTTCAGGACATTTTTGTAAAGAAGACATACTGATATCCAACAGACACATGAAAAGATGCTCAGCACCACTAATCATCAAGAAAATGTAAATGCAGAATACACATTCTTCTCTAGTGCCCATGGAACATTCTCCAGAATTGATCACATCCTAGGTCACAAATCAGGTCTCAACTGGTACCAAAAGATTGGGATTATTCCCTGCATATTTTCAGACCACAGTGCTTTGAAACTAGAACTCAATCACAAGAGGAAAGTCTGAAAGAACTCAAATACATGGAGGCTAAAGAGCATCCTACTAAAGAATGAATGGGTCAACCAGGAAATTAAAGAAGAATTAAAAAAATTAATGGAAACCAATGAAAATGAAAACACAACTGTTCAAAATCTTTGGGATACGGCAAAGGCAGTCCTGAGAGGAAAGTATAGAGCAATACAAGCCTTTCTCAAGAAACAAGAAAGGTCTCAAATACACAACCTAACCCTACACCTAAAGGAGCTGGAAAAAGAACAGCAAATACAGCCTACACCCAGCAGGAAAAGAGAAATAATAAAGATCAGAGCAGAAATCAATGAACTAGAAACCAAAAGAACAGTAGAACAGATCAATGAAACTAGGAGCTGGTTCTTTGAAAGAATTAACAAGATTGATAAACCCCTGGCCAGACTTATCAAAAAGAAAAGAGAAATGACCCAAATCAACAAAATCATGAATGAAAGAGGAGAGATCACAACCATCACCAAAGAAATACAAACAATTATAAGAACATATTATGAGCAACTCTATGCCAGCAAATTAGATAACCTGGAAGAAATGGGTGCATTCCTAGAGATGTATCAACTACCAAAATTGAACCAGGAAGAAATAGAAAACCTGAACAGACCTATAACCCCTAAGGAAATTGAAGCAGTCATCAAAAAGCTCCCAACAAACAACAGTCCATGGCCAGATGGCTTCCCAGGGGAATTCTACCAAACATTTCAAGAAGAATTAATACCTATTCTCCTGAAACTGTTCCAAAAAATAGAAATGGAAGGAAAATTTCCAAACTCGTTTTATGAGGGCACCATTACCTTGATCCCAAAACTAGACAAATACCCCACTAAAAAGGAGAATTACAGACCAATATCCTTGATGAACATGGATGCAAAAATTCTCACCAAAATACTAGCCAATAGGATCCAACAGTACATTAAAAGGATTATTCACCATGACCAAGTGGGATTTATCCCTGGGCTGCAAGGTTGGTTCAACATCCGCAAATCAATCAACATGATACAATACATTAACAAAAGAAAGAACAAGAATCATATGACCCTCTCAATAGATACAGAAAAGGCATTTGACAAAGTACAGCATCCTTTCTTGATCAAAACTCTTCAGAGTATAGGGATAGAGGTTACATACCTCAATATCATAAAAGCCATCTATGAAAAACCTACAGCGAATATCATGCTCAATGGGGAAAAGCTGAGAGCTTTCCCCCTAAGGTCAAGAACGCGGCAGGGATGTCCACTCTCACCACCGCTATTCAACATAGTATTAGAAGTCCTAGCCACAGCAATCAGACAACAAAAAGAAATCAAAGGCATCCAAATCGGCAAGGAGGAAGTCAAACTCTCACTCTTTGCAGATGATATGAAACTGTATGTGGAAAACCCAAAAGACTCCACCCCAAAACCGCGAGAACGCATACAGGAATTCAGTAAAGTGGCAGGATATAAAATCAATGCACAGAAATCAGTGGCATTCTTATACACCAACAACAAAACAGAAGAGAGGCAAATCAAGGAGTTGATCCCATTTACAATTGCACCCAAAATCATAAGATACCTAGGAATAAATCTAACCAAAGAGGCAAAAGATCTGTACTCAGAAAACTATAAAATACTCAAGAAAGATATTGAAGAAGACACAAAGAAATGGAAAAACGTTCCATGCTCATGGATGGGAAGAACAAACATTGTGAAGATGTCAATGCTACCTAGAGCAATCTACACATTCAATGCAATCCCCATCAAAACACCATCCAGTTTTTTCAAAGAAATGGAACAAATAATCCTAAAATTTGTATGGAACCAGAAGAGACCCCAAATAGCCAGAGGAATACTGAAAAAGCAAAGCAAAGCTGGCGGCATCACAATTCCGGACTTCCAGCTCTATTACAAAGCTGTCATCATCAAGACAGTATGGTACTGGCACAAAAACAGACACATAGATCAATGGAACAGAACGGAGAGCCCAGAAATGGACCCTCAACTCTATGGTCAACTAATCTTTGACAAAGCAGGAAAGAATGTCCCATGGAAAAAAGACAGTCTCTTCAACAAATGGTGTTGGGAAAATTGGACCGCCACATGCAGAAGAATGAAACTGGACCATTTCCTTACACCACACACAAAAATAGACTCCAAATGGTTGAAAGACCCAAATGTGAGACAGGAGTCCATCAAAATCTTAAAGGAGAACACAGGCAGCGACCTCTTCGACCTCAGCCACAGCAACTTCTTCCTAGAAACATCGCCAAAGGCAAGGGAAGTAAGGGCAAACATGAACTGTTGGGATTTCATCAAGATAAAAAGCTTTTGCACAGCGAAAGAAAGAGTCCACAAAACCAAAAGACAACTGACAGAATGGGAGAAAATATTTGCAAATGACATATCAGATAAAGGGCTAGTATCCAAAATCTATAAAGAACTTATCAAACTCAACACCCAAAGAGCAAATGATCCAATCAAGAAATGGGCAGAAGACATGAGCAGACATTTTTCCAAAGAAGACATCCAAATGGCCAACAGACACATGAAAAATTGTTCAACATCGCTCGGCATCAGGGAAATCCAAATCAAAACCTCAATGAGATACCACCTCACACCAGTCAGAATGGCGAAAATTAACAAGTCAGGAAACGACAGATGTTGGCAGGGGTGCGGAGAAAGGGGAACCCTCCTACACTGTTGGTGGGAATGCAAGCTGGTGCAACCCCTCTGGAAAACAGTATGGAGGTTCCTGAAACAGTTGAAAATAGAGCTACCATACGATCCAGCAATTATACTCCTGGGTATTTACCACAAAGATACAAATGTAGGGATCCGAAGGGGTACGTGCACCCCAATGTTTATAGCAGCAATGGCCACAATAGCCAAACTGTGGAAAGAGCCACGATGTCCATCGACAGATGAATGGATAAAGAAGAGGTGGTATATATATACAATGGAATATTATGCAGCCATCAAAAGGAATGAGATCTTACCATTTGCAACGACATGGATGGAACTGGAGGGTGTTATGCTGAGTGAAATAAGTCAATCAGAGAAAGACATGTATCATATGACCTCACTGATGTGAGGTATTCTTAATCTCAGGAAACAAACTGAGGGTTGCTGGAGTGGTGGGGGGTGGGAGGGATGGGGTGGCTGGGTGATAGATACTGGGGAGGGTATGTGCTATGGTGAGCACTGTGAATTGTGCGAGACTGTTGAAGCACAGATCTGTACTTCTGAAACAAATAATGCAATATATGTTAAGAAAAAAAAAGAAGAAGAAGATAGCAGGAGGGGAAGAATGAAGGGGAGTAAGTCGGAGGGGGAGATGAACCATGAGAGACGATGGACTCTGAAAAACAAACTGAGGGTTCTAGAGGGGAGGGGGGTGGGGAGGATGGGTTAGCCTGGTGATGGGTATTAAAGAGGGCACGTTCTGCGTAGAGCACTGGGTGTTATGCACAAACAATGAATCATGGAACACTACATCAAAAACTAATGATGTAATGTATAGTGGTTAACATAACAATAAAAAATAAAAAAAGAAAATGTAAATGCAAACCACAATGAGATAACACTTCACACCTGTCAGAACGGCTATTATCAAAAATACAAAAACAAAAACCAAGAAACAAATGTTGGAAAGGCTATGAAAACAAAGGGAATTCTTTTAGTTGGTGGAAACGTAAATTGGTGCATCTCCTAAGGAAAATGGTTCCTCAAAGATTAAAAATAAAACTACCATACTATCCAGTAGTTTCAATTCTGGGTATTTATCTTAATAAAAAGAACACACTAATTCAAAAATATATAAGCACTCTTATATTCATTGGAACATCATTTACAGAATTGAAGATGTGAAGGCAACTTGAGTCCATTGATAGAAAAATGGATACAGAAGATGAAGTGTTACACACACACACACACACACACACACACACACACACACTCAAATATTACTCTGCCATAAGAAAGAACGATAACATGACATTTGCAGCAACATAGTGGATCTAGAGGGTACAAAGCCAAGTGAAGTACATCAGACAAAGACAAATGCCATATGATTTTACTTATATTTGGAATCCGTAAAAACAAAACCAATAAACAAAACAAAACAAAAACAGACTCATAGATGCAGAAAGTATACTCCTGGTAGTCAGAAGGGTGGAGGTGGGGAAATGGGCAAAAATGGTGAAGGGGATTAAGAAATGGAAACTTCAAGTTATCAAAAAATAATTCATGGGGTTTTAAAGTACAGCACATGGAATACAGTCAGTAATATTTTAATGGCTTTGAATGGTGACAGGTGGCAACTAGACTTATTGGGGTGATCATTTTGTAGTGTATAAATATCAAATTGGTATGTTGTACACTTGAAACTAATATAATACTGTATGTCAATTATAGTTCAATAAAAATATTCAAAATATAAGAGGAAAACCTGCCTACCTCTAAATAAAATCTAAAATCCAAATGTAAGGAATTATTGCTGGCTGCAATTGAATTTAAAACATGTAAACGTCAATCTTTTTTCTAAATTTTAAAATATAGTTATAAATTCTACATAGGTTTTGTGATGGTAGACAAAATCTAAGATGACCCTTATAATCTCTTCCTTCTGGTATTTACACCCTTGTGTAGTCCTCTCTCACAATGTGCCTGGATTAGTCTTTGTGACCAGTAGAATGCAACAATATAATGTAGGTTTCATTTTGGAAGCTCTGTCTGTCTGTCTGTCTGTCTCTCTCTCTCTCTCACACACACACACACACACACACACACACACACACACACACACAAATCATTTCATGAGGAATTCCATAGATTAACCCAAGTAGTGAAGAACTGGAACCTCTTGCCAATTGCTGCGTGACTGAGATATTTCAGAAAATAATCTTCCAGCCTTCAAATGACTAATGCGAAATATATGAAAAAAAATCCAAAAGATTCAAAATTTTCAATTATTGAAGACATTAATCTTGAACCAATGTGCAAAGTTCAAAATTCATTAAACCATTGCCAAGTAGGCAGAACTGGAATAACTGACCTGTACAAAGATTTAAGTAAACTTGAGCAACCCATTAAACTCTGGTAATTAATTTTTGGCCAGAACGAGTCTCACATCTCTGTCTCTCATAACACAAGACAGTTTCAGTTAACACTGGGGTACTTTACTTTTGACCCTCAGTGAATGATCAATATCTGGGCCAACCCCCACATTTTCTCCTCAAAATATGAAGCAGAAGTATAGGTGGAATATACCTCATGAACTCAAAGAAAAATAAATAAATAAATATGGTAAATAGATTATAAAATTGGCACATGATGATGACAATAATAAATAGGTAAAGTACAGATTCCTCTACGCATAACTTTTTAGTAGTATAATATTTAGAAATTCAATATGCTGTGTATAGAAAGGACACAACTGCCCATAGGTTTTTCTTTTTTTTTGATGAGGTGTTCCATGATTCATCGTTTGCATATAACACCCAGTGCTCTACTCAGTATGTGCCGTCTTTAATACCCATCACCAGGGTAACCCACTCCCCTCACCCCCACCCCTCTAGAACCCTCAGTTTGTGTCTCAGAGTCCACAGTCACTCATGGTTCGTCTCCCCTTCCGATTCCCCCCCCCTTCATTTATGCCTTCCTACTATCTTTTTTTTTCTTTATCATATCATGTATTATTTGTTTCAGGGGTACAGGTCTGTGATTCATCAGTCTTACAGAATTCACAGTGCTCACCATAGCACATACCCTCCCCAATGTCTATCACCCAGCCACCCCATCCCTCCCAGCCCCCACCACTCCAGCAACCCTCAGTTTGCTTCCTGAGATTAAGAATTCCTCATATCAGTGAGATCATATGATACATGTCTTTCTCTGAGTGACTTATTTTGCTCAGCATAATACCCTCTGGTTCCATCCATGTCATTGCAAATGGCAAGATTTTGGTTTTTTTGATGGCTGCATAATATTCCAGTGTGTGTGTGTGTGTGTGTGTGTGTGTGTGTGTGTGTGTGCGTGTGTGTGTGTGTGTGTGTATGTATACCACATCTTCTTTATCCATTCATCTGTTGATGGACATCTTGGCTCTTTCCATAGTTGGGCTATTGTGGACACTGTTGCTATAAACATTGGCGTGCACATACCCCTTTGGATCACTACATTTGTATCTTTGGGGTAAATACCCAGGAGTGCAATTGCGGGGTCTTAGGGTAGCTCTATTTTCAACTTTTTGAGGAACCTCCATACTGTTTTCCAGAGTGGCTGCACCAGATTGCATTCTCACCAAAAGTGTAGGAGGATTCCACTTTCTCCACATCCTCGCCAACATCTGTCATTTCCTGACTTGTTAATTTTAGCCATTCTAACTGGTGTGAGGTGGTATCTCACTGAGGTTTTGATTTGGATTTCCCTGATGCTGAGTGATGTTGAACACTTTTTCATGTGTCTGTTGGCCATATGGATGTCTTCTTTGGAAAAATGTCTGCTCATGTCTTCTGCCCATTTCTTGATTGGATCATTTGTTCTTTGGGTGTTGAGTTTGATAAGTTCTTTATACATTTTGGATAGTAGCCCTTTATCTGATATGTCATTTGCACATACTTTCTCCCATTCTGCTGGTTGTCTTTTGGTTTTGTTGACTGCTTCCTTTGCTGTGCAAAAGCTTTTTGTCTTGATGAAGTCCCAATAGTTCATTTTTGCCCTTGCTTCCCTTGCCTTTGGCGATGTTTCTAGGAAGAAGTTGCTGCGACTCAGGTCGAAGAGGTTGCTGCCTGTGTTCTCCTCTAGGATTTTGATGGACTCCTCTCTCACATTTAGGTCTTTCATCCATTTGGAGTCTATTTTTGTGTGTGGTGTAAGGAAATGGTCCAGTTTCATTCTTCTGCATGTGGCGGTCCAATTTTCCCAACACCATTTGTTGAAGAGACTGTCTTTTTTCCATTGGACATTCTTTCCTGCTTTGTCGAAGATGAGTTGACCATAGAGTTGCGGGTCCATTTCTGGGCTCTCTATTCTCTTCCATTGATCTATGTATCTGTTTTTGTGCCAGTACCATACTGTCTTGATGATGACAGCTTTGTAGTAGAGCTTGAAGTCCGGAATTGTGATGCCACCAGCTTTCCTTTTCTTTTTCCACATTTCTCTGGCTATTCAGGGTCTTTTCTAGTTCCGTACAAATTTTAGGGTTATTTGTTTCATTTCTTTGAAAAAAGTGGATGGTATTTTGATGGGGATTGCATTGAATGTGTAGATTGCTCTAGGTAGCATTGACATCTTCACAATATTTGTTCTTCCAGTCCATGAGCATGGAACGTTTTTCCATTTCTGCCCATAAGTTTTTGGAGACATTCATCTTCAATTAACTTGTGAATTATTTTATTAAAAGATTGACATACAAGAGAAGGAATAATTTAACTACAACTTATTGAATCCTAAATAATAACAAAATAAGAATAGTTTAAGCCTCTCTAAAATGTACAAGTAGACTCAAAAACATCAATCACAGATTTAAAATATCCCAGAGTACTTAAAATTTATCAAACAGTCAAAGTTGAAAAATTAGTTATCCAGATATTTTAAAGTAGTAAGTTTTAAAAAAAATTCTTGTATAGGATTTTTTTTGAAGCATTCTGCCACTGAGGATGAACATTTAAGTTTATTATCCTACAGAGAGAAAGGTTTAGTAAAACAACTGTTTGAAAGCCTACTTTGTCAGGTTAAATTATAGAATTTTTACAAATACATACAGAAAACTTCCCTGTCTGCCATTAAATCTTAATTTTGATAATAAGAAAACAGACAAATTCCTAATAAAATGGAAGAGGCCTCCATTGTGGACTAGGGAAACATAAGAAGGAGACAAAAAAGAGAGAAAGAAGAGAGGGAGAGACTGAGAGTGAGACAGAAAGTGACCAAGGCAGAGACAGAGAGAGATCGAGAGATAAAGGAAAAACAAATCTGCTGGACCTGAATCTCCCTTTCTTGGGAGACATTTTAATAGTTTTGGAGAATTTTAAGCAAAGGGAGCCTTTTGTCGACTGCAATTTTGTACTCTACACCAGGTGGAACAAAACAATCTGGTATATTAAAACTCAACTATATCAGTAATTAAATTAGGATGTAAGTGGGAAATAAAAAAACCACTCAAAAGTCAAGTATCATCAGAATGAATTTTTTAAAAATCTAGCTCAAACCACACTTTGGTTAAAATTAAAAGTTAGAAAACTCTTTAACTTGTCTCCAGAGACATGTCTAATAAGAAGTTGCTACAGCCGAGGTTAAAGACGCTGCTACCTCTATTCTCCTCTAGGAAAATGATGGTTTCCTTTCTCACATTTAGGTCTTTCATCCATTTTGAGTTTATTTTTGTGTTTGGTATAAGAAAGTGGTCCAGTTTCATTCTTCTTCATGTTGCTGTCCAGTTTTCCCATCACCATCTGTTGAAGAGACTGTTTTCCATTGGATATTCTTTCAAGCTTTTTCAGAGATTAGGTGACTATGTGGTTGTGGGTTCATTTCTGGGTTCCCTATACTATTCCAGTGGTTTATGTGTGTTTTTGTGCCAGTACCATCCTGTCTTAATGACTCCAGCTTTGTAATATAACTTGAAGTCTGGAACTGTGATACTTTCAGCTTTGTTTTTTTCTGTTTCAAGGTTGCTGTGGCTATTCAGGGGACTTTGTGGTTCCATACAAATTTTAGGATTGTTTGTGCTAGCTCTGTGAAAAACGCTGGTGGTATTTTGATAGGGATCACATTAAATGTGTAGATTGTTTTGGATAGTATAGATGTTTTAACAATATGTGTTCTTCCACTCCATGAACATGGAATTTTTTTTTCCATTTCTTTGTGCCCTCTTCAGTTTCTTTCATAAGTGCTCTATGGTTTTCAGAGAACAGATATTTTACCTCTTCGGTTAGGTTTGTTCCTTTGTATCTTATGGTTTTTGGTTCAATTTTAAATGGTATCAATTTCTTGATTTCTCTTTCCGCTGCTTCATTACTGGTGTATAGAAGTGCAACAGATTTCTGTATGTTGAATTTGTATCCTGCAATCTTGCTGAACTTGTGTAACAGTTCCAGCAAGTTTTGGGATGTAGTCTTTTGGGTTTTCTACATTAGAGAATCATGTCATCTGTGAATAGTGAAAGTTTTATTTCTTCCTTACCAATTTGGATGCATTTGTTCCTTTTTGTTGGCTGATTGCTGAGACTAGGACGTCCAGTACTATGTTAAATAAGAGGGTTGAGAGTGGACATTCCTGTCTTGTACTTGACCATAGAGGAAAAACTGTCACTTTTTCCCTATTGAGGATGGTATTAGCTGTGGTTATTTCGAGCATGGACTTTATGATGTGGAAGTATTTTCCCTCTATCCCTACTTTGATGCAGGTTTTTATCAAGAATGGATGCTAGGGGAGGAGCAAGATGGCAAAGGAGTAGGAGACCTAAATTTCATCTGGTCCCAGGAATTCAGCTAGATAGGGATCAAACCATTCTGAACACCTACAAACTCAACAGGAGATTGAAGAAAAGAATAGCAGCAACTCTCTGAACAGAAAACCGACCACTTTCTGAAAGGTAGGACGTGCGGAGAAGTGAATCCGAGGTGATATTCGGGAAGATAGACGGTGGGAGAGGGGGCCTCCGTCAGCCACTATTGGCAAGTGACAGAGCAGCAGAACACAAAATCGGAAATTTTAGAAGTCGTATCTGCTGAGGGACATCGCTCCAGTGGCTAAGTGGAGGGTGGAACCCTCGCTGGGACAGTGTGGTCTCAGGACACTCGGGGTCACAGAAAGACCGGGGGTGCCTGAGTGCAGCAGAGCTCCCAGGTATCGGAGTGGGGAAGCCGGCTGCAGAGATGGAGCCGAGGAGTGGGCTCTCAGCTTGGGGTTGCCATAAACCAGGATCCGCAGCAGAGTCGGGCCACTGCTCTTCCAGCAGGGACACAACAAGTGGCAGATCAGGGGAGAGTCCCCTTCCTCCCCCAGGAGGAGCGGTGCGGGAGCGCACCACAGGAATTTGCTGGGTTTGGAGACTCCAAACGGGGTCGTGTGCCAGAGAGAGAAACGCTCAGTCACAGGCTGGGTGAGCATGGAGTGCGGCCGGAGACCAGGGAGATGGGAGTGACTGACTGCTTTTCTCTTGGGGCTCACTGAGGAATGGGGTCCTGAGTTCTTTGCTCCTCTGGGGTGGAGACTAGGAGGCTGCCATTTTCACTCTCATCCTCCAAAGCTGTATGGAAAGCTTGCAGGGAACAAAAGCTCCTGAGAACAAACACGAGCAGATTGCTTAGCCTGGCCTCGGCCAGGGTGGGGCAATTCCGCCTCCGGCAAAGACATTTGAGAACCACAGCAACAGGCCCCTCCCCCAGAAGATCAGCAACAACAGCCAGCCAAGACCAAGTTTTTCAATCAATGAGAACGGCAGAACTCCAGCACTAGGGGAATACAGCACATAGAATTCATGGCTTTTTCCCCACGATTCTTTAGTCCTTCAAAGTTAATTTTTTTAATTTCCTTTTTTCTTTTTTTTTGAATTTTTCTTTTTCCCTTTTTCAACCAACATCTTATCAATCCCTTTGTTAAAAAATCTTTTTTATTTCTCATTTTTAGAGTCATATTCTATCCCTTCATAGTAGTTAACCTTATTTTTGGTATAAATATATAAGTTGTTCTCTCTTTAAAATTTTGGGATAGTTTCTTCTAACAGACCAAAATATACCCTGAATCTCTAGTGTATGGCTTTGTTCTAGTCTCCCGCCTATCACATTCTCCCCCTTTTTTTTAAATCCTCTTCTGTCTTTTTTCAAACAACCTCTTATCTTATCAAATCCTTCTATAAAATCTTTTATAATTTTCATCTTTACAGTCATATTCCATCACTTCATCGTATTTACCCTTATTTTTGTACATATATAAGTTTTACTTTCTTTAAAATTTTGGGACGCACTTTCTTCTAACAGACCAAAATACGCCCCAAATCTAGTGTGTGGCATTGATCTATGCGCCAGCCTGATCATATTTGATCATATTCTGTTTTTGTTTGTTTGTTTTTTATCATTATCTTTTTCTCTTTTCATTCTTTCCCTTTCTTTTCCCCCAGTTTCAGGTCTCTTCTGATTTGGTTAGTGTATATTTTTCTGGGGTTATTGTCATCCTGTTAGCATTTTGTTCTCTCATTCAAGTATTCTCCTCTGAACAAAATGACAAGATGGAAAAAATCACCTCAAAAAAAAGAAAAAGAGGCAGTACCGACGGCCAGGGACCTAACCAATACGGACTTTAGTAAGATGTTGGAACTAGAGTTCAGAATGACGATTTTAAAAAGATACTAGATGGGCTTGAATAAAGCATGGAAGATATTAGAGAAACCCTCTCTGGAGAAATAAAAGAACTAAAATCTAACCAAGTCGAAATCAAAAAGGCTATTAATGAGGTGCAATCAAAAACGGAAGCTCTAACTGCTACGATAAATGAGGCAGAAGAGAGAATTAGTGATATAGAAGACCAAATGATGGAAAATAAAGAAGCTGAGAAAAAGAGAGATAAACAACTACTGGATCACGAGAGCAGATTTCGAGAGATAAGTGATACCATAAGATGAAACAATATTAGAATAATTGGGATCCCAGAAGAAGAAGAAAGAGAGAGAGGGGCAGAAGGCATATTGGAGCAAATTATAGCAGAGAACTTTCCTAATTTGGGGAAGGAAACAGGCATCAAAATCCAGGAGGCACAGAGAACCCCCCTCAAAATCAATAAAAATAGTTCAACAACCCAAGATCTAGTAGTAAAACTTATCAGTCTCAGAGACAAAGAGAAAATCCTGAAAGCAGCTCGGGATAAGAGCTCTGTAGCCTACAATGGTAGAAACATTAGATTGGCAACAGACCTATCCACAGAGACCTGGCAGGGCAGAAAGAACTGGCATGATATATTCAGGGCACTAAATGAGAAAAATATGCAGCCAAGAATACTATATCCAGCTAAGCTGTCATTGAAAATAGAAGGAGAGATAAAAAGCTTCCAAGACAAAAAAAAAAAAAAAAAAGTAAGAAAGAAAACTAAAAGAATTTGCTAACACGAAACCAGCCCTACAAGAAATATTGAAAGGGATCCTTTAAGCAAAGAGAGAGCCTAAAAGTAACATAGACCAGAAAGGAACACAGACAATATACAGTAACAGTCACCATACAGGCAATACAATGGCACTAAATTCATATCTTTCAATAGTTACCCTGAATGTAAATGGGCTAAATGCCCCACTCAAAAGACATAGGGTATCAGATTGGATAAAAAAAAAAACAAGACTCATCGATATGCTCCCTGCAAGAGACTCATTTTAGACTCAAAGACACCCCCAGATTGAAAGTGAGGGGGTGGAAAACGATTTACCATGCTAATGGACACCAAAAGAAAGCTGGGGTGGCAATCCTTGTTTCAGAAAAATTAGATTTTAAACCAAAGACTATAATAAGAGATGAGGAAGGACACTATATCATAATAAAGGTTCTATCCAACAAGAAGATCTAACAATTGTAAATATCTATGCCCCTATCTAGGGAGCAGCCAATTATATAAGCCAATTAATAACAAAAGCAAAGAAACACATTGACAACAATACAGTAATAGTGGGGGACTTTAAAGCCCCCCTCACTGAAATGGACAGATCATCTAAGAAAAGATCAACAAGGAAATAAAGACTTTAAATGACACACTGGACCAAATGGACTTCACAGATATATTCAGAACATTCCATCCCAAAGCAACAGAATACACACTCTTTTCTAGTGCCCATGGAACATTCTCCAGAATAGATCACATCCTAGGTCACAAATCAGGTCTCAACCGGTACCAAAAGTTTGGGATCATTCCCTGCATATTTTCGGACCACAATGCTTTGAAACTAGGACTCAGTCACAAGAGGAAAGTCGGAAAGAACTCAAATACATGGAGGCTAAAGATCATCATACTAAAGAATGAATGGGTCTACCAAGAAATTAAAGAAGAATTTTAAAAAATTCATGGAAACAAATGAAAATGAAAACACAACTCTTCAAAATCTTTGGGATGCAGCAAAGGCAGTCCTAAGAGGAAAGTACATAGCAATACAAGCCTTTCTCAAGAAACAGAGAGGTCTCAAATACACAACCTAACCCTACACCTAAAGGAGCTGGAGAAAGAACAGCAAATACAGCCTAAACCCAGCAGGAGAAGGGAAATAATAAAGATCAGAGCAGAAATCAATGAACTAGAAACCAAAAGAACAGCAGAACAGATCAAGGAAACTAGGAGCTGGTTGTTGGAAAGAATTAATAAGACTGATAAACCCCTGGCGAGACTTATCCAAAGAAAAGAGAAAGGACCCAAATAAATAAAATCATGAATGAAAGAGGGGAGATCACAACCAACACCAAAGAAATATAAACAATTATAAGAACATATTATGAGCAACTCTATGCCAGCAAATTAGATAATCTGGAAGAAATGGGTGCATTCCTAGAGATGTATCAACTACCAAAGCTGAACCAGGAAGAAATAGAAAACCTAAACAGACCTATAACCCCTAAGGAAATTGAAGCAGTCATCAAAAAGCTCCCAACAAACAAAAGCCCATGGCCAGATGGCTTCCCAGGGGAATTCTACCAAACATTTAAAGAAGAATTAATACCTATTCTTCAGGAACTGTTCCAAAAAATAGAAATGGAAGGAAAACTTCCAAACTCGTTTTGTGAGTCCTCCATTACCTTGAACCCCAAGCCAGATAAAGACCCCATCAAAGAGGAGAATTACAGATCAATATCCTTGATGAACATGGATGCAAAAATTCTCACCAAAATACTAGCCAATAGGTTCCAACAGTACATTAAAAGGATTATTCACCACGACCAAGTGGGATTTATCCCTGGGCTGCAAGGTTGGTTCAACATCCACAAATCAATCAACGTGATACAATATATTAATGAAAGAAAGAACAAGAACCATATGGTCCTCTCAATAGATGCAGAAAAAGCAGTTGACAAAGGACAGCATCCTTTCTTGATCAAAACTCTTCAGAGTATAAGGATAGAGGGTACATACCTCAATACCATAAAAGCCATCTCTGAAAAACCCACAGCAAATATCAATCTCAATGGGGAAAAACTGAGAGCTTCCCCCTAAGGTCAGGAACACGGCAGGGATGTCCACTATGACCACTGCTATTCAACATAGTATTAGAAGTCCTAGCCACAGCAATCAGACAACAAAAAGAAATCAAAGGCATCCAAATCGGCAAAGAAGAAGTCAAACTCTCACTCTTTGCAGATGTTATGATACTTTATGTGGAAAACCCAAAAGACTCCACCCCAAAACTGCTAGAACTCATACAGGAATTCAATAAAGTGGCAGGATATAAAATCAATGCACAGAAATCAGTGGCATTCCTACACACCAACAACAAGACAGAACAAAGAGAAATTAAGGAGTCAATCCCATTTACAACTGCACCCAAAACCATAAGATCCCTAGGAATAAATCTAATCAAAGAGGCAAAGAATCTGTACTCAGAAAACTATAAAATACTCATGAAAGATATTGAGGAAAACACAAAGAAATGGAAAATCGTTCCATGCTCATGGATTGGAAGAACAAGTATTGTGAAGATGTCAATGCTACCTAGAGCAATCTACACATTTAACGCAATCCCTATCAAAATACCATCCACTTTTTTCAAAGAAATGGAACAAATAACCCTAAATTTGTATGGAACCAGAAAAGACCCCGAATAGCCAGGGAAATTTTGAAAAGGAAAAGCAAAGCTGGTGGCATCACAATTCCGGACTTCAAGCTCTACTACAAAGCTGTCGTCATCAAGACAGTATGGTACTGGCACAGAAACAGACACATAGATCAATGGAACAGAATAGAGAGCACAGAAATGGACCCTCAACTCTACGGTCAAGTAATCTTCAACAGAGCAGGAAAGAATGTCCAATGGAGAAAAGTCTCTTCAACAAATGGTGTTGGGAAAATTGGACCGCCACATGCAGGAGAATGAAACTGGACCATTTCCTTACACCACACACAAAAATAGACTCAAAATGGATGAAAGACCTACATGCGAGAGAGGAGTCCATCAAAATCCTAAGGGAGAACAGAGGCAGCAACCTCTTCAACATGAGCTGCAGCAACTTCTTCCTAGAAACATCGCCAAAGGCAAGGGAAGCAAGGGCAAAAATGAACTATCGGGACTTCATCAAGATAAAAAGCTTTTGCACAGCAAAAGAAACAGACCAAAAGACAACTGACAGAATGGGAGAAGATATTTGCAAATGACATATCAGATAAAGGGCTAGTATCCAAAATCTATAAAGAACTTATCAAACTTAACACCCAAAGAACAAATGATCCAATCAAGAAATGGGCAGAAGACATGCACAGACATTTTTCCAAAGACATCCAAATGGCCAACAGACACATGAAAAAGTGTTCAACATTGCTCGGCATCAGGGAAATCCAAATCAAAACCTCAATGTGATACCACCTCACACCAGTCAGAATGGCTAAAACTAACAAGTCAGGAAACGACAGATCTTGGCGGGAATGCGGAGGAAGGCGAACCCTCCTACACTGTTGGTGGGAATGAAAGCTGGTGCAGCCACTCTGGAAAACAGTATGGAGGTTCCTCAAAAAGTTGAAAATAGAGCTACCCTACGACCCCGCAATTGCACTCCTGGGTATTTACCCCAAAGATACAAGTGTAGTGATCCAAAGGGGTACGTGCACCCCGATGTTTATAGCAGCAATGTCCACAATAACCAAACCATGGAAAGAGCCAAGATGTCCACCGACAGATGAATGGATAAAGAAAATGTGGTATATATATACAATGGATATTATGCAGCCATCTAAAGAAATGAAATCTTGCCAGTTGCATCGATGTAGATGGAACTGGAGGGTATTATGCTGAGTGAAATAAGTCAATCAGAGAAAGACATGTATCATATGATCTCACTGATATGAGGAATTCTTAATCTCAGGAAACAAATGAAGGTTGCTGGAGTGGTGGGGGGTGGGAGGGATGGGGTGGCTGGGTGATAGACACTGGGGAGGGTATGTGCTATGGTGAGCGCTGTGAATTGTGTAAGACTGTTGAATCACAGACCTGTGCCTCTGAAACAAATAATACATTCTATGTTAAAAAGAAGAAGAAGAAGAAGAAGAAGAAGAAGAAGAAGAAGAAGAAGAAGAAGAAGAAGAAGAAGAAGAAGAAGAAGAAGAAGAAGAAGAAGAAGAAGAAGAAGAAGAAGATAGCAGGAGGGGAAAAATGAAGGGTGGAAAATCGGAGGGGGAGACGAACCATGAGAGACTATTGACTCTGAGAAACAAACTGAGGGTTCTAAAGGGGAGGGGGTGGGGGATGGGTTAGTCTGGTGATGGGTATTGAAGAGGGCACGTAATGAATGGAGGACTGGGTGTTACACGCAAACAATGAATCACGGAACACTACTTCAAAAACTAATGTAATGTATGGTGATTAACAGAACATAATAAAATAAAATCAATGGATGCTATATTTTGTCAAATGTTTTTTCTGCATCTTTTGTGAGGATCATATGGTTCTTATTCTTTTTTTTATTAATGTGGTGTATCAGGTTGAATTATTTGTGAGTCTTGAACCATTCTTGCAGCCCAGGAATAAATCCCACTTGAACGTGGTGAATAATTCTTTTAATGTACTGTTGGGTACTGTTTCTAGTATCTTGGTGAGAATTTTTACATCCATGTTCATCAAGGATATTGGCCTGTAATTCTCCTTTTTGGTGGGTCTTTGGTTTTGGAATCAAGGTAATGCTGGCATGATAGAATGATATTGGAAGTTTTCCTTCCACTTGTATTTTTTGGAATAGTTTGAGAAAATAGGTATTAACTATTCTTTAAATTTCTGGTAGAATTCCCCTGGGAAGCCATCTGGCCCTGGACACTTTTTTGTTGGGAGATTTTTGATTACAGACTCAATTTCTTTGCTGGTAATGGGTCTGTCTTAATTTTGTCATTCTTCCTGTTTTAGTTTTGGTAGTTTATATGTTTCTAGGAATTTATCCATTTCTTACAGATTACCCAATTTTTTAGCATATAATTTTTCATACTATTCTCTAGTAATTGTTTGTATTTCTGTGGTATTATTTGTAATCTCTCCTCTTTCATTTGTGATTTTATTTGGGACCTTTCTCTTTTGTTTTTGATAAGTCTAGCTAGGGGGTTATCAATTTTACTAATTCTTTCAATGAATCACCTCCTACTTTCAATGATCTGTCTTAGTGCTTTTTTATTGTTGTTTCTATATCTTTTATTTCTGCTCTAATCTGTATTATTTCCCTTCTTCTGCTGGCTTTAGACTTCATTTGCTGTTCCTGTCCTAGCTCCTTTTGGTGTAAAGTTAGGTGTGTATTTGATACATTTCTTTCTTCTTGGGGTAGGCTTGTATTGCTTATACTTCCCTCTTATGACCTCTTTGTCTGGATCACAATGGTTTTTGACAGGCGTGTTTTCATTTTCATTTGTTTCCATGTATATTTTTTATGTCTTCTTTAATTTCCTGGTCACCCATTCATTCTTAGTAGGATGTTCCTTAACCTCCAAGTATTTGTGGTCTTTCCAAAATTTTTCTTGTGGTTGACTTCAAGTTTCATAGCAGTGTGGTCTGAAAATATGCAGGGTATGATCTCAATCTTTTTGTGCTTGTTAAGGCCTGATTTGTGGACCAGTATGTGCTCTATTCTGGAGAATGTCCCTTCCGCCCTTGAAAAGAATATGTAACCAGCTGCTTTAGGATGAAATGTTTTGAATATATCTGTTAAGTCCATCTGGTCCAGTATGTCATTCAAAGCCATTGCTTTCTTGTTGATCCTCTGCTTAGATGATCTGTCCATTGCTGTAAGTAGGGTGTTAATATGCCCTACTATTATTGTATAGTTATCAATGAGTTTCTTTATGTTTGCTATTAATTGTTTTATGTATTTTGGTGCTCCCAAGTTGGGGGCATAAATATTTACAATTATTTAGATCTTCCTGTTGGATGGACTTCTTTATTATGATATAGAGCCCTTCACCTCTTGTTAGTCTTTATTTTGAAATCCAGTTTGTCTGATCAAAGTATGGGCATTCTGGCTTTCTTTTGATGTCCATTAGCATGATAGATGGTTCTCCATCCCTTCACTTTCAATCTGCAAGTGTCTTTAGGTCTAAAATGAGTCTCTTGTAAGCAGCATATAGATGGGTCTTATTTTTATTTTTTTATCCATTCAGATATCCTATGATTTTTGATTGGAACATTTTGTCCATTTACATTCAGAGTGATTATTGATGGATATGAATTTAATGCCATTGTTTTACAGGTAAGGTTGGTGTTTCTGGATATTTTTTTTCTGTTCCTTTCTAGTGTTTATTGCTTTTGGTCTTTCTTCCCCACTCGGAGAGTCCCCTTTAATATTTCCTATGGGGCTGGTTTAGTGGTCATGAACTCCTTATTTTTTGTTTGTCTGGGAAACTCTTTAGCTCTCCTTCTATTCTGAATGACAGCCTTGATGGATAAAATATTCTTGGCTGCTTATTTTCTCATTCAGCATGTTGAATATATCATGCCACTGTATCCTGGCTTGCCAAATTTCGGTGGAGAGATCTGTTTTGCTAACCTTATTTGGCTTCCCTTGTATGTTAGGGATTTATGTCCCTTGCTGCTTTCAACATTCTTTACTTATCTCTGTATTTTGCAAATTTTACTACAATATGTCTTGGTGTTGGCCTGTTTTTGTTGATTTTAATGGGAGTTCTCTGCGGATCCTGACTTTGGATGCCTATTTCCTTCCCCATATTAGGGAAGTTTTCAGCTATAATTTCCTCAAAGGAACCTTGTGCCCCCTTTTCTCTCTCTTCTTCTTCTGGGATTCCTATGATATGAATATTATTTTGCTTTTTGGAGTCGCTGAGTTCCCTAAATCTACATTCACGATTCAGTATTTTTCTTTCCTTCTTCTTTTCAGCTTCATCATTTTCCATAACTTTGTCTTCTATATCACATCCTCATTCTTTTATTTCTTCCATCCTTGTGATCATTACAACCAGTCAGCTTTGCATCTCTGTTATAGCATTTTTTTTTTTTTATTTCGGCCTGACTAGTCTTTACATCTCTTAGCTCTGTGCTAAGGGATTACCTGGTGTCTTCCATGCTTTTCTCTAGCCCAGCTAGTATCCTCATGATCATTGTTTTAAATTCTGGTTCAGACATATTACTTCTATCTATTTATTAGATCCTTGGCTCTGATCTCTTCTCGCTCTTTCTTTCAGCATGAATTCCTCTGTCGTGGCATTTTGTCTAGGTCTCTGTGTTCTCTGTGTTAGGAAAGCCTGTTATGTTTCCTGATCATGAGAATAATGGCTATATTAAGACGAGGTCATATACTGTCCAGGGTCTGACATTTCGGGAAGTGTTTCTGGTGTAGATGGTGTGTCTGGAGACTGTGTGTCTGGAGACGGTGTGTCTGCTTTTGGCTGCTCTTTCCCTGAAATCAGTCCTCTGCAGAGCTTCTCCTTGCCTGCAGTGGGGAGTGTTTGGACCTTGTCCACTGTGTGGTCAGTTTTAAGTAGGTGTGCTTTGGTCTGCTTATTAAAAGAGGCTCGATCTGTTTCTCCTAGGGCTGAAGCTTTTCAGCACTCTATTGTCAGTAGGCTTGGTGGGTGTGGAGGGTTTGTGCCGATCCTCTGGGGGAGGGTCTCACTTCTGCTCTGTCTTGCAGGCACACTTACCCTTGTAAAAATGCACCTGGAGAGCAAAAGGGGGCAGGGCTTGTAAGGGGCTCAAGGCTCCACTGTGGATGTTGTGCTGCTCACTGACGCCTGTCCATGCCGATGGGCCTGTTAAAAATGCCGTCAACTGGTGGTCTCATCCCCACAGATGGGAGATCATGCTGCTATTGTTCAGGAAGCCCTCACAGAAGAGCTAACAATCTCCCTTCCTTTGTCCCAGGCTTCCCCTCATATCCCTGCCTCCACACCCTGTCTGTGTTCAAGCAGTCTGCCCACCCAGCAGTACAATGCTCTTGTGTTTTATCTCAAGCATGCCAGCTGGTTTCCAAACTCCAAATTTTAGGGACCCAGTATGGTATGGGCCCATTGTGATACTCTGGGGGAGGGTCTCACTGCACTTTAGTTGGTGCTGGTTTGTCCCAGAAGAGCAGTCGTATGAATATGCAGGGGCTTGGAGTTTATGGTAAAGTGCAACAAAAGGCCAATGCCCAGGTTAGGTGCCCTCAGCAGCTGCCTCTGCTCCTATGCTAACAATGGCAACTGCTGGCTCTTTTGTCCTCAGAGAGGCAGTGCTACCTCTCCCAAATGCACTCCAAGAAAGGGAACAGTCTCTCCCAGTGCAGCCCAGGGAATCCTCAGACCACAATGCCCACTCCTGGGCCTCTGCCCTCCTTCTCCACAGGAGCACCTCTATACCTACCAGGCCCCACCCTGGTGATGGCATGGGCTTCTAAAACTTCAGACTTTGAGCACCGCTGCCTGTAAATCTTGTGATTATTAGCTTCTCTCATTTTCCCCATCAATGGCTTTGAGGAAGTATTTTTCTTGTGCAATGTCCTGTGCCCTGCTCTCTCCCTCTCTCTCTTTCTCTCTTCTCTCCATGATTAGGGCTCCCTCGCCTCTGCAGCACCAGTGATTCTTTTCTCCCCTGAATCACAATTCTGCACCTCTTACCTTCATCGATGTGCCCTTTTGTCTCCCTCTAGTTGTGCAGTTTGTTCTCTCAGCTCTCAGATCAATTTCCTGGGTTTTCAGAATGATTTGATATTTATCTAGCTGTGTTCTTGGGAGGAGGCAAGTATAAGGTCTTCTTATGACCCTACCACCTTAATTCTTCCTCTGTCCTCCACTCTTTAGGAAAAAAAAAACTGAACAAAAGAAGTGAAGGACCTGTACTCTTAAAACTTCAAAACACTGATGAAATAAATTCAAGACAATGCAAATAAATGCAAAGACCTCTATGCTCATGTGTTGAAGGAACAAATATTGTTAAAATGTCTATACTACCCAAGGCAAAGTACAGATTTAATGGAACCCCTATCAAAGTTTCAAGAAAATTTTTCATAGGACTACAACAATCTTAAAATTTGGATGGAACCGCAAAAGACCTCGAATAGCCAAAACAATCTTGAAAAAGGAAAAAAAAAACTGGAGGTATTACAGTTCCAGATTTTAAGTTATATTACAAAGTGGTAGTAATTAAAACAGTATGGGGGGAGCCTGGGTGGTCCAGTCAGTTAAGCTTCTGACTTTAGCTCAGATCATGGTCCTGGGGTTCTGGGATTGAGCCCTGTGTTGGGCTCCATGATCAGCGGGGAGTCTGCTTCTCCCTCTCCCTCTGCCCCTCCCCCCACTTGTGCTCTCTCTCTCTCTCTCTCTCTCTCTCTCTTTTCTCTCTCTCTCTCACTCACTATCTCTTGCTCAAGTGAATAAATAAAAATTTTAAAAAAATATGCTACTGGCATAAACACACACACACACACACACACACACACACACACACACAGACACACACACACACACAGATCAAATGAATGGGGCAGAAAACCCAGAAATTAACCCGCAAGTATATGCTCAATCAATTCTTGATGTAGCAGGAAAGAATATCCAATGGGAAAAATACAGTGTCTTCAAAAACTGGTGTTGGAAAAACTGGATAGCAACATGTGAAGAATGAAACTGGACCACTTTCTTTCACCATACACAAAACTAAATTCAAAATGTATTAAAGATCTAAATGTGAGACCTGAATTCATAAATATTGTAGGAGAGAACACAGGCAGTAATCTCTCTGACATTTGCTGTAGCAAAATTTTTCTAGGTATGTTTCCTGAGGCAAGGGAAATAAAAGTGAAAATAAGCTATTGGGACTACATCAAAGTGAAAGGTCTCTGCACAGCAAACAATCAACAAAACTAAAAAGCCATCTACTGAATGGGAGAAGATATTTGCAAATGACATATCCAATAAAGGGTTAGTATCTAAAAATATATGGAACTTATATAGCTCAACCCCTAAAAATCACAGAATCCAATTACGAAATGAGCAGAAGACATGAACAGACATTTATCCAAAGAAGATATCCCGATGGCCAACAGACACATGAAAAGATGCTCAAAGTCACTCATCATCAGGAAAATTCAAAGCAAAGCTACAGTGAGATATCACCTCACACCTGCCAGAATGGTTAAAATGAAAAATAAGAAACTTCAGGTGTTATGAGGATGTGGGGGAAAAAAGTAACCATAGTGCACTGTTGGTGGGAATGCAAACTGGTACAGCCACTGTGGAAAACAGTATGAAGGTTCCTCAAAAACTTAAAAACAGAACTACCCTACATCTCAGTAATTACACTACTGGGCATTTACCCAAAAAATACAAAAATAATAATCAAAAGGATGCATGCACCTGTATGTTTATTGCACATTATTCACAATAGCCAAACTATAGAAGCAGCCCTAGACCAAGTGTCCATTTATAAATGAACAGATAAAGAAGATATATATAGATATATAGATATATCTATATATATCTACATATAGATATATCTCACATAGAATATCACTCAGGAATGGAATATTACTAAACCATCAAAAATAATGAAATCTTGCCATTTGTAACAACATGGCGAAGCTGGAGAGTATAATTCTATGTGAAATAAGTCAGTCAAAGAAAGACAAATATCATATGATTTCACCCATATGTGGAATTTAAGAAACAAAGCAAATGAGCAGAGAGAGAGAAAAGAAGAAACAGAATCTTAATTACAGAGAACTAACTGATGATGACCACAGAGGAGGTTGGTGGGGGAGGGATGAGGGATAAAGCAGATGAGGATTAAAGTGTACGTTTATGATGAAAATTCTTTTTTTAAAAAAGAACAAAGAAAAATAGACAATCAGATTTAGAAAACTATCGGTCTATAATATTGGGATGGTGTGTTAACAACTTTAATACAGTATAAAGATTAAAGGAAAAGAGCATTAAAAACAAATAAATATAATTTGTAAAGTAATTACAGCATAAATGTGTTGAATTGTGATGTCAAAAGTACAGTAGTCTGCTCTCATTTTTTACTTATTTTTCTGTGATTTCTCTTACCTGTGTTGAATTGTGGTCTGAAAGCTCATCTTCCTCCTTCTGCCATAACAGAATATTAATAGTCGTTTAATGCTGTATCACAATGCCTACATCATTTCGTCTCACTTCACCTCATCACACAGGCATTTTATCATCTCACAACATCACAGAAAAAGAAGGGGGCATGCAGTATAATAAGATGCTTTCAGAGTGAGAGCAACCACATTCACATGACTTTTTATTATAGTACATTGCTACAATCACTTTATTTTATTATTGTTATGGTTAATGTCTTACTGTGTCTAATTTATAAAATTTACTATAGTTAATTCTAGGTAAAATATATGGGAAAAACATAGTAAATATAGGGTTTGGTACTATCTACAGGTTTATGCAAGTGCTAGGAATGTTGGAACATGTACCCTGTGGATAGGGAACTATTGTAAAAAAGGGGAGTAGTAAATGGGTGGGGCTTTTATAGACAAATCAAGTATCTATCAGCATAAAATGGACTGTTTTATCTATGGGGTGTTTTATGTAAACCTTATGATAACCACAAAGAAGTATCTAGAGTAGATTCACAAAACACAAAAAGAGGGGGCCTGAACACACCACCATGGAAAAACACCAATTTAGAAAGGTAGGCAGAAACAGAGGGAAAGGAAGCAATGGTGATATAAAATAAACAGAATGCAAATGGAAAAATGGCAGTAGTATTTATATACAATTAACCACTCTACATGTAAATGCACTAAATTCACCAATCAAAAGGTGTAGAGTGATTGAACGGATTTCTTTTAATTTAATTTATTTTTTAAGATTTTATTTATTTATTTGAGAGAGAGAGAATGAGAGACAGAGAGCACAAGAGGGAAGAGGGTCAGAGGGTGAAGCAGACCTCCCGCTGAGCAGGGAGCCCGATGCGGGGCTCGATCCCGGGACTCCAGGATCATGACCCCAGCCGAAGGCAGCCGCCCAACCAACTGGGCCACCCAGGCGCCCTCAATGGATTTTTTTTTTTTAAAGACCCAACAATATGCTGCTTACATGAGACTAATTTAGGTCTAAAGACACAAATAGGCTCAAAGTGAAGAGTTGAAAGGACATTCCATACAAATGGGGAAGACATTTCTTTCAGACAAAGTATATTTAAAACCAAAAATTGTAACAAGATACAAAGAATGTCATTATATAATGATAAAGAAGTCAATGCTTCAAGAAAATATAACAATTGTAAATATATATGCACCCAACACAGGAGCACCTAAACATATTAAGTAAATACTAATAGATATAAAGGCAGAACTAGACATTACAATAACACTAGGGGACTTCAGTACTCCACAGTCAGCAATGCATAAATCATCAAACAGAAAACAATAATTTTGAAAATAAACCATACTTTAGATAAATGGACTAAACAGAAATATGTAGAAAATTCTATTTAATAGCAGCAGAATATACAATCTTCTCAAGTGCACATGGAACATTATCCAGGATGGAACATAAGAAACAAAATTTATCTTAGCAAATGTAAGATTGAAATCCTACCAAATATCTTTCTTGGCCACATTGGTATGACACTAAGAAATCACTAAGAGAAAAGGTGAAAAATCTACAAACATGTGGAAACTACACAACATACTTCTGGATAATCAATGGGTGAAAGAGAAAAAATCAAAGAGATTAAAAAGGGAAATATATCAAAATTTATCAGATATAGCAAAAACAGATCTGAAATAAAAGTTTATGGTGATAATATATTAAGAAAATATCAAGGTTTCAAATAAACAACATAATTTTACACCTCAAGGAACCATAAAAAGAAGAACAAATTAATCTCAAGAAGGAAGGGAGGAAGGAATAAAGATCAGAGCAGAAATAAATGCAATATAGACCAGAGAAGAAATAGAAAGTCAACAAAACTAAGAGCTGGGGTTTTTTGAAAAGACAAAATTGACAAACCTTTAGATAGACTAAGGGGAAAAAAAGAGGAAAGACTCAAATAAGATTAGAAATGAAAGAGGAGGTACCACAAATGACATTACAGAAATACTTAGGATAATAAGAGACTTCTAAGGACAATTATATGCTAAAATTAGATAATATCGAAGAAATGGATAAATTTCTAGAAACACACTACCTACCAAGAATGAATCAGGAAGAAATTGAAAATATGAACATACCAATAGTGAGTAAAGAGATTGAATCAGTAATCAAAAATCTCCCAACACAGAAAACCCTAGGACCAGATGGTTTTGCTGGTTAATTCCACCAAACATTTTAAGAATTCATGCCAGTCCTTCTCAAACTCTTCCAAAACATTGAAGAGCAAGGAATACTTGAAAACTCATTTTACAAGGCCAGCATTACCTTAATACCAAAGCCAAATAAGAATACTACAAGAAGAAACCTATACAGCCATATCTCTAATGAATATAAATGCAAACATTCTCAACAATATATTATCAAAACAAAACAAAAAACACGTTAAAATGGTTATACAACACGACTGAGTGAGATTTTTGCCTGGGATGCAAGGATGGTTCAACGAACATGAATCAATAAATTTAATACATCACATTAATAGAATGAAAGATAAAAATCACATGATCGAGCACTGGGTGTTATACACAACTGATGAATCTTTGAACACTACATAAAAAACTGATGAGGTATTATATGTGGGCTAATTGAATATAATAAAAAAATCGGATGATCATCTCAATAGAAAAAGTGTTTGACAAAATACAGCATGTTTTCATGATAAAAACCCTTAATAGGTTGGGTATAGAAGGAACATGCCTCAACATAATAAAGGTCATATGTGACAAAACCACACTTAACACTACACTCAATGGAGAGAAATTGAAATCCTTTCCTCTGAGGACAGGCAAAAGGCAAAAATGCCCACTCTCACCACTCTTATTCAATATATTACTGGAAATCTTTTTTCTAGTTCCTTGAGGTGTTGTTTATTTCAGATCTCACTCTTTTTTATTTAATGTAGATACTTATTACTGTAAAATTCCCCCTTAATACTGATTTTGCTGCAACCCATCAGTTTTGGTAAGTTGTGTTTTCATTTTCATTTGTCTCAAAATATTTTTTTTATAATTTCCTTTTGAGTTCTTATTTGATGCAGCAGTTGTTCAATAGTGTGTTATTTAGGTTCCACATATTTGTGAATTTTCCAGTTTTCTTGCTGTTAATTTCTTGTTTCATTCCATTGTGGACAGAGAAGATACCTGATATGATGTAGATCTTTAAATCTTCCTACATTTATTAAGACTGATTTTGTAGTGTAACATGTGACCTATCTTGGTAAGTAAACGTCTCATATGCTTTTAAGAAGAATGTATATTCTGCTGTTGGATGGAAAGTTCTGTGTATGCCTGTTAGGTCCATTTGTTGCTCAAGTGTTCTCCTCACTGATTTTCTGTCTAGATGTCCTATCCATTTTGGGTATTGTGGTATTGAAAATTCCTACCATTACAGTATTGCTGTCAATTTCTTCTTTCATACCCGTCAATATTTGTTTTATATATATACACTTTGTTTTGGGTCCATATATATTTACAATTGTTATATCTTTCTGTTGAACTTACTTTTTATTTTTATGTGTCTGCCTTAATGGTTCCTAGAGACAGTTTTAATCTTCAAGTTTACTTCATGTGATATTAGTATAGTCACTCTTGCTTTCTTTTTTTAAGATTTTATTTATTTATTTGAGAGCGATGGGAGAGCACAGAGGGAGAGTGAGGGGAAGGAGCAGACTACCCGCTGAGCAGAGAGCCCGACATGGGACTCAATCCCGGGACCCTGAGATCATGACCCAAGCCCAAGGCAGACCTTAACTGACGGAGCCACCCAGGCACCCCTTGCTTTCTTTTTATTACAAATTTTATGGAATATATTCTATCATTTCTTCATGTTCAGCCTATGTGTGTCCTTGAATCTAAAGTGAGTTTCTTGCAGACAACATACAGTAGGATCTTGGATTTTTATTCACTCAGCTACTCTGTGACATTTTATTGGGGAATTTAGTCCATTTACATTTAAAATGAGTTTTTCTAGGTTTTGATGTAAATTTATTACGGATGGAAGTTTTTTTTAAAAGTCGTGGTTAGATGACATCTGAAGAACCATTCTTTCCACATACCTATCAATATCTATGTATCAATGGTGGATTTTATCATGCCCCATTGACCTAAAAGCAGAGGAAAATTACGTATCAAAATTCATGCAGTGAAATCTACAAATTCATGACTTATATTTACACACTTATTCATTATGCTTATATTTTCTAGCTTGAAAAATATCATTTATTAAGCACTTACAATATGCTAATTATCATGCTAATTTGTACATGTTTTATCTCATGTAATTCTCACAACTCTTCTAAGACATGAATTCTATTATTATACCAACTTAACTAATAAGGAAACTGGCACAAATTAAATAACTTGACTTAAATCATAGAGATGAGATATGTAGTTGAGCTTTATGGAATTACTACAGTATGCATCTGATTGCACAATATTAACATAAAGAAGCTTAAAAGACATGTATAAATATATATATATATTTGCTGTAAAATACAGTTTTAGAGTATAGTAGAGGGGAATTCCTAGTGAGTAATTAGAAATTATTTTACTTTGAAATATTATAAGGACAATAAAAATGTACAAATTACCTAAAAAGTGCTCATTACCATTACACATATGGTTCTAGTAGAAAATGTCCAAAAACTATTTGGTGAGATTTGGGTGGTGAGCGTGAAGCAGCAGCAGCTATTTCTATCTGCAGGCTATTTTTTTTAAAGATTTTATTTATTTATTTATTTATTTATTTATTTATTTATTTATTTATTTATTTGACAAAGCCAGCACAAGCAGGGGGAGCGGCAGGCAGAGGGAGAGGGAGAAGCAGACTCCCGGCTGAGCGGGGAGCCTGACATGGGGCTCCATCCCAGGACCCTGAGGTCATGACCTGAGCTGAAAGCCGATGCTTAACCGACTAAGCCACCCAGGCGCTCCCATCTGCAGGCTATTTTGATTAAAAGTGGTGAAAGACAGTGGATTCCAGCCTGCGTTTGTTCTCCCCAACTTGCTCCCTAGTTTTTGCACCTACTGACCCTGCTAACAATGATCCCAGTTTTACCACTGAATGAAGATTCAACAGCCTTTCTCCACCTTTATGCACAATTATTCTTTTTGGCATCATAATTTATTTTATTTTGTTTCATTCTTTGACCAGTTTTGTAGGGGAGTATTTCTTCTTTTTCAACTACCATCTTCTTTAAAGAAGTTAGAAGTGTTTTCATTTTTTAAAAGTCTTTATTTAAGTTCAATTTAGTTAACATATAGTGTATTATTAGTTTCAGGAGTAGAATTTAGTGATTCATCACTTGACTATAACACCCAGTGCTCATTACATCAAGTGCCCTCCTTAATACCTATCACCTAATTACCCCATCACCTGACCCACCTTTCCTCCAGCAACCCTCAGTTTGTTCACTATATTGAGGAGTCTCTTATGGTTTGCCTCCCTCTTTGTTTTTATCTTATTTTCTTTTTACTTCCATTCCCCTATGTTCATCTGTTTTATTTCTTAAATTCCACACGAGTGAAATCACATGGTATTTGTCTTTCTCTGACTGACTTATTTCACTTACCATAATACCCTATAAATCCATCCACGTTGTTGCAAATGGCAAGATTTCATTCCTTTGATGGCTGAGTATATTCCATTGTTTTTGCATACCACATCTTCTTTATCCATATAGTTTTTGTAATATTCTCTTATGAGTCTTTGCATTTCTGTAGTGTTGGTTGTTTTCATCCTCTCTTATTTGTGATTTTACGTATTTGAGTCCTTTATCTTTTTTTTTCTTGGTAACTCTGGCTAGAAGTTTATCAATTTTATTGATTTGTTTTTAAAGAACCAGATCCTTGTTGCATTGATCTGTTCTAATTTTTGTTTGTTTGTTTCTATATCATTTATTTCTACTCTAATCTTTTTTTATTTCCTTCCTTCTGCTGGTTTTAGGTTTTGTTTGTTGTTCTAGCTTCCTTTGGTGTAAGGTTAGATTGTTTATTGAGATTTTTCTTGTTTTTTGAGGTAGGCCTACATTGCAATAAGCTTCCCTCCTGGTACTGCTTTGGTGCATCCAGAGGTTTTGGTCCCTTGTGTATTCATTTTCGTTTGCTTCCATTTACTTTTTCTTTTGTCTTTGATTTGCTGGTTGACCCATTCATTGTTCAGTAGCATGTTATTTAACCTCCATGTATTTGTGGTCTTTCCAAATTTTTTCTTGTGATTGATTTCTAGTTTTAGAGCATTGTGGTCAGAAAATGTGCATGGTATGAGTTCAATCTTCTTGAATTTTTTGAGGTTTGTTTTGTTGGCTAATACGTGATTTATTCTGGAGAATGTTCTATATGCACTTGAAAAGAATGTGTATTCTACTGTTTTAAGATGGAATGTTCTGAATATATCTGTTAAATCCATCTGTCCAGTGCATCTTTCAAATCCATTTCTTTGATTTTCTGCTTAGATTATTTGTCATTGATATAAGTGGGTGTTACATTCCCCTAGTTTTATTGTATTATTATCCATTAGTTTCTTTAAGTTCATTGTTAACTGTTTAATGTATTTGAGTGCTCCTATTTTGGGTGCACAAATGTTACATATTCTTCCTGGATTGCCCCTTAATATTATATATTGTCCTTCTTTATCTCAGCGTCCTGGGATTGTCCCCCACGTCTGGCTTCCTGCTCAGCAGGGAGGCAGCTTTTCATTCCCCCTCTGCCCCTCCCCCTGCTCATGCTCTCTATCTCTCATAAATAAATAAATAATAAATAAAATATTTAAAAAGAGAATAGTTTAAACTTCCAAAAAATGTACAAGTAGACCAATCACAGATTTAAAAAGTTCTACAGACTTAAAATTTATCAAATAGTCAAAACTGAAAAATTAGTTATCCATACATTAAAGTAGTGATTTTTTTATTTCCTATAAAGGATTATCTTTCATTTGAAGGTTTCTGCCATTGAGACTGAACAATTAAGATTATTATCCTAAAGTGAGAATGGTTTAGTAAAACAATATGCTTGAAAGCCTACTTCGGCAGGTTAAATTATAGAATTTTTCTAAATACATAGAGAAAACATCCCTGTCTGCCATTAAATCTTAGTTTTGATATTGAGAATAAAGATAAAATGCTATTAAAGGGGAAAAGGTCGCCATTGTGAACCATGTAATCATTGGAAGGAGACAGAAAAGAGAGAAAGAATAGAGGGAGAGATTGAAGACAGATAGACAGAAAGAGTTGAAGGCAGATACAGAGTGAGAGATTGAGAAAGAAAAGATAAAATCTGCTGGGCCTGAATCTCCCTCTATTGGGTAGTATTTTAATAGTTTTGGAGAATTCCGAGCAAAGAGAGTTTTTTGGTCAATTGCAATTTCATACTCTAGACCAGGGGGAACAAAACCAAATAATCTGGTACAATAAAACTCAGCTATGTCAGTAATTATATTAGAATGCAAATAAAAAAAACGCACACACTAAAATTGAAAGACAAAGATCAGACTGGATTTAAAAAAATCTAATTCAAAACACACCTTGGTTAAAATAAAAAAAAAACTATTTACCATACAAAGAATAGGAAATGAATGTTAATCTGTCTACACTGATAGTCTATAAAAACTATAAACTCTATAGAATATAAGAAAAATAATTAACACACATAAAAAAGATCTTCATAAAGATCTTAGCCTCACTTTTCCAGCAAGATAGCATTATAAAATTGCTGATACCTAATAATGTAATAATATCAAGCAAAATTGAGAACATTATAAAGATACATAAATTAATGGTTACATTGTAAGTTTTTTTTCAGCATTAGTGTTCAATTAAGTAGGTATACAGAAATTTACTGAGGAGCTAGAAGATTGGAAAACAGCACTAGCAAATTGACCTTAAGACGCATATAGAAACTTTACAGAAAATATAGAACATGAGCAGAGGCTGCTGGGAAGATGGCAGAGTAGGACATCCCTGGGCTGACCTCTTGCCGCATGGCTGCCTAGAGAGCAACCACGTTGGCATAAATAACCCAGAAAACAGCCCAAAAACTGGCAGAACAGACTCTCTGCAGCCCAGCATAGACAAGAGGCCACAGCAAAGCAGATCCACCCCCTCCGATTGCTCTTGGCAAGATCCCATCAAAGCGGTGCCACAAGCCTGGCAGTGTGCATGTGGCCCAGACAAGGGTCAGCACCACTCCAAAGTGAGTCCTGCCCCAGGAGAGGGGAAGATAAGCACACACCAGTATGACTGGGACCCCAGCAGTGGGCTGGGGGCAGGCAGTGGGTCTGACTGCAGGCCCCACCCACCAACAAAAGCTTCTCTGGGGAGGACACAGGGACAGTGCCTACAGTTTGGTGCTACTGCGTCTCTGGCAAATGCCTGGTCTGACTCAACTCAAGCCCAAGGCAGCCCTGGAGCAGCCCACTAACACCACAGGCACCAGACTGCCCACAACAGGCAGAGAGCCATCGCAGACAACAAGACTGAAGGCAAACACATCCTAGCCACAATGGTAGGATACCCCTGGAGCAATACACACAGGAGACACCCCCTGAAGCACCAGGTTCTGGGGAACAGACATTGCACTGCAGGACCTCTTCTTCATAAAGCCACTACTTTCAAGTAAAAGAGACGTAGCTGACTTTCCTAACACAGAAAAACAGACAATGCAAGAGACAGAATGAGGAGACAGAGGAATGTGTCCCAAATCAAAGAACAGGACAAAATCAGAACAGGAGACCTAAGTGAAGCAGAAGTAAGGAATATATCTGAGAGCGAATTTAAAGTAATGCTCATAAAGATACTCGCTAGAATTGAGGAAGGACTGCAGGACTTCCATGAGACCCTTCACCAAGAGATAGAAGACATAAAAAAGAACCAATTAGAGCTATTGTACTCTCTAAATGGAAATAAAAATAGACCATCTGGAATAAATAGCAAGCAAGAGGAAGTAGAAGAAAGGATCAGCCACCTGGAGGACAGAGTCATGGAAAGCAATCAAGCCGAGCAGATGAGAGGGGGAAAAATTCGCAAAATGAAAATAGGCCCAGGGAACTCAGCAACACTGTCAGGCATAACAGTCGCATGATAGGGATATCAGAAGGAGAAGAGCGAGAAAAGGGTGCAGAAGATTTGTCTGAAGAGATAATAGCTGAAAACTTCCTGAATCTGGGGAAGGAAAGAGAAATCCAGATCCAGGGGGCACAGAGAGCCCCCAACACAACCAGCCCAAAGAGGTCTGCACCAAGACACAAAGTAAATAAGATGGCCAAAAGTAATGATAAAGAGAGAATTTTAAAAGCAGCAAGAGAAAGGAAAGCAGGTACATACAAGGAAACCCCATATGGCTATCAGTGGGTTTTTCAGCAGAAACTCTGAAGGCCAGAACAAAGTGGCATGATAAATTCCAACTGCTAAAAGGAAAAAATCTACAGCCAAGAATATTCTACCCAGCAAGGCTTTCATTTAGAATAGAGGGAGAGATCAAGTTTCCCAGAAAAACAAAAATTAAAAGCAAAACCAGCCATGTTCCTGTCAAACACGATGCCATCAGCCTGTGGGTCCCAAATTCACAGTCCAGCTGCCCTTCTGCCCGAGTCAGTATGCATGGCCTGCCACCTGCTAAATGCCAAGTCAACATGCCTTCACCTCAGATTGCCAAGGGCTCAAATTGACACTCTTCCCCTCAAATTCCAGCCCCTGTGCTCAAGTTTGTGCACAAAAGTGGGCATAATTATAACAGCAGAATGAAGCAACCCAAACATCTATTTCTGTGGAATATAGAATGGATAAAAGGAGTGTGCTAGGCTGAGAACATCTCCAACAAGCACATCAAAGAACAATACATACAGCATGATTCTGATTAGTAAACAAACAAACAAACAAACAAACCTGGGAAGAATAAAACAAGATGAAATCAGAGAGGCAGACAAACCATAAGAGACATCTTGAGCATAGGAAAGAAACTGAGGCTTGCTGGAGGGGAGGTGGGGGGGATGGGGTAACTCGGTGGTGGGCATGAAGGAGGGCATGTGATGGAATGAGCACTGGGTGTTGTATGCAACTGATGAATCACTGAACTCTACCTCTGAAACTAATAATACACTATATTGTTAATTAATTGAACTTAAAATTAAAAAAGGAAACCCCCAAAAAAGAAAATATAGAACATGCATTCTTTCAAGGCACACAGTGTACATGTACCACATTCAACAAATTTCAAACATGGGGAATTATAGAAAATGTTACCCCAATGTCGTTATGCCAAATATATGAATTAGTTTTCAATGATAATTAGAAAATACTCACATGTTGGAAATTACAAAGGAAACATACATGCAAAAATGAAATCAGACCACTTTGTATACACAAAAATAAATTCAAAATGGATGAAATACCTAAATGTGAGACAGGAAACCATCTAAATCCTAGAGGAGAACTCAGGCTGTGACATCTTTAACCTTGGCCACAGAAACTTCTTACTAGACATATCACCAAAGGCAAGGGAAACAAAAACAAAAATGAACTATTGGGAGTTCATCAAAATCAAAACTTTCTACACAGCAAAGGAAACAACAAAACTAAAAGGCAACCAAGGGAATGGGAGAAGATATTTGCAAATGTCTTATCAGATAAAGAGCTAGTATCTAGATTCTATAAGAACTCATCAAAGTCAACACCTAAAAAAAAAAATCCAGCTAAGAAATAGGCAGAAGACATGAACAGATGTTTCTCCAAAGAAGACATACAAATGGCCAACAGACACATGAAAAAAGTGCTCAACATCACTCATGATCAGGGAAATACAAGTCAAAACAACAATGAGGGGGTTCCTGGGTGGCTCAGTCAGTTCAGTGTCTGCCTTTGGCTCAGGTCATGACCTCAGGGTCCTAGGATGGAGCCCCACATTGGGCTCTTTGCTCAATGGGGAGTCTGCTTCTCCCTCTCACTCTCCCTCTGTGTTCTCTCAAATAAATAAATAAAATCTTTTTAAAAAACAACAATGAGATAACACCTCACATCTGTCAGAATGGCTAAAATTAACAACTCAGGAAATAACAGATTTTGATGAGGATGCAGAGAAAGGAGAAAGGAGAACTTTTGTACTGTTGGTGGGAATGCAAACTGGTACAAACACTCTGGAAAACAGTATGGAGTTTCCTCAAAAAGCTAAAAATAGAAAGACCTTGTGGCCTAGCAATTGCACTACTAGGTATTCATCCAAAGGATACAAAAGTGCTGATTTGAATGGACACATGCACTCCAATGTTTATAGCAGCACTATCAACAATAACCAAATTAAGAAAATAGCCCAAATGCCCATCAACTGATGAATGGATAAAGAAGATGTGGTGTGTGTGTGTGTGTGTGTGTGTGTGTGTGTGATGGAATATTACCCAGACACCAGAAAGAATGAACTCTTGTCATTTGCAACAATGTGGGTAGAACTAGAGTGTAGTATGCTAAGCAAAATAAGTCAGTCAGAGAAAGACAAATATCATATGATTTCACTCATGTGGAATTTAAGAAACAAGACAGATGAACAAAGGGAAAGGGAAGGAAAAATAAAATAAGATAAAAACAGAGAGGGAGGCAAATCTTAAGAGATTCTATACTTAACAGAACAAACTGAGGGTTGCTGGAGGGGAGGTGGGTGGGGGAATGGGCTAAATGGGTAATGGGCATTAAATTGGTCACTTGGGATGAGCACTGGGTATTACATGTAAGTGATAAATAACTAAATTCTACTCGTGAACCAATACTACACTATATGTTAGCTAACTTGAATTTAAATTTAAAAAAGTTTTTCACAAAAACAAATAAAAAAATGCATCCCCTGACAAAATAATCAATTCCAATAGGCTTATAGACTTAAGTGTGAAAACAGAAATATATTCTCCAGTGGTACCTTCTAAAGTTAATTCAAAAGATAATATAATAGACTAACTTCACATACTCCATGTAGGAAAAGATATCTAAACAAGATGCAAACAAGTATTAATTAGAAAATGTTGATAAATTATACTATATTAAATATAAAATTTTATATTCATCAGAAGGCACTATACAGAGAGTGAAAAGTCAAGTCACAGAAAGCAAGAAGCATATGTATCATATATATCAAAGAAAAGACTAGTATGATTAATAGATAGTGAATGACAAAATGAATAATCAAAACAAAATCAACCAACCAAATGAACAGACCAATCCATTTGAAAATTGCCAAAGCAACAGCTGAAGCACCTCCCAAATATGATATTCAAATGGCTAATAAAAACAGTTTTTCAAATTGATGACACCATTTTACATTTTTGCCAACAGTGTATGAAAGCTCATATTTCTCCATATCCTCCCCAACTCATTTATTATTATCTTATCTGTCTTTTTAATAATATACATTCTTTGGGCTGTGAAGTGGTATTTCATTGTAGTTTTTCCATGCATTTCTCTAAATCCTAATGATACTGGGCATCTACTCATATCCTTCTTGCCCATTTCCCATGGGCAAGAACATGAAATATAGAGAAATGTCTATTCATACCTTTGCCAAGTCTTAATCAGGTAATTTGTAATTTTTTAACAAGATTTTATTTATTTATTTGACAGAGAGAGACAGTGAGAGAGAGAACACAAGCAGGGAGCCTGATGCGGGGCTTGATCCCAGGACCCTGGGATCATGACATGAGCGGAAGGCAGACGCTTAACCACTGAGCCACCCAGGCGCCCCGGTAATTTGTCATTTTTGAATTATAAGAGATCTTCATATATTCTGCATAATACACAATTATCATGCATAATATTTGCTAATATTTTCTCTAATTCTGGAGTTTCTCTCTCTTTCTTAGTCATTTTTGGTAAGACATTTAATATGAGATCTACCTTTTTAACACATATTTAAGTGCATACTACAGTATAGCTTATTATACACAAAATGCTGTTCATCAGATCTCTAGAAATTATTTACATTCACAACTTAAATGTTGTACCTGTTAAACAGCAATTTCCCATTTCCCTTTCCCCTAACCTCTGGCAAACACCAATCTACTTTCCATTTATATAAATTTGACTAATTTATAAAGGTCTCTAATAGCTAGACGAATACATAAAAACTGAACAATACATAAAAGATAGTAATAAGGTATCTTCTACTTCAGATGCAAAAGTAGAAGCTCATTACTACAAACAACATGACAAATCAAGCACATATGGTATAAAAAATGATAATTCTGCAGCAACCGAACTCAAAGGCACAGAATATTGCCATCAAAAAATTTTATAAAATAGGGATGAGTATTCTGTTCTTTTAGGATAGAATGTTCTGTATATATCTAGAAATTCATCTGGTCCAAACTGTCCTTTATTTTTTTTATTATGTTATATTAATCACCATACATTACATCATTAGTTTTTTTTATTTTTATTGTTATGTTAATCGCCATACATTACATCATTAGGTTTTTTTATTTTTTAATTTTTTATTGTTATGTTAATCATCATATATTACATCATTAGTTTTTGATGTAGTGTTCCATGATTCATTGTTTGCCAAACTGTCCTTTAAAGCTCTTGTTCCATTGCTGATCTTCTGCTTAGATGATCTGTCTATTGCTGTGAGTGGAGTGTTGAAGTCTTCTACTATTATTGTATTATTATCAACATGATTCTTTATTTTGGTTATTAGTTGGTTTATGTAGTTGGCTGCTCCCATGTTGGGGGCATAGATATTTACAATTGTTAAATTTTCTTCTTGGATAGACACTTTAAGTATGATAAAATGTCCCTCTACATCTCTTTTTTTTTTAAGATTTTATTTATTTATTTGACAGAGAGAGACACAGCAAGTGCAGGAACACAAGCAGGGGGAGTTGGAGAGGGAGAAGCAGGCTTCCCGCTGAGCAGGGAGCCCGATGTGGGACTCGATCCCAGGACGCTGGGATCATGACCTGAGCCAAAGGCAGACGCTTAACGACTGAGCCACCCAGGCACCCTCTCCCTCTACATCTCTTACTACAGTCTTTGGTTTAAAATCTAATTTGTCTGATATGAGAATTGCTACCACAGTTTTCTTTTGAGGTCCAGTGGCATGGTAAATTGTTCTCCATCCTCTCACTTTCAATCTGGAGGTGTCTTTAGGTTCAAAATGAGTCTCTTGTAGACAGCATATGTATGTGTCCTGCTTTCTCACCTAATCTGAAATTCTGTGTCTCTCTCTTTTTTTTAATTAGGTTCAGTTAGCCAGCATATAGTACATGATAAGTTTTTGATGTAGTATTCAACAATTCATTAGTTGTGTATAACACCGAGTGCACAACACAACACGTGCCCTCTTTAATACCCATCACCCAGTTATCCCATCCCCCCAAAACCCTCCCCTCTGAAACGCTCAGTTTGTTCCTGAGTCCATAGTCTCTCATGCTTTGTCTCCCTCTCTGATTCCCCTCCTTCAGTTTTCCCTTCCTTCCCCTATTGTCCTCCATGCTATTCCTTATGTTCCACATCTGAGTGAAGCCATATGATAATTGTCTTTCTCTGCTTGACTTATTTCACTTAGCATTATACCCTCCAGTTCCATCCATGTTGATGCAAATGATGGGTATTCATCCTTTCTGATGGCTCAGTAGTATTCCATTGTATATATGAACCACATCTTCTTTATCCATTCATCTGTTGAAGGGAATCTTGGCTCCTTCCACAGTTTGGTTATTGTGGACATTGTTAGTATGAACACTGGGGTGCATGTGCGTGCCCCTTCTTTTCACTACATCTGTATCTTTGGGGTAAATACCTAGTAGTGCAATCACTGGGTCATAGGGTAGCTCTACTTTTAACTTTTTGAGGAACATCCATACTGTTTTCCAGAGTGACTATACCAGCTTGCATTCCCACCAAGAGTGTAAGAGGGTTCCCTTTTCTCCACATCCTCGCCAAAATTTGTTGTTTCCCATCTTGTTAATTTTGGCCATTCTAACTGGTGTAAGGTGGTATCTCATTGTGGTTTTGATTTGTATTTCCCTGATGGCAAGTGATTTGGAACATTTTTTCATGTGTCTGTTAGCCATTTGTATGTCTTCTTTGGAGAAATGTCTGTTCATGTCTTCTCCCCATTTATTGATTGGATTATTTGTTTTTTAGGTGTTGAGTTTGGTAGATTTTGAGTTGCATTTCAGAGTTGTAGTGATCAGGACAGGATGGTACTGGCACAAAAATAGACACATTGATCCATAGAACAGAATGGAAAATCCAAGATAAACCCACAATTATATGGTCAATTAATCTTTGACAAAACAGGAAAGAATATCCAGTGAACAAAAGTCTCTTCAACAAATGGTGTTGGGAAAACTGGACAGCAACAGAATGAAACTGGAACACTCTTAAGCCACACACAAAAATAAACTCAAAATAGATGAAAGACCTTAATGTGAGGGCGCCTGGGTGGCTCAGTTGGTTAAGCGACTGCCTTCGGCTCAGGTCATGATCCTGGAGTCCCAGGATCGAGTCCCGCATCGGGCTCCCTGCTTGGCAGGGAGTCTGCTTCTCCCTCTGACCATCCCCCCTCTCATGTGCTCTCTCTCTCTCTCACTCTCTCTCTCAAATAAATAAATAAAATCTTAAAAAAAAGACCTTAATGTGAGACAGGAATCGATCAAAATCCTCGAGAAGAACATGGGCAGTAACCTCTTTGACATGGGCCACAGCAACTTCTTTCAAGACACATCTCTAAAGGCAAGAGAAACAAAAGCAAAAATGAACTTTTGTGACTTCAGAAGATGAAATGCCTTTGCAAACCAAAGGAAGCATTCAACAAAACTAAGATGTAATCCACAGAACGGGAGAAGATATTTGCAAATGACATTTTGGATAAAGGGCTGGTATCCCAGATCTATAAAGAACTTATCAGGAAGAAAAAGATGGGGGAGGAGTAGGGGACCCTATTACAACCGGTCCCAGGAATTGAGTTGGATATCTATGAGACCACTCTGAAAACCCATGAAACCAGCCTAAGATGTAAGAAGATAGATCTAGATCACTACAAATAGAATATCACAGGCATTTGGTTTCAAGGTACGAACAGGGAGCAATAATTCCGTGGGCAGATACTGGAGGATAAATGGAAGGGGGAAGGAGCCTGACCATCAGGATCCTACATCGCTGGTGATCGATAGCCTCCTGTGCTGGGGAGGGGGGACAGACTCGCAGACTGGTAGCAATGGGGAAAGGACTTTAGGGCAGACCCCCCCAGACTGAAACCCAGAGAGGTGGGACCACACCTGTGAACTGAGGGTGGCTGGCAGTTTTAGAAGCACAAAGGACAGAGACATGGCCCAACCTGAAGGCGAGGACTGGGAGCTCTGATGAGGGGTGCAAAACCCAGGACACTGTAGTTTATAGCAGCACAGACAGAAACAGAGATAGTGTGGCCTGGAGAGCTCACTGGAGAACAGACTGCAATCTCTCTGCTGGGAGGCAGAGGGTTGGAAATGGTCTCATCTATTCTGATTCTCAGAAGAGACACAGAAAGCCACCAGGGAAAGCCGCCAGAAAACAAAAGCCCCTAAAAACTGGTTCCCACTGAGCCCATTCCCCACCACATGGGGCAAGGCAACTCTACCCAAACAGGGTTACCTAAGTAACAGCAAGGCAAGGCCTTCCCCTAGAAGACAGACTGGGAAAACAAGAGGCCAGCAACCCTAATGTCTCTATAAAACAGGTGCATCTTGCTTGGGTTGTGGTCAATAATTTGGACTCTATACATTCCCTCAACCACCCCTCAAGAGAATGACTAGGAGGAGGAATCCTCAAAATAAGAAAGACTCAGAGACTGTGACTTATGCCACAGTTTTACAAATGGATTCAGATATAACCAAGATGTCGGAGATGGAATTCAGGCTAGCAACTGTGAGGACAATAGCTAGAATGGAGAAATCAATTAATGGCAACATAGAGTCTCTAAGGGCAGAAATGAAAGCTGAATTGGCAGAACTTAAAAGTTCTATCAATGAGACACAATCTAATCTAGATAATCTAACAGCTAGGGTAGGCGAGGCAGAAGAATGAATTAATGACTTAGAGACCACTTAATAAGACCACTTAAAAGGGAAAAGAGGAGGCCAGGGAAAAACAACTCAGAATCCATAAGAATAGAATCAGAGAAATAAGTGAAACATTCCAATGTCAGAATTATTGGGATCCCTGAAGGGGTGGAGAGAGAAAGAGGACTAGAAGATAGATTTGAGCAAATCGTAGCTGAGAAATTCCCTAAACTGGGGAATGAAACAAACATTTGTGTCCTAGAGGCAGAGAGGACCCTCCCAAGGTCAAGGAAAACAGGCCAGCAAACCAGCATGTAGTAGTAAAATTCGCAAATCTTAGAACCAAGGGAAGCATCTTAAGGGCATTTAGGGGGAAGAGATTCCTTACATACAGAGGGAGGAACATCAGAATAATGTCAGACTTAACCACAGAGACCTGGCAAGCCAGAAAGGCCTGGCAAGACATATTCAGGGTACCAAACGAGAAGAACATGCAGCCAAGAATACTTTATCTGGCAAGGCTTTCGTTTAGAATGGATGGAGAGATGCAGAGCTTCCAACACCGGCAGAAACTGAAAGAATAAGTGACCACTAAGCCGGCCCTGCAAGAATTATTAAGGGGGGTTCTATAAAAGGAGAAAGACCCCAAGAATGATATACAACAGAAATTTACAGGGACAATCTATAAAAACAAGGTCTTCACAGGCAACATGAGGACAGTAAATTCATATCTTTCTATAATCACTCTCAACGGAAAGGCCTAAATGCTCCCATAAAATGGCACAGGGTTGCAGATTGGATAAAAAGACAGGACCCTTGCATATGCTGTCTACAAGAGACTCATGTTGAACCTAAAGATACATCCAAACTGAAAGTGAAGGGATGGAGATCCATCATCCATGCCAGCAGACCTCAAAAGAAAGCTGGGGAAGCAATGCTTATACCAGAAAAATTAGATTTAAACTAAAGTCTGTAGTTAGAGACACAGAAGGACACTATATCATACTTATAGGGTCTGTCCAAAAAGAAGATCTAACAATTGTAAATATCTATACCCCCAACATGAGAGCAGGCATCTACATAAGCCAACTGTTAACCAAAATAAAGTCATATTGATAAAAAATACATTAAATGTAGGAGACCTCAGTACTCCACTCTCAGCAAGAAACAGATCATCTAAGCAGATCATCAACAAAGAAACAACAGCTTGGAATGACACACTGGACCAGATGGACCTCATAGGTATATACAGAACATTCCACCATAAAACAGAATACTCACTCTTCTCAAGCGCACGTGGACCTTTCTCCAGAAAAGACCACATACTGGGTGACAAATCAGGTCTCAACCGATACCAAGACATTGAGATTATCCCCTGCATATTCTCAGATCATAAAGCTTTAAAACTAGAACTCAAGCACAAGAAAAAAACTGTAAGAAATTCAAACACTTGGAAGCTAAAGACCACTCTGCTCAAGGATGTTTAGATCAACCAGGAAATCAAAGAAAAACTTAAACAATTCATGGAAACTGATGAGAATGAAAACACTTCGGTCCAAAAAACTAATGTTGTAATGTATGGTGATTAACATAACATAAAAAATTAAAAAACAAAACAAAACTCCTAAAAACAAGAGTCCAGGGCCTGATGGATTCCCTGGGGAATTCTACCAAACATTCAAAGAAAAAATGATACCTATTCTCCTGAGGCTGTTTCAAAAAACAGAACAGAAGGAAAGCTTCCAGACTCATTCTATGAGGACAGCATTACCTTAATCCCCAAACCAGGAAAAGGCCCCATCAAAAAGAATTTCAGACTGATATCCCTGATGAATATGGATTCCAAAATCCTCAACAAAATCCTAGCTAATAGGATCCAACAATACATCAAAAAGATCATCTACCATGACCAAGTGGGATTTATCCCGGGATGCAAGGGTGGTTCAACATTTGCAAATGAATCAATGTGATAGTACACATTAATAAGAGGAGAGAGAAGAACCATATGATCCTCTCAATTGATGCAGAAAAAGAATTTGACAAGATACAGCATCTTTTTCCTGATTAAAACTCTTCAGAGTATAGGGATAGAGGGAACATTCCTCAAGTTCATAAAATCCATCTATGAAAAACCCACAGTGAATATCATCCTCAATGGGGAAAAGCTGAGAGCCTTTCCCTTAAGATCAGGAACACGTCAAGGATGCACACTCTCGCCACTATTGTTCAACATAGTACTAGAAGTCCTAACAACAGCAATCAGACAACAAAAAGAAATAAAAGGCATTCAAATTGGCAAAGAAGTCAAACTCTTTTTGCAGGTGACATGACTGTTTATGTGGAAAATCCAAAAGACCCCACTCCCCAAATTTCTAGAACTCATACACCAATTTAGCAATGTGGGAGGATACAAAATCAATGCACAGAAATCGGTTCCATTTCTAAACAATAACAGTGCGACTGAAGAAAGAGAAATTAAGGAATTGATTCCATTTACAATAACACCAAAAGCCATAAGATATCTCGGAATAAACCTAACCAAAGAGGTAAAGGATCTATACTCTAGGAACTACAGAACACTCATGGAACAAATTGAAGAAGACACAAAAAGATGGAAAAACAATCAATGCTCAGGGATTGGAAAAATAAACATTGTTAAAATGTCTACACTACCCAGAGCAATCTATACTTTCAATGCCATCCCGATCCAAATTCCAATGACATTTTTCAAAGTACGGGAACAAACAATCCTAAAATTTGTATGGAACCAGAAAAGACCCCAAATCACCAAGAAAATGTTCAAAAAGGAAAACAAACTTGGGGGCATCACGTTGCCTGATTTCAAGCTATATTACAAAGCAGTGATCACCAAGACAGCATGGTACTGGCACAAAAACAGACATATAGACCAGTGGAACAGAATAGAGAGCCCAGATATGGACCCTCAACTCTATGGTCAACTCATCTTCGACAAAGCAGGAAAAAATATGCAATGGAAAAAAGGCAGTCTCTTCAATAAATGGTGCTGTGACAATTGGACAGCCACATGCAGAAGAATGAAACTCGACCATTCTCAAACACCCTACTCAAAGATAAACTCAAAATGAATGAAAGACCTCAATGTGAGACAGGAATCCATCACAATCCTAGAGGAGAACATTGGCAATAACCTCTTTGACATCACCCACAGCAACTCCTTCAAGATACATCTCCAAAGGCTAGTGAAACAAAATAAAAAATGAACTTTTGACTTCATCAAGATAAAAAGCTTCTGTACAGCAAAAGAAACAGTCAACAAAACAAAGAGGCAGAGAAGATATTTGCAAATGACACTACAGATAAAGGGCTGCTATCCAAGATCTATAAAGAACTTCCCAAACTCAACACCCAAAAAACAAATAATCAAGTCAAAAAATGGGCAGAAGACATGAACACACACTTCTACAAAGAAGACATACAAATGGCTAATAGACACATGAAAAAATGTTCATCATCATTAGCCATCAAGGGAAGCCCAAATCAAAACCACATTGAGATACCACCTTACACCAGTTAGAATGGCAAAATTTGACAGGGCAATAAACAACAAATGTTGGAGAGGTTGTGGAGAAAGCGGAACCCTCTTGCACTGTTGGTGGGAATGCGAGTTGGTACACCCACTTTGGAAAACAGTGTGGAGGTGCTTCAAAAAATTAAAAACAGAGCTATTCTATGACCCAGCAATTGCACTCCTGGGTATTTACCCCAAAGACACAGATGTAGTGAAAAGAAGGGTCATATGCACTCCAATGTTCATAGCAGCAATGTCCACAATAGCCAAACTGTGGAAAGAGCCGAGATGCCCTTCAAGAGACGAATGGTTAAAGAAGATGTGGTCCATATATACCATGGAATATTACTCAGCCATCAGAAAGGATGAATACCCAACTTTTGCATCAACATGGATGGGACTGGAGGAGATTATGCTAAGTGAAATAAGTCAAGCAGAGAAAGTCAATTATCATATGGTCTCACTTATTTGTGGAATATAAGGAATGGCATGGAGGACATTAGGAGAAGGAAGGGAAAAATAAAGGGGGGGGAATCAGAGGGAGAGATGAACCATGAGAGACTATGGACTCTGAGAAACAAACTGAAGGTTTTAGAGGGGTGGGGGGTGGGGGGATGGATTAGCCCAGTGATGGGTATTAAGGAGGGCACATACTGCATGGAGCACTGGGTGTTAGACGAAAACAATGAATTGTGGATCACCACATCAAAAACTGATGATGTATTGAATGGTGGTTAACATATATAATAAAATAAAATTAAAGAAAAAGAACCATATGGTACTTTCAATAGATGCAGAAAAACATTTGACAAAGCACAACATCCTTTCTTGATTAAAACTCTTCACAGTGTAGGGATGGAGGGTACATACCTCAATATCATAAAAAACCATCTATGAAAAACCCACAGTGAATATATTTCTAAATGGGGAAAAACTGAGAGCTTTTCCCCTAAGTTCAGGAACGCGGTAGGGATATCCACTATCACCACTGCTCTTCAACATAGTACTGGAAGTCCTAGCCTCAGCAATCAGACAACAAAAAGAAATAAATATCATCCGAACTGGAAAAGATATAAAACTCTCACTCTTTGCAGACGATATGATACTTTATGTGGAAAACCCAAAAGACCCCACCCCAAAACTGCTAGAACTCATACAGGAATTTAGTAAAATGGCAGGATATAAAATCAGTGCACAGAAATCAGTTGCATTTCTATACACCAACAACAAGACAGAAGAAAGGGAAATTAAGGAGTCAATTTCATTTACAGTTGCACCCAAAACCATAAGATACCTAGGAATAAACCTAATCAAAGAGGGAAAGATTCTGTACTCAGAAAACTATAGAATACTCATGAAAGAATTGAGGAAGACATAAAGAAATGAAAAAACGTTCCATGCTCATGGATTGGAAGAACAAATATTGTTAAAATGTCTGTGCTACCTACAGCAATCTACACATTTAATGCAATCCCTATCAAAATACCATCAACTTTTTTCACACAAATGGAACAAACAATCCTAAAATTTATATGGAACCAGAGAAGACCCCGAATAGCCAGAGGAATGTTGAAAAAGAAAAACAAAGCTGGTGGCATCACAATTCCGGACTTCAAGCTCTATTACAAAGCATGGTATTGGCACAAAAACGGACACATAGATCAATGGAACAGAATAGAGAGCCCAGAAATGGACCCTCAACCCTATGGTCAACCTTTCTTTGACAAAAGAGGAAAGAATGTCCAATGGAAAAAAAGACAGAGTCTTCAACAAATGGTGTTGGGAAAATTGGATAGCCACATGCAGAAGAATGAAACTGGACCATTTCCTTACACCACACACAAAAATAGACTCAAAATGGATGAATGACCTCAATGTGAGACAGGAATCCATCAACGTCTTTGAGGAGATCACAGGCAGTAACATTTTCGACCTCAACCACAGCAACTTCTTCCTAGAAACATTGCCAAAGGCTAGGCAAGCAAGGGCAAAAATGAACTACTGGGATTTCATCAAGATAAAAAGCTTTTGCACAACAAAGGAAACAGTCAACAAAACAAAGAGGCAACTGAGGGAATGAGAGAAGATAATTGCAAATGACATATCAGATAAGGGGCTAGTATCCAAAATCCATAAAGAACTTATCAAACTCAACACCCAAAGAAAAAAATAATACAAGCAAGAAATGGGCAGAAGACATGAACAGACATTTTTCAAAAGAAGACATCCAAATGGCTAAGAGACACATGAAAAAGTGCTCAACATCAGTTGGCATCAGGGAAATCCAAATCAAAACCTCAGTGAGATACCACCTCACACCAGTCAGAATGGCTAAAATTAACAAAGTCAGGAAATGACAGATGTTGGCGAGGATGCAGAGAAAGGGGAACCCTCCTACACTGTTGGTGGGAATGCAAGCTGGTGCAGCCACTCTGGATAATAGTGTGGCTATTCCTCAAAACATTGAAAATAGATCTACCCTATGACCCAGTAATTGCACTCCTGGGTATTTACCCCAAAGATACAAATGTAGTGATCCAAAAGGGCACGTGAACCCCATTGTTTATAGCAGCAATGTCCACAATAGCCAAACTATGGAAAGAGCCAAGATGTCTATCAACAGATGAATGGATAAAGAAGATGTGGTATATATATATACAATGGAATATTATGTAGCCATCAAAAAAATGAAATCTTGCCATTTGCAATGATGTGGATGGAATTAGAGGGTATTATGCTCAGCGAAATAAATCAATCAGAGAAAGACAATTATCATATGATATGTAGAATTTGAGAAAGAAGGCAGAGGATCATGGGGGAAGAAAGGAAAAATGAAATGGGATGAAACCAGAGAGGGAGACAAACCATAAGAGACTCTTAATCTCAGGAAACAAACTGAGGGTTGCTGGAGGGGAGGTGGTGGGAGGGATGGGGTGTCTGAGTGATAGACACTGGGGAGGGTATGTGCTATGGTGAGGGCTGTGAATTGTGTAAGACTGATGAATCACAGACTTGTACCCTTGAAACAAATAATACATTATATCTTAATTTAAAAAATGTATCATAGAGTGTCCAGGCCCTGGCACTTCAGGAAATTTTTCTGGAGTATGCTGTGTGCACTCTGTTGTGTTTTGGCTGCTCTTTCCCACTGGTCAGTCCTCTGATGAATTCCTCCTTGCTTGCATTGGGGAATGCTTGGACCTTTATCCAGGTGTGCTTTGATTTGTTTGTTGAGAAAAGCCTGGAAAAAAGGATAAAAAGAAAAAGGAAAAGGAAAAGAGAGAGAAGAAAAAAGACAAAAAAGCTTGCTCAAAAGAGAGAGAGAGAAAGAGAGAAGGAAAGGGAAAAAATTTTAAAAAAAGACAACTATGACCCTGATTCCAATGAAAAAGTAAGGAAAAAATAAAGAAAAAGAAAATATGGGGTGCTTGAGTGACTCAGTTGATTAAGCATCTGCCTTCGGCTCAGGTCATGATCTCAGGATCCTGGGATTGAGCCCCGCATCTGGCTCCCTGCTCAGCAGGGAGTCTACTTGTCCCTCTCTCTCTGCCCCTCACCCCTGCATGTGCTCTCTCTCTCTCAAATAAATAAATAAAATTTTTAAAAAAAGATAAAGAAGATGCCTGATCCAAAACAAAAGATAAAAGGAAATGAAAAAAACATCTAACAAACACACAAAAAAACCTATAAGCCTAATTTCAAGGAAAAAGGAAAAAACGAGGAAAAAATATACAGCCTTGTCTTATTTCCACCAGAACTGAAGCACTGTATGATCAGTAGACTTGGTCCATGCAGCATGCTGTCTATTTTGCTCTTCTTGTGTAGAGGCCTGCTGTGCTGGCTCAGAGTCAATCCTGCCCCAGTAAAAAAAGCACTTGCCAAGCACGGGGGTGAGGTGGGGGGCCAAGTTTGATGTCAGTGGCTTCTACCTCCACTGGGGGCCTCTGTGTTGCTCTCTGAAATCTGACCCTGTTGGTAGTGATGGTAAAATGGTGCTACCTCACTCTCTCATCCATGGACAGGGGATGTCACGTACCCCACTGTTCAGGAAGCCCTCACGGAAAAGTGATGCCTACCTAGCGCCCAGCTCTCCTGTGTTTTATCTTTGGTGCAGCTGGGATTCAAAACTAAATCTTAAAGGAGCTGGCACCACTTGGATCTGCAACCTCCTCCAGATTATAGACTTGCTGCACTCTGACTACTGCCTTTTGTCCCAGAAAAACTGTCCCTCACCTTCACAATGCATGGATTCTATGCTGTGGCACCTCAAATAGCAGCTACCAGGTTATCCAGCCTCTGTGTGGGCCTTTGTTCACTGCCAATAAAAGGCCCTTTCCTGGGCCTGTAGGGTCTTTTGTCTTTGGAAAGGCAATATACCCTCTTCCAAATTTACCCCAGGAAGGGGAACGATCCTTCCCAGTTTGACCTCAGAGACCCCTACACCACTTTGTGCATGCTCCCAGCCAAGAGCCCTCTTTCTCTCCAGGAGTGCACTCTACAGCTTCCCTCCAGTGAATGTCACACACTTCCAAAATCTGATCTTGGGTTCTGCTCACTATTTGCAGAAAACCTGCACCACGCAGTTCCCCCAGCTCCCCAGTCAGTGATCTAAGAGGTTTTCTTCTTGTGTGTACCCGATCCTGCATTCTTCCAACTCCTCTCTCCCTCTCTCCCTTTTCTCTCCCCACAGAAAGGGTTCCCTACCCCCACAGCAGGGCAGCTTGTCTCTCCCCCAACTCACTTACTTTCACCTCTCCCCTGCCACACTGTCTCCCTCCAGCCACGGAAATCCTCTTTCCAATCCTCAGATCAATTTCTTAGGTGTTCCAAGTGATCTGACCTCAATACAACTGTGTTTGAAGAACAAGGAAAGCCCAGGGACCCCCGACCTCCCTGCCATCTTAACTTCTGCCCCAGAAAGTGCCTCATAATTTTATCTTCTATATCACTGATTCATTCTTTTGTTTCATCCATCCTTGTCATTGCATCCATTCAATCTTGCATGTTATATCATGTTATACCATTTTTTTATTTCAGCCTGACTAGTTTTTAGTTCTTTTGTCTCTGCAGTAAAGGATCCTCTAGTGTCTTCTGTTTTTCTTAAGGACAGTTAGCAACCTTATACTTACTGTTTTAAATTCTGGTTCAGACATCATACTTGTATCTATATTGATTAAATCCCTGGCCAAGAATTCTTCCTGTTCTTTCTTTTGGGGTGAATTCCTCCATCTTGTCATTTTGTCTGGGTCACGGGTTTTGTGTGTGTGCATGTGTGTGCGTGCGTGTGTGTGTGTGTGTGTGTGTGTGTGTGATTGTTAGGAAAGTTTGTTGTATTCTGCTCCTGAGAGTAATGGCTATATTAAGATTTCCAAAAAAAGGAAGCTAGATCCTATGGTCTGCTTGTTAAAAGAAGCTAGATCCTAGCATTATCAACAATAGCCAAACTATGGAGAGCCCAAATGTCCACTGACTGATGAATGGATAAAGAGGATGTGATATATATATCTTATAATATAAGGATGTGATATATATATCTTATATGTGTCTTATTCTATATATATATATATATATATATATATATATAATGGAATATTACTCAGCCATCAAAAGGAATGAAATCTTGTCTTTTGCAATGACGTGGATGGAGCAGTCTATTATGCTAAGTGAAATAAGTCAGTCAGAAAAAGACAAATACCATATGATCTCACTCATATGTGGAATTTAAGAAAGAATACGGATGAATATGTGGGAAGGGGGAAAAGAAAAAAAGGAGAGAGGGAAACAAGCCATAAGAGACTCTTTAATGATAGAGAACAAACTGAGGTTTGATGGAAGTAGATGGGTGATGGGTATTAAAGAAGGCACTTGTGATTAGCACTGGGATTTGTATGTAAGTGATGAATCACTGAATTCTACTCCAGAAACCAATATTGAACTGTATATTAACTAAGTAAAATTTAAATTAAAAAAAGAAGATATATCCAAAAATAATTGTTTTAAAATTTAAAAATAAAATATAAATTAAAACAAAAAAAGGAAGCTACATCCTAGGTGTGTTTTGGTCTGCTCATTAAAAGAAGCTAGATTAAAAAAAACAACAACAGAAGAAGCTAGATACTATTTCTCTTAGAGTTAAAGGTTTGCAGCACTCTATGATCAGTTGTCTTGGTGTGTGCAAGGGGTTTGTGCTGGTCTCCTGGGGGCGGGGTCCGCTGCTCGGATTCTCTGGTGGACTTGGCCTGGTGGAGATGCACCTGCAAGGTGCAGGGGGGTGGGGCTTCGTGTAAGCAGCTCTGGCTTCCACTGGGTGGCACTGTTTTACTACCTGAAGTTGGCCAGTGCGAATGGGAGTGTGTTTGGGGGGAGAGGGGAGAGGATGGTATCACCTTGCTCTCTGATACCTGGAGTGGGGAACTTGGGCCTACCACTCTTCAGGAAGCCATCAATCACCTCTCTTGTGTCGCCAGTTTCTGCCAGATCCCTGCCTTCACCATGACTGCGTCTGAGCTGTCCACCTGCCAGGCAGCACAGCAGTCTTGTGTTTTTATCTCAGGCACATGGCTGGATTTCAGAACTCTAAATTTTAGAGATCCACTAGGTGTGGACCCGCACTGATCCTCTAGGGGAGGGTCTTGCTGTGCTGTGGCTGGTTCCAGCTTGTCCCAGAAAGCAGATGTGTGACCACCTAGTGTTTCGGAGTTTATGGTTAAAGCACAGCTAAAAAGCCAGCACCAAGGTTTGCTGCCCTCAGCTGGTGTCTTTGTTCCTGTGCTAGGGAAGAGGGCAGCATGCTGGTGCCATCAGTTCTTTTGCCCCAGAGAGACTGCCACTCCCAAAGCACTCTAAGCATGGAAACTGCTTTTCCCTGTGGGATCCAGGGGATCCTCAGACCATGCTGCCTGCTCGCAGGTCTCTGCCCTCCTTCCCCACTGGAGCACCACTAAACCTTCCAGGAGCAACCATGGTGATGGCCTAGTCCTCTGACCTTCAGACTCTGTGCTCCACTCTTTATAAAAACTTGCGGCATTCAGCCCCTCTCCTTTTCCCAGTTAATGGTTTTGGGGAAATAATTTTTCTTGTGCAATTCCCTGCACGCACTTTAACTCTTTCTCTCTCTCTCTTGCTCCTCTGCCAGTGATCAGAGCTCCTGCTCCTCCACAGCACCTGCAGCTCTTCTCTTCCCCAAATCAACTCTCCACAACTCCTACCCTCCACAGTGTTGTGGGTTTTTTCTACTTCTAGTTGTGCAGTTTTGCTCAGTCCTCAGATCGATTTCTTGGATTTTCAAAGCGATTTGACGTTTATCTGGCTGTGTTCAAGTGGCAAGGCAGGTCTAGGGTCCCCTTACTCCTCCACCATCTTAACTCCTCCCAAAGTTGTTCTTGATAATAAGGTAGCCCTTGATTATCTTTTAGCTGAGAAAGGAGGTGTCTGTGTTGTGGTCAACACCACCTGCTATACCTAGATTAACACTTCTGGGAAATTTGAAACTCAGTTACATAAGATCACTCAGCAACCCACTTGGCTTAAAGAGGTGACCCCTTCAACAAAGTCTTTGTCTTATTTAATTTTGATTGGTTTGTGTCTTGGGACCATAGCTCCAAAGTGAACTACAAACAGTGAGAATTATCCTTTATGTATAGTTATAGTAATCTCCCTGGCACATTGAATTCTCTCTAAATATTTAAATTCATAATTGCAGGACGCCTGGGTGGCTCAGTCAGTTAAGCGTCTGCCTTCAGCTCAGATCAGGATCCCAGGGTCCTAGGATCAATTCCCACATCAGGCTCTGTCTGCCTCTGCCTCTCTCTCTGTCTTTCATGATGAATGAATGAATTAATTAATTATTAATTCATGTTTGCAGCCACTAACAACCAAGCAAATGATATCCTTAAGACTGGAATGTAAACATAGAATGAAGAGAATAACCAACTGAAAAATTGTGATCCTAAAGTCACAACCTATGTACACCACAGAGATATGGCAAACAAAACAAAAACAACAAACATGACCTGTGAGTTTTTTTAAAGATTTTATTTATTTATTTGAGAGAGAGAGAATGAGAGATAGAGAGCACGAGAGGGAAGAGGGTCAGAGGGAGAAACAGACTCCTTGCTGAGCAGGGAGCCCGATGTGGTACTCGATCCTGGGACTCCAGGATCATGACCTGAGCCGAAGGCAATCGCTTAACCAACTGAGCCACCCAGGCGCCCTACATGACCTGTGAATTTCACCCAGAGGATCAATAAAGGCTGCAAGAGCTACTGAGCAGTAGCTGAGAGTGGCAATAATACCTTTAATTCTGATCACATCTCTTGGTTAGGCTCAGAATCTGATCAAAAGGGGGAAATTGTTAAAAAAAAAAAAAAAGCCAGGCCCCAAATGGAGTCACTTGTGCTATACCTTATGCCAGCAAACCAAGACTTAACCTAATTGCAGTTTCAGCCTCTCCCAGGAGTGGGATTTAAAATTAACAAGTCTCGAAGATTTTGATCAACACTAGTGAGGTAATTTGCATGATAGACCCCTGACCTTCCCCTAAAGGAGGGTGATCTTACCTGAAATGATCTTTTCTTTTATGACTTCCTTGTCCCTGCCTCCTCCTGTCTATAAGAGCCTTTCATTTTGTACTCCTCAGAGCTTCAGTTTGCTAGATGAGATGCTGCCCAATTCATGAACTGTTAAATAAAACCAATTAGATCTTCAAATTACTCATTTTGGCAGATTTGAACTTTTCCCTTCTGTCTCCCTGTTTGGATGCCTTTCAGATAAACTCTTTCCTTGCTGCATATTCCATGTCTCAGTGATTATCTTTATTGTGCATTGGGCAGGTGAACTTGGATTTGGTTAAAAATTGGTGAGCCAGCCAGGAGCTCTTTACTCATGGTTTGTCAGTCCACAGCTGGTAATGGGAGTCTGATGACAAGTCTGAGCAACAGCCTAGGCTCTTGTTTCAAGGACCATCTCTGGGACCCCGCATCAACTGGGCACTGCTGACCTTTGGTACTTAATTTAACTCTTGTGGCAAGGAAATGGTTTTTGGATTTGATTTATACAAACATTTCTTGGTGAGTACTTTGTGTGTGACAGTATGTGAGCTTATTTCTTCTTCCTATTTGGCTTGATTCTCTTAGATTTCTTCCTTCCATTCATTTGCCTCCAAATAAGGGAGTTTAGTTCTTTAAGCCTCCTTTTCTTGCTTCATTAAGGAAAGGCTGACTAGGAAGCTGTTTTGTTCAGTCAATAAAGTGCTGACTTTTAGGGAGGAACCAGAAACTAAGAAGCCATTTGGTTTAGTCGGTGAAGTCCCAACTTTTGGGGAGGAACCAATACTCACAGAGATACTCTGGGCTTCATTTGGTTTGTTTGTTGATGAAGCTTTTGGTATCTTGGAATAAAGCTGATTGTGTTCTAACTGGAAGATGAGAAGTGACAATTTGATCCCTACATGCAGCCCTTTGGCCTGTATGCTCCAGAATTGGGCAATCATTTTTTTGCAACATGCCTTGGCCACAATATCCACTAGACTCTGGAGAAAAATATCAATTAATGGATCCATAAATTATGATACCATCTGTGCAGCCACACCCCAGCAGACCCTAAACCTAGGGTGGGTGATGGTCAAAGGAAGCCAAAGACCCAGAGACAGAAATTGAGACAGGTTTATTTGGGGAAATTATGTACAGGGAGACCAGGAGCAGTTGACTGACTAGATAAAGCATCTGCTGCTGGGATCTACATGCAGCAAGTTTTTATATCATAGCAACTTAACCCAGCAACTATCAGTGGCCCTTCCCCTCCTTGCTCAGCCAGCATTTCCGAGGAGATCAAGGCCTGCCACCTGGTCACTCTTCATTATGAGGGAGATGCTCCAGGTTGGTCACCTCCAGAACCCCTGATCTTCAACACTAAATAACACATTCTGTTGCATATTCTGCTTGATGGGAAGATAGAGGGAAGACAGGATCTCTACATTTTCAAGATAGTGATTAACAGGGGCATTCAGGGTATGGTTGCACAAACTTAGCTACCCAACATGTACCATACACCATCTTGCAATTAGATTTGTTTTATAAAAGGGCAAGAGGGGCGCCTGGGTGGCTCAGTCATTAGGTGTCTGCCTTCGGCTCAGGTCATGATCCTAGCGTCCTGGGATTGAGCCCCGCATTGGGGTCCCTGCTCAGCGGGAAGCCTGCTTCTCCCTCTCCCACTCCCTCTTGCTTGTGTTCCTTCTCTCGCTGTCTCTCTCTCTCTGTGTCAAAAAATAAATAAAAATCTTTAAAATATATATATATATATAGGGGCGCCTGGGTGGCTCAGTCGGTTAACCGACTGCCTTCGGCTCAGGTCATGATCCTGGAGTCCCCGGATCGAGTCCCGCATCGGGCTCCCTGCTTGGCGGGGAGTCTGCTTCTCCCTCTGACCCTCCCCCCTCTCATGTGCTCTCTCTCTCTCTCTCTCTCTCTCTCTCTCTCTCTCATTCTCAGTCTCTCAAAATAAATAAATAAATCTTTAAAAAAATAAAAAATAAAAAATAAAATAAAAAAATATATATAAGGGCAAGATTTGGAAATTGGGCCTTTAAGATTTTGTTTGCATCTCGATTGCGTATTTATGTGTGTCCATGTATGTTGTAAATGTGAGCTATTTTCTCTACCTCTGGATGCTATTGCTAAAATTAATTGGTAAAAGAGCTCTAATTAGTTGGTTTAAAGGCAAGCATTTGTAAAAATTGGGCATTCTAAAACTCAGATATATAGAAACTAACCCAAATGTTTTTCGAGTTCAAGTGATCTTAGAAAATATTTGGTATGAAAACTGATTTAAGGTTGTTGGCTTAATTAAAATGGGCATGTCTTTAGAATTATCAGCATAAAATATGAAACTTTTACTTCACCTGTGTTTACTGAAAGTCAAATAAGTTTATGCTACCTCCATTGCAAAGTTTGTCAGAAAAGAAAAAGAAAACCTTGAACATTGTCTAATGCCTCATGAAGTTTCGTAAGAAAGTCTAAGTAGTAAGTAGTCTAAGAACAAATAAACAGATGTAAATTTTAATAAACATAATTGAGACTACAGGAAATAAGTAGTAAGTAGTCTAAGAACAAATAAACAGATGTAAATTTTAGTAAACATAATTAAGACTACTGGAAATAATAAGGGAAACAACTGTATGCAAGGAAACTGAGACTGGTTACAGAAAGGAAAAACTTACAAAATTTGAATGTATAAAGGAAAGTTGTAGAAGGTTTGTGAAAAGGAAATCTTTGGAAAGAAATTGTGTGTGTAGTTGGGACTAAGATTATGGAGAGTACCATAAGTACCCTTAAAAAAAAAAAAGCTTGTTAGGAAGTGATCAACACCTAGGAAAGAAAAGGGGGAGAAAGAGAACAAGATTAGGCAGAAGTTGAGCAGTGATACAATATCAACAGAAGCCTTAGCTGATACTCAGGAGTTCCAAAAGTTGGATTACCCTTCATAAACATCCTAAACTAAAGCAAAGGTGCTAGAGTTTTATAACAGTCATTAAATGTGACCACCTGAGAAGGGCATGCCCCTTGGCAAGGCAGCTGTCTTCAGTCGGACAATCCCTGATGCCATCTGAGAATTGAGAACTGTTAGCAGCATTTCTACAGCTGAGAGTTCTTCATTCCTGGTGGAGATCCTGATCAGCATATCACAGCATCCACAACAAGAACTCAGATCCATGCACTTCCCTGGATGTTCTTGTCTCAATAAGTATATAACAACATAAGAGATAACATGGAGGAAAAAGAAGGGACTGCCTAATTTAAAAAAGAATTATCTTGTTGGAATAAATTAGTTGGAATATCAGAAGTAACACTGATACAAGATTGGCATTTGGTGTTTCTGTTAAAATGACACTCTTAGATTATTGGTCTAAATTGTAAACAACTTTTTCTTCACCTTTACTCTGCATAGAAAAACAAACTTTCTATGTTCTGTCTTTATTGGGTCTTTGATTACTTAAAAGTTTAATCTTCTCGATATTAAAAGAGCTAAATTTTGTTAACAATTATATAACCTGATACATTTACCTTTAGAATCTCTTATTGCCACCTTGGCTAAATAGATAATTAAATTTTGTAATGATCTGTGATCTTACCTAAGCAAGTGCTTTAAAACCTTTTGATATTTTAGACAAATTTCCCACATTTCAACTTTGAAATGAAGTATTTTTCACTAGTCAGGCTTATTTATTTTGTATGTCAGAGCACATGGGAAGAATTGTCAAATAAGTAATAAACATTCTTAGGTTATATTGTATGGCTGAATTCTTTTTTTTAATTTTATTTTATTATGTTATGTTAGTCACCATACAATACATCATTAGTTTTTGATGTAGTGATCCATGATTCATTGTTTGCATATAATAGCCAGTGCTCCATGCAGTACATGTCCTCCTTAATACCCATCACCAGGTTAACCCATCCCCCCATGCCCTCCCCTCTAAAACCCTCAGTTTGTTTCTCAGAGTCCATAGTCTCTCATGTTTCATCTCTCCCTCAGATCGCTCCCCTTCATTTTTCCCTTCCTTCTCCTAATGACCTCCATGCTATTCTTTATGTTCCACAAATAAGTGAAACCGTATGATAATTGACTTTCTCTGCTTGACTTATTTCAATTATAATCTCCTCCAGTCCCATCCATGTTGACGTAAAAGTTGGGTATTCATCCTTTCTGAGGGCTGAGTATTATTCCATTGCATATATGGACCACATCTTCTTTATCCATTCATCTGTTGAAGGGCATCTCGGCTCTTTCCACAGTTTGGCTATTGCAGACATGGCTGCTATGAACACTGGGGTGCATATGGCCCTTCTTTTCACTACATCTGTGTCCTTGACATAAATACCCAGTAGTGCAATTGCTGGGTCATAGGGTAGCTCTATTTTTTAATTTTCTGAGGCACCTCCACACTGTTTTCCAAAGTGGCTGTACCAACTCGCATTCCCACCAACAGTGTAAGAGGGTTTCCCTTTCTCCACAACTTCTCCAACATTTGTTGTTTCTTGCCCTGTCAAATGTTGCCATTCTACCTGGTGTAAGGTATATCTCAATGTGGTTTTGATTTGAATTTCCCTGATGGCTAATGATGATGAATATTTTTTCATGAGTCTGTTAGCCATTTGTATGTCTTCTTTAGAGAAGTGTCTGTTCAAGACTTCTGCCCATTTTTGACTTGATTATTTGTTTTTTGGGTGTTGAGTTTGAGAAGGTCTTTATAGATCTTGGATACCAGCCCTTTATCTGTAGTGTCATTTGCAAATATCTTCTCCCATTCTGTGGGTTGCCTCTTTGTTTTGTTGACTGTTTCCTTTGCTGTGCAGAAGCTTTTGATCTTGATGATGTCCCAAAAGTTCATTTTTGCTTTTGTTTCCCTTGCCTTTGGAGATGTATTATGAAAAAGTTGCTGTGGCCGAGGTTACTGCCTATGTTCTCCTCTGGGTTTTGATGGATTCCTGTCTCACATTGAGGTCTTTCATCCACTTTGAGTTTATCTTTGAGTATGGTGTTAGAGAATGGTCGAGTTTCATTCTTCTGCTTATGGCTGTCCAATTTTCCCAGCACCATTTATTGAAGAGACTATCTTTTTTCCATTGCATATTTTTTCCTGCTTTGTCAAAGATTATTTGACCATAGAGTTGAGGGTCCATATCTGGGCTCTCTATTCTGTTCTATTGGTCTATATGTCTGTTTTTATGCCAGTACCATGCTGTCTTGGTGATCATGGCTTTGTAATATAGCTTGAAATCGGGTAACGTGATACCCCCAGCTTTGTTTTTATTTTTCAACATTTCCTTGGCAATTCGGGGTCTTTTCTGTTTCCATACAAATGATAGGATTGTTTGTTTGAGCACTTTGAGAAATGTTATTGGAATTTTGATTGGGATGGCATTGAAGGTATAGATTGCTCTGGGTAGCACAGACATTTTAACAATGTTTATTCTTCTGATCCATGAGCATGGAATGTTTTTCCATCTTTTTGTGTCTTCTTCAATTTCTTTCATGAGTGTTCTGTAGTTCCTAGAGTATAGATCCTTTACCTCTGTGGTTAAGTTTATTCTGAGGTGTCTTATGGTTTTTAGTACTATTGTAATTGGAATCATTTTGATAATTTCTCTTTCTACAGTTGCATTGTTAGTGTATTAGAGCAACTGATTTCTTTGCATTGATTTTGTATCCTGCCATATTACTGAATTGCTGTATGAGTTCTGGTTATTTGGGGGTGGAATCTTTTGGGTTTTCCACATAAAGTATCATGTCATCTGCAAAAAGAGAGAGTTTGACTTCTTCTTTGCCAATGTGAATACCTTTTATTTCTTTTTGTTGTCTGATTGCTGTTGCTAGAACTTCTAGTACTATGTTGAACAATAGTGGCCAGAGTGGGGATTCTTGATGTGTTCCTGATCTTAAGGGAAAGGCTCTCAGCTTTTCCCCATTGAGAATGATATTCGCTGTGGGTTTTTCATAGATGGATTTTATGAACTTGAGGAATGTTCCCTCTACCCCTGTACTCTGAAGAGTTTTAGTCAGGAAAGGATGCTGTATTTTGTCAAATGCTTTTTCAGCATCAACTGAGAGGACCATATGGTTCTTCTCTCTCCACCTATTAACGTGTTCTATCACATTGATTGATTTGCGAATGTTGAATCACCCTTGAATCCCGGGGATAAATCCCACTTGGACGTGGTGGATGAACCTCTTGATGTATTGTTGGATCCTATTAGCTAGGATTTTGTTGAGGATTTTGGAAACCATATTCATCAGGGTTACTGGTCTGAAATTCTCCTTTTTGATGAGGTCTTTGCCTGGTTTGGGGATTAAGGTAATGCTGGCCTCATAGAATGAGTCTGGAAGCTTTCCTTCTGTTTCTGTTTTTTGAAACAGCATTAGGACAATAGGTATTATTCTTTGAATGTTTGCTAGAATTCCCCAGGTAATCCATCCGGCCCCGGACTCTTGGTTTTTGGGAGGTTTTGGATCACTGCTTCAATCTCATTACTGGTTATTGGCCTCTTCAGGTTGTCAATTCCTTCCTGCTTCAGTCTTGGCAGTTTATAGGTTTCCAGGAAGGCATCCATTTCATCCAGATTGCTCAGTTTATTGGCATATAGTTGATAATAATTTCTAATAATTGTTTCTATTTCCTTGGTTTTAGTCGTGATCTCTCCCCTTTCATTCATAATTTTATTAATTTGGGTCCTTTCTCTTTCCTTTTGAATAAGTCTGGCCAGTGGTTTATCAATCTTATTAATTCTTTCAAAGAACCAGCTTCTAGTTTCCTTGATCTGATCTACTGTGTTTCTGGTTTCTAATTCTTTGATCTCTGCTCTAATCTTAATTATTTCTCCTCTAATGCATGGCTTAGGCATCGTTTTTTGCTTTTACTCTAGTTCTTTAAGGTGTAGAGTTAGTTGGTGAATTTGGGATTTTTTTATTTTTTTGAGTGAGGCTTGGATGGCTATGTATTTCCCCCTTAGGACTGCCTTTGCAGTATCCCAATAGTTTTGGACTGATGTCTTATGGTTCTCATTGGTTTCCATGAATTGTTTAAGTTCTTCTTCGATTTCCTGGTTGACCCAAACATTCTTGAGCAGAGTGGTCTTTAGCTTCCAACTGTTTGAATTTCTGCCAAATTTTTTCTTGGGATTGAGTTCCAGTTTTAAAGCATTGTGGTCTGAGAATATGCAGGGAATAATCTCAATATTTTGGTATTGGTTGAGACCTGATTTGTGACCCAGTACGTGGTTTATTCTGGAGAAAGTTCCATGTGTGCTCAGGAAGAATGAGTATTCTGTTGTTTTAGGATGGAATGTTCTGTATATATCTATGAGGTCCATCTGGTCCAGTGTGTCATTCCAAGCTCTTGTTTCTTTGTTGATTTTCTGCTTAGATGATCTGTCTATTGCTGAGAGTGGAGTATTGAGGTCTCCTACAATTAACGTGTTGTTATCAATATGACTCTTTATTTTGGTTAGCAGTTGGCTTATGTAGATGGCTGCTCCCGTGTTGGGGCATAGATATTTACAACTGTTAGATATTCTTGTTGGATAGACCCTTTAAGAATGATAGAGTGTCCTTCTCTGTCTGTAGCTACAGTCTTTAGTTTATTTTTTTTTTATTTATTTATTTGAGAGAGAGAGTGAGAAAGAGAGAGCACATGAGAGGGGGAAGCATCAGAGGGAGAAGCAGACTCCCTGCTGAGCAGGGAGCCCGATGTGGGACTCGATCCTGGGACTCCAGGATCATGACCTGAGCCGAAGGCAGTCGCTTAACCAACTGAGCCACCCAGGCACCCTACAGTCTTTAGTTTAAAATCTAATTTGTGTGATATAAGAATTGCCACCCCAGCTTTCTTTTGAGTCCACTGGCATGGAAGATGGATCTCCATCCCTTCACTTTGAGTCTGGATGTATCTTTAGGTTCAGAATGAGTCTCTTGTAGGCAGCACATGGATAGGTCCTGTCTTTTTGTCCAATGTGTAACCCTGTGCCATTTTATGGGAGCATTAAGCCATTCACGTTGAAAGTAATTATTGAAAATATGAATTAATTGTCATCATGTTGCCTGTGAAGACCTTGTTTTTATAGATTGTAAAGTTCTGTTCTTTATCACTCTTGGGGTCTTTCTCCTTTTATAGGACCCTCCTTAATATTTCTTGCAGGGCCGGCTTAGTGGTCACATTTCTTTCAGTTTCTGCCGGTTGTGGAAGCTCTGCATCTCTCTATCCATTCTAAATGATAGCCTTGCCAGATAAAGTATTCTTGGCTGCATGTTCTTCTCATTAATACCCTGACTATGTCTTGCCAGCCCCTTCTGGCTTACCAGGTCTCTGTGGATAGGTCTGACATGATTCTGATATTCCTCCCTCTGTATGTAAGGAATCTATTCCTCCTAACCGCCATTAAGATGGTTTCCTTGGTTCTAAGATTTGCGAGTTTTACTATTACATGCCGGGGCATCAGCCTGTTTTCCTTGATCTTGGGAGGGGTCCTCTCTGCCTCTAGGACAGGAATGTTTGTTTCATGCCCCAGATTAAGGAAGTTCTCAGCTACGATTTGCTCAAATATGCCTTCTACTCCTCTCTCTGTCTCTCCACTCCCTCTGTGATCCCAATATTTCTGACTTTGGAACGTTTCATAGTGTCACTTATTTCTCTGATTCTGTTTTCATGGATTTTGAGTTGTTTCTCCGTGGCCTCCACTTTATCCTTCTTTTCTATCACTTGGTCTTCTAGATCACTAATTCCTTCTTCTGCCTCATTTACCCTATCTGTTACATTATCTAGATTAGATTGGATCTCATTGATAGCATTTTTAAGTTCTGCCACTTCAGCTTTCATTTCTGCCTTTACAGACTCTATGTTGCCCTTAGTTGATTTCTCCATTCTAGCTATTGTCTTCACAATTGCTAGCCTGAATTCCATCTCCGACATCTTGGTTATAACTGAATCCAATTGTAACTCTGTGGCATAAGTCATAGTCTTTGAGTCTTTCCTATTTTGGGGGTTCCTCCTCCTATTCATTCTGTTGAGGGGTGGTTGAGGGAATGTATAGAGTCCAAATTATCAACCACAACCTAAGCAACATGCACCTGTTTTGTAGGGAACTTAGGGTTGCCGGCCTCTTGTTCTCCTAGCCTGTCTTCTGGGGGAGGGAAATGCCGTGCACTTACTCAGGCAACCCTGTTTGGACAGAGTTGCCCTGTCCCTTATGGCAGGGGATGGGCTCAGTGAAAACCGGTTGTTTGGGGCTTTTGTTCTCTGGCGACTTTCCCTGGCGGCTTTCCACGTCTCTTCCTAGAGTCAGAGCAGAAGAGACGTTTCCAACCCCTGCCTCAGAGCAGAGAGATTGCCGTCTGTTCTTCAGTGAGTTCTCCAGGCCACAGTATCTCCATTTCTGTCAGTGCTGCTATAAACTGCAGCATCCTGGGTTGTGTGTCCCTCAGCAGGGCTCCCAGTCCTCACCTCCAGTTCAGGGCACATCTCTGCCCTTTGTGCTTATAAAACTGCCAGCTACCCCCAGTTTGCACCCGTGGCCCCACTCTGGGTTTCCATCTGGGGGCTGTCCTAAAGTCCTTTCCTCATCGCTACCAGTCTGCGAGTTTGTGCCCGGTCCCCAGTGCAGGAGGCTATCACTCACCATTGGTGTAGGATCCCGATGGCTGGGCTCCCTCTCCCTTACTTTTCTCTTCTGATATCTGCCCATGGAATCACGGCTCCCCACTTCATACCTCAAAACCAACTGCCTGCGATATTCTGTTTGTAGAGATCCAGATCTATCTTCTTACATCTCAGGCTGATTTCCTGGGTGTTCAGAGTGGTCTGGTAGATATCCAGCTCAATTCCGGGGACTGGCTGGAATAAGGTTCCCTACTCCTACACCATCTTTTCCCCCCTCCCTATATGGTTGAATTCTATAACTGTTCAGGAAATTATACAAATTATTCAAGTTCCTAACGTTTTAATATGTCCTGGTATAATATCATCACTTGTAATTCTGATTATTTAAATGTTTTGTGTCACAGAATTTTCTTGTTAATTGCATTGCAATGGCAAATACAGGTCTCTGATACCTTTAAGATCAGACAATTAATTGAATAAGAATTTCTTGAACTAATGGGAAAATTGCATTCAAACAGACTCTTGTTTGAAACATTACTGGTTCTCTAATGTTTGCTCTTCCAGATTTAAAGCTATTTATGACTTACAAACATTTGGTAAAATATTTATTTGTAAACAAGTATTAAGTGCTTATTTTTTCTGCCTACCTGATCCCTCCAGAATTCAGAAACTCTCAGTGACAATTCTTATATTTTCATAGCAATGTATTTGCATAAGTTCAATAAGAATCTGGTCTCCTTATGACATGACACGACTGGAAACATTGGTTATATTTCCAAGGCTTTGGCTGGAATGTCATATTTAAGGGAGATATGCATAAACTCACATATGACCAGACAGTTTTAAGGAACTAGGTTGTCTTTATGGTGCCATTAAAGCCCCTTGGAAAAATCAGGCTGGTACCTTGCTTACAGAGTTCCCAGCAGCTTTATCAGGTGAGTAAAGGTTAGGTACAGAAACCTCAGGATATTTTGGAAACCTCTAGAAGAAAGGAATTCACCCAAATCTATAGGTATTGCAGGCAAAATCTAATAGCAAGTATTTGGCTTGGCTTCTTAGACTTGAGAGTCTGTTAAAAGTTTTATCTGAAATTCCTTGTGCCAAGTTCCAGCAAAGCAGATTAAAAAACAAACAACTATATGGCCAATCACTATTCTTGTGCTTATGTAAATAATTAGGCCAAGTTTGTTAAAATTGGACTTATTTTACAAACAAATTTGTGATAATTTGGCTATCTTTGGAAATGAAGGTAGTTTTAGAGAGAAATTATGTTTCAGTAACACATCTTTGTGGATGTTAGATTCTAGTTCTGATTAATTGTCCTTGAGTGTTTATTTGCCTATAAAACTGGACTGGATCCTGAATTCTTCTGGTTTCCTTAAATATGTGGTGGCTATGACTCTCTAAACTAAAGTTTCCAATTTTCTCCCATGCTCTTGACTTGGAATCATTGAGAGCTAAAACTGCCTTTTTTTTCTGAAGCCCTGCAAATGAAGCTGAGGGAAACTTCAGAGAAAAATTGCTACAATGTTTAGACAATCTTCATGCCTGTTGTGGTATACCCCACTCAGAAAGACCACAAGATACATACAGATAATTGAACGAGTTTATTCCAGCCATCCTAATTTGATGTATCTGTCATTGGAAAATCCAGACTTTGAGATGTTTATGGATGGGAACAGTTTTATGGATCAAAGACAACAAAGAGCTGTATGCAGTGGTGTCCAGCCATCTACTGTCCACTGCTGAGGTCACCAGATACTGAACTGTTTGATTGCCCAAGGGCACAGTTGAACAGATCAAGCTACCAAGTTAGTAGACCATACAGACTCCAAAACCCTCAATACTGACTTCAGTACCAGGCATAGACTTACTAAATATCCAGCCTCATATTCCTGAGAAGACCTAAGAAGAACTAAAGAATGGGGACTTGGACCAGTGCTGGCAGTAAAGCCAGTGGAAATATAATGAATCCTTATCTCAGAGCATCTTTTTTTTTTACATCAACCTGATTTTTTTATTGAATAAATTTGATGTGTAACATTGTGAAGTTAAAGGTGTACAGTGTGTTATTTTGATAGATTTATATAATTGCCAGTATAGCAATATTTATTTACATTATATAATTATAGAAAAATATTTTCTATATTCATTATACTGTGCATTAGATCTCTATGGTTTATTTACTACTTGTTATAAGATTGTACCCTTAAATACCATCACTCTTATCCACCCCAACCCCTAGTGACTACCATTTACTGTTTTTTACACATCTAATAACGATAATATTTATAGATTCCACATGTAAGTGATATCATACAGTACTTGCCTTTCTCTGTCTGATTTATCTCACTTAGCATGTGCTCAAGGTTCATCAGTTTGTTGCAAATGGGAGGCTATCCTCCATTCTCATGGCTGAATAACATTTCATTATGTATAGGTACCACATCTTTTTTATCCACTCATCCATTGATGAAGACTTTTTTCCATTGGATATTTTTTCCTGATTTGTTGAGGATTAGTTGACCATAGAGTTGACGGTCCATTTCTGGGTTCTCTATTTAGCTCCATTAATCTATGTGTCTTTGTTGTGCCAGCATCATGAAGTCTTGACTACAACTTTTTAATATACCTTGAAGTCTGGAATCATGATGCCTTCAGTTTAGTTTTTCTTTTTCAGGATTTCTTTGGCTATTTGGGATCTTTTGTGTTTCCATACAAATTATAAGAGTGTTTTTTCTAGCTCCATGAAAAATATTGATGATATATTGATAGAGATTGTGTTAAATGTTTAGATTCCTTGGAGTAGTATGAACATTGAATATTTTTCTTCTAGTCCATAAGCATGAAATTCTTTTCCATTTCTTTGTGTCCTCTTCAATTTCTTTCATAAGTGTTCTATACTATTCAGAGCATAGATTTTTACTTCATTAGATTTATTCCTAGGTATCTTATTGTTTTTGGTGCAACTGAAAATGGGATTGATTCCTTGATTTCTTTTTTCCACTACTTCTTATTGGTGTATAGAAATACAACAGATTTCTCCACATTGATTTTTATATCCTACAACCTTGCTGAATTCATGTATGAGTTTTAGCAATTTTTTGGTGGAGCTTTTCGGGTTTTCTACATAGAGTATCATGTCATCTGCAAAAGTGAAACTTCAACTTCTTCTTTGCCAATTCGGATGACTTTTATTTCTTTTTGTTGTCTGATTGCTGAGGCTAAGATTTCCAGTAGTATGTTAAATAGTAATGGTGAGAGTGAACATCCTTGTCTTGTCCCTGACCTTAGGGGAAAGCCTCTCAGTTCTTCCCCAATAGGATGATATTAGCTGTGAGTCTTTCATATATGGCCTTTATGATATTGAGGTATGTTCCATCTATCCCTACATGTCAAGGCTTTTTTTTTTTTTATCAGGAAAGGGTGCTATATTTTGTCAAATGATTTTTCTACATCTATTGACAGGATCATATGGGTTTTTTTTTTAACTTTTTATTTATTTATTTATTTAAATACTATTTATTTATTTTTTATTTAAATTCAATTTAGTTAACATATAGTGTATTGTTGGTTTAAGGGATAGAATTTAGTGATTCCTCAGTTGCATATAACACCCAGTGCTCATTACATCAAGTGACTTCCAATGCCCATCATCCAATTACCCCATCTCCCCTCCAGTAATGCTGTTTGTTTCCTAGAGGTAAGAGTCTCTTATGGGTTGTCTCCTACTCTGTTTTTAACTTATTTTATTTTTCCTTCCCTTCCCCTATGTTTATCTGTTTTTTTAGCTATTGTGGACATTGCCACTATAAACATTGGGGTTCATAAGCCCCTTCAAATTACTGTTTGTACCCTTTCAATAAATACCTAGTAGTGCAATTGCTGGGTGTAGGATAATTCTATTTTTAACTTTTTGAGGAACCTCCATAGTGCTTTCCACAGTGGCTGCACCAGTTTCTATTTCCACCAACAGTGTAAGAGGGTTCCCCTTTCTCTACATCTTCACCAATATCTGTTACTTCCTGAGTTATTAATTTCAGCCATTCTGACCGGTGTGAGGTTGTGGTTTTGATTTGTATTTCCCTGATGGCAAGTGATGTGGAGCATTTTTTCATGTGTCTGTTGTCCATTTGTAAATATTCTTCATGTCTTCTGTCCATTTCTTGACGGGATTTTTTTGTTTGTTTGTTTTTTGGGTGTTGAGTTTGATTAAGTTTTTTATAGATTTTGGATACTAGGCCTTTAACTGCTAAGACATTTGTGAATATCTTCTCCCATCCCGTAGCTTGCCTTTCAGTTTTGTTGACTGTTTCCTTTGCTGTGCAAAAACTTTTTATCTTGATGAAGGTCCAATAGTTAATTTTTGCTTTTGTTTCTCTTGCCTTTGGAAACATGTCTAGCAAGAAGTTGCTGCTGCTGAGGTCAAAGAGGTTGCTGCATGTGTTCTCCTCTAGGATTCCTGTCTCACACTTAGGTCTTTCATCCATTTTGAGGGGTTTTTTTTGTATAGTGTAAGAAAGTGGTCCAGTTTCATTCTTCTGAATGCAGCTGTCGAATTTTCCCAAAACCATTTGTTGAAGAGACTCTTTTTTCCATTGGATATTCTTTCCTGCTTTGTCAAAGATTAGTTGACCATAGAGTTGAGGGTCCATTTCTGGGTTTTCTATTGTGTTCCATTGATCTATGTGTCTGTTTTTGTGCCAGTACCATACTGTCTTGATGATTACAGCTTTGTAATACAGATTGAAGCCCAGAATAGTGATGCCTCCAGCTTTGATTTTGTTTTACAACACTCCTTTGGCTATTCAGGTCTTTTCTGGTTCCATACAAATTTTAGTATTGTTTGTTCCAGCTCTGTGAAAAATGTTGATGGTATTTTGATAGGAATTTCATTGAATGTGTAGATTGCTTTCAGGAGCATAAACATTTCAATATTACTTGCTCTTCCAATCCATGAGCATGGAATGTTTTTCCATTTCTTTGTGTCTACCTCAATTTCTATCATAATTGTTCTATAGTTTTCAGAGTACAGACACTTTACTTCTTTGGTTACGTTTATGCCTAGGTATCTTATGGTTTTTGGTATATTTGTAAATGGATTTGATTCCTTGATTTCTGTTTCTTCATTGTTAGATATAGAAATGCAACTGAGTTCTGTGTGTTGATTTTATATCCTGAAACTTTGCTGAATTCCTGTATCAGTTCTAGCAAATTTTTTTGGTGGAATATTTTGGTTTTTTACTTAGGGTATCATGTCATCTGTGAAGAGTGAAAGTTTGACTTCTCTGCTGATTTGGATGTCTTTTATTTCTTTTTGTTGTCTGATTGTTGAGGCTAGGACTTCCAGCACTATGTTGAATAAGTGGTATGAGTGGACATCCTTCTTGTGTCCTTGACCTTAGGGAAAATGCTCTCAGCTTTTTATCATCTCAGCATATTTGCTGTGGGTCTTTCGTATATGTCTTTTATGATGTTGTTGTATGTTCCCTCTATACTTACACAGTAGAAGGCTTTATCAAGAAAGGATGCTGTATTTTGTCAAATACTTTTTCTGCATCTTTAAGAGGATAATATGGTTCTTATCCTTTCTTTTATTAAAGTGGTGTATCACATTGATTGATTTGCGGATATTGAACCACATCTGCAGCCCAGGAATAAATCTCACATAGTCGTGGTGAATAATCCTTTTAATATACTGTTGAATCTTGGTGAGAATTTTTGCATCCATGTTCATCAGGGATTTTGGTCTATAATTCTCCCTTTTGGTTGGGTCTTTGTCTGGTTTTGGGATCAAGTAAGGCTGGCCTCATAAGATGACTTTGGAAGTTTTCCTTACATTTCTATTTCTTGGAACTGTTTTAGAAGAATAGGTATTAATTCTTTTTTATTTAAATTCAATTAGCCAACATATAGTACATCATTAGTTTTTGATGTAGTGTTCAATGATTCATTAGTTGCATATAACACTTAATACAATCTTTGGTTTAAACTCTAGTTTGTCTGACATAAGAATGGCTACCCCAGCTTTCTTTTGATGTCCATTAGCATGGTGAGTTTTTCTGCATCCCCTCACTTTCAATCTGGAGGTGTCTTTGGGTCTAACATGAGTTTCTTGTAAGCAGAATGTTGATAGATCTTGGTTTTTTATCCATTCTGATACCCTATGTATTTTGATTGGAACATTATTCCATTTGCATTCTGAGTAATTATTGAAAGATATGAATTCAGTGCCATTGTATTACCTGTAAAGTCACTGTTCCTATAGATTGTCTTTGTTCCTTTCTGGTCTTTGCTAATTTTGATCCTGGGTTTGTTTTGGCCTGCTTGTTAAAAGAATTTAGATCCCAAAATTAAAAAAATAAAATAAAATAGTGAAAGTAGACAAAATAATATATTTATATATATGATATATATATTTAAACATTAGTAAAAAAATATTTTTAAAAAGAATTGGAAAATATAAGAAAATAAATAATATTAAAAATATAAGAAATAAAGAATAAAAGTAAAAAGGAAGCTTAATCTTATTTCCCCTAAAGCTGAACCTTTAGACCACTCTATGATCAATAAAATTTGTGGGAGCAAGTTATTTGTGTGGGTCTTCTGGGGGAGGGGCCTGCTGTGGTGATTCTCAGGCTGATTTGTTCCCATGGAAATGCTTCTCCAGGACACAGGGTGGCAGGGCTTAGTGTACTGGCTCCAGCCTTCACTAGGTGGCACTGTTTTGCTCCCTGAAAGCTTTCAGCACCAGCGGGTGGAACGAAAATGGATAGAACCAGCTCTTCAGCCTCAGAGCTGAAAAGTTAGGGCCCTGTACTCTTCAATGAGCCCTCACAGGAAAGTGATCAATCACCCTATTTGTGTCCTTGCTTTCTGTCTGAACCCTGTGTTCACCCTGCCCATGTCCAAGCCTTTTTATCTCAGGCGCATGATGGAGTTTCAAAACTCCAAATTTCAGGGATGTCTGCGATGCAGATCTGCACTGTTCCTCCAGAGGATGGTCTCGCCACACTTGCCAGCCCGTCCCAGGAAAGTGGTCACTCAACTGGCCGTGGTTCATAGTTTATAACAGAAAGCTGGCACCAAGAACTGCTGCCAGCTTCCTGGCTCCTATGCTGGGAATAGCACAGTATCTTGGGACTACCCAATGGATCCTCAGACCACCCTGTCACTCCTAGGATTGTACACCACTTCACCACCTGAGCACCTTTAATCCAGGCTTGTCCCCCATGGTAGCAAACATAAAAGTTCAGATTTTGCACTCCAATGCTTCTAACACTTTGTGGTAGCCTCCATAAGCAGGATCCCTCTTCGCCATTGCATCCACAGATATTTCTCCCCCAAGTGAACTTCTGTACTTCCTACCATCCAAAAGGTGGTCATTTTTCTATTTGTAGACTTGCAGTTTTTGTTTTCTCAGGCCTCCAATTGACTTTTTGGGTGTTCAGAATAATTTGATAACTATCTAGCTGTGTTCAAGTGATGAGACAAGCTCAGGATGCTCTTACTCCTCCACCATCTTAACTCCTCCTCAAGTCAAGTCTCAGAGTATCTTATGAAAGAAATAATTAACCATGTTCACCAAAGCACCTGTTATGGGTTAGGTGCTACTCTTCAATGAGCCAGAAGTATATTGTGGGTCCCAATCCTCAGAAAACTGTTTAAAAATGTGGCATTGTGCAAAAAGCAATCCTAAGACTGGACGTCCACCAGTTCTAAGAGGTATACAACTTAGAGAAACCAAACCTCGAGAATACTGGCAGATAGACTTTACCATGATGCCAAAAGCAACAGGTAATTTTTTTTTAATTTGCTAGTAAATGTAGACACCTTTACAAGTTGGATTGAAGCTTTACCAGGCCATTCAAAGAAGGCCTCAGAAGTTGCCAAAACTCTTTTTTTAATTTTTTTTATTTTTTAACTTTTTAAATTTTATTATGTTAGGTGAGTCACCATACAATACATCATTAGTTTCTCATGTGGTGACCCAGAATCCATGGTTTTCCTATAAACATTCAGTGCTCCATGCAGTACGTGCCCTCCTTAATACCCATCACCAGGCTAGCCCCTCTCCCCTTCCCTCTCCCCTCTAAAACCCTGTTTGTCTCTCAGAGTCCATATTCTCTCATGGTTCATCTCTCCCTCTGATTCCCCCCTTCATTTTACCCTTCATTCTCCTAATGTCCTCCATGCTATTCCTTATGTTCCACAAATAAGTGAAACCATGTGATAATTGACTTTCTCTGCTTGACTTATTTCACTTAGCATATTCTCCTCCAGTCCCATCCATGTTGATGTAAAAGTTGGGTATTCATCCTTTCTGATGGCTGAGTAATATTCCATTGTATATATGGACCACATCTTCTTTATCCATTCATCTGTTGAAGGGCATCTTGGCTCTTTCCAGTTTGGCTATTGCAGACGTTGCTGCTATGAACATTGGGGTGCATATGGCCCTTCTTTTCACTACATCTTTGTCTTTGAGGTAAATAGCCAGGAGTGCAATTGCTGGGTCATAGGGTAGCTCTATTTTTAACTTTTTGAGGAAACTCCACAATGTTTTCCGAAGTGGCTGTACCAATGTGCATTCCTACCAACAGTGTAAGAGGGTTCCCCTTTCACCACAACCTCTCCAACATTTGTTGTTTCTTTCCCTGTCCAGTTTTGCTATTCTAACTGGCGTAAGGTGGTATCTCAATGTGGTTTTGATTTGAATTTCCCTGATGGTTAATGATGATGCACATTTTTGCATGTGTCTGTTAGCCATTTGTATGTCTTCTTCAGAGGAGTGTCTTTTCATATCTTCTGTCCATTTTGTGACTTGATTATTTGTTTTTTGGGTGTTGAGTTTGAGAAGGTCTTTATAGATCTTGGATACCAGCCCTTTATCTGCAGTGTCATTTGCAAATATCTTCTCCCATTCTGTGGGTTGCCTCTTTGTTTTGTTGACTGTTTCCTTTGCTGTGCAGAAGCTTTTGATCTTGATGAAGTCCCAAAAGTTCATTTTTACTTTTGTTTCACTAGCTTTTGGAGATGTATCTTGAAAGAAGTTGCTGTGGCCCATGTCAGAGAGGTTACTGCCTATGTTCTCCTCTAGGATTTTGATGGATTCATGTCTCACATTGAGGTCTTTCATCCATTTTGAGTTTATCTTTGTGTAGGGTGTTAGAGAATGGTCAAGTTTCATTCTTCTGCATGTGGCTGTCCAATTTTCCCAGCACCATTTATTGAAGAGATTGACTTTTTTCCATTGCATATTTTTCCTGCTTTGTCGAAGATTATTTGACCATAGAGTTGAGGGACAATATCTGCGTTCTCTATTCTGTTCCATTGGTCTATATGTCTGTTTTTGTGCCAGTACCATGCTGTTTTGGTGATCACAGCTTTGTAATACTGCTTTATCCCGGGGATAAATCCCACTTGGTTGTGGTGGGTGATCCTTTTAATGTATTGCTGGATCCTATTAGCTAGGATTTTGCTGAGGATTTTGGAACCCTATTCATCAGGGATATCGGTCTGAAATTCTCCTTTTTGTTGGGGTCTTTGCCTGGTTTGGGGATTAAGGTAATGCTGGCCTCACAGAATGAATTTGGAAGTTTTCCTTCTGTTTCTATTTTTTTGAAACAGCTTCAGTAGAATAGGTATTATTTCTTCTTTGAATGTTTGGTAGAATTCTCCAGGGAATCCATCTGGCCCTGGACTCTTTGTTTTTTGGGAGGTTTTTGATCACTGCTTCAACCTCGTTATTGGTTATTGGCCTATTCAGCTTGTCAATTTCTTCCTGTTTCAGGAAGATGATCTCCATCCCTTCACTTTCAGTCTGGATGTATCTTTAGGTTTAAAATGAGTCTCTGGTAGACAGCATATGGATGGGTCCTTTTTATCTAATCTGCAACCCTGTGCCATTTTATGGGAGCATTTAGGCCATTCACATTGAGAGTGATTATTGAAAGATACGAATTAATTGTCATCATGTTGCTTGTGAAGACCTTGTTTTTATAGATTGTCCCTGTAAATTTCTGTTGTATATCAATCACTCTCGGAGTCTTTCTCCTTTTATAGAACTGCCCTTAATATTTCTTGAAGGGCTGGCTTAGTGGTCACATATTCTTTCAGTTTCTGCCGGTCGTGGAAGCTCTGCATCTCTCCATCCATTCTAAATGACAGCCTTGCCAGATAAAGTATTCTTGGCTACACGTTCTTCTCATTTAGTACTCTGAATATGTCTTGCCAGCCCTTTCTGGCTTGCCAGGTCTCTGTGGATAGGTCTGACATTATTCTGATGTTCCTTCCTCTGTACGTAAGGAATCTCTTCCCCCTAACTGCCCTTAAGATGGTTTCCTTGGTTCTAAGATTTGCGAGTTTTACTATTACATGCTGGGGTGTTGGCCTGTTTTCCTTGATCTTGGGAGGGGTCCTCTCTGCCTCTAGGACACAAGTGTTTGTTTCATGCCCCAGATTAGGGAAGTTCTCAGCTACGATTTGCTCAGATACATCTTCTAGTCCTCTCTCTCTCTCCACTCCCTCCAGGATTCCAACAATTCTGACATTGGAATGCTTCATGGTGTCACTTATTTCTCTGTTTCTATTTTCATGGATTCTGAGTTGTCTTTCCCTGGCCTCCTCTTTTCCTTTTTTATGTATTAAATTGTCTTCCAGGTCACTAATTTGTTCTTCTGCCTCACTTACCCTAGCTGTTAGGTTATCTAGATTGGATTGGATCTCATTGATAGCATTTTAAGTTCTGCCAATTCAGCTTTCATTTCTGCCTTTAGAGACTCTATGTTGCCATTAATTGATTTCTCCATTCTAGCTATTGTCTTCACAATTGCTAGCCTGAATTCCATCTCCAACATCTTGGTTATATCTGCATTCATTTGTAAATCTGTAGCATAAGTCATAATCTCTGAGTCTTTCCTATTTTGGGGGTTTCTCCTCCTAGTCTTTCTGTTGAGGGGTGCTTGAGGGAATGTATAGAGTCCAAATTATTGACCATACCCCAAGCAAGATGCACCTGTTTTCTAGGGACCTTATGGTTGCTTTCCTCTTGTTCTCCCAGCCTGTCATCTGGCCGAGGGGCCTGCCACACTGTTACTCAGGCAATCCTGTTTGGGCAGAGTTGCCCTACCCCCACAGCTCAGTGGGAACCAGTTTTTTGGGGGCTTTTGTTCTGTGGCGGCTTTCCCTGGCAGCCCTCCATGTATCTTCCAAAAGAGCAGAAAAGTCCGTTTCCAACTCTTTGCCTCAGAGCAGAGAGATTGCAGTCTGTTCTTCAGTGAGCTCTCCAGGCCACACTGTCTCCGTTTCTGTCTGTGCTGCTATAAACTGCAGAGTCCTGGGTTGTGCGCCCCTCCACAGCCCTCCCAGTCCTGCCTCCAGGTCAGGGCACATCTCTGCGCTTTGTGTGTCTAAAACTGCCAGCTGCTCCCAGGTCGCACAGGTTTCCATCTGCTGCTCTGGGTTTCTGTCCCAAGGGCTGCCCTAAAGTCCTTTCCCAGCCACTACCAGTCTGCAAGTCTGTGCCCCATCCCCAGCGTGTGAGGGTGTCGCTCACTGGCAGTGTAGGATCCCCATGGCCAGGCTTCTTTCTGCTGCTCTTTATCCTCTGATATCTGCCCACAGAATCATGGCTCCCTGCTTTGTACCTCGAAACCAATGCCAGCAATATTCTGTTTGTAGAGATCCAGATCTATCTTCTTACATCTCAGGCTGATTTCGTGGGTGCTCAGAGTTGTCTGGTAGATATCCAGCTCAATTCCAGGGACCAGTTGGAATAGGGTCCCCTACTCCTCTGTCATTTTTTCCCCTCTCGCCAAAACTCTTTTAAGTGAACTTATTCCTAGATTTGGATTGCCACTAACAATTCAGAGGAACAATGAAACAGCATTTGCGGCAAAAGTTGCACAAGCAGTGGCAAATACCTTGCACTACAATGGAAATTGCACAATTCCTGGAGATTCCAACCACCTGGAAAAACAGACAAAGATATGCCAAGAAACCAACTTAACTTGGGAAAAAGCCTTGCTGGCTGCCCTGCTCTGAGTCAGAGTGGCCTCTAGAAGTAGGCTTGGTTTAAACTCCTATGAAATGTTATATGGAAGACCCTTTCTACACTTTTCTCATGACTTAGGAGTTCCTGGTGGGACTCATATTAGGGAATTGAATACTCTCAGGTATGCTTAATACATAAATTTGCTTCCAACAGGTTCATGTACCCCACAGATGTACCCATACACTGCCTGAATTCTGGAGACTTGGTGTTATTAAGACCTGGAAGAGCAAGCACTTGGAGGACCAACTCCAACCTCATTGGACAGGACCTTATGAGGTGCTATCAACCACCCATTCTTCAGTCAAACTAAAGGGAATTAAACTGCAGATTCATCACAGTTGAATTATAAAATTCCATAGGTTCTCTACACCCTATCAGCAAGGAGAACATGAAAAAGAACCTGCTTGGACTAGCAAGCTTCTGATGGACCTGAAACTACTATTTAGGAGAGCTGATCTAAATAAACCAATTGATAAGTACAACAAAATACTGGTTTACAACAATCTCCCCTCAGACTTTAGATGAAATGTGGTACAAGAACTAGTAAGAAAAGTATAAAAATCTTGCAAACTGGTACAGCCACTCAGGAAAACAGTATGGAGGTTCCTCAAAGAGTTAAAAAATACAACTAACCTATGACCCAGCAATTGCACTACTAGTATTTATCCAAAAGATACAAACATAGTAATTCTAAGGGGCATGTGCACCCCAATGTTTATAGCCACAAGTCCACAATAGCTAAAATATGGAAAGAGTCCAGATGTCCATTGACAGATGAATGGATAAAAAATATGTATACATACACACAATAGAATATTACTCAGCCATCAAAAGATGAAATCTTACCATTTGCAACGATGTGAATAGAAAATAGAGTATTAAAAAATAATTAAAAATTAAAAAAAGAAAATAGTATTATGCTAAGCACAATAAGTCAGAGAAAGACAAATACCATATGATTTCACTCATATATGGAATCTAAGAAATAAAACAGATGAACATAGGCAAAGGGAAGGAAAAATAAGGTAAAAATAGACAGGGAAGCAAAACATGAGACTCTTAACTTTAGGAAACAAACTGAGGATTGTTGGAGGGGAGGTGGATGGGGGGATGGGGTCATTGGGTGTTGGGCATTAAGGAGGGCATGATGTAATGAGTACTGGGTGTTATATGCAACTGATAAATCACTAAATTCTACCCCCGGAACTAATAATACACTATATGTTAACCAACTTGAATTTAAATTAAAAAAATTTAAAAAATAATCTTGGTAATGCAGAATGTTGTGTTTCAACCTGGAACTAAAGAATATGAGTACAGAAAGTCACCATTACTTTAACCCCAATCTTTGCCCCATTTCAACAGGAAGTAACTGGAGTAATCATTGTCCAAATTCCCTCAAGAATAAGAAATGATCGTAAGATACTAGGGGTTGAGCCTTGTAACCAAAATTTTAATAGGACTAATAAGCACCACTCCAGACTAATAAGCACAGCTGCAACTTTTTACCCAGACCTTTATCATTTGCCTTTAAGTTTCCCTAACTCTCCTCCTTTGGGGAGATGGATTTAAGGCTTACCTTCCTGTCTCCTTGTTAGGCTGCCTTTCGAATAAACCTTTTCTTTGCTGCATACTCAATGTCTCAGTGATTGTCTTTGTTGTGCATCAGGCTGAAGAACTTCAGTTATAAGTTGAATTCTGTTTTCTAACAGTTCTTTATGTCTTTTGACAAATTGGTCAGTTCTATCTACATGATCTGTATTGTTGACATTCAGTCTTCCTAACATTTCTTTTTATTTGTATTCTATAAGATTGGTAGGGATGTCCACTTGTAAAGCTTATTTTAATAACTTGTGTCATCTCTTTTTCTTAGCAAGACTAGATGTTTGTCAATTTTGTTGACCTTTTCAAAGAATCAACTTTAATTTTGTTGATTTTTTCTATATTGCTTTCTGTTACATATTTCATTTCTTTCCACCCCACTGTTATTTCCTTCCTTCAACTTACTTTATGATTAGTTTGCTCATCTATATTTCTAATTACCTAAGGTGGAAGGTTGGATTATTAACTTGAGACCTTTATATTTTAATATAAGTTCTCACAGCTATACATTTACCTACAGTATTTTAGATACATTTCATAAGTTTTCATATGATGTTTACAAACTATAAATATTCTAATAAATTACATTTTAGCTGCATCACAGTAATTTTGGTGCATTGAATTTTAATTTTAATTCATTTAAAATATTTTCTAATTTCCATTGTGCTTTATTCTTTGACTCATTCCTTATTTATGTGGGTCATTTAATTTTCACATATTTGTGAATATCCAAAATTTCTTTTACTTACTGATTTCTAACTTCATGCCAGTGTGATCAAGTAACATACTTTATATAATAAAATCATTTTAAATCTATTCAGGCTTGCTTTTTGTCTTACTATATGGTCCCTCTTGGAGATTGTTCCACATGCACTTGAAAAGATTGTGTATATTTTTTGTTGTTGCATGGAGTTTTCTGTAAATGCTTGTTAGGTCTAGTTGGTATAGTGTGTTGTCAAGTTTTTTAATTCCCTGTTTATCATCTGCCTAATCCATTATTAAAAGTGGAGTGGTATAGTATACCTCTATTATTGTTGAATTGTCTGTTTCTTCAATTCTGTTTTAGCTTCATGTATTTTGGAACTATGTTTTTAAGTGCCTATGTTTATATTTTTTTTAAATTCAATTTATTTAACATACAGTGTATTATTAGTTCCAGGGACAGAATTTAGTGATTCATCAGTTGCAATATAACACCCAAAGCTCATTACATCAAGTGCCCTCCTTAAAGCCTGTCATCCAATCACCGCTTCCCCCATCCACCTCCCCTCCAGCAACCCTCAGTTTGTTTCCTAGTGTTAAAAGTCTCTTGAGTTTTGCATCCATCTCTGCTTTCATCTTATTTTTCCTCCCTTCTCTTATGTTCATCTCTTTTGTTTCTTAATTCCACATGAGTGAAATATGGTATTGTCTTTCTCTGACTGACTTATTTTGCTGAGCATAATGTCCTCTGGTTGCATTCACACCATTGCAAATGGCAAGATTTCACTCTTTGATGGCTTGAGTAATATTCCATCGTATATATATATATGCCACCTCTTTTTTATCCATTCATCTGTCGATGGACATCTGAGCTCTTTCCATAGTTTAGCTATTGTGGACATTACTGCTATAAACATTGGGGTGCAAATGCCCCTTTGAGTCATTATTTTGTATCCTTTGGAAAAATGCCTAGTAGTGTAATTGCTAGATCATAAGGTTCTATTTTTAACTCTTTGAGGCACCTCCATACTGTTTTCCAGAATATCTGCACCAGTTTGCATTCCCACCAACAGTGTAAGAGGGTTCTCCTTTATCCACATCCTCACCAACATCTGTTGTTTCCTGAGTTGTTCATTTTACCCATTCTGACTAGTGTGAGGTGATACCTCACTGTGGTTTTGATTTGTATTTCCCTGATACCAGGTGATTCTGAGCATATTTTCATGTGTTTGTTAACCATTTTTACGTCTTCTTTGGAGAAATGTCTGTTCATTTCTTCTGCCTATTTCTTGGCTGGATTTTTCTGGTTTTTGGATGTTGAGTCTCACAAGTTCTTCATAGATTTTGGATACTACCCCTTTCTTTGATGTCATTTGCAAATATCTTCTCCCATTCCCTAGGTTGTCTTTTAGTTTTGTTGTTTCCTTTGCAGTGAAAAAGCTATTTATCCTGATAAGGACCCAGTCAGTAGTTCATTTTTGCTTTTCTTTCCCTTGCCTCTGGAAATGTGTCTAGGGAGTTGCTGCTGCAAGGTCAGAGAGGTTGCTGCCTGTGTACTCCTCTGGGATTTTGATGGATTCTTGTGTCACATTTAGGTCCTTCATCCATTTTGAAATTTTTGTGTGCATGGTGTAAGAAAGTGAGTGGTCCAGTTTAATTCTTCTGCCTGTGGCTGTCCAATTTTCCCAGCATCATTTTTTGAAGTGACTTTTTTCCTTTGGATATTTTTTCCTGATTTGTTGAGGATTAGTTGACCATAGAGTTGAGGGTCCATTTCTGGGTTCTCTATTCTGTTCCATTGATCCATGTGTCTGTTTTTGTGCCAGTACCATACTGTCTTGAAGATTACAGTTTTGTAATACAGCTTGAAGTCTGGAACTATGAGGCCTTTAGCTTTGGTTTTCTTTTTCAACATTGCATTGGTTATTCGGGGTCTTTTCTGGATCCATACAAATTTTAGAATTATTTGGTCCAGCTCTGTGAAAAGTACTGGTGGTATTTTGAAAGAGATTGCATCAAATGTGCAGATTGCTTTGGGTAGCGTAGATATTTTAACACTATTTGTTCTTCCAATCCATAAGCATGGAACGTTTTTCCATTTCTTTGTGTCTTCCTCAATTTCTTTCATAAGTGTTCTGTAGTTTCTAGAATATAGATCCTTTACCTCTGTTAGGTTTATTCCTAGGTATCTTATGGTTTTTGGTGCAATTGTAAACGGGACCAATTCCTTAATTTCTTTCTTCAGTCACATTATTAGTGTATAGAAATGCAACTGATTTCTGTGCATTGATTTTATATCCTGTCACATTGCTGAATTGCTGTATGAATTCTAGCAACTTTGGGGTGGATCTTTGGGGTTTTCTACATAGAGTATTATGTTGTCTGCAAAGAGTGAAAGTTTGACTTCTTCTTTGATAATTTGCATGCCTTTTATTGTTGTTGTTGTTGTTGTTGTCTGATTGCTGAGGCTAGGACTTCCAGTACTATGTTGAACAACAGTGGTGAGAGTGGACATGTTTCTCATATTCTTGTCTTTAGGAGAAAAGCTCTCAGTTTTCCCCATTGAGGATGATATTTGCTTTGGGTCTTTTGTATATGGCTTTATGATGTTAAGGTATGTTCCCACTATCCCTGTATGATGAAGGGTTTTTATCAAGAAAGGATGTTGTATTTTGTCAAATGCATTTTCCTCATCTATTGAGAGGTTCATATGGTTCACATCCTTTCTTTTAATAATGTGATATATTACATTGATTGATTTGCAGATGTTGACAAAAACCTGTAGCACAGGAATAAATCCCACTCAGTCATGGTGACTAATCCTCTTAATGTACTGTTGGATCCTATTAGCTAGTATCTTGGTATTTTGGCATGCATGTTCATCAGGGATATTGTTCTGTAATTCTCCTTTTTGGTTGGGTCTTTGTCTGGTTTTGGGATCAAGTAATGCTGGCCTCATACAATGACTTTGGAAGTTTTCCTTCCATTTCCATTTTTTTGGAAAAGTTTCAGATGAATAGTGTTAATTCTTCTTAAATGTGTGGTAGAATTCCACTTGGAACGCATCCAGCCCTGGACTCTTGTTTGTTGGGAGATTTTTTATTACTGATTCAATTTCCTTCCTGGTAATGGGTCTGTTCAAGTTTTCTATTTCTTCCTGGATCAGTTTTGGTAGTTTATATGATTCTAGGAATTTATACATTTTTTCTAGGTTGCATAATTTGTTGGCATATAATTGCTCATAACATTATCTTATAATTGTTTATATTTCATCAGTGTTGATTGTAGTCTCTCTCTTTCATTCATGATTTATTTATTTGGGTCATTTCTATTTTCTTCTTGATAAGTCTCTCTAGGGGTTTATCAATCTTATTAATTCTTTCAAAGAACCAACTCCTAGTTTCATTGATCTGTTCTACTGTTTTTTTTTATTTCTATATCATTGACTTCTTCTCCAATCTTTATTATTTCTCTTCTCTTCTTGGATTTAGGCTTTACTTGCAATTCTTTTACCAGGTCCTTTTGGTATAAGTTTGGTATAAGTTTAGGTTGTGTATTTGAGACTTTGCTTATTTCTTGAGGAAGGTCTGTTTGCTATATAGTTCCCTCTTAGGCCTGCCTTTGCTGCATCTGAAAAGTTTTGAACTGTCGTGTTTTCATTTTCATTTGCTTCCATGTATTTCTTCAAATGCTTTTTTAATTTCCTGGTTGACCCATTCATTCTTAAATAGGATGTTATTTAACCATGTATTTTTATTCCTTCCAAATTTTTTCTTCAGGTTGACTTCAAGTTTTATAGCATTGTGGTCTGAAAATATGCATGATATGATCTCATTCTTTTTGTACTGGTTGAGACCTGATTTGTGACCCAGTATGTGATCTATTCTAGAGAATGTGCCATATGCACTTGAAAAGAGTGTATATTCTGCTGTTTTAGGATGAAATGCTCTGACTATATCTGTGAAGTCCATCTGGTCCAGTGTGTCATTCAAAGCCCTTTTATCTTTGTTGATCTCCTGCTTAGATGATCCGTCCCTTGCTGTGAGTGGGGTCTTGAAGTTCCCTACTATTATTGTATGATTATCAGTGTGTTCCATTAACTCATTATTAATTGGTTTATATATTTGGGTGCTCCCAAGTTGGGGGAATAAATATTTACAATCGTTAGACCTTTGTGTTGGATAGATCATTTTATTATGACAGAATGTCCTTCTTCATCTTTTATTACAGTCTTTCATTTAAAATCTAGTTTGTCTCCTAGAGGACAACACAGGCAGCAACCTCTTCAACCTCAGCTGCAGCAACTTCTTCTTAGAAACATCGCCAAAGGCAAGGGAAGCAAGGGCAAAAATGAACTATTGGGACTTGATCAAGATAAAAAGCTTTTGCACAGCAAAGGAAACAGTCAACAAAATCAAAAGGCAACTGAGAGAATGGGAGAAGATATTTGCAAATGACATATCAGATAAAGGGCTAGTATCCAAAATCTATAAAGAACTTATCAAACTCAACACCCAAAGAAAAAATAATCCAAGCAAGAAATGGGCAGAAGACATGAACAGACATTTCTGCAAAGAAGACATCCAAATGGTCAACAGACACATGAAAAAGTGTTCAACATCACCTGGCATCAGAGAAATCCAAATCAAAACCTCAACGAGATACCACCTCACACCAGTTAGAATGGCTAAAATTAACAAGTCAGGAAATGACAGATGTTGACGAGGATGCAGAGAAAGGGGAACCCTCCTACACTGTTGGTGGGAATGAAAGCTGGTGCAGCCACTCTGGAAAACAGTATGGAGGTTCTTCAAAAAGTTGAAAATAGAGCTACCCTACAACCCAGCAATTGCACTACTGGGTATTTACCCCAAAGATATAAATGTAGTGATCCGAAGGGGTACATGCACCCCAATGTTTATAGCAATAATGTCCACAATAGTCCAACTGTGGAAAGAGCCAAGATGTCCATCAACAGATGAATGGATAAAGAAGATGTGGTATATATACAATGGAACATTATGCATCCATAAAAAAATGAAATCTTGCCATTTGCAATGACGTGGATGGAACCAGAGGGTATTATGCTAAGCAAAATAAGTTAATCCGAGAAAGACAAGTATCATATGATCTCACTGATATGAGGAATTCTTAATCTCAGGAAACAAACTGAGAGTTGCTGGAGTGGTGGGGGGTGGGAGGGATGGGGTGGCTGGGTGATAGACATTGGGGAGCGTATGTGTTATGGTAAGCACTGTGAATTGTGTAAGACTGATGAATCACAGACCTTTACCTCTGAAATAAATAATACATTATATGTTAAAAAAAAAAGAAGAAGAAGAAGAAGAAGATAGTAAGGAGCGAAAAATGAAGGGGGGGAAATCGGTGGGGGAGATGAGCCATGAGAGACTATGGACTTGGAGAAACAAACTGAGGGTTTTAGAGGGGAGTGGGGTGGGGGGATGGATTAACCCGGTGATGGGTATTAAGGAGGGCACATATTGAATGGAGCACTGGGTGTTGTATGCAAACAATGAATCATGGAACACTACATCAAAAACTAATGATGTAATGTATGGTGACTAACATAATAAAATAAAATTTAAAAATAAATAAAAATAAAAAATAAAATCATGTTTCTTTTTGACAGCATATTGGAGGTCATGTTTCTTTTATTCTGCAATTTTCTGCCTTTTAAATGTTTAATGCATTTAATGTAATTATTGATAAGGTAAGATTTACATCTGCCATTTTGTTTTTTGTATGGCATGTCTTTTTTTTTGTTTAATTAAAGACAATCTACATTTCTAAGTTTGTGTTAAATAGATATTATTTCCTAGTGTACTATTTTTAATTCCTTGTTCTCTTTACTATATTACTGTTTTGTTTGTTTTTTTACTCTACTTTAAAATTTTCTGGATGTGAGGGCAATCTGGCTGTGACATCTGTCACCCCAGTGATCGCCAGGGTTGATTCAACTGATCTGGTTGGCTAGGCAGGTGACCCTCTCCTCCCTCATTTGCTTCATGTGGATCCCTCCCAAAGATGCACACTCAGTCAAAGAGAACGACCTTCCCCAATAGAGAAGGACTATTTTTTGGTCAAGGTTATATAAGTAGATGCACTCCCCTGCTAGAACCTCCAAACAAGCTCTCAAGGTCCATTTATAGGAGAACATAGGGTAGTCAAGCTTCCAAGACACCAGACACATCCAAATGAGGTGCTGCATATAGCAGTCTGCCTTTCTTTCTTTTCTTTTTTTTCTTATTTGTTGCCCTGGTGATATTTAAAATCAACATCTTAATGTATAGCAATCTTTTTCCAACTAATGCCAATTTAATTTTAATTATATACAAAAACAATTGCCCCTATCTCTCATCACAGCTGCCTGTGCCATTTTGCTAATATTATTCTGCCTGTGCCATTTTGCTAATATTATTCTATAAATCTTAAACCTTTTATGCTATCAACATAGATATATATATTTTTTGCTTTATGCATTTTTCTTTTTAATCAAATAATAGGAAAAAAGAATTCTAAAACTACATTATAAATTTTTTTAATATTTGCAAAGTAGTTACCTTTACCAGAATTCTTTATTTCTTCATCTGGATTTGAGTTACTGTCTAGTGTACTCTTATTTCAACCTGAAGGACTCCCCCTAGTATTTCTTGTAGGGAAGTTCTGCTGCTGATAAAATGTCTCATTATTTATTTTGGAACCTATGAATTTCCTCTTTACTTTGAAGAATAAATTCACTGGATATTGAATTCTTGTCTAATAGTATCTTCATTTCAGCACTTTGAACATATCATCCCACTGCCTTTTAGCCTCCAAATTTTGTTTGTTTGTGTTTGTTTTGTACTTTTTAAAAATTTTGATTCCAGATCAGTTTTTTTTTTTTTTAATTCCAGGTCAGTTAACATACAGTCTTATATTACTTTCAGGTGTTTAAGATACTGATTCAACAATTCCATATATTACTCAGTACTCATCAAGATAAGTGTACTTTTAAACTTCTTCACTTATTTCACCCATGTCCCTACTTACCTCCCCTCTGGTAACCATCAGTTTGTTCCCTACAGTTAAGAGTCTGTTTCTTGGTTTGTCTTTTTTTTCCTTCATTCGTTTGTTTTGTTTCTTAAATTCCACATGTGAGTGAACTCATATGTTATTTATCTTGCTCTGACTGGCTTACTTCACTTAGCATTATACTCTCTAGATCCATCCATGTTGTTGCAAATGGTAAGATTTCATTCCTTTTTATGAGTGAATTTTATATTTATTTATTTATTTATTTATTTATATCACATAGATCACATCTTTATCCATTTACCCATTGATGGACACTTAGGATGCTTCCATAATTTGGCTATTGTAAATAATGCTGCAATAAACATAGGGGCACATATATCCCTTCAAATTAGTGTTTTTGTATTCTTAGGGTAAATACCCAGTAATGCAATTACTGGGTCATAAAGTAGTTCTATTTTTTACTTTTTGAGGAATGACCCTGTTTTCCAGAGTGACTACACCAGTTTTCATTCCCACCAACAGTGCAGGAGAGATCCTATTTCTCCACATCCTCTCCAACACTTGTTGTTTCTTGAGGTTTTGATTTTAGCCATTCTGACAGGTATGAGGTGATATCTCATTGTGGTTTTGATTTGCATTTCCCTGATAATGAGAGATGTTGAGCATCTTTTCATGTGTCTGTTGGCCATCTGTATGTCTTCTTTGGAAAAATGTCTGTTCATGATTTCTGCCCATTCTTAATTGGATTATTTTTGTGTTTTTTATTGTTCTTGAGTTTCATAAGTTGTTTATGTATTTTGGATATAACAGCAAAGTGCACACAACACACATAGGAGATACCACTGAAGCACCAGTTTCTGGTGAACATGGGACACTGCACTGCAGGGCACTATAGGACTTCTTCTTCATAAGACCATCACTTTCAAAAGCAGAGACATAGCTGACTTTTCTAACAGAGAGAAACAGACACAGAGAGTTAGGAAAAATGAGGAGACAGAGGAATATATCCCAAATGAAAGAATAGGACAAAATCACAGAAAGAGATTTAAGCAAAGTCAATATAAGTAATATGCCTGATACAGAATTTAAAGTAATGATCATAAAGATACTCACTGGACTTGAGTAAAGAGTGGAGGATATCAGTGAGACCCTTAACAAAAAGATTAAAAAATAACCAATCAGAGATGAAGAACACAATAAATGAAATTAAAAATAGATGGAATTCCACTAGATGGAATAAATACCAGGCTAGAAGAAGCAGAATAATGAAATAGTGACATGGGGTACAGAGTAATAGAAAGTAATCAAGCTGAGCAGGTGAGAGAAAAAATTATGGAAAATTAGGATAGTCTTAGGGAACTCAGAGACTCCATCAAGTGTAGTAACATTTGCATTACAGTGATCTCTTGTCTCCATACTTTTGATGAAATAGCTCTTAATCTTTTGAGGATACTCTGTACAAAATGAGTAATTTCTCCCTATTTTGAAGATTTTTCTTTGGCTTTGGCTTTTGACAATTTGATTGTGATGTATCAATCTCCAGTTTATTCTACCTGGAATTTGTTGATGTTTGTTTTAAAAGATTTATTCATTTATTTTAGAGAGAAAAAGAGAGAGAGCACAAGTGGGAGGCACAGAGGGAAAAAGAGAGATAATCTCAAGCAGACTCTGTGCTGATCATGGACCTTGACACACTAGTCTATTTCATAACCCTGAGATCACAACTTGAGCTGAAACCAAGAGTCAGGCACTTAACTGACTGTGCCACCCATGCACCCCAATTTGTTGACTTTTTTGAATGACTAGATTGTCATAAAATGTGGGAAGTTTTTTTTCCAATATTTATTCAAATATCCTTTCTGAATTTTCTTTCCTCTCCTTCTTTTATTACCATTAATCATATTTGGTACACCTTTATAAGCAGAGAATTATCTCCAGTTGGTGGCACTAGGGGAAGTCAGATTTGAAGCATGAGAAGAACTTGATGAACTATCACTGACTTGAGGATGGAAGAGGCCATCTAATGAGGAACATGGGCAATTTCTAAAAGGTGAGAAAAGTCCCCACATGACAACCACAAAAAAAATTGGTTATTTTCACCCTCTAACTACAAGAAACTGAACTTTCCTAATACCAGGCATGAACTTAGAAGATTTCAAGTGGAGACAAAGATGGCAGTAGAGTAGGAGAACCCTAGGTTTGCCTCATCCAACAAACACAACTATATAACTATCAAATCATCCTAAATACCCCAGAAATTGAACCGAAGAATGACAGAACAAAGTCCACAACTAAAGGGAGAGAAGAGGCCACTCCAAGAAGGAAGAAAGGCAGAGATGTGGTTCAGAGGAGAAACAGACTGTGTGTCCTGCAGAGGGGAGAGAGGTGTGGTCATGGATAAAGGTGAGAGAGAGAGAGAGCACACATGGGAGTGAACAAGGAGAGCATTTTCCCAAAGCCATTGGCTTGGAAGAAAAAAGGGGATGAATTTTGTGAGTTCTTGCAAGCAGGGGGACTTAAAATCTGGATTTTAAAGATCATCAGGCTTGAATGGAATGGAGCCATGAGGGCACTGCACTGCTCCTGGAGAGAAGGCAGGCAAACAACCTGGGGGAAGATAGTTTGAAAATAGTGATCTGAAGAGCACCTGGGGCATACAGTAGGGACAATATTCACTCTACTCAGTGCATTCCTGAGAGGCAGCTTGCACAGAGACACCACTCTGGGAACAAAGGAGCTGGCCAGAGCCAATTCCCTCCCATCACCATAAACACAGTCATCTGTGGGAAAAGCTCAGCACTGACCCTGGCTTCCTAACTTGCATACACCGAGCCCCACTTTCCAGCACTCTCATGGAACTGCCCTTCTCAGTAATACCTGCCTCAGTCCCAGCACATTAGTTCCTTCCCCCAAAAGACCAGCACAAATCCCTGCCCACACCACATCTCCCAACCAGAGTTCTACAGGGCCTCAGTTCCAGTGGAGGTGGTGACAGGTCTCATTTCACAAGTAGACCAGAGCATACCTACTTAAAACTAACATGTTCAGGGCAGGGACCAAACATTGCCCACAGCTGCTAAGGAGAGCCTGTGCAGATGACCGACCTGAAGGATACAGCAGCCAAAACACAACAGCAGAGCACACACAGCACACATTAGAAACACTCCCTGAAGTGCGAGGCCCTGGGCACTACATGACCTCCTCTTCATAAGGCTATTACTTTCAGGACCAGGAGACATAACTGGCCTTTCTAACACAGAGAAGAAGGCAGAGATTTAGACAAAATGCCAAGATGGAAGAATTTATCCCAAGTGAAAGAATAAGATAAGGACATGGCCAGAGATCTAAGCAAAACAGATATAAATAATGTGCCTGATGGAGAATTTAAAGCAACAATCAGAAGGATACTCACTGGATTTCAGAAAATAATGGAAGACATCAGTGAGACCCTTACCAGAAATAAAAGAGTTAAAAAAGAATCAATCAGAGATGAAGTGTGCAAAAAATGGAATTAGAAATGCATTTGATGCAATGAACAGCAGGCTAGAAGAAGCAGAGGAAAGAATTAGTGACCTAGAAGACAAAGTAATGGAAAGTAATGAAGCTGAACAAAAGAGAGAAAGAAGAATTATGTAACACAAGAATCTACATAGGGAACTCAGTGACTCCGGCAAACATAATAATATTAAGATTATAGGAGTCCCAGAAGAAACACAGAGAGATAGGGTGGCAGAACATTTATTTGAAGTTATAATAGCTGAAAACTTTCCTAATCTGGGGAAGGAAACAGACATCCAGATCCAGGAGGCAGAGAGAACTCCCATCAAAATCAACAAAAGCATGCCAATACCAAGACCTTTTGTAATTAAATTTGCAAAATAAAGTGATTAAAAAACCTCAAAAGCAGCAAGACAAAAAAAAGTTCTTAATTTACAAGGGAAAATTTATAATATGGCTAGCTGAAAATTTATCCACAGAAACTTGGCAATCCAGAAGATAGTGGCATGATATATTCAAAGTGCTGAATGGGAAAAATCTGTAGCCAAAAATACTCTATACAGCAAGGCTATCATTCAGAATAGAAGGAGAGATGAATAGTTTCCCAGACAAGCAAACACTAAAGGGGTTCATGACCACTAAACCAGCCCTGCAAGAAATATTAAAGGATACACTGTGAGTGCAAAGAAGAGACCAAAAGTGACAAAGATAAGAAAGGGTCAGAGAAAATCTCCAGAAAAAAATGACAAAACAAGTAATAAAATGAAAATAAATACATATATATCAACAATTATTTTGAATGTAAATGGAATAAATGCTCCAATCAAAAGATATAGGGTGGGGGTGCCTGGGTGACTCAGTCAGTTAAACATCTGAATCTTGGTTTCGGCTCAGGTCATGATCTCAGGGTTGTAAGATAGAGCCCTGCATCAGGGTCCATGATCAGTGGGGAGTTTGCTTGAGATTCTTTCCCTCTCCCTCCCCATCTCTCTCTCTCCCTCTGCCCCTCCCCCTGCTCACTCTCTCACTCTCTCTCTCTCAGATAAATAAATAAAATCTTTAAAAAAAGACAAAAGGTGTCAAAATGGATTTAAAAACAAGACCCATCTATATGCTATCTATAAGAGACTCATTTTAACCTAAAGACATCTGCAGATTGAAAGTAAGAAGATAGAAATTTACCATGCAATTGGGTGTCAAAACAAAGCTGAAGTAGCAATACTTATATCAGACAAACTAGACTTCAAAACAAACACTGTAACAAGAGATGATGAAGGACAATATATAATAAAAAAAGGGGGGGACAATCCAACAAGAAGATCTAACAATTGTAATTATTTTTGCACCCAACATGGAAACACCCACATATATAAAACAATAACAAACATAAAGGAACTAATTAATAATAATATAATAGTAGTAGATATTAACACCCCACTTACATCAATAGACAGATCATCTAAACAGAAAATCAACAAGGAAACAATGGATTTGACTAACACAGTGGGGCAGAAGGACTTAACAGATGGATTCAGAACATCCCATTCTAAAACAGCAGAATACACATTCTTTTCAAGTGTGCATGGAATATTCTCCAGATTAGATACATATTAGGTCATAAAATAGGCCTCAACAAATACAAAAAGACTAGAGTCATACCACGCTCCTTTTCTAACCACAACACTATGAAACTAGAAGTGAAACACCAGAAAAAAGCCTGGAATGACCACAAATACATGGAGGTTAAACAGCATTCTACTAAACAATGAATGGGTCAACCAGGAACTCAAAGAAGAATTTTTAAAAATACATGAAAACACAATGGTCCAAAACCTTTGGGATGCAGCAAAAGTGGTCCTAAGATGGAAGTATATAGCAATATAGGCCTACCTCAAGAAGCAAGAAATATCTCAACTAAACCAACCTTACACCTAAAGGAGCTAGAAAAAGAACAAATGAAGCCTAAAGCCAGCAGAAGGAAGGAAATAATAAAAATTAGAGCAGAAATATATGATATAGACAGTAGAAAACAATAGAACAAATCAATGGAACCAGGAGGTGGTTCTTTGAAAAAATTAATAAAATTGGTAAATCCCCATCTAGACTTATAAAAAAGAAATGAGAAAGGACACAAATAAATAAAATCACAAATGAGAGAGGAGAAATAACCAATGCCACAGAAATACTAATAAGAGATTATGAAAAACTATATGCCATGAAAGCGGACACCCTGGAAGAAATGGATAAATTCCTAGAAACATATAAACTGCCAAAAGTGAAACAGGAAGGAATAGAAAACTTGAACAGACCAAAAAACAAAAAACAAAACAAAAAACCACACACACACACACACACACACACACACACACACACACACACACAACACCAAACAAAAGTCCAGGGCTAGATGGCTTCACAGGTGAATTCTACCAAACACTGAAAGAGTTAATACCTAAATACCTACTACTCTCAAAAATAAAAATGGAAGGAAAACTTCCAAATTAATCCTAAGAGGCCAGCATTAACTTGACACCAAAACCAGATAAAGACTCCACTAAAAAAGAGAACTACAGGCCAATATCCCTGATGAAAACAGATGAAAAGATTAGAAATAAAATACTAGCAAATTGAATCCAATAATACATTTTTAAAAAGCATTCCCTGGGACCTAGAGGCAAGATGGTGGAGGAGTTGGGGACTCTGTTTCTTTTTTTTTTTTTTTTAAGATTTTATTTATTTATTTGACAGAGAGAGAGATAGTAAGAGCAGGAACACAAGCAGGGGGAGTGGGAGAGGGAGAAGCAGGCTTCCTGCCAAGCAGGGAGCCCAATGTGGGACTCGATCTCAGGACCCTGGGATCATAACCTGAGCCAAAGGCAGAAGGCAGATGCTTAACGACTGAGCCACCCAGGCGCCCAAGAGGGGACTCCGTTTCAACTGGTCCCCTGATTTTAGCTAAATATCTGCAAAGCCACTGAACACCCACAAAATCAGCCTGAGATAGAAGATTATACATCTGAATCTCCATGGGGGTAGAGGATCATCAGTCGCGAGGTACGAAAGACAGTTGGGATTGCTTGAACATATGTCAGAGGATAAATGAAGGGGGAGGGGACTGCCAGAAGCTAGCCTTTGGAAAGTAATACCCCAGTGCAAAAGCATCCTGCGCCTGGGGACCAGCGATAGCTTGGAGAGCGGTGGTCTGGGTGGGAAGGGACTGACAACAGCCTTCCAACAGAATACAGGGGCTTAAGGGGCAAACGCAGTGACCCAGCGGCCACAGCGTCACCACTGCAGCCACTCCCCACGCCCACAGCCACACCCACACCTGAGCAGGAAAGGACTCGGGGTGAACCAGGCAAGCCACTGCTGCCGCCCATGCCCAGGAAGACACGGCACAGACCTGGGCATGTGGACATGGGGCTGGAGGCGGCTGCTGCCAATGCCACTCCTGCTGCTGCCACCACGACTACCGACACCAGAGAGGCCTGGCTTGGAACTGTGCCCACAGACCCAGGGGTCAGCCACAGCTGCCACCAGGGCCTGGGCGGCCCAGACCAGAGAACCCTCTTACACTGATGGTGGGAACACAAGTTGGTAGAGCCACTTTGGAAAACAGTGTGGAGGTTTTTCAAAAAATTAAAAATAGAACTACCCTATGACCCAGCAATTGCACTCCTGGGTATTTACCCCAAAGACACAGATGTAGTGATCCGAAGGGACACCTGCACCCCAATGTTTATAGCAGCAATGTCCACAATAATCAAACAATGGAAAGAGCCCAGATGTCCATCGGCAGATGAATGGAAAAAGAAGATGTGAGATATATATATATATATATATATATATATATATATACATATATATATATATATATATATATAATGGAATATTACTCAGATATCAAAAAAATGAAATCTTGCTATTTGCAATGACATGGATTGAACTAGAGGGTATTATGCTAAGCAAAATAAGTCAATCAGAGAAAGATAATTATCATATGATGTCACTGATATGTGGAATTTACGAAACAAAACAGAGGATCATAGGGGAAGAGAGGAAAAAATAAAACAAAATGAAACCAGAGAGGGAGACAAACCATAAGAGACTCTTAATCAGAGGGTACAAACTGAGGGTCGCTGGAGGGGAGGGTGGTGGGGGGATGAGGTAACTGGGTGATAGACATTATGGAGGGCACATGATCCAATGAGCACTGATGAATCACTGACCTCTACTTCTGAAATCAATAATACATTGTATGTTAATTAATTGAATTTAAATTAGAAAAATAAATGAAAAAATTAAAAAAATAAAAGGGAGTCTAGGGAATGGGAGAAAATATTTACAAATGACATATCAGGTAAAGAGCTAATATCCAAAACCTATAAAGAAATTATTAAACTCAACACCCAAACAAACCAAAAAGTCCAGTCAAGAAATGAGCAGAAAACATGAACAGACATTTCCCTAAAGAAGACCTACAAATGGCTAACAGACACATTGAAAAATGATCAACATTACTCAGCATCAGGGAAATACAAATCAAAACCACAATGAGATACTACCTCACACTGGTCAGAAGGGCTAACATGAACAACTCAGGAAACTGCAGATGATGGCAAGGATGCAGAGAAAGAAGAACCCTCTTACCCTGTTGGTTTGGAATGCAAATTTATGCAGACATTCTGGAAAACAGTATAGAAGTGACTCAAAGTGTTAAAAATAGAACTACCGTATGAACCAGCAACTGCACTACTAAGTATTTATCCAAAGGATACAAACATAGTGATTTGAAGGGGAACAGGCACCCCAATGTTTATAGCAGCAATGTCCACAATTGCCAAAATAGGGAAAGAGCCCAGATGTCCACTGACAGATGAATGGATAAAGAAGAGGTGGTATATATATATATATATATATATATATATATATATATATATATATAGAGAGAGAGAGAGAGAGAGAGAGAGAGAGAGAGAGAGAGACAGACAGACAGACAGACAGACAGACAGACAGACAGAGAGAGAGAGTAATATTCCATTATATATAATAAAAGCCTGAAATCTTACCATTTGCAACAATGTAGATGGAACTAGAGTGTATTATGCTAGGCAAAATAGGTCAGTCAGAGAAAAATAAATACCATATGATCTCACTGATATGTGGAATTTAGGAAACAAAACAGATGAATGTAGGAGAAAGGAAGGAAAAATAAAATAAAAACAGAGAGGGCGACAAACCATAAGAGACTCTTAACTCTAGGAAACAAACTGAGGGCTGCTGGAGGGGAGGTGGGTGGGGGAATACGGTATTTGGGTGATGAGCATTATGGAGGGCACTTGTAATGAGTGCTGTGTGTTATAGACAACCGATGAACCACTAAATTCTACCCCTGAAACTAATAATACCCTCTATGTTAATTAAATTGAATTTAAATAAAACAATTTTTAAAGAAATAAAAGGTATTCAAATTGGCAAAGAAGAAGTCAAACTCTCTTCACAGATGACATGATACTTTATGTGGAAAATCCAAAAGATTCCACCCCCAGATTACTAGAACTCATACAGCAATTCAGTAATGTGGCAGGATACAAAATCAATGCACAGAAATCAGTTGCTTTCTTATACACTAACAATGCAACTGTAGAAAGAGAAATTAGAGAAACGATTCCATTTACAATAGCACCAAAAACCATAAGATACCTAGGAATAAACCTAACCAAAGAGGTAAAGGATCTATACTCTAGGAACTACAGAACACTCATGAAAGAAATTGAAGAAGACACAAAAAGATGGAAAAATATTCCATGCTCATGGATCGGAAGAATAAACATTGTTAAGATGTCTATGCTATCCAGAGCAATCTGTACCTTCAACGCCATCCTGATCAATATTCCAATGACATTTTTCAAAGTGCTGGAACAAACAATCCTAAAATTTGTATGGAATCAGAAAAGACCCCAAATCGCTAAGGAAATGTTGAAAAAGAAAAACAAAGCTGGGGGCATCAGGTTGCCTGATTTCAAGCTATATTACAAAGCAGTGATCACCAAGACAGCATGGTACTGGCACACAAAAAGACATATAGACCAAAGGAACAGAATAGGGAGCCCAGATATGGACCCTCAACTCTATGGTCAAACAATCTTTGACAAAGCAGGAAAAAATATGCAATGGAAAAAAGACAGTCTCTTCAATAAATGGTGCTGGGAAAATTGGACAGCTATCTACAAAAGAATGAAACTCGACTATTCTCTAACACCATACACAAAGATAAACTCAAAATGGATGAAAGACCTCAACATGAGACAGGAAACCTTCAAAAGCAGTAACCTCTTTGACATCAGCCACAGCAATTTCTTTCAAGATACATCTCCAAAGGCTAGTGAAACAAAAGCAAAAATGAACTTTTGGGACTTCATCAAGATAAAAAGCTTCTGCACAGCAAAGGAAACAGTCAACAAAACAAAGAAGCAACCCAAAGAATGGGAGAAGATATTTGCAAATGACACTATAGACAAAGGTCTGACTTCCAAGATCTATAAAGAACTTCTCAAACTCAACACCCAAAAAACAAATAATCAAGTCAAAAAAATGGGCAGAAGACATGAACAGACACTTCTCCGAAGAAGACATACAAATGGCTAACAGACACATGAAAAAATGTTTATCATCATTAGCCATCAGGGAAATTCAAATCAAAACCACATTGAGATACCCCCTTACACCAGTTAGAATGACAAAAATTGACAAGGCAAGAAACAATATATGTTGGAGAGGTTGTGGAGCAAGGGGAACCCTCTTACACTGTTGGTGGGAATTCACGTTGGTACAGCCACTTTGGAAAACAGTGTGGTGGTTCCTCAAAAAGTTAAAAACAGAGCTACCCTATGACCCAGCAATTGCACTCCTGGGTATTTACCTCACAGACACAGATGTAGTGAAATAAGGGCCATATGCACCCCAATGTTCATAGCAGCAATGTCCGCAATAGCCAAACCATGGAAAGAGCCGAGATGCCCTTCAACAGATGAGTGGATAAAGAAAATGTGGTCCATATATACAATGAAATATTACTCGGCCATCAGAAAAGATGAATACCCAACTTTTGCATCAACATGAATGGGACTGGAGGAAATTGTGCTAAGTGAAATAAATTAAGCAGAGAAAGTCAATTATCATCTGGTTTCACTTATTTATGGAACTTAAGGAATAGCATGGAGGACATTAGGAGAAGGAAGGGGAAAATGAAGGGGGGTAAATCGGAGGGGGAGAGGAACCATGAGAGACTATGGACTCTGAGAAACAAACTGAGGGTTTTAGAGGGAAGGGGTGAGGGGATGGGTTAGCCTGGTGATGGGTATTAAGGAGGGCACGTACTGCATGGAGCACTGGGTGTTATATGCAAAGAATGAGTCATGGATCACTATATCAAAAACTAATGATGTATTGTATGGTGACTAACATAATAAAATTAAATTTAAAAATTTTTTTAAAAAGAGTGTGAGATCTGAAGGGTGTTAAGTTCTTGAACCAGACTGCTTGAGTTCAGTGGGGCTCTGTTCTTACTAGCTAGGTAATTATCAGTTACTTCACCTCCCTGAGCCTCAGTTTCTTCATCTGTAACATGGGGATAATAGCACCTGTCTCATAAGGTCCTTATTGGGATGGGCTAAATTAATCTCTGTAAAGAACTCAATGAAAGGTCTGGTGCATAGTAATCACTCAGTCAACATTGATTGTTATTTCTTTGAACCAGGCACTGTGCAAATGTTTTTTCTGTAGATGATGTTTTTAAATTGTTACAATGACCTCAATGTTGTCTAAGGAAGCTGCCTGTTTGAGGCCATTCCCACTTGTGCTACAGTTGCTTCTGAGTTTTATTGGCCCCCTTTTATATTGAGGAAGCCAAGAGTCAGAGAGGTGGTTTTGCTCAAGGTGCCTTAGCTATATATGGATTATCTGATTCCAAAACCTGGCAAGTTCATTTTACTACTCCAGAGGAAGAAGAGAAAGAAAATAGGGGAAAGGCAGTGCTAAATGAAGGGGTTGGGTGACAGGGGACTACATTGGGTTTTATCTCTAGCAAAAGCCTGAGATACCTTTGGGGCCAATGGAGAGCCTGGCCAGCAGAAGGAGAAAAGGGTGGAGCTGAGCCATGAGGGAAGGGATAAATGCCAGGCCCTGACCCACAGCACCCACCCGTCGTTCGTTCGTCCTCAGTGCAGGGCAACAGGTAAGAGTTGCTTTCAGTGTGGGTGTGCCTTTCTGGTCTGAGGCCCACCTCAAGGCTGCACATTCTGACTCTCTGGCCTGACTAGATCTGACTTTGTTCCTTAGAATCTGTCTCTGTCATTTTCTCTCTTTCCCCCCCTTATATCTTTTCTGGCTTTTCCTGTTTTTGACTTTCCTTTGTCTTGCCCCCCCCCCCTTGTTTCCTCTCCCTTGTTAGTTTTTAGGATCTTTCACTTCACTTCATCTCTCTCTGACCTCTAGCTTTCTCCTATTTTTCCTTTGCCTGAGTTCTGTCTGCATATTCTTCTCTCAATCTTTTTTTTTCTCTTTCTTCTACCCTGCATCTCTCAGTCTGTCTTTCTGTCTCTCTATTCCTTTCCTTCTCTGTCTCCCAGAAAGCTGTCTTGGTATTTCTTCCAGTAATTCTCCATTCCTCCCTCACTTTGACTCTTTCTCTGCTCAGCTGATGGCAGAGCTCAGTAGGTCAGTGCCTAAGGGGCCAGAGGTAGGCAGAGAAAATTGAGGGAATGTGGGGATGATGGGAATGACGAATTAGGTAGAGAGATCTGAAGGACTTGAGAGTTGTTTAGTATAAATAAGGAGAGAAGGTGGAAGAGGAATTATGCATCATTAAAAGGGCCCTATGCTGAAAGTCAATAAGTTTATATTCTCACCCTAATTCACTGTAAGACCCCAGGCAAGTCATTCACTCTCTGAAAAAGAAAAGGGTAGGGTGCTTGTCCTATAATCTCTACAATCTCTTCTAATTTTGATTTTGTGGTCTTCTAAAATATTGTTTCTAAAAATTTCTGGTTCTATGATTCCAAGTATATAAAATTCTCTGAGTCTTTCATGATGGTGAGAGCATGCTAGGAGGGGAAGTAAGGCTTGATACATCCAATTCCTGAAGAAAAGTGATCACATCCCCTCCAGACCTAACTGATTCTTGCAAAGCAGGCCACAAAGGGGAGAGAGGGAACAAGGAACATGGCAATGAGTGGTTTCTAGCTCTCTGCTGGGGTAGTGTTGTGGTTGACCCTTCTGATCTCTGGGACTACAGATTGGCTGGTGACATGAAAGAGGATTTTAAGGTGCAGGGAACACCTTTGAGTAATGATCTGTCACTCGGCCTGAAATTTCACCATTATATCCAAAAGCATTGTTTTATGAAGATCCCTGGCAAAGATTACCACACAATGGGTGCATAAGTTGTTAAATGGAATGAATGAATGAATGAATGAATGAATGTTCACCAGTGCCTGAAATCCCATTTCAGTTAGAAATCTGTTTCTTTGGTAAAGGCATTTGTCACAGTCCAAAATCAAATGTCCCAGAAAGGGGACTGTTAGTGCAGCAGAAGGGATTAATGTCTGGAGTCAGGCTCTCAGTCAAGAAAATATGTAGTAATATTTGAATCATTGATCCATAGTGGTTAAGTTAGCAGGCTCTGAAGCCAGATTGCCTAGGTTTGAATCCTGCTTCTCTTACTTACTAGCTCTGTGGCCTGGATAGGTTACTTAATCTTGCGGGGGCGGGGGGAGCTCAGTTTCTTCAGGTTTGAAATAAAGTTGATAGTAATGTCTACCTCACAGGGTTGTTGAGAGAATCAAATAAGTCAATGCATGTGAAGCATTTACAAGTGTTTGACACAGTGAGTTCTCTGTGAGTGTTTGACTATTAGAACCAAATGAAATCTATTAAGTTATCTAGTCCAATGCCTGTGGAGAAACTGAGGCCCAGAGAAGGAAAGTACAGAGCCCAAGTTCACATAGTAAGTTGTAATAGGATAAGGACAAAAATCAGGATTGAGACAAGAATCAATTTTTAAGAACTAGTCTGGTGTACAGACAAGTGAAGGTACATTCCTTGTATGCACCTTCACTTTCTCTACATAGAAAATGTAGAAAATAAAAATAATAGCTAACATTGTTTTCAGTATTTACTCTAAGATAGGCACTCTTTTATATACTTGTATAGATTATTTTATTGAATCTTCACAACATGAAGTAGCTTGTCTTTACTATTATCTACATTTTACAGATACAAGATATAGAGAAGAGATACGACTTTTCTAAGGTCCCAGAGAGGTGGAGTCAGGATGCAAAAAGTCTGGCTCCAGAGACTGTGCTCTTAATACCCTAAATTGCTTAAAATACTTTCTTGATTCAATTTTACTCACTCCAATCCCACTACTATGGGTAGTGAGATGGAACGGAAACACTTGAAGGTAACTGGACTGCAAAATTATGGATCATAAAGGTGGGCAGGCAGAGTGGGGCTGGGAAAATTCAAGGAAAGGAGTATCAGAACAGAGAAATTGGAACTGAAGTTTGAAAGAACTTGATAATTTAACAAATTCCAAGAAGTAGTCTATATTTTTCCAGGTCCCTGGGAATATCATGGCCAAAAATCCCTTAGAGATGATGAGTATATTGAACTATACATGGGGTGGGAATAGGCCTTAATCTACCACGATCCCAAGGCAGGACTGGACTCTGCTTCCATTCTTGGGGGCTTTCCTTCCCATTACATATCCCAATGTTGTTGTCATTATTGTTGTCAGTGTTGATGTTGGGGAAGGGAGTTTGCAGGAGCCTGGAACCTGGCCATCTTCTTTGCCTGCCTTTCCCTGGATCATCCACCCATCCTTACCACATATTGCCAGAGTCAGCCCCGGCCAGATGCTCAGACATGATTTAAGAAAGGAGCTCTCCTTCTCTCCCACACCCTGGTCTCAGCTTAGGGAGTGGTCAGACCCCAATGGTGATAAATACTGGGAGCTTTATCTGTGGTCTGCAGACTCAGCCCTAAGTGCTTTGGCCTTTGCAGGCAGTCAGGGGAAGGGAAACTGATATCTCCACATATGATGTAGGCATTGGATCCAATTCATTACTTACCATATGAAGTAGGCATAAATACCTTACATCTGACAGCTGATGAAAGCTAAGACCCAGAGGGGGAAGTGGCTTTCCAAGAATATCCAACAGGTAGTTGGGAAGCCAAAATTGAAGTAAGGAAAGATAACATTTATTGAAAACTTACTATGTGCCAGGCATTGTCCTAAAGGCTTAACATGAGTTTCATTTAGTTTTTTAATACCCCTTGGCCTTTCCCAATTTCAGGGACCACACACCCTGCCCCACATACTGACCTATGCTCCTATGACAGCCTGTGAATGTTGGAGGGAGAATGCTCTTGGATGAACAAGGGGAAGAGATTGCTTTGTGAATTAGGGGGAGAGGTGTTGCTCTGTAAGAAATGAAGGAGATTGCCATATGAGGACAGTGCCATGAGCTCCTCCTGTTTACTTTTCCCTTAGAATATAAAGTCCTGTATACTAGAGGTGCTGCTAGATTCTACTCAGTAGCTCTCCTGGTGGTGCCAGGACCTTAGTCTTCCCACATTCCCCCATATCTCTTCTGTTGTCCTGTTCCATATTTTGTCTCACCCTCTGATGTTGGATCTCCAGTTTGCCCTTTTCCTTTTAATCTATTTCTCCTTCTTGTTCTTTGTCTTTCTCTTTGTATCTCTTAGCCCTCCCTCATCCCAAACCTCAACACACCTTAACCACCTCTCCATCTTAATCCTTTGATCCTGTCTCTATTCCCTTCTCTCTGTTGCTCAGTCTCTCTCTCAGCTCCCTCAGTAGGGTCGATCTCCTCCTACCCTAACTCTTCTGTATTGCTCTCCTCCACCCCCACTCTCTCTGGCAGCATTTATTCTTTATCTTTGTGCCTGACTGACTCTCTGCTCCTGCTGGATTCCCTCCTCTCCTGTGCTCAGTTTTCTGAGTCTTTGTATATTCCCGTATGCTCCTTGATCTCTCCTCATGTCCATTTTGTGTCCCTCTGTATGTCTCTGCCTCTACCTCTGCTCTGTCACTCAATCTCTCTCTCTCATCTAAGTCTCTTTCCTTGTCCTTTTGTATTCCCCATCATCCTTTTTTCCTGTTTTTCTGGATCAGTCTTCCTCTCCCTATTCATATCATGAACCTATCCCCTTTCCCTATGTTATTGATCTCTTTCTCTTCCACAATTTCTGTTCTTCTAACTTCACCACTACCACTGTACCTTTGTTCTCTCTCTTTCCTCCTTTTATTTTTCCCAGTTTCTCTTTTCTTCTGACTCTTTCCCTACCCTTCCTTTCTTTACTTTACTACAGTCCCTATTCATTCATTAATTTACTCCCAAATTCAACACATATTTATTGAATGCCTACTATGGATATCTGTTATCTCTTTTCTGATCTTCACTCTGTCCCTTCTCTGTCTTATCCTCTGCCTCTTTCATTAGTACATAGACTTGTTTCCCAGACCCCTTTGGTCTTGTTTTCATCCCCTCTAACTGTCTTTTTAAAAAATCCAGGAACAAGTTCAAAGGCAGCAAAATACCAGTCTGGTGGCACATAGCCGATATGACCTAGGGCCTGCCCTTTTGTCCTATTCCCTGAATCTACTTAAGCTGGATACCTGTGGCCTCAAGCTCCTTTTCCCTCTCTGGTTGGGCCTGCTCAGTAAACACTCTAAGCCAAGCCTCAGGAGCCCTGGCCAATGGCATCTGTCTGCATTAGCAGGCTGAATATTAACTTGACTGAGGTTGATATTCTTAGAAAGACTTTTTAGCCTTATCAAAGAGTTAGTGGGTTGTCAGCTCTCATCCTGCCACATACAATCACACTTCAGTAATCCTCACCATCACAGAAGGGATCAGTGGCAGAGTCTGAATCAGAATTTAGGCTTTCTGACCTTCAGTTAGAACTCTTTCCTTTACCCCATTGTCTAATGGTCATGGTCTCATTTCTTCCTCCCTGATGTGCTATTGGTACCTTTTGACATTGGGAAAATTTCATACCATGGAAGGACAATAAGGGCATCTCTGGAGAGGGCAGTGTGCATTGGGTGGGAAGCTAAAGCCAAAGGTTCAAACACAGGAATGACCCTTCGCTTTTGGCCAGGCCTTCATGATGGACTCTTATCTCTTCCACATCTTGTTCAGGACTTCGGGCTTAAAGATGGTAGCAGCAGCCATGTTGCTACAGTGCTGTCCAGTGCTTGCCCGGGGCCACATAGGCCTCCTGGGCAAGATGATTAAAACTCACCAGTTCCTGTTTGGTCCTGGACGCTGTCCTATACTGGCCACCTATGGACCAACCTGTTCTCAAATCCACCTTAAGGCAACCAAGGCTGGAGGAGGTAAGAAGTTTCTGGCAAATGGGGGAGAATGTCTGGGTCCTGGAGACAAAGTTTCAAGTCATACTGGCCATCATTGCCTAATAAATGAGAAGGTTCATGTGAAAGTGTCAAGGCTAAATGAGCTGGCCCCAAAACACACCTGGGTTCTGACTTCTGCCAATATCTCTCAAGAGTCTCACTCTCATGCCCCTCACACTCTATATACTCCAGTCATGCTGATACTACTTAAAATTGCCTGGATCAACTCTATTGTCTCAAGCTTCTGTGTCTTCGCTCCTGTCAAATGATCCTCACCCATACCCTTTACCAGAGTATCTCATACTTCTCATGTGACACTTAACTTGGGCATCATCTCCTCTGTGAAGCTTGTCTAAACCTCCAGCCTGTCCAATTCCAATTCTGGGTCATGTCCCCTCCCTCTTTTAGACTTCTATAGCCCATGTCCTCCCTCTCATCTCAGCACTGTTCATAATGTGTCTTCAGTGTATGCCATTTCTGCCAGCCTAGAAGCTCCCCTAGCACAGGGACCAGACTCATCCATTTCTGTATCTCTATCATAGCCTGAGATAGAGCTTTGGGATACAGTAGGTCTTAGTAATCATTGTTAAACTAAATTTATGGCTAAAAATGCACTGCCACTTATTCTCTTACTTTTGCATAGACTCTCCATCTTGGGCCAAGAGCCACTGTCCCTTTATGCTGTCAGAACTCCAGGATGGGAAGAGCAAGATTGTGCAGAAGGCAGCTCCAGAAGTCCAGGAGGATGTGAAGACTTTCAAGACAGGTTGGAGTCAAGTGCCACCTCATCCAGGCTCCACTCCTAATACTTGAATTCACTTCATTACAGTCCTGAGCTAGGCTAATTCTAGGTCAGCTAGTATACATCCCATAATGGGAAGTCCAGTCTTTCCCAAGGGGACCATGGTAGGCCAATAGCTTAGACAGTGCACTGAAATGTACCCTCCCCAACACACATACATGTATAGGCTCTTGAAACTTTAAGCCATTAGTCTAAGATGAGCCCTCTAGAGTTCTGCCTCCTCTCTCCCAAGTGGCTAAATGGATCCCAACAGTCTGGGCTCCCACATTTAAGCAATACCACATTAAAACAATCTGGATTTGCATGAAAAAGTAAGTGTTGAAAGCAAGTACATCTTTTAGAAGTGTATGAGCCCAAGGTCAACTCAACTGGTGCAAACTATTCAAGATAATCACACTTGAAATATGGCCACACTGTTGACATTTTTGATAAGCCTTTTAGGATATCATTAAAGGTAAAAATTTCAAAATTGAATTTTAATGATATTCGGAAAAGAAGAATAAAGTACACTGCCCTGCATATACCTCCCAAGTACAAGATTCAGGGTGGCTGCCCCAGTTACTTTACCCAAGGGAAAATCCTAATGGGAAAATGTAACATCTTATGGAAGGTGTCCTAACACATTAGTTTCCACTTGGGGAGAGGAGTAGGGGCTCACTTTGCAGAATACCTCTTCTCTCTTCAGGCTTCTCTACTTCATAAACTTCAGTTTTCATATTGTACTGAGTTTAAAGAAGACAGAACATGCTTTCTTTTTTTCTCCCCTCTCTTCATGGCCGATGAATCTCACGCTCTCTGTCAGACCTGCCCAGATCCCTGGCCTCAACCAGCCTGAGAAAGCCATTCTCCAATTCCCAGGAGCCAGAGCTAATTTCAGAGAAGGTCACACACCTGGTTCAGAACAACATGATTGGTGAGTTTGTTGAAGTGGAAATAAAGGGGGGTTAGAATGTGGAAAGAGTGCCGAAGGGGCTTCTGAAACAGTAAAGGAAATGGCAAAGAAGTACTTTGGAACCAAAGGGAGTCTAGGTTTAAATTTTATTGCTGGCACTTGCTGGATCAATGTGCTTTGGCAAGTATGTCACTTCCCTTTAATGAGATTTTAATTCTTGCCTCAACAGGTTATCATGAGGAAGAAATAAAATTAGATTTATGGAAGTGTTTCTAGCTGTTTTGAGGCCTCATTAAATACCAGGTTTATTCCTATTATTTCTTCTCCATGCTTCCCTCAAAAACTCAACCTTTACAGACAGCCTTTTCCCCTTTCTTTTATATGTTTATGTTCATTTTTCATAATGGAATTTGGCTTTTTTCTAATATAAAAGAAAGATGATTCATTGCAAAGTATTTTTCAACAGATATAGGAAAATATAAAGAAGGAAATTTAAATCACTCAGAGTTCCACCATCCACCATTAGCTTTTTATATTTTTTCCAGATATTTTTCTGTAACTAACCACACACACACACACACACACACACACACACACACACACACACACACACACCCTATGCTTCCCTCCACACACATGTTTTTATTAGAAATGTGATTTTATTCTACTGGTTTTGTTATCTTGCTTTATTTACCTAACAATATATCATGGGCATCATTTCATGTCCCTAAACCTAGAGATGCATAATAATTATTAATGGCTGAAGTTTGTTCTGTAGCATGGATGCAACATCATTCAGTTAATCAAGCATCTATAATTCAGGTTATTATTTTTCTTGCACTTTATTCTGGTTTATAGTGTATGTTGGCTTTATGTACAAATAAATGTACTCAAAGATAACATATAGTATTATCTTAGACCCAGTATGGATATACTAGAGATTATTTAGCTATCCCCCTATTGAGTTGCTTCCAACTTTTCCTATTACAAACAGTGGTGTAACAACTTTGAATGTACCTCTTCATGCACATAGGTCAGGTTTTGTTTTTTTTTTCTCTAGGATAGCATTAACAGGTGAAAATTCTTAGGGTGTAAGGTTGTGTACATTTTCAATATTAATAAATATTGTCAATTAGCATTCCAAAGTGGTGTACCAATTATCAAAGAGAGTATCCATATTCTCACACCCTCTCTAGCACTTGATATTAGCAAACTTTTAAATCTTTATCAATTATCGGTGAAAATTTCATTTTGCAGTTTGGTTTTTCCTTGATTAAGCATCTTCTTCTACATTTATTGAATTTTATGTTTACATTCTTTGCCCATTTTTCTACTGGGTTGAAAAGTTTTCATAGTAAGTTTTCAGAGGTGTTTTTTTTTTTTTTTTTTTGAGAGGGAGAACTGAGGGGCAGAAGGAGAGGGAGAATCTTAAGCAGGAGCCTGATTTGGTGCTCAATCTCACAACCCTGAGATCATGACCTGAGCCAAAATCAAGAGTCAGACACTTAACCGACTGAGCCACCCAGGCACCCCAATTCTTCAGAGTTTTTTTTTTTAAATAAGTTCTGGATATCAATCATTTTTTCTGTTAAACAATGCTGTAAATATTTCTCTAGGTATGCCAGTATTTGCATTTAAAAACTCTTGAAACATATTTCCAAACATCCCTGCAGCAAAGATGTTACCAGCTTACATCCCTACCACATAAGTTGTCATCTGCAACAATCATGATTTCCATCTCTTGTAAAGAGTTCTAGAGTTTAACAAGTCCTTTGGCATACATTATTTCAATTTATCCTGAAAACAGTATTGCTCCATTTTGCAGTAAATAGCAGTTTTAAAAGTAAACTCTAGGTCACTTACTTGTAGGTCACTTACTTGCTGCATAACCTTGGTCAAGTTACCTAACCTGTCTATGCCTCCATTTCCTCATCTGTAAAATGGAGATACTAATAATACTTTCCATAGGGCTATTGTGAGGAATACAAGAAATAACATTTATAAAGTTCCTAAGAGAAGGCATTACATGTAATAGGCACTTATTAAATATTGATTATAGTAATATAATTAAATATTAGCTGCTACTACTACTATAATTATAATACTATGTACCAAACATTAGTTAGGCTGTACAACATTCTGTTTGTCATCAAATGGTCACAAGTCTCCAAGAAGGTATTATTAGCCCCATTCTACAGATGAGGAAATTAAAACTAAGAGAATGGATTCATGACTTGCTCAATGTCACATAACTAGGAAGTGGCAGAGCAATAACTAGGAACCAAATGTGTTGATACTCTTTCCACTGAAACTACAAGTATTGATTTCAGCAAGAAGGCTACCACAATAACCTTAGAAAAAGAGAGGAGGCCTTGCCAGGGGTAGGAAGCCCGAGTGAATGTATGAATAATTTGCTGAGTGAATGAGCAAGTGAGAAAGCGAGGGGATGATTGAAAGAAATAGTGGAGAGTTATTGTGGCTCAGTAAGTTAATAACCGTTCAAATAAATGAATAAATGGAAAGAGAACTGGAGAACTCAAAATCAACAGCACGGATAAAATATGGACTACTCAGGAAGTGATTTAAAAATGAATTCTTTTCATCTCCATCTCTACTTCTGCAGGAAACCATGTTTTTGGTTATGACCAGTTTTTCAGGCATAAGATCATGGAGAAGAAACAGGACCACACCTACCGTGTGTTCAAGACCGTAAACCGCTGGGCTGATGCATACCCCTTTGCCCAACACTTCTCTGAGGCATCTATGGCCTCAAAGGATGTGTCTGTCTGGTGCAGTAATGACTACCTAGGCATGAGCCGGCACCCTCGGGTTTTGCAAGCTACACAGTGAGTAGTAAGATCTGGGGCATGAGCTGTGGGGACACATACAGAGAAGAATCAAAGCCACACATGGAAGGGAAAGGCAGAGCTGGGAGTGGAAACCTGAGTTCCACCTACCACAACTTTTGTCCATGGTCTTCCAGCATACCTAATCCTCAGATATGAACCATGTCAGTCAACAAACCATGATTTCCAAACTCTTGATTGTCCAGTTCTATGGAAAAGAGAGAAGACCAAGCAAGGTCCACTTTCCATGAGCTCTTACTCTGGTTACAGAATGAGTATTGCCAGAGATACTGTGTGACTTCCTCTAGAAGGTCTTCCAAGCTATTCAAATTCAACCTAGCTTCTCCCTCTATCCCTGAGTGCCATCAGCCTGAGGAGGACCCATGTATCCTCATTGTGTCCATCCTGCCCTCTGCTTGATTATATAGGACACAGCCCATATAGGATCACTAAGTCAACACTGATCTCCATCAGTGAAGAGAAACCTGTGTAGTTCCTCAGTGCCTGACAAGGGTTTTTCCCTCTCTGTGTTTTCCCTGTTTTCTCCTGGCCAGGGAGACCCTGCAGCGTCATGGAGCTGGAGCTGGTGGTACCCGCAACATTTCAGGTACCAGTAAGTTTCATGTGGAGCTGGAGCAGGAGCTGGCTGAACTGCACCAAAAAGATGCAGCCCTGCTCTTCTCTTCCTGTTTTGTGGCCAATGACTCTACTCTCTTCACCCTGGCAAAGATCCTGCCAGGTAAGCCTGGGGAGGAGTTCTGCTCAGGTTTGGTATCTTGAACTACAGAATGCAGTCTCACTGCCTTCAACACCTTTTCCCTCTATTCTGAGTTCACTTGCTCCCAACTGCCCTTCCTTCTTACCCACTTTATGTATCCTCAACACTGGATGACTATATCCCTCTCATTTATCCCCTTCTTCAGTTAGTCTGAAGAATACTAATGAGGAACATTGCCCAACTTCACAGAAGGGTAACACCATAAATTTATCATCCCCTCCCCCCAATTCACCTGGGCTCCTAACACCCATAAATAGTTCTTTTATGTCCCTATACTAGCTTTTTTCAATATTCTTCTTTTAAAACCTGTGACTGCCTCCTCTTTCACTCTTAGCAAATAACCTCACATCTCATATCACAAAGAAAACAGAAGCCACCAGACAGAAACTCTTTTAACTTAAAGCCATCAAACCTACAAACTTACCTGACTTTTCATCTAGGCTTCTTTCATTCTTTCCTTTTACAATTTGAAGACATAACTCTTCTGCCTAAAGCCAATCCCTTTATTGTATCCCATCTGGACCTGATCTTCCCAATCTCCCACTCTCTAGCTAATAATATCCTCAATTCATATGCCTGTTGTCATTCCATCACATCCCCAACCACAGATGAATATAACTCTCCACCTTCTTCATGTCAATCCTAGGTGCATATAATTATTCAGGTGGGAGCCATTAAAAATTCATGGTCCCCAAACTTTACCAGGTCCTCTATGCTGTCTAGCAATCCTGTTGCCAAGGTCAGCCTTCCAAATCTCCAGAGCAGTTTTGCAAACCTCCCAGTCTTCTCAGCCTTCCCACACTTCCACCTTACCCTCAACCACAGCAGATAATTTCACATCCTTCCTCACTGAAAACAGAAATCCTCAAGTAGCAATGTCCTCAACTCCTTGATACGAACTACCTATAAACTCACAAACATCCCCACATGTCCTCTCCTCACTTTTTCTCTCCTGTCACAATGAAAGAAGTGCCCTTTTTCTTGTTGACTAATCCTTTTGCTGGTGCTCTGTGTCTCATTCCCCTCTGCCTCCAAAGGAACCTTGATCTATCACTTCCTTCTCTCCTTCTTAGATCTTTAGCCTCTCCTCTTTAGACATGCTAGTCTCTTTCATGTAAAAAAAAAATGTCCTCTCATCACTCTCTAGCTACTGCCCTATCTCTCTCCTTCCTATAACAGACAAATTGAGAGAAGTCTCCACACTTGCTATCTACTTCCTTACTTCCTGTTGATTCTTCAGCACACTGTAAACATCCCCACTGTTTCTTGGAAACTTTTTCTGAGAGCACACATAACCCCAACCAAATCCAACCTCTTCAGGATTTTTTCAGTGAACATCCTCCTCAACCATTAGAATTAAACTTCTTTCCATTTCTACTGCCATCATCCTAGCCTAGACCAACATCATTTTTTAAGATTTTATTTATTTATTTGAGAGAGAGAGTGAGCAAGAGAGAGAACACAAGTGGGGAGGGGCAGAGGGAGAGGGAGAAGCAGACTCCCCAATGAGCAGGCAGCCTGATATGGGGCTCAATCCTGGGACTCCAGGATCATGAACTGCGCCGAAGGCAGACACTTAACCAACTGAGCCACAGAGGCACCTCCAACATCATTTTCTTGATTTCACTTTTGCCCTCCTATATTCTATTCTTCACAGCAGGGAGAATAATATTTTTTTAAATGCAAACCTATCTTTGTTACCCCCTGCCCAAAACCCTTTAATATATCCCCATTGCCCTTAGGGCCAAACCCAAACTTTTTATCATGGCTTCTAAAGCCCTCACTAATCTAGTTTCTATCTACTTCTTCAGCCTCATCTTTGATACCCCTCCTCTCACTCTTTCATTCAGTAATATATTCATTTGCTCACTTATAAATCAGTAATTTATCCATCCATTCATTCAGTAAATGTTTACTTAGCATCTACTATGTACTTAGACCTATACTGGGTACCAGAGACAGAAAGATAAAATATGTGATTCCTTTCAATTTTGTTGATTATTCCCTTCACGGTGCAAAAGATTTTATTTTGATGAAGTCCTAATAGTTTATTTTTGCTTTTGTTTCCCTTGCCTCAGGAGACATATCTAGTAAGAAGTTGCTATACCCAATGTCAAAGAGGTTACTATGTTCTCCTCTAGGATTTTTATGGCTTCAGGTCTCACATTTAGGTCTTTAATCCGTTTTGAATTTATTTTTGTGTATGGTGTAAGAAAATGTTTCAGTTCATTCTTTTGCATGTTGCTGTCCAGTTTTCCTAACACCATTTGTTGAAGAGTCTGTTTTTCACCCCCACTGGATATTATTTCCTGCTTTCTTAAAGATTAATTGACCATACAGTTGTGGGATCATTTCTGGGTGATTTCTGTTTTTCATCCCCATTGGATATTATTTCCTGCTTTCTTGAAGATTAATTGACCATACAGTTGTGGGATCTATTCTGTTCTATTGATCTATGTGTCTATTTTTGTGCCTGTACCATACTGTTTTGATCACTACAGCTTTGTAATCTAACTTGAGATCCAGAATTGTGATGCTTCCAGCTTTGCTTTTCTTTTTTCAAGGTTGCTTTGGCTATTCAAGGTCTTTGTGGTTCCATACACATTTGAGGATTGCTTGTTCTAGCTCTGTGAAAAATGCTGTTTATATTTTGATAGGGATTGCATTGAATGTGTAGGTTGCTTTGGGTAGTATAAACATCTTAACAATATTTGTTCTTCCAGTGCTTGGGCATAGAATGTCTTTCCATTTCTTTGTGTCATCTTCAATTTCTTTCATCAGTGTTTTATGGTTTTCAGAGTACAGGTCTTTCACCTTTTTGGTTAGGTTTATTCCTGGGTATCTTATTGTTTCTGGAACAATTATAAAATAGATTGATTCCTTAATTTCTCTTTCTGCTGCTTCTTATTAGTGTATAGAAATGCAACAGATTTCTGTACATTTATTTGTGTCCTGAGACTTTACTGAATTCCTTTATCAGTTCTAGCAATCTTTGAGTGGAGTTTTTGGGTTTTCTGTATAGAACATCATGTCATGGGCAAGTCATGGAAATTTCACTTCTTCCTTACTGATTTGGATTCCTTTTATTTCTTCTTCTTGTTTAGTTCCTGTGGCTAGGACTTCCAGTACTATGTTAATAACAGTGGTGAGAGTGGACATCCTTGTCTTGTTCCTGACCATACAGGAAAAGCTCTCAGTTTTTCCCCATTGAGGATGATATTGCCTGTGGGTTATTCATATATGGCCTTTATTACATTGAGATAGGTTCCCTCTAAACCTACTTTGTTGGTGGTTTTTATCATGAATGGATGTTGTACTTTCCCAAATGCTTTTTCTGCATCTATTGAAATGATCACTTGGTTCTTATCCTTTCTTTTATTAATGTGGTGTATCACATTGATTGATTTGCGAATACTGAACCACCCTTCCAAACCAGGAATAAATTCGACTTGATCATGGTGAATTATTTTTTTAAAATATATTGTCGGATTTGGTTTGCTGATATTTTATTGAGAATTTCCCCATCTATGTTCATCAGGGATATTGGCCTATAGTTCTCTTTTTTAGTGGAGTCTTTATCTGGTTTTGGTATCAGGGTAATGCTGCTCTCATTGAATGAATTTGAAAGTTTTCCTTCCTTTTCAATTTTTTGGAATAATTTGAGAAGAGTAAGTATTAACTCATCTTTAAATGTTTGGTAGAATTTGCCTATAAAGCCATCTGGCACTGGGCTTTTGTTTGTTGGGAGTTCTTTTATTACTGATTCAATTTCTTTGCTGGTTATTGGTCTGTTCAAGTTTTCTATTTCTTCCTGTTTCAGTGTTGGTAGTTTATGGTCAACAAAAGTAAAAGGCAATCTATGAAATGGAGAAGATATTTGCAAATGACATATCTGATAAAGGGTTAGTATCCAAAATATATAAAGAACTTATAAAACTCAACACCCAAAAACCTAATAATCCAATTTAAAAATGGGCAGAATACATAGACATTTTCCCAAAGAAGACATACAGATGGCCAACAGACACATAAAAAAGGTGCTCAACATCACTGATCATCAAGGAAATACAAATCAAAGCTACAAATAACATCTTTCATTAACATGTGTTTATAAACTTATGTGTAGAAGCAGATGGGACTAGCCATGTGTTTAACCCATTGAAACTACACTGTGTATAATGCATCTTTCAAGGAACATCTTTCACTAAGATCTAAGTGTTTGTAAAGGTATTTGTAGAAGCATATGGAAATAGCCATGTGTTTAACTCATTGGAACTACACTGTGTATAATGCATCCTTCAAAATAACATCTTGCATTAACAACAACAAAAATGTGTAATTCCTGTTCTCAAGAAACTCCCAGTCTACTTTCGTTCATGACAGGTCCTCTAGGAAGTCATGCCTGATTTCCTCAGTTAGAAGTGATAAGTGATAACTTACTCTAATGAAAGTCCACAATTCTTTGATGTCAGTGCAATTTTGGGGGAGCCAAGAATTGATTTCCTCCACCAACTTCCCACCTCCACCTGCTCTCTCATATTTGTTCAGTGAAAAGCCCTGCATTCCTCAGGCCCTAGAGAAAGGTCTTCCCCTCTGTAGATCTTACCTTCCTCACTTATAATAGTTAAGGAGCTGGACTCCATGTTCACTAAGGTTCTGTTCTGCTCTGACATGCCATGAGCATATGATTCAAATGGAAAATCTGTTAAGTATCCATCCTATAACTATAAGCAGAGGGATGCTACCTGGAAGAGGTGGGATTTCATCCAGACCAGGAAGAATCTATTATCAGGAACATTCCCTGGGATAAATTCCTTTCCAAGGCTTGATCTTATGTATTTTGGAGTAGGAACCTAGACCCTGTCCTCAAGAAACTCTAGAGCTTCTTGGGAATTTAAATTCCCTCCACCCCAAGATGGTGCCAGATCAGGCTTAGAAATGACTGAAGGGAAGGGTGTAGGGGTCAGAATTTCAGGGCAGGGGAGTTCTTTCAAGGGAGGAAGAGGTGTCACAAAGGCTTCCAGAGGAGAGGGAAGCAGACAGGGTCTTCAAAGGGAGGGACAGCTGGCTCTCTGCCCCTGTCAGTTCAGCCCTGAGGTTGAAGTGGAAATACTGGAACAGAAGCTTAAAGAATATGCATCTGGTTCTTCAGGGTGTGAGATTTACTCAGATGCAGGCAATCATGCTTCAATGATCCAAGGTATTCGCAACAGTGGAGCAGTCAAGTTTGTCTTCAGGCACAATGACCCTGACCACCTGAAGAAACTTCTAAAGGAGTCCAACCCTAGGACACCCAAAATTGTGGCCTTTGAGACTGTTCACTCCATGGATGGTATGTATATCATAAAAATCATGATAACAATGATAATAGCTGACATGTATAAAATTTGTTTATATGCCAAGCAAAATTATTAGTATATTACACATATTAATTCACTTAATCTTCACAATAATTCTATGAGGTCTTTGCTATTATTATTTATATACTATTATATATATATATATACTATATATATATACTATATATACTTTATATACTATATACTATATACTATATTATTATATAATATACTATTTCTATTTATTTTCATGAAGAAACAAACACAAACAAGTAACTTGCCCAAGGTCATACAGCCAGTAAATGCCAAAGGCAGCTATTATACTGATCTTACAGGTTAAGAAACTGAAGTTCAGAGGCAGCACCCAACTTGTTTTGGTTGGCTCAGTAAATTGGTGCCAAAGTATTTGTACCCTAGAACATATGATTCCAATTCCTTCACACAACACTCCCTCCATTACAAATGATGTGCAAATCATTCATTCTAGTGTCTGGTTTCTGCCATGAAAAATTTTACAAACCATTGCCTGGGAGATTCTTCCAGTATGAAGCATTGGAATCAAAACATGTTTTCAAATGAGAGAGACCTGGGTTTGAATCCTACCTCTGGCACTTACTTGCTCCTCTGATCTTGGGTAACTCTTCAACTCCCTGAGCTTCAATTTTCCCCAACATAAAGTAACTGGTTGTAAGAATTAGAGCCAATGGAAGACATTCCATTTATTATGATCTAAGTAAATATCATAATAGTGGAAACCATGTTGTGATTATTTTACTTCCTTACATTTACAAATGAATGTCTCCTTATTTTGTTGGTAGACACTACTTAAACTATCAATTCTAGGGCTAAATTTCTTCCATTGAAATGATGCTTGAGCCATCTCTCTCTTTGTCTTGAGCTCCACCTCCAGTGATTTTCTCCCCTCATGTTGTCCTGAGTTGCTCACATTCTTTAATCCTGGTTTGGAGCCCCTGTTTCACCTGAAGAACTTTATTCTGTATTCCAACTCTCTGCACCTCAGCATTTTTCAGATGGGGAATGACAGAAGGTATGAGTTCTTATATATGCAAAGTGGCTATAAAGTCTATATATGAGATTCACAGCCATATGAAGACCTTATAAACAATTATCAGCATAGAAGACATCTAGAATAACATAGGAGAATGGTAAATCTGTATGAAAAATGGTGAGGAGAAAACAGATTACTTCTAATTCTCTTTCATTTAATAGATTGAGACAGCCTGTGGGAGGCTTCCCTCAGGTAACAATATTGACAGAGATGAGAGAGAAATGCACTCCCAAAGAGACACAGAAAAGACAAAAAGAGGAATAAAGAAACTCAGAAAGAGAAACAAAGGTACAGGGAAAGAAAGTCCGAAGCAGAGAGTCACAGAGGTAGACAGAAAGGGACACAAACAGCGAGAAAGAGAAGTAATGGAGGGAGGGGAGGAAGGGAGGGAAGGGAAGAGAGAAAAAAGAGAGAGGGGAAGGAAAGAGGAGAGAGAAAAACAAAAGCAGAGACAGAAAAATGGAGACAGAAAGAACAATGGAAATGGCTATTAAAAAAAAAGAGAGATAGTGACAGAAATCCAGAAAGAAACAGGGAGGACCAGTGCAGTATAAAGATACTGACAAGGCTTCCAAACCTGCCTGAAGGGATGTTGGATCTGAAATCAGGACTGCATTAACCTGGAGCAAAAAGTTGCTCTTTTGAATTTATTAAAACAAAAGCATCATATGGGCTAGTGCCAACCCTAAGTGGAAATACACAAACTTGGGGTGGGGGAGCAAAGAGAGGCTGGAAAATGGCTTGAACAAGAAGACAGATATTGTCAGAAGTAAAAATAGGAAAACAGAGAGGCAAGCCTTGGTTACAAACTAGGGAAAACACACACACACACACACACACACACACACACACACACCTTTAGTGGGCACGAGGTGGAAGCAGTCAACACATTTAAGGTTTGAAATAGTCCCGAGTGTGCACACCCTCACCCTTCTCCAACTCTTAAGTAGTTATGGGTCACAAATTCCACACTGGAGATGGGGCTAGGGAGGGGTTGTAATCTCCTACCTCTATTTCTTGGCTTTTCTCAGGTGCCATCTGTCCTCTTGAGGAGTTGTGTGATGTGGCCCACCAGTATGGGGCTCTGACCTTCGTGGATGAGGTTCATGCTGTAGGACTATATGGGTCCCGGGGTGCTGGAATTGGGGAGCGTGATGGAATTATGTACAAGATTGACATTGTCTCTGGAACTCTTGGTGAGTGAGTGCCTTATATATAATCCAGAAAGGAGGCCCCTGCAAGACCCTTTCCTTCCCCCTCTCCAAAGCTGTAGAAGTTATTTGGGTAAAATTCATAGCCTCAGGCTATGGAACTCCTGGAGTCCCTCCTTCCACCCTTACCCCACTGCAGAGTTGCTGAGAAAGTCTGGGAGGGTTTTTTGAGAAGAACCCTAAAGCAGAGCCAAATAACCAGGTTCAAGTCAGTACATGGAGAGTTGTGGTTTTAAATTCCTCCCCCACTCCATCCCCAAGCTTCATCTTAGTTCAACTTTTGGGCCTAACCAGCTAAAGGTCCCCACCCAGCTACTGCCTATCTAGTCACTGCATGTGGCAGGCCTTGAAAGTCCTATCTCAAAGCAGCAGAATTATCAGCTGTCTGTCTTGTCATGGACAAGAGAGATAAGCAGAGGCCTGGAAAAAGGAGTCTGGAGCTCCAGCTTCTGGTGCACATCCTTGTGTTATTTGGACATGATCTGGTTCCTCTAAAGACTAATTATGGGCTCTGTGCATATCCTCCTCTTCCTCCTTGTTTCTAGGCAAGGCCTTTGGCTGTGTGGGTGGCTACATCGCCAGCACCCGTGACTTGGTGGACATGGTGCGCTCCTATGCTGCCGGCTTCATCTTTACCACTTCACTGCCTCCCATGGTGCTCTCTGGGGCTTTGGAATCTGTGCGGCTGCTCAAGGGAGAGGAGGGCCAAGCCCTGAGGCGAGCCCACCAGCGCAATGTCAAGCACATGCGCCAGCTACTAATGGACAGGAGCCTTCCTGTCATCCCCTGCCCCAGCCACATCATCCCCATCCGGGTAAGTGCCCCACCCTGACCAGTGCCCTACCCACTTATCTCTTCTGGGAGCCTTCCCACACCCAGCAAACCAACACGTGCTCCTCTTATCAATCCTTTACTATCCTGTTAACTACCCTCATTTCAAGCTATGTTACCCTTTTTGAAAAATTATCAGTCATTCTGGATTAGTCACCTCTTTTTGCATTAGCTATTATCTCATGATTATTAGACTGTCCTGACCCTTACAATATTGGGTACCCATGACCTATAATTTAGTATTTTTGTGAACTGTGGTTCACAAAATCAGTTTAGTATGTTATGACTAGTATTAAAAATTCTTAAAAAATGTTGGAGTACATCACACATGGAGAAGGTATCATTTTGTGAGAAATGTTTCAGTTCTATATATGTGTATATGCACACATATGTGTATGTAAAATATGATCATGATGTGAAACATATTTCTTAGTAAGAATTGAAGTTAAAAAAAAGTAAAGTCATAAAATAAAGTCAAAAACCATGGGAAAAAAGTGCTATTTTGGATTTCCAACCATGTTTGTTTACTGCCTTTAAAAATGAACTGCTACTTATTTTTTAAATAACATCTATTTGTGTGTGTCAGTATGTCATGGTGTTGTAAGGACATTTTTTTTGTGACTGTTTTATGGATGAGAAAGAAATAGTCACTGCTTGGGCTAAGCCAATATTCCTTTTTGGGGATAAGTGGGAAATATTGGGGAAATTGGGAAAGACTATTTTTGAAATATACTTTTTAAAAAAAATTAAGCCAATTACAGCACCCCAAAGGTAGCTTAGGGGGTTCATCTTCTTACCCAAAACCACCCCAAATTAACATACTATCTAGGTAAAACCAGTGTGCTTGCTCTGCAAACAGCTTCAAGACAAGGTACCTAGTACCACCTCAATCCCAATCCCTTCAAATTTAATTGCTGCCTCTGAGCAACTCCTTGATAGAAATTCTGGAGCTGCCACAAAGCCCCTTATGAAAAAAAAATCTGTCCCAAAATTCAATGATGTTCATTTGTCTGGTTCCCTCCACCTGCTTAATGGAACTAGTGATAGTGGGGCCAGGGTAGCAGATAATAACAGGCTTTTCTCCTGCGCCCAGGTGGGTGATGCAGCACTGAACAGCAAGATCTGTGATCTCCTGCTCTCCAAGCATGGTATCTATGTGCAGGCCATCAACTACCCAACTGTCCCCCGGGGTGAAGAGCTACTGCGCCTGGCACCCTCTCCCCACCACAGCCCTCAGATGATGGAAGACTTTGTGCGTAAGTCCTCAATACGGGTGTCTATATACTCTCTTTCCCTTCAGCCCCAGGACCTGAAGAAGTTGAGGGAATGAATGCCATTCAGTTTAAAAGTGTATCTCTAGAACATCTATTGTGTGCTAGACCCTATACTAGGGTAATAAATGGATGAGTCACAGTCCCTAGACTCATAGAGCTCCAGTTCAGGTGAGCCATAGAATGACTTTAAGAGGTGATCAAATTTCAACGAAGACAGTGCATCAGAGTTGTGGGAGCAGAGAGGAGAGGCCTGACCCAACATGCAGGATTCAAGACAGGCTTCCTAGTGGAGGTGACACCTGAGTTTTATAAGGTGAGTGGTATTGGACCAAGATAAGAAACAGAGTGTGGAAGTGGTATTCCTTGCAGAAGGAAGAGCATAAAGAAAGGCAAAGAGAATGGTGCAAAGCTGCTTGAGATACATCAAGAACAATAAGCAGGTGTTACTAAAATGTAGGGTAGTAGGAATGGAGTAGAAGAAGGGAGTGCCAATCTATGAGTCTACAAAGACAACATAAGACAGGGACTGGATTGAGAGGTTTATAGAGCTACTGAATAGCCTGAGTTTTATCCTGAATGATGCCAGTTCAGTCAATTCACCTAAAGTTTACTGGATTCCAATTGAATGCAGTTTTTAGCACAGGGCCTAGGATAGAGCAGATGTTCCTTCCAAGTCTGTTAGACAAAAGACATATAGGCAATTGACAGTCTGAAAAAGGAGACACACATAGACATAGACAGTTCTGGTCCAGTATGATGAGCTCCAGTGCTCTGGGAGCTGGAGGAAGAGTGATCACTTATGGCTAGAGAAAGTAGGAAGTGTGAAGTTAGGAAAGCTTTGTGGGTGAGGAAGTCCTTGTGCTGCACCTTCAAGTACATGTGGTATAGTACAAAGACATTCCAAAATAAGGAAATTCCATGAGCAAGGACCCAGAAATAGGAAAACAGAAGACATGCATTGGCAACAGTCATTCTGTTTGTCTGGAGCATAGGTAGTATGAGAGTTCAAGGAAGACAAGATAGGTAGGTGCCACTCATTCAAAAACATCAAATAATGCTAGCCAACATCTATTAAGTACTTAACATGCACCAAGCACTGTTCTAAACTCTTTGCATGTATTAACTCATCTAATACTCATGAGGCTGAGATGCTATTAGCATTTCCCTTTTATATATGTGGAAATTGAGGCACAAAAATATATAGTAACTGGTCCAAGGTCACACAGCTACTGGATTTGAACTGGGGAGTCTGTCTCTACCTCCACAGTCATAACCACAACTGCCTGAGCTGATGATCCACTCCTGAGCCCTTTGCTCAGTCCTCTAAGTTGCTTTGGGCTTTAATTATAGAGCCCTCAGTATTCTTGGTTCTTTGAGTGTCCATTTATGCTGAGCTTTTGCAGGAAAGAGATATGAGAGGCATTTACCATGACTCCACCAGTCCTTTAACCCAAGTCAGCCCAATCCTGCAGATGGTTTCCACTGTCTCTCAAATCTGTACTTTTTTCTATTGACAGTTTTTTGAATACATGTCAAAGTAATTTCTTCCTAATTTTCCTGCTTCTCTCTTGATCCCTTCTAATCTCTTGTCCAAACATCTGACAATATACTTCCCTTGCTTAAACATCTTCATGTTTCCTATTTGTCTGGACTAGAGCAGTGGCCTCCAATGTGAGGTATGCGAATGACCCATAGGGTGAGGGGAGTTATTAGAATTTTGTTTCCTTTTTTTATCTTAAAAGTAGGAAATTAGGCATTACTGATATTGATCTTTAACATTTAGACTAACGATGATACATGTATCTGTATATAAAAAACATACATAGATTGGAGGCATGTGCTAAAATGTTTATACCGATAGAATGTACATTTGGAGATCACTGGCCTGTAGAACAGTTGAAGCTCCCTGGCATGGCATTCAATGCCTTAAACATGGTGATCTCTATGCCCTCACCTCTTTTCCACATTCATTTTATTTTTCCAGCTACACTGAGTAACTTGTAATTCCCTCTTTTGCTCTACTTTCTTACCTTTGGTACTTTGCTAAAAATGCTCCCTTTTTATTGGAATGCCCTCCCTCACTCCTTCCACTGGCTTAGTTCCTTTATCTTCTATACTTAGTCATCCTTTCATTCATTCTTTCAACAAATATTTATTGAGTATCTACTGTTTGCTAGACACTGTTCTAGGTGCTGGGGATCCAGTAGTAAACAAAACAGACACAAAATCACTATCCTTCTGGAGCTTACATTCTAGTGGAAGGAGATAGTAAAAAAAATTTATAAAATAAGCAATGAATATAGCATGGTAGTTTTAAGTGTTATGGAAAAAATAGAGCAGGATAAGGGAATAGGAAGTGCTGGGATGGAGGGGCTGGTTTGGAGGAGGGTTGTAGCATTAAGTAGAGTATTAAGGGTAGAGATCATTGCAGTGACACTTGAGCAAAGCTATGAAGGAGGTGAAGGAGTTAGCTGGGCATATATCAAAGGGAAGGTCATCCTAGACAGAAGGAATAGACTAAGGCAGGTAAGTACCTATTACAGGAGTATTCTATATTTGAGGAACAATAAGGAGATGAATGTGGATGGAGTGGTGTAAGCAAGAGGCAAAGAGAAAACTGAATAGTGAGGGGAAATGTGAGGTCAGACTGAAGGATTTTGGCTTTAACTCTGAAATAGACAGTCTTTTGAGGGATTTGAGCAGAGGAGTGACATAGTTGACTCAGGTTTTAACAGAATTGGCCCAACTTCTATGTTGAGTATAGACTGAAGGGAGAATGAGTGGAAGTAGAGATCCATTTGGGGGCTACTATAATAATCCAAGTAAGAGGACAGTGACTCTGACCTGATGATGGCATTCGAGGTGATGAGAAGTGGTCTAAATTTTGAAGGTAAAGTCAATGATTACTTGCTGATAGATGGGATGTGTGGTAAGAGAGAAAGAGAAAAATAAAGGATGGCTCTAAAATTTTTGGACTGAACAACTAGAATTGCCATCAACTGAGAGATGGGTTAAGGCTGAAAGTAGAGTAGACTTGGTGGAAGGTAAGGAGATCAGTAGCTCAGCTGTGCTCATGTGAAATTAGAGATGCTGATTAGACATCCAGGTGGAGATACAGAAAGGCAGTTGGATATACAAGTCTAGAATTCAGAAGAGGGGTCTGGGCTGAGATGAAAAGCTCAGAATCAGCATATAAATGGTGTTTAAAGCCATGAGACTAAACAAGATCTCCCAGGGAGTAAGCATAAAAACAAAGTCAAGAACAGAGCCCGGGCACACAATTGAGGCATTTCCAACAATGGGGTCAGGTTCTCTCCTCTGGGTTCCCACCCACTCCAGGAACACCTCCCGCTCCAGACTCCCAGGTCACAAATGACACTGTATGGTTGCTGTCACTGTTATCTTCATTAGGCTCTTGATGACAGATTCACTTCTTGGGTCACAGCATGTCCTGTACTTAGGGAGTGGTCCAGGCCAGGCTAGTACCACTTTAAATTATGTTAAATGAGTGCTTCCCAATCATTTATACATTACAGCACCCATACACAAATGGTAATATTCATAGCACACAATGGAGCAAACAGGATTTACTTCTGGTTCCAAGATATCCTAGAGGTTTGAGGGGATCATTATCTTGGCACATCTGTATTGTGACACAGGGATTAAGAAGACCTAGTCTAACCAATTCTTTCCTTCCCCACCCCCTACCACCTTTTAGAGAAGCTGTTGGTAGCCTGGACTGAGGTGGAGCTGCCCCTCCAGGATGTGTCTATGGCTGCCTGCAATTTCTGTCATCGGCCTGTGCACTTTGAGCTCATGAGTGAGTGGGAACGTTCCTACTTTGGGAACATGGGGCCCCAGTATGTCACCACCTATGCCTGAGAAGCCAGCTGCCTCAAAGCCCCACCCCATCTGCACTTCACATGGGACTTAGCCTCTTCCTGACCTCTGCTTTGCTGTGTGCCTCTCACTGACTTCAGTCTGAAAATAAAGAACAAACTGCAGCATTTGTAGCCCTTCATTAGACAGGAAACTGCATTATATCTGACTCCTTCAGACAAGTGGCAGAGCCATGAGGAAACCATAGATCACTTGTTGGTCTGACCAACCCATTTTACTGATAGGGACACTGATCCAGAAAGAGGAAGATGGCAGCCAAAAACTACACAGTGAGTTGCATACAAAGAGCTGGGACACTTGGCAGGTTTATATGAAAATGGCTCCTTCCCAATGGTTTCAACAAAAATCCAGGGATTGACTCTTCACTGGTAGACCTGGAAACCCTATGCTCATGTAGCCCCTGAAGCCAGGAGATGGAATCAACCCTAACTGAACTGCCTGGAAGAGAAATAGTTCCCCACAATTCTGGAGGTGTTTTCCAGCACACAGAATTGATGTCCCCAATCAGTTATCCTCTCCTCTCCACAGTACCTTATAGAACAGGACCTACCAGCTCTATTTTCCAAGGTGGGAAAGAGACTTGGCTATATAGCAAGCAACTTTTTCAAGGAAATGCTCCCAGTCTTTCCAGGTCATAGCACACAGAAAACATTTGCACACCCAGGTGAACTAATAACATTACTTGCCTAAGAGGCACTCTCTCCTGACATTTGTGCTCTACCTGTCAACTCTAGGGCCTTTTCTTCCCACCCTATAACCTGGTCTGTGGCAGCTGTGGGACACCAGTTGGGAAGCACTGGTTTAAGGCTATGCAACCCACCTGAGCTTTCTACCACCACACCCACCTCCCTTGCTGAACTAACCTCAGCAGTGCAGGGAACCTTTACAACTCAACAGAGCACCTTTATGGTAGTACCACTCCTCCTGCCTCCCCCCTTCCTAGGAGTTCTATCATCAGGCTACAGGCAGCTGGCAAACCTAGTGTTGAGATAATGTCTCTGATTCAACTTCATGAAGCACATCCAAAATGTCTACATGACATCGTGTGCTCAAACAAAAACACAGACTTTATTTAGGCACAGATATATTTCTCAGCAAGAAAGAAAAGGGTTTAAAATCAACTTCCTGGGGCAACTGGTTCCTGTGCACTTCTGACAGGAAGATGGAAAGTGGAGTGGGGGAACTGGGTCACAGCATTAAGAAATAAGAAGCTCACCAATGAGGAGGTGCTAGGCAGGAAAAAGAGAGTCAGAGAGGCCTTAAAGGAGGAAGAGGAAAAGGAAACGTTCTTCAGGAAAGTGGAAGAGGAGGAAGGGTCCTTGGGGAAGAAAGAGGCAGCTTAGGAGGGAGCTGGCTTCAGATTATGTACAGGGTTGACCATGCCAGACATCTGTAGTTGGTTCAGCTGGGCCTGCTCCAGAGGAAGAAGTTGCAGCGGGAGGAAGGGTCAGTGGGAGGACCCTGGGGCCTAGCACACATATAGAAGTGGCGGCCCAGATTGGGTCCTGGCTTCTTCACAGTTCGCATTACACATGGCTCCCTGTGACCCCCACAGAGTGGCATGGGCAAGGGGCCCCCCAGCACAGACTTCCAAAAAGAAGTCCGTACCTCCTTCTCATCCTTGGCCTCTGAAGCACTGGCCTGCCCCTCCACCACTTTGGCCATCACCTCCTCTTCTAGAGTCTTTGGGGTCATGAGGGCACCCACACTAGGAAGCTCCAAGATAGGAGAAGCTTGGGGACGATTGGAGGATGGCTGGAAGTAGCTTGTCAGGTTTTTCTGGCCTCTGCTGGAGCCAGCCTGACTTGGCCGAGGCCTGGTTGAGCGCACACGGGCTTTGTTTTGGTGCATCTGTACCTGGGTTTGTTTGCTGAGTCGCAGCGCTGATTGCTTGCACACAGGATCTTGTTTGAGACAAACTAGGAAGCGACGGATCTTGAGCTGGGTGCCTGCAAACTCGGGGAGGAAGCGGGTGCACAGAGGTGGGCACTGTTTTGCTGGCACAGAGGACACACTCAAGACTGCACCCACGGGACAATGGTCAGAGCCCATCACCTCAGGCAGCCGGAAGGAGTCCTGGAAGGTATCTATTACCAGGGTCCGGTCCCCCAACACATAGTCAAGCCGGGAGCCATAATTCAGATGGCGGGCACCACTGACTGCTGACCAGCAGGTGAATGCCCCCTCCTGGTTTGGCTGGAAGCAGCGGTAGCTATCAATGAAGGGCCGTACATGGGACCCAGCCTGGCATCCCAGGTTACTGAGCAAGCCGTCCATCCACTTGCGCCCTGGGTCCTCTTCAAAGCATTCCTGGAGAAGGGGGACAGGGGTGAAGACAGAGGCAAAACTAGATGCCTAGACCTGGAAGAGACTTAAGACTAACTGCTTCATTTTTTCAGACAAGAAAATGTGATTGTTCCAAAAGAAACTACTACTCAGGGTCACACAGCCCAGAACTGGCAGAGCTGGGATTAAATGTCAAATCTGAAAGTGTGTCGTTTACTTAATCAAAGCAATTCTCAGAACTGCTCACCAAAATGATGGAAAGCAGGAAGTTAAAAGTGGTTACCTCTAGGAAGTAGGGCTGGGATTAGGAGTTAAGGAAACTGTTACCTTTTCATTTAAACCCTCTGGAACTATTTGACTTATTTTGTGTGTGTCAAAGGCCTCACAGACCATCTCCTCTCTCCCCCACAAACTCCTCAGCTGAGGAGCTCCAGAAATCCATACCTAAATACTTCCTTCGGCTCTGATCTCCAATTCATCTTCATCCATCCATCCAATCCACCTGGCCTACCCACTCATTCAATGAAAAAAATGTTCAAAGAACATTGATTATGTGCCAGGCATGATACTAGGGACAAAGTGGGAACCTGAGCTTGTCCAGGGGACCAATGAGGCTTCCTTTCAGGAAGTGATCTGGATCTGGAAAGTGAAGGCTGAGCAGGAGCAACGCAGGCAGAAGGTGTTATAAATTGACAGCGCAGCCTCTGTAATGGGCCCATGGAGAGGGGAAGCATGAACCCAAAAGACAAGGGGAGACCAGACTGGGGACCAGCAGACTGACAGGAGATAATTATCATAGTCCACGTAAACAAGAGATGATAATCACTAAGACTAGGGTAGAGCCAGAGGAGACAAATAAAAATTAAATTAAGAGATGATTTAGAACTAAAATCAACTAACCCACTGATTAGCTGAATGTGGGAAGTGGGGGTAGAGAGGAAGGACAATACTAACATAATTCCCAGGCTTCTGGATGGAGTAGCCAAGGGGATGATGGTGCCATTTAGGGAGATGAAGACTAGAAGAGCCAGTCTTTTGGGAAGTGGACATATTCTGCTATTTTGGAAAGACTGTGTTTGTCATGTGACCTGATACTATTAGTCTTTTCCTGGAAGGAAGACTGTAAGAAGTGCACTTGAGAGATCTAGGATAGTTCTGAACTAAGAAGAAAAGGCATAAAGTTATATGACACTATAGCAGGAAGCAGAAAGAACAGACTGAGTAAATGCCTTATGAGAAATAAGGTTGGAAGGACTGAAGGCTCGTATTTTGTAATGTCCATTCTCTTCCCTGTCACACCGCCACCACCATTCTTTCATTATCTCATTTCTGTTCATTTTCCCAACTGGGAGCCACATCTGTTTATGTGGCTCTTCTGCATACTAGTCCAAAGACTCTTCCTATAGCCCCTACTTTGAGCCAAGCCCAATGCTGAGCTGGACTATGCCAGCATAAGTTACTGATCACTCCCCTCATGAGGCAAGCTAAGGTGAAAACTGGCTTGTAGATTCTAAGGCAATGGTTCTCAAGCCTGACTGTACAAGAAAATCAGCCCGGGACCTTGTAAAACATACTGCTACCCTGGCCCCACACCCAACAGATTCTGATTTAATTGGTCTGGGGTGGCACCAAGGTATTAATTTCTTGTAAAAGTTCCTTGTTCTAATGTGCTGTCAGGGAATGATAACCACTGACCTAGAGGGACTCAAAGATGAAAGGTTCGTACAACAAAAAAAGACAGAGGGTACAGTGAGAAAAGTCAAAATGAAAATAACTTTTTGCAATGGACTGAGAGAAGACAACCTGGCTGCAGTGGACGGAGTGTGTAGGGGTACATGGAAATGGAGATTAAAAAGCCTTCCACACCAGGCCTAGATGTTTTCTTTGCATTGCAGATGTAACAGGAAGGTATTGAAAGTTCATGAGCAGGAAACAGTGTATTAGGGAAATGATCAAGGCAATGTGGAATTCAAGGACCTTGAAATCTGGCCCCCAAAGGACTTTCCCGCCCCATCTCCTGCCACTCACTTCCCTTCCCCTGTCAACCCCTACTAAGAATGGGACTTGCAGTTCACCATGCATACCAAGCAAATTCTCACCTTGCAGCCTTTGCTCAAGCTAGAATGCTTTGCTTCCCCCAGCCCCAAAGCTGTTTTACTCTTTTAAAATTCAACCATTTTCAGATGCCTCCCTAATGTCTACACTGGCTCAGGAATCCCATATCTCCAGGCTCCCCTAGACTCCTGGCCTGCCATCTCTTGCTTCAGCCCTGAAGATACCTTTCTGTAATTGGCTGGTTACAGGTCCATAGCCCCCTACCATGCTGAAACCTTTGAGGGGCCAAGAGCCAGAACTGACTAGTAACTGAGTCAGCACATGGCTCAGGACCAAGTCCAGGGCAAGAGAGTTATGTCTCCTGAATGAATGAACAATCCTCAGTGCTTTGAGAATAGTTATTTCAAACTAAGCTCTGCTTTTCCATGAAGGAAGCTACCCTTGGACCCAAAATCCAGCAGTGGCTGGCTGGCTAAAGAGAACCACAGTCAGAAGTGAGGAAAGGGGCCTAGAAGAGCCTTACCAGGTTGACTGCATCCCAGTGGTCAATGGGGCGGTGGGCTGTATTCAGGTCACCCAGAATGATCACATGGCTAAAAAACATGACATGGAATTATCAACTAGACATTCAAGAAAGGGAAGCAGTACTCCTGGCCCATTTACTTTCTTCTTGGCCCAAGAACTCAGATCAGCCCCTTCTCACACATTGAGGCCAAGGTGGGAGCCCACAGCAATGCATAGCAGCCTACCTCTCCAATCTTACCATAACCTTGCTACATTTTATGCCTGACCCACCCAATTCTGATCTCCAAAGATGACATCATTCCCTCTCTGACATGATTGTCTCACTGATCTTTACTTAATGGCATCTTTCCGGTCCTTCAAAGCTGAGCCCAGGTACTTCTTTTAGGAAGCATCCCTTGATTACTCTAACCCACCCTCACTTTCCTGTCCTTCCCTGGGGCAAGACTTTTCATTTGCTCCCAGGCACTTTACCTTCTTCTTCACCTCATTTCATCCTTAAGACTATTCTGTAAGGTAGGGATTCATACACTCACATAACAAGAGAAAATAAAAGCAGAGCTAGCCTCGGGACTCATAGTGAGTAAAAGGAGCCAGGATAGGTGCTTAGAGGTATCTGAGTACAAAACCCATATTTGTATCACTTTACCTGGTCCTCACAGCTCATACAGTGCAGAGCCCATTCAGGTAGGCATGCTAGTGACTCCAACTAGGCTATAAAGGAACTCAAAAGACAAAGATCCCACATCCCTTCCAATGGAGCTTGACACCTAAATGGGTTGGGCACCTAGAACAAGCTCAAGTACCACCCAGGCTTACAATACCTGCCAGCTGGGCGCCTGGGTGGCTCAGTTGGTTAAGCGACTGCCTTCAGCTCAGGTCATGATCCTGGAGTCCCGGGATCGAGTCCCACATCGGGCTCCCTGCTCAGCGGGGAGTCTGCTTCTCCCTCTGACCCTCTTCCCTCTCGTGCTCTCTATCTCTCAGTTTCTCTCAAATAAATAAATAAAATCTTTAAAAAAAAAAAAAAAAAACAATACCTGCCAGCTGCCAGAAGGGCTTCTGCTCGGATCTGCAGCAAGCGATAGAAGCGCATTTTAAAGGACAGCCGCTCAGGTTTCCCAGCATCCGCATGGGGGCAGTACACGTTGATTAGGGTCAAGGTCTTCTCTTTCCCTTCCCATGTGCTGAGGAGAAGAGACGCCCCCACACACCAAGAAAAAGTCATTTCCAAGCCTCCCTTCCCCCACACCATGTGGCTTCCACTTAATGGACTGCCTGTGGGACAGATGTGAAGAAGGCGGCAGAAAGACATGAACGTACTGGCATGCACAGGACTTGGGGACTGACTATAGGTAAGGCAGGGAGAGGGGCATCTAGGGTAACACCCAGGTAAACCAGGTGATGGTGCTGCCATTCATGACAGGACACCCAGAAAGAAAGCAACTTGGGGCAATGAGTTGCCAAGTTGCCTTTGAGGTGCCTGTGGTAATAAAAGAGCTGGACCTGCCAGCCAGTTCCCACTGTAGAGATGAGGAACTCAAAGCTCAGAGGGGAATATGATTTGCGCAAGGTCATACAGTGAGTAACGCAGCCATAACTAGAGTCCAAGAAAGGCAAACATGGGACATATTCCACAATGAATATGTTTGTAAGGTGAGCCTCAGAATCACCACACTAAGAGTAGAAGCAAAAATGCTCAGCGACAAGGGGATGTGGGCTATTACCGGATCTTGTGTTGTGTGAGGAGGGCCCGGCCCTCACTATCCAGAGCCCGAAGCTCCTCTTGGGTGAATTCATCCATGTTTCCATAGCAACCCACGTCCCCATTGTGAGTGGCAAGTAGGCCACTCAGGCCTTCTTCAGCAGCCATGGGGGTAGCGCTGTCCTTACAGAAGGTGGCTACACCTGGAGATAGACAGGATACTCTGAAAGGGCCTAGAAGCCAAAAGCCTATTGCACAGCTTCTTGCCCCCACATAGGTCATCTAAGTCATCTTCATCTAGTGTGGCTGCACTGACAACTCTCCCAACTCAAGGGCTATGGATGGGACCCGAGAGACTGAGGCAATTCTATTCACACCCTGGAGTCTCAGTTCCTTCATCTAAAAAAGCCAGAGGGGGCACCTGGACAGCTCAGTCAGTTAAACATCTGCCTTCAACTCAGGTCATGATCCCAGAGTCCTGGGATGGAGCCCCGCACTGGGCTCCCTGCTCAGTAGAAAGCCTGCTTCTCTCTCTCCCTCTGCTGCTCCCCCTGCTTGTGTTTTTTTTTTTCTCTCTCTCTTTCTGTCAAATAAATAACATCTTTAAAAAATTTAAAAAAATTCAAAAGCCACAGAACAGCAATAGCTAATAGTCTAAATGTTTTACATGGACACATGGTTAAGTGCTCAAAAAGTGTTAGCTATTATTATCACATGGACTAATTTGTTTAATCCTTATACAGGCATACCCCAATATATTGTGAGTTCTGTTCCAGAACACCACAAAAAAAAATATTGTAATAAAGCAAGCCAAATGAATATTTTGTTTTCCTAGTGCAGATAAGTTATATTGTTACTATACTGTAGCCTATAAAATGTGCAATAACTTTATGTCTAAAAAAACAATGTATATGCCTTAATTAAAAAATACTTTATTGCTGGAGGGGCGAAAAGATGGCAGAGGAGTATGGGACCCTATTCCAGCCAGTCCCCGGAACTGAGCTGGATATCTACCAGACCACTCTGAACACCCACAAAATCAGCCTGAGATGTAAGAAGATAGATCTGGATTTCTACAGATTATCCCAGGCGGTTGGTTTTGAGATACAAAGCAGGGAGCCATTATTCTGTGGGCAGATATCGGAGAATAAACAGAAGGGGGAGGGAGCCGTCAGGATCCTGCCTGCCAGTGAGCAATAGCCTCCCGCGCTGTGGACCAGGCACAGACTCGCAGACCAATAGCAGCAGGGAAAGGACTTTAGGGAAGCCCCCCAGACGGAAACCCGGAGCAGCAGGGCCAGAATCCATGAAATTAGAATCAGAGAAATAAGTGACACCATGAAACGTTCCAATGTCAGAATTATTGGAATCCCTGAGGGGGTGGAGAGAGAAAGGACTAGAAGATATATTTGAGCAAATCATAGCTGAGAACTTCCCTAATCTGGGGAATGAAACAAACATTCGTGTCCTAGAGGCAGAGAACACCCCTCCCAAGATCAAGGAAAACAGGCCAATGCCCCAGCATGTAATACTCAAACTCGTAAATCTTAGAACCAAGGAAACCATCTTAAGGGCAGTTAGGGCAAGAGATTCCTTAGGTACAGAGGGAGGAACATCAGAATAACGTCAGACCTATCCACAGAGACCTGGCAAGCCAGAAAGGGTAGCCAAGACATATTCAGGGTACTAAACGAGAAGAACATGCAGCCAAGAATACTTTATCTGGCAAGGCTGTCATTCATGGATGGAGAGATGCAGAGCTTCCAAGACTGACAGAAACTGAAAGAGTATGTGACCACTAAGCCAGCCCTGCAAGAAAGATTAAGGGGGGGTTCTATAAAAGGAGAAAGACTCCAAGAGTGATATACAACAGAAATTTACAGGGACAATCTATAAAAACAATGTCTTCATAGGTAACATGATGACAATTAATTCATATCTTTCAATAATCACTCTCAATATGAACAGCCTAAATGCTCCCATAAAACGACACAGGGTTGCAGCTTGGACAAAAAGACAGGACCCATCCATATGCTGTCTACCAGAGACTCATTTTGAACCTAAAGATACATCCAGACTGAAAGTGAAGGGATGGAGATCCATCTTCAATGCCAACGGACCTCAAAAGAAAGCTAGGGTAGAAATTCTTATAACAGACAAATTAGATCTTAAACTAAAGACTGTAGTTACAGACACAGAAGGACACTATATCATTCTTAAAGGGTCTATCCAACAAGAAGATCTAACAATTGTAAATATCTATGCACCCAACATGGGAGCAGCCATCTATATGAGCCAACTGTTCCCCAAAATAAAGAGTCATATTGGTAAGAATACGTTAATTCTAGGGGACCTCAATACTCCACTCTCAGCAATGGACAGATCATCTAAGCAGAAAATCAACAAAGAAACAAGAGCTTTGAATGATACACTGGACCAGATGGACCTCATAGATATATACAGAACATTCCACCCTAAAACAACAGAATACTCATTCTTCTCTAGCGCACACGGAACTTTCTCCAGAATAGACCACATACTGGGTCACAAATCAGGTCCCAACCGATACCAAAACATTGGGATTATTCCCTGCATATTCTCAGACCATAATGCTTTAAAACTGGAACTTAATCACAAGAAAAAATTTGAAAGAAATTCAAACACTTGGAAGCTAAAGACTACTCTGCTCAGGAATGTTTGGGTCAACCAGGAAATCAAAGAACTTAAACAATTCATGGAAACAGAGGAAAACAAAAACACATCAGTTCAAAACCTATGGGATACTGCAAAGGCGGTCCTAAGGGGGAAATAAATAGCCATTGAAGCCTCACTCAAAAAAACAAAAAAATCCCGAATTTACCAACTAACTCTACACCTTAAAGAACTAGAGAAAAAGCAACAAACAATGCCTAAGCCACCCATTAGAAGAGAAATAATAAGATTACAGCAGAGAGCATGAATTAGAAATCAGAAACACAGATCAGATCAAGGAAACTAGCAGCTGGTTCTTTGAAAGAATTAATAAGATCGATAAACCACTGGCCAGACTTATCCAAAAGAAAAAACAAAGGACCCAAATTAATAAAATGATGAATGAAAGGGGAGAGATCATGACTAACACCAAAGAAATAGAAACAATTATTAGAAATTATTATCAACAACTATATGCCAATAAACTGAGCAATCTGGATGAAATGGAGGCCTTCCTGGAAACCTATAAGCTGCCAAGACTGAAACAGGAAGAAACTGACAACCTGAATAGGCCAATAACCAGTAATGAGATAAACCTCCCAAAAAACAAAGAGTCCAGGGCCGGATGGATTCCCTGGGGAATTCTCCCAAACATTCAAAGAAGAAATAATTCCTATTCTCTTGAAGCTCTTTCAAAAAACAGAAACATAAGGAAAGCTTCCAGACTCATTCTATAAGGCCAGCATTACCTTAATCCCCAAACCAGGCAAAAAGACCCCATCAAAAAGAATTTCAGACTGATATCCCTAATAAATATGGATTCCAAAATATTCAACAAAATCCTAGCTAATAGGATCCAACAATACATCAAAAGGATCATCCACTGTGACCAAATGGGATTTATCCCCGAGATGCAAGGGTGGTTCAACATTCGCAAATCAATCAGTGTGATAGAACACATTAAGAAGAGGAGAGAGAAGAGCCATATGGTCCTCTCAATTGATGCAGAAAAAGCATTTGACAAAACACAGCATCCTTTCCTGATTAAAACTCCTCAGAGTATAGGGATAGAGGGAACATTCCTCAAGTTCATAAAATCCATCTATGAAAAACCCCAGCGAATATTATCCTCAATGCGGAAAAGCTGAGAGCCTTTCCCTTAAGATCAGGAACACGTCAAGGATGCCTACTCTCACCACTATTGTTCAACATATTACTAGTAGTCCTAGCAAGAGCAATCAGACAACAAAAAGAAATAAAAAGTATTCAAATGGGCAAAGAAGAAGTCAAACTCTCTCTTTTCACAGATGACATGATACTTTATGTGGAAAACCCAAAAGACACCACTCCCAAATTACTAGAACTCATACAGCAATTCAGTAATGTGGTAGGATACAAAATCAATGCACAGAAATCAGTTGCTTTCTTACACAATAACAATGCAACTGTAGAAAGCGGAATTAGAGAAACGATTCCATTTACAATAGCACAAAAAACCATAAGATAACTCGGAGTAAATCTAACCAAAGAGGTAAAGGATCTATACTCTAGGAACTACAGAACACTGATGAAAGAAATTGAAGAAGACACAAAAAGATCGAAAAACATTCCATGCTCATGGATCGGAAGAATAAACATTGTTAAAATGTCTATGCTACCCAGAGCAATCTATACCTTCAATGGCATCCCGATCAAAATTCCAAAGACATTTTTCAAAGTGCTGGAACAAACAATCCTAAAATTTGTATGGAATCAGAAAAGACCCCGAATCACCAAGGAAATGTTGAAAAAGAATAACAAAGCTGGGGGCATCAGGTTGCCTGATTTCAAGCTATATTACAAAGCAGTGAACACCAAGACAGCATGGTACTGGCACAAAAACAGACACATAGATCAATGGAACAGAATAGAGAGCCCAGATATGGACCCTCAACTCTATGGTCAAATAATCTTCGACAAAGCAGGAAAAAACATGTAATGGAAAAAAGACAGTCTCTTCAATAAATGGTGCTGGGAAAATTGGACAGCCACATGCAGAAGAATGAAACTCGACCATTCTCTAACACCATACACAAAGATAAGCTCAAAATGGATGAAAGACCTCAATGTGAGACAGGAATCCATCAAAATCCTAGAGGAGAACATAAGAAGTAACCTCTTTGATGTCAGCCACAGCAACTTCTTTCATGATATATCTCCAAAGCTAGTGAAACAAAAGCAAAAAATGAACTTTTGGGACTTCATCAAGGTAAAAAGTTTCTGCACAGCAAAGGAAACAGTCAACAAAACAAAGAAGCAACCCAAAGAATGGGAGAAGATATGTGCAAGTGACACTACAGATAAAGGGCTGGTATCCAAGGTCTACAAAGAACTTCCCAAATTCAACACCCAAAAAACAAATAATCAAGGCAAAATATGGGTAGAAGACATGAACAGACACTTCTCCGAAGAAGACGTACAAAGGCTAACAGACAGATGAAAAAGGTTCATCATCATTAGCCATGAGGGAAATTCAAATCAAAACCACACTGAGTTACCACCTTACACCAGTCAGAATGGCAAAAATGGACAAGGCAAGAAACCACAAATGTTGGAGAGGTTGTGGAGAAAAGAAAACCCTCTTACACTGTTGGTGGGAACGCACATTGGTACAGCCACCTTGGAAAACAGTGTGGAGATGCCTCAGAAAATTAAAAATAGAGCTACCCTATGACCCAGCAATTGCACTCCTGGGTATTTACCTCAAAGACACAGATATAATGAAAAGAAGGGCCATATGCACCCCAATGTTCATAGCAGCAATGTCTGCAATAGCCAAACTGTGGAAAGAGCCAAGATGCCCTTTAACAGATGAATGGATAAAGAAGATGTGGTCCATATATACAATAGAATATTAGTCAGCCATTAGAAAGGATGAATACCCAACTTTTACATCAACAGGGATGAGACTGGAAGAGATTATGCTAAGTGAAATAAGTCAAGCAGAGAAAGGCAATTATCATATGGTTTCTCTTATTTGTGGAACATAAGGAATAGCATGGAGGACATTAGAAGGAAGGGAAAAATGAAGGGGGAGAATCGGAGGGAGAGATGAACCATGAGAGACTATGGACTCTGAGAAAGAAACTGAGGGTTTTAGAGGGTAGGGGGGTGGGGGGATGGGTTAGCCCAGTAAGGGTATTAAGGATGGCATGTACTGCATGGAGCACCGGATGTTATACGAAAACAATGTATCATGGATCACTACATCAAAAACTAATGATGCATTGTATGGTGACTAACATAACATAATAAAATAAAATTTAAAAAAATACTTTATTGCTAAAAAAATGCTGTCATCTGAGCTTTTAGCGAGTTGCAAGCACTGATCACAGATCACCATAACAAATATAATGAAAAAGTTTGAAATATTGTAAAATTACCAAAAAGTGACAGAGACATGAAGTGAGCAAATATTGCTGGAAAAATGGTGCCAAGAGTTTTGCAACACAGGGTTGCCATAAAACCTTTTATTTATAAAATATGCAATATCTGCAAAACATAATAAAGTGAAGTGCTTTACATATATGTATATATAAAAATATATTTATATAGATATGTAAATTCATATATTTGTTATATATTTACATATAATATTTATATATAAACTTATATATATATTATATATATATACACATACAAACAAGGTATACCTGTACTAACCCTAGGAGTTAGGCATTATCTACATTTCTCAGCTGAGAAAGCTGAAGTATAAAGAGATTGACTAAATTGCCAGAGGGTACACAGCTAGGAAGTGAGGTAGGATTCAAACTCTGGCAGTCTGACTCCAGAGCTCATACAATTAACTACCACATGACTGACTGTGCTTCCAAAGTCAAACAGGATAATTTTACACATAAAAACTATCCTTCACGTAGCTTTATGTGACTTTAGCTCTGTGGACGAAAAGCCTGGGGCATCACAACATCAGACAGAGAAGATGCAATGGAAGTAAGCCAGAGCTGCTGCCCTCCTCATGACCCATGGTAACTTGCATTAGCTCAACCGCCAGAAGAATATGAAAAAGCAGAGCTACTAGGTTAAGGAAAAGTGCCAAGGTGACAGGCTTTCTGCTGACACCTGCAAGCAGAGGGACTCAGAGGTCATGCAGCAGAAGCAGAAAAAGGCAAAGGAGAAGGAGGAACCCAAGTAGCTTTGTGGCTTCGTGTCCAACCCTCTTGGCCTCCCCGTGTACCTGGAGCCAGCCCCACCATGCTCGCATTTTCTCCTGTAGTGCCCACAGATCCCAACACCAATGGCATTCCTTTTGCCCTGAGTCTGCAGATCCCTTTTGTGTTTCTTTCCCCTCAGGTAGCCTCTCTTCCTCTGGGCCATCCTGGGAGTGGGGTATTACTCCTTCCCAGTGTTTTTTATTCCTGTGGGGCTCAACCCAAAGTATTAAAAGCAGCTTTGTAATTTCAAAAAAAAATTAAAAATAAAAGCCTGAATTTCTTACTACCTTCTCATCAAATATTGGAAACTCTTTCACTCCTGACCTGCTTCCATCACTAATTTAAAGTCCCCAGAAAGCCCCATTTACCAGAATAGCCACTGCGGTTACGGCTGAAGCTGAAATAGGAGTTATAGCCCTCAATGATAGCCAGGGGCTCTGTCAGCACATCCCCTGCAAAAAAAAAAAAAAAAAAGATGTAAGATTGCGTCAGAGATAAAAGTAGGGCCCAGGACACACAAGAGTCTGGAATTAAAGTTGTAGGCTAATTCCTTGCACACATCAGAGCCAGAGTTGGGAGAAAAAATGAAGTATCTATGATTAGAGAAGGAGCTAGAATGGTGGGGACTAGAGAGGGAATTGATATCAGAATAAGAAGGGGGTAGGCTATGGAATGGGGGGAGGGAAATTAGGTGGGGGGAAGCTAGTGATTAAGTGAGCGGAGGGAGCTGGAGGTGGGAAATGGAATATGGGAGGGAGAAATGGGAATATGAGGTAGGAGAGGAAGGCAATTACAGGATCTGAACTGGGGATGGAGGAAAAAGTTGTTACAGGGTCTTAGAGGGGGGTGCAAGGGAGAGGGAAGGCATGGAGGGTGTTGAGCTAGGGTGGGAGAGAGAGGGAACTAGGGGATCTAACCTTGGCGTGGGACATGAGATAGAAATGGTAAGAGGTTCTGAGGCTGGGAAGGAGAAATGGGGGTAGAGCTCTAGGGGATCTGACAGGAGAACTGAGGATCTGAGATAGGTAAAAAGGAAGAAATCAGGGAGTCTGAGCTGGGGGCAAAGATGGGGTGGGAATTAAAGGATGTGATCTGGGGACAGGTAAGGGGACTTGGGGGGATCTAACTTGGGAGTTGGAGCTGGACAGTGTGTGAGGAGGAAATTTGGGGTACTGAGCTGGGGCAGGAGAATGAGTGGGAATTAGAGGATCTGTGCGAGGATGAAGGTTGCACAGGTGAGGGAATTAAAGTTCTGCTGAGGACAGGAGATGAAGTAGGAATTAAGATATCAAGCTGGAGTGAGAAATAGGGGTTGAGGGGTAGGGGATCAGGATTTTGAACTGGGTCTAAGAGGAAGACTCTACGGATAGAGATATGGTAAAATAAATGAAAATTAAGTAGGGGACAAAAGTTAGTGGGAAAGATAAAGTATGGTAGGGATCCTGGATTTTTGAGCGCTGACTGGTCACTTTGGTCTCCTGAAGGCAGACAATGTCGGCATCCAGCTTGTCCAAAATGCGCTCCACGGCCATGGCTGCACAGTTGCTGGGCTCCTCGTATATCATGCCTTGCAGGGGGCTCCGGATCCCATTGATGTTCCAGCTCAGCACGCGCAACATTTCGACCGCGAACTGCAACACCACACAATCCGCGCCCAACCTAGGAGACACAGGACGGCTGGACACCCCCAAACTGGCCAGATCCCGCCTTCCGCGCGCATTGGCGCATGCGTTCTCTTGCGCGCCACCAAGGTGTGGCGAAGGTGGGGCGGGGCTTCGATCCCCTCAGTTCTCATTGGCGGGAGGAGCGGAAGTTGATGGGGTGGTGCAGATGCCTAGGAGGAATGAACGACAAAGGAAGTCGTCCAATTAGGCTCCTCCTCCTTCCTCCTCCCGCCGCACACCAGCCCAAGCACCAGAGTCTGTCTGCCTTTCCGTGCTGGTCACAAGCTCCTGTGGTGCTTCCAATAACTTACAGATGGGACTTCGCCACTTTTTAAGCAGCGGAACCTTGAACGAAACCGCGCGGCAACCGAAGCCCCGCCCCCAGCGCGACTGACCTTAACCTCCAAGTGCGCCGCTGGCATCCTGGGAGTAATTGCTGTAACTGTGCTGGTGTGGGAGAGGGGAGGCTCGAAGGGAACCGCGCAGCTAGAGGGAGCAGTAAGAAGTGCTCTAGTGGAATTAGACTTAGAAGGCCCCTGGCCTTATAGGGCAAAGGGAGGGGAAGAGAGGAAGCTGTCTCAAGCCCACCCTATAACCATTATTTGTCCTGGGCCTTATAACATTCCTAAGGACATGGCCCAACACACACTTTTTCGTGGCTCCATTTCTCAAATGAGTAAAATCGAGGCCCAGGGAATTTAAGTGGGCTACCCTAGCTCCAGAACAACACTGTCTCCCAGTGTACCCCATGGCTCTTCCATACGCATTATTTGTTTCATTCTCTGGACAGCCCTGTAAGGGGTATTAAGGCTAAGTATGACAGAATGAGTGAATTCACCCCAGCCTCACGGGAAGTGGTAGAGCCAGGATTCAAAGCCTATCTTAATCAGCTCAAGGAATACTTTCCTGAATAAGTTTTTCCTAACACCCACACACTTCCCCAGTTAGGTCTTTTCCTCTGGGCCCCCACAGCACCCTCTGGTCCTTTCTGTCACATCACTTATCTCAGTGCACAGCTACCATTGATACCTGTTTTTGTCACACAACTACCAGTTGCTCTACCTACTTGAGGGCAATGACCATGTCTGATTTATCTTCTTAGCGCCATCCTCTAATCTAGGGCACAGTATATATTAGGAGTCAATATTTCCTAACTGAATAAACAAACACAGGGCAAATGCAAGAGCAACAGATTAGTGACTTGTCTTTGAGAACACAAAAATAGGAATAATAGACATTCCCAATGTCCACGGAAAAGCATGACTTTGCATTCTTAGGTTCCTCACCCCAAACTGCAGCATAATTTTCCCCCAGAATTCCATAGCCTTAGAGCCATCATCCTCAATGTCTGCAGAAAAGACCCAAAGAGCTGCTTTTCCTCCTAGAGGACTTAAAGATTACCTTCCAGTTGTTGCCATCAGGATAAATAGCTCTGCAATTAAAGTAAAAATGTTGGTGCTTTGAGCTTTTTCATGCTTTGGTGGTTATTGCCTCAGGATTGAGTCCCAGGAGTGGGATAACTAGGACAAAGGAAATTAACATTTTTATTGCTCTTGCTTCATATTGCCAAATCACTGTCCAGTAAGAGATCATGCCCATTCACACTGAAGACCAACCTGCAACTCAGACCCGAGGAAATCCAGATCTAGCCGTCTACATTGCTGGTTTTAATTTCCGCATTCTGCAGTTGCTTGTTAATATTAGTTCTGACCTTTGCGGCAAGGTGAACACATGGTTGACCTAATGCGAAAAGGCTCCGGATGGCTCAGGAACTTCCTTGACAACTAGCACAGCTGATATTTCAAGAGTGCCCACATGCCCCTCTTACCAAGGGTATTTCCACAGCCTTTTCAAGGAACCAACCAACGCCTCCAGACTCCCTCTTTGACGCCATCCCTGTACCTGCTTTGAAGGTCTAAATGCAAGAAAGCTGTGTGGTCGGATAATTAGTGATGGAAGAAAAAACCTCTAGGAGAACAGGTAGGTGAGACAGAAGGAAAAATAGATAGGGGTACACAAATCCAAATCCATTCTTTAGGCTCTCTGGAAAATTTTCTTTATATAGGGGTTACTTGAAGTGTGCCTTAAAGGGTATGGGAGAGTTGGGGGAAAGATGATATCTATATCTAATTATCTATCTACCTATCTGTCAACCATCCCCACCTGTCTTTGTGGGACACTGACCAAAAGGGCAGTTCCCTAGCACCTTTAGAAGTCTATCTTGATCTATTCCAGTTTTGAGTGAACTGGATGGTAGGGATTATATCTCGCACTTCTCCAATGGTGTATAAAGTGGGTCTGGTTTGCTGTGGCACTTTGAACAAGCTTTTCACCTTCTCTGGGCTTCAATAACCTCCTTACTAAAATGGAAATTGAAGTCTCTGGCCTATTTCCTATTTCCAGAGGGCTGTCTCAAGATGAAGAGGAGTAGGAGAACAGGAACCAAATTTCTGGAAATGTTTCAGGACTTCCATGCTCTGTCTGAGATTAGTGATCCTGTTTTTTTTTTCTGTAGCCTCCATGGGTAATACCACCCACAGGCCTCCAGCTGCTCTTCTCCCGGAGTGACTATGGGCTGTAGAGAGCCACTCCTAGGTAGGATGCAGTGAGCCTTGGGCCCCAGGCATGGGGCTGAATATAGTGGGGGGATAGTGAGCCAGTGGCTTTGAGCAGTGGCTACAAAGGAAGTGGTACCTAGGCTGCTGCCACAGAAAGCCTAATACTCACGTATCAGCACATAAACTATAAGCATGTGGCCAATCTCCCCTGTACATCCTTGTCCCCCACAAATGCATTTATACCCACACACTCCCAAGAATTACTAATAGAGATACCCCATTTGTGATTTTGTAACCCATGAGTATAGTCTTAATAATGCTTTTAATAGGATTCTTCTATGCACCCCATACTTTGGGAAGATGGTCAGGATCTGTGGGCCTCAGGAAGTCACACTGTGTGCTTTCTCTCCCTAGAGTTAACCCCATTTTAGAATTTGTGGTTCAGATCTTGGTCTTGAGTGAGTCTCTGATACTGAGTGAACTCTTTTTCTGCAACCTGTTAATTGGACTTTTTCGGGGTAGGGGACTTCATTCTTTTGTTTATTCTATTCTACCCCATTCAAGGTTGAGAAACTTCCTTGATACCACCTTGTATTTTCAGACCCAGTTAGTTTGCCCACCCAGTTCCCTGCATAGATCTCAGTTATAATATTTAACTTTCTGAATGGGGAATTATTTGTCTATATGTTCATCTCATCTAGGGCAGAGAGATAGATTGTACAAATACTCATTGAGCGAGTGTCTCCTCTTTGCCAGCACCTGAGCTGGACACTGGAAACATTCATCTCAGATAATTGAGGTCTAGTCCCCATCCTCAAGGAACTCACAGTCTAGTAGGGAAGTACACCAGTAAAAACTGGTGGATACTTGCTCAGATAAATGGAATCATATAGACAATATGAAAACTAAAGATAATGCCTATCCCAGGTTACAGGGAAAGTTTCCCAGAGGAGGCAACATTGAACCAGTTCTTGAAGAGTGAGTCAGATTTCATTGAGAATGGAAGGAAAGAGAAGGTATTTCAGGTAGAGCAAAGGTCCAGAGGTAAAAAAGTATATGTTATGTTTGGGGACTCATTGAGTCAGCCAGTGCAGTTTAAGCATGGGGGTCTAAAGAGAGACATGGCTAGAGAATTAGGTTGGGGCTTGATTTAGAACAGCCATTCTGAGACCTTTCCATAAAGCTTGTTTAGTTCTCCTGCTTCTAGGATCGAAGTTGGTAACAGAGGTAAACAAACAAAAAAACCCAGATAAACAACACACACATAACCACAAAAGCAAAATAAAACAAAACAACACAACAATAACAACAACAAACAACCAGCCAGCTAGTTCCAGTTCCAGGCAATTTTAACTTGGGTTTTCAAGCCTGGACCCCAGGTTTACCCTTTCAGACCTTGCCAATAGCCTGCTAGCCTCCTATCTCAGATTTCCTGCTGCTAAAATTATCTTTCTGCCTCTTGGCAGGGTCATGAGGACAAAACTATAAACATAGAAGTGGGTTCATGTGACTGGCTCAATTACCTTGGACAAGCTACTTCCCCTCCCTAGACCTTAGTTACCCTAAGAAACTAGTGAGAATGTTTGTAAGGAGCAACTAGGATATGGAGTATGTTGTTACTTTGTGGGCAATGGAAAACTTACATGTAAAGGGTTATTAAGATTATTAGCATTGCAAATCAAAGTGAGATATTACCTTAGATCTATCAGAATGGGTAAAATCAAAAACACAAGAAATAACAAGTGGCAAGGATGTGGGAGAAAAAAAGGAATCTTCATACACTGTTAGTGAGAATGCAAATTGATGGAACCTCTGTGAAAAACAGTATGGAGGTTCCTCAAAAAATTAAAAATAGAAATAGAAATACCATATGATCCAGCAATTCCACTACTGGGTATTTACCCAAAGAAAATTAAAATACTAACTCAAATAGATATATGCAGCCCTATGTTTATTGCAGCCTTATTTACAAAGCTAAGGTGCAGCCCAGGTGTCCATCAATAGTTGAATGGATCTGATACACACACACACACACACACACAATGGAATACTACTCAGGCATAAGAGGCATAAAAAGAAGGAGATCTTGCCATTTGCAATGACATGGATGGACCTAGAGAGTATTACGATAAGTGAAGTCAGAGAAAGACAAATATATGATTTCACTCATTTGTGGAATTTAAGAAGCAAACAAGAATAAAGACAACACACTCTTGAACAGGAGAACAAACTGGTGGTTGCAGGGTGGGGTTGATGAGGGGAGGGGTAGAATAGTTAGAGGGGATTAAGAGCACTTAAATCTAGATGAGTACTGAGAAACGCATAGAATTATTGAATTATACTGTACACCTGAAACTAATATAACACTGTGTTAATTATACTTCAATTAAAAAAGTAACAAAAATATACAAAATATGCAATATTGCAATGTCAGAAAAAGAAAAAAAAAACAACTCAGTAGCTAGCAAAGCCAATGCTGAGGAAAAAAAAAATATTAGCATTGGCAGAGTAATACTTATTAGGAGACTTATTAGGATTAAGAGAGTTGTATCTCTTCCAAAGTCTAGTTCTGAAACTCTAAAGGTTCTGAGATAATTTGGAATACCACATTCTTAAGTCAAGCTAAATTGATCAATTAACAGAAAAAAGCCTTGGACTGGGAAAAATCAGGTCCTCATTGTTCTGACTTGGGCACTTGTTTGCTACAGGACCTTAGGAAAATACTTCCCCTCTCTAGGCCTCCATTTTATTACCAGAGAAGATCAGATGAAATGATTTCTAGGGCCTTTGTATCACAAAACCAAAAAAGTAAAAGTAAATTTACCTTTCTAATTGATTGGCAGGAGCTCTTTATTATAAATGTTAACTCTTTGTTATATGTTATAAATTCCCCTTATTGTTTCTTGTATACCCATTACATTAGAAGTTTCAGATTAGCCAAAGAGGTGATTGATCATTTACTTCACAAAGGGAATAGGTGTTAACTAATGTATTTTGAACATTTCCCAGGTTGCTTTATGTGTATAAACATGTTGAGTTTTCAACAACTTTAAGTGGGTAGATACTCTTATCAGATGAAAAAACTGAGGCACTGTAAATTTAAGTTTTCTGCCCAGGATCTCATAATGGGGGAAGAGGTGGGATTCCACTCAGGTAGTATGGCTCCCCAAGCCCATTGCTGTTAACCACTGTGATTCACTGCCTCAGTAAATTCATTTAGATGGGCAGGCTCCAAAATGTATTGAAGGTTTGGATTGATTTATACACAACTAGAGGGAATCTAACCTTTGTATAGACTAGGATACTGAGAATAAACTTTTAGGGAACTTCTTAAAAGGCAAAGTGCAGCCAAGAACATTGGAGGAAAGGGATTAGAGATTTCTATACCCAAAAGCTTGTTCCTGTGTAGCCCAGTTCAATGGAAGAAAGTTGAGATTCCTTGTAGCCAATCATTGGAGGTTCATCAGGGGGTGGGAAGGTTGCAAAAGAATGAAGTAAGAGTACACTTGGACATATTCCAGGTATGCTGTGTCATTACATGAGCTCTTCCCCTCCAGGGGAAGGGGGGAAGGTAAAGTAGACACATCTGGGTGGGATGGCTCTGGCCTATGGACTTGTCCTACTTTGAGGTCATTGCTCCCTGCTCCCCACACTCAGCCTGCTGCAGCCTTCACCCTAAGCCTCCATCTCCTCAGCTTGGCATGAAGAACTGTAGTCAAGTTCTGGATCAGATCACGAGGCCCTTCTCCCTAGGACACCTAATGGCAGCTGGCAGCCATGTATGCAGTGCTTACTATCTCTCCCCACAGAAATGGCTACATTCACTTCTCTTCCCAAGGTGTCAGGTTTACTCTAATTTATTTAGCCTTGGCTGGGAAGAACATAAAGATGATCAGATGGTGCCCATCTCTCCCAAGAGTGACCCCAAGCAGCACATTTTAGGAGGGAGAGGCCCTGTGGTAGGAAAGGCAGCGGAATTCAGGGGAAGACAATGGTCGCAATAACATTTTGGGTGGGAGGAAACAGTGAGACAATGAGCCTTTCCACTTCCAGTTCTGGTTTTTGATTGCTAGCTCAAAACTGCATTTTTCAATAGGGATTTTGTTTGTGCTTGAGAACCTTGAATTCTGATGTGGATCTCTGTTTCTGGGTTAGAACTTGACATTCTACTTGGGCCCTTTTTTTTTTTTTATTATTTCAAAGCTGTGAAAGCGGCTGAGACCTGCCTCCATCACCTTTACCTTTTCCACCCCATACAGGATATAAGCACATGATCTTTGGTCTTTTATTTGCATGTTCTACTAGTCCTGTCTTCATTGGAGGGAAGTAACTGGCCAGACCTGGGCTGTCTTGCTGGCTGCCTTCCTTGCTGGGCTCCAACTTATCTCCTATGTACACAGCCCTTGGAGTTCAGAGGCCTCTGCTGACCTCTGCCCAACCTCTCCCTCTGCACCCAAGCCCCCACTGGTATATACAGGCAGAGGCAGGCAAGTCAGGCAAGGACTAGGAAAGAGGAGAGGGGGCTGGAGCCCAGTGCACCTCCCTGTCCCAACTCTGTCCACCTGCTGCTGTGGCCACATTAACAGAAGAGACAGCTAGTAAGACAGGAAGTGAGGCCCAGTACCTTGTGGACAGTGGTGTCATTAGCTGCAACACCTAAGATGTCTCGAGAGATGGGAGAGCTCACCCAAACCAGGTTGCAGAAGATCTGGATTCCACACAGCAGTGGCAGCAGCCGGCTACAGCGGAGGAGGGGCTGTAAGTGTGGTTTGCTTTCATGGGCTTCAAGGTGGTGGTGGTAGAGTGGGTGTAGAAGAAGAGCAAAGGACATGCCCCCCCCACATCTACCCCCAACCCAACCTGAAAGTTGGACTAGATAAGCAGCTGAATGAAGTAACTGTAGAACAACAAAAGGATAATGTCAGAAAAGATAGAGAAAGAGTAAGAGAAGGAGAGAGATGAAGGACAGAGAAAGAATGAGGATTAGGTAAAGACCATCTTAGAGGGATTTTTGACTAGGCACTTTTTTTCCTTTCTCATCCAGAACTTGTTTGAAATGCTTCTTGTTTGAAATTTGACATTGCTAGTTTGGAACTGTTCAGTGCTAGCCTAGAATGTTTCATTTTGGTGACCTCAATGAAGTGTCTGGAAATTGGTCCTGTCTGATAGTGCTTGGGTGAAATAAGGTAATGGTTCCTGGCATAATTTCTCAGGGAACAGGTGCTGGATACACAACAGTACCATGCCATTGGTCAGTTTTGCTCCTCCCTTTTCTCAAGCCTATTCTAATAAGTCTATACCTGTCTGAGTTGGGAAAGTCTGGGTGTCCTGTCTCCTGCATTGCCTTCTTGGCACACATGGACACTTTTGCTGCTCTGGGAATTTGAGAGAGAAAACAGCCTCTCAGGAACAGCCTGCTGTGTAATATTCACTTTGACAATTTAAGAAAACAGAGACAAAGGAGAAGCAAACAAAACTTGTAAATATTTTTTTTAAAACACTGAAGTATACCATTTCCCACAGATAACAGGGGACGGTTGTAGACCAAGGTGCTTCCAGCCCAAGGATTATGGCCTGAGGAGCCATGAGGTGGGCAGAGATAAGACAGCTGTGGACTGTGGGACCCAGACATTTTGAGGTCCAGCTGACCAAGCTCCCACTATGCTAATGCTAGAGGAGGTCCAGGCTCAGTGCTATTGTGAGGAGAGGTAGTTGCTTAGAGTATACAGGAAGATGTAGGATATTAAATATGTTATATAGTATGCAAGATGTAGGTGGAGGAAGAAGAGGGAGAGGCAGAAAAAAAACAGCCTCCTGTTCTCTTTCCTTCTCTCCACCAGCAGTTTCACTCACTCATCTAGAGATCTAGGAGCCTGGATGAGACTGAGAATTACATCCCACCGCCATCCAGTCAACCACTTTATTTCTTTCCAAGGGGCTGTTGGATTTAGTTGACAAGAGGCAAGCCAGTCTCTGCATATCTGGGTCCTCCAGAGTTAGGACCTTTATATTCCCGTGAACTCTGTCTTTCAGGTTGCAGAAATAATATACATAAATCACCTAATATAGTCTCTGTCACATAGAGAGTGCAAAACAAATATGTGCTCACTTTAGTTCTGAGCCTCTCTTTCCTTAGCTGCAAAACAGAACTAATAACTATTTCTCACACTGTGTTGTTGGGATGATTCAGTGATTCAGAGGTCTGGATCCAGACTGCCTAGGTTTCAATCCCAGCTCTGCCACCTCCTGCCCCTGTGACTTTGGGCACGTCTCTTTACCTCCCTGTGCTTCCGTTTCTTCATCTGTAAAAAGAAGTGAATAATAGTGTTGTCGTGAAGATTAGAAAATAAAATATATAAAATGCTTAGAATGTCTAGCTCATAGTAAGTGCTCCGTAAATGTTAGTTATTATTTAAACAAGAAGGTGGGTGTGTGGTCTTTCTGCCCATCATATCCTCAGCATCAAGCTCAGAACCTGGCACATAGCAGATGTTTAATGCTCTACTTCCACTCACTCTACCACTCACCATAGGCAAGCATGGGCTCTGTGTGTACAAGACAGTTGCTCATTAGTGATTGATTGAATTATGTCAGACCGCAGACACAGTAAACTTAATGTTTGCCAAATCCTGCCCTGGAAAATGTCTGCCTCACCTCCCTTGCTGGGGAGTCTATTTACCACTGAAAGATCTTAATCATCCTTTGCTTGGAGCATCCTCTCTAGACCTGCCTGATTCCAAAAGGGGCAGTGGGTGAGGAGATGAACACAATCAATGATGTTGTTCTGAGAATTAAATGCATTAACATGTGTAAAGTGCCTGAAAAGCTGTGTATGTCCATCTGGACTTGTTTTCTCATTCAATGTTATGTTTTGTGTGCCATCTATATTATTGTTGCATATAGTTATATTGTTTATTCTCCTTGCTGTGTAGTACTACATTTTGTGAATACCTCATGGTTTATCCATCTGTTTTTTTTTTTTAAGATTTTGTTTATTTATTTGAGAGAGAGCAAGTGCATGAGAGAGGGAGAGATCATGGGTAGGAGGGAGGGGCAGAGGGAGAAGCAGACACCCCACTGAGCAGGGAGTGTGATGCGGGACTCCATCCTAGATCCCTGGGGTTATGACCTGAGCTGAAGGCAGCCGCTTAGCTGACTGAGCCACCCAGGTGCCCCTTTCCATCTAACTGTTGATGCACATTTAGGTAGTTTCTAGTTTTTGGTTATGAACAGTACTGCAGTAAAATGTTTTGTCTGCATAAATTTTGGAATCAGCTTTTCAAGTTATACACACAGAATTCTGGGATTTTGATTGGAATTACATTCAATCTGTAGATCAATTTAAGGTCAAATTAAGATCAGTCTCTGTGACATTGAGTCTTCTGTAAACACAGTATGTCTCTCCATCTATTTAAAACATTTTCATGTTATTCAAGTGAAGTTTTATAATTTGAAGGGGCTTGCACATCATTATAAGAAATTCCTTTATTTCTTGTTGCTATTGTAAACAATACCTTTTTAGAAAATTACATTTTATACAGTTTATTGCTAATGTATATGAATATAATTGTAGTTTTTGTATATTGCATTTGTAACTAGAAAACCTGATAAACTTTCTTATTAATTTTGATAATTTATATGTAAATGACAATTTTCTTTTTTCACCTCCCATCTTTATATTTTTGTATCTCTTTTTCTTATATTACTGCACTCCTGGGACTTCTCATCTCCAACACAAACACACCGTTTTAACTACAGTGCTGAATAGAAATGTTAATAGTTTGCATTGTTATGTTGATCCTAATTTTAAAGGGAATGTTTTTAAAGTTTCACCATTGAGTAAATTTGCAGTAGTTTTTTGTAGATTTCATTTAATAGGTTAAAGAAGTTCCAGGTGCCTGGGTGGCTCAGTTGGTTAAGCTTCTGCCTTTGGCTCTGGTCAGGATCTCAGGGTCCTGGGATTGAGTCCCACATCAGGGCTCCGGGCTCGGTGGGGAGTCTGCTTCTCCCTTTCCCTCTGCCTGCCTCTTCCCTTGCTCTTTCTCAATCTGTCTCTCTCTCTGTCAAATAAGTAAATAAAATCTCAATCTAAAAAAAAATGAAAGTTCCAGTTTACTCTTAGTTTGCCAGTAGGATTTTTTTTAAGTGAGTAAACTTTGAAATTTATTAAATGTATTTTCTCTGTTTCTTGAGATGACATGTTAATTTTCTATTTTAATTTGTTAATGTGAATTATATTGATGTTGTTTCTTGTGTTGAACTAATCTCACAGTCCTAGGATAAATAAAAACTGCTGGATTTATTTCATTAATATTTTATTTAGGAATTTGGTATTTTGTTCATGAATGAGCTTGGTTTCTAATTTTACCATGGTTCTCATGTTTCTCTATTTGATTTTAGTGGCATAAAATGAAGTGGGAATGATTTCCTTTCATTCTGTTTTCTGACAGAGGTTATACAAGGTGGCACAACTTCCAAATAAAAACATCTGAGCCTACTATCTTCTTTGTAAGAAAATTTTTAACTGATACAATCTTTTAAATAGTTATGGAATCATTCCAGTTTGCTATTTCTACTTGTTAATATTGTTAAGTTATGGTTTTCTAGGAATTTTTCTATCTCAGATCACTTTTCAAATTTATTTCCTTGAAGTTCTTATATTTAGATTTTTAAATGTTGAATTTGCAGTTATGTCCTCTCTTTTGTTCTAATATTGTTTATTGGTATCTTCTCGTTTTCTTCTTGATCAGTCTTGCCAGAAGTTTGTCACTTTTATAAGTTTTTAAAAATAATCAACTTCTGGCTTTTTACATCTCTGTTATATCTTTGTTTCCTATTTAACTGTTTTTTCTTATTCTATTTCTTTCACTTTCTTTTGATTTTTCTTTTTAACTTCTGCTCATTACTTTTCAGACTTTCCTGTTTTTGAGTATAAGCATCCGATGCTATAATTTACCTACTAAATAGAGGTGATAAAAAAAAATAGGACTGATATTCCTCAGATGCATAATTGTATGGACATAAGGATTTTTTTAAATATTTCCAGATTATTTGGTAAATAATCACTGTTCCCAGCTTTCTTAGTTTCCCCACCACTTACTCCTTGCCCTGGGCACCTCAGCCCTTTACTCAGGACTGCCGGGACCTACTAATCTCCATTTAGCAACTAAAGGGTTAATGCCTGACACAGCAGGAGGTCTCCAGGAATTTGGTGCCTGTCAGTTGGCCAGCTTCTGTCTTGACAGATCAGTGCCCTTGCCATTTCCATTTTGATTACATTCTTGTCAGGGAATAAACTTCTTATGATTTCAGTTCTTTGAAACCTGTTTAAATTTGCTTTATGGACCAACAAAAGGTCACTTTTAGTAAACATTCCATAAGCACTTCAAAAAATACACATTTTATAGTTGGGTTTAGTGTAGTATATACTTCAATTAAGTCATGTTTGTTAATCTAGCTCAAATGTTCTACATTCTTCTGGGGTGTTGTCTACTTGTTGATATGAAAAATTTGTTACTGTCTCCTTGTAACTATGTCAATTTTGAAGCTTTGTAAATAACTATAAAAAATTTACAACTGTTATATCTTCCTGGTGAATTTAATACTTTATCAATGTGTAAGGAAATTATTTCTGGTAATTTAGTATCTTTGGCATTTTGCCCTAAAATAAAAAATTTTTTCTGATATTACATTACTTTTATTTAGCTTAATATTTGCTTGGTATAACTTTTCCTATGCTTTCTAAAAAATTGTTTTTGATAGAGATATAATTCACATACCGTGAAATAAACCATTTTAAAATATACAATTTAGTGGTTTTTATTATATTCACATGGTTGTATAGTATCACCAGTAATTCCAGAACATTTTCATCACCCTCAAGAGAGACCCTATACCCTTTAGAGTCATTCCAGATCCCCCTTCCCCTCAGCCCCTGGCAAACACTAATCTGTTTATTGTCTCTATAGATTTGCCTGTCCTGGACATTTCATACAAATGGAATCGTACAATATGTAGCCTTTTGTACCTGCCTGTTTTCATTGGGCAAAATGTTTGCAAGGCTAATCCATGTTGTAGCATGTGTAGGTACTTCTTTTTATAACTGAATGATATTCTACTGTATGGCTATACCACATTTGTTTATCTACTCATAAATTGATGGACATTTGGGCTGGTTCCACTTTTGGCGATTATGAATAATGCTGCCATGAACATTGTACAAGTTTTTGTGTGGACATGTTTTCATTTCTCTTGGATATATACCTAGGAGCAGAATTGCTGAGTCATCTGATAACTCAATCTATGATGCTTTGAGGAACTGTCAAACTGTTTTTCAAAGTGGCCAAACTGTTTTTCAAAGTTTTACATCCCCAAAAGCAACATATAAGGGTTTAATTTCTCTGTATCTTCACTAACACTTGTTATTGTCCATTTTTTATAATACCCATCTTAAGTGAATATGAAATGATATCTCATGATGCTCATTTGCATTTCACTAATGCCTATGATGTTGAACATCTTTTCATAAACTTATTGGCTATTTATATTCTTTGGAGAAATGTCTATTCAAATGCTTTGCCTATTTTTAAATTGGATTATTTGTCTTTTTAAAAATATTTATTTAGGGCGCCTGGGTGGCTCAGTTGGTTAAGCAGCTGCCTTCGGCTCAGGTCATGATCCTGGAGTCCTGGGATCAAGTCCTGCATCGGGCTCCCTGCTCGGCAGGGAGTCTGCTTCTCCCTCTGACCCTCTTCTCTCTCGTGCTATCTCTCATTCTCTCTCTCTCAAATAAATAAATAAAATCTTTAAAAAAAATAAAAATATTTATTTGAGAGAGAAAGTGAGTGGGTGGGAGGGGCAGAGGGAGAAAGAGAGAGAGAAACTTTAGCAGACTCTGCACTCAGTGCAGAGCCCAATGTGGGGCTCGATCTCACAACCCCGAGATCATGACCCTGAGATCATGATCTGAGCCGAAACCAAGGATCAGACACTTAACTGACTGTGCCACCCAGGTGCCCCAAGGGTTATTTGTCTTTTTGTTAAGGTTGATTTGTATGAGATCATATATTCCGAAAATTAGAGTCTTACCAGATATATGATTTGCAAATATTTATTCCCATTCTGAGCTGCTTTTTCACTTTCTTAATAGTATCTTCTGAAGCAAGAAAATAATAATAATAATTTTGATAATGTCTAATTATCTATTTCTTTTGTCATTTCTTGCTTGTGCTTTAAGTATCAGATCCCAGAAACCAGTGTCTAATCCAAAGTTATTTGTTTTTTTTTCAGTTTTTATTTAAATTCCAGTTAATTAACATATAGTGTCATATTAGTTTCAGATGTACAATATAGTATTCAACACTTCCATACCTCACCCTGTGCTCATCACAACAAGTGCACTTCTTAATCTCCATCACCTATTTCACCCATCCCTCTAGCCTCCTCCACTCTGGTAACCATCAGATTGTTCTCTATAATTAAGAATCTGCTTCTTGTTTTGTCTCTCTCTCATTGTTTTTTCTTTTGCTTGTTTTGTTATTTAAATTCCACATATGAATGAAATCATATGGTATTAGTCTTTCTGTGACTGACTTATTTTTCTTAGCAGTATATTCTTTAGTTCCATCCACATCATTGCAAATGGCAAGATTTTATTCATTTTTATGCCTGAGTAATATTCTCTTATAAATATATAACACATTTTTGTTATCCATTCATCAATCAATGGATAATTTTGTTGCTTTCATACCATGGGTATTGTAATAATGCTGCTATAAACATAGGAGTTTATGTATCCCTTTGAATTAGTGCTCTTGTATTCTTTGGTTAAATACCCACTAGCTCCATTGCTGGATCATAAGGTAGTTCCATGGTTAACTTTTTAAGGAATCTCCATACTGTTTCCACAGTGGCTGCACCAGTTTGCATTCCCACCAACAGTGCAAGAGGATTTCTTTTGCTTCACATCCTTTTGAACACATGATGTTTCTTGTGTTGTTGATTTTATCCATGCTGACAGGTGTGAGGTGATATATTATTGTAGTTTTGATTTGCATTTTCTGATGGTAATTGATGATGAACATCTTTTCATGTATCTCTTGGCCATGTTTGGTAGAATTCACCTGTGAAGCCATCTGGTCCTAGACTTTTGTTTGTTTGGAGTTTCCTAATTACTGATTCAATTTCTATGCTGGTTATTGTTCTGTTCAAGTTTTCTATTTCTTCCTGTTTCAGTTGTGGTAGTTTATATATTTCTAGGAACTTATCATTTCCTCTAGTTTGTCCAATTTTTGGCATATAGTTTTTTCATAATATTCTCTAATCATTATTTGTATTTCTGTGGTATTGGTTGTTAGTTCTCCTCTCTCATTTGTGAGTTTATTTGAACCCTTCCTCCTTTTTACTTGACAAGACTGGTTTATCACTTTTATTGATTTTTTTCAAAGAACCATCTCCTGGTTTCATTGATGTTTTCTTTTTTAAAAATTTTATATATCATTTATTTTTTTATTTAAATTCAATTAGCCAACTTAGTTGTTAGTTATAGATGTAGTGTTCAATAATTTATCAGTTTCATATAACAGCCAGTGCTCATCACATCACATGCCCTCCTTAATGCCCATCACCCAGTTACCCCATCCCCCCACTCACCTCCCCTCCAGCAACCCTCAGTTTGTTTCCTAGAGCTAAGAGTCTTTCATGGTTTTTCTCCCTCTCTGATGACTTCCCATTCAGTTTTCCCTCGCTTCTCCTATGATCCTCTGTGCTGTTTCTTATATTCCACATATGGATAAAACTATAAAATTGCCTTTTTCTGGTTGACTTAACTTTGCTCAGCATAGTACCCTCCAGTTCCACTCACATTGATGTAAATCATAAGTATTACTCCTTTCTGTGTCTTTGGGGTAAATACTCAGTAGTGCAATTGCTGAGTCATAGCTATTTTAAAATAAAATAAAAAATAAATAAAAAGCAAAAAAAAAGAATTACCATCTTCATAGCAAATTTTTTGTTTATTTATTCAATCACTTTACTTATAGATCAAATCAGATTTCTTTTTGAGTAAGTTTTGGAGTTTGTATCACTCTCATAATTTGTCCATTTCATCTAAATCATCTATTGTGGGTTGGTATAGAGCTGCTCATGGTATTCCGTTATAATTCTTTTTTTATTTCTGTAGGGTCAATAATAATAACCCCTCCTTCATTCCTGAATTTCTTAATTTGAGGGCTTTTTGTTGTTGCTGTTGTTAATCTAGTTAAAGGTTTGTTGTGTTTGTTAATCTTTTCAAAGAACCAACTTTTGGTTTTGTTGATTTTCTCTAATGCTTTCTTATTCTCTGTTTAATTATTATATTCTTCCTTCTGGTTCACATATTTTTGAATTTCCCAAAGTGCTCTCTGATATTAATTTCTAATTTCACACCCTTGTGATTAGAGAACATACTTTGTATGAATGGAATCCTTTTAAATTTACAGAAGCTTGTTTTATGGCTTAGAATATGATCTATCCTGGAGAATGTTCAATGTGTACTTAAGAAGAATGTGTATTCTGCTGTTTTGGGGTGAAATGTTTTAAAGATGTCTGTTAGGACTCATTTGTGCATAGTGTTGTGCAAGTCTTCTGTTTCTCTATTGATTTTATGTGCAGTTGTTCTATTCATTATTGAAAGTGGAGTATTAAAGTCTCTAGCATTTGTCATTGAATTTTCCCTTCAATTCTATCAGTTTTTGCTCCAACTATTTAGGGCTCTGTTCTTAAGGTTATATATTTATAATGATTATATATTCTTTAAGGATTGACCCTTTTGTCCTTATAAAGTGTCCTTACATATCTTTAGCAATGTTTTTAAACATCTACTTCATCTGACATTAGTATAGACACTCCAACTTCCTTCTGGTTGCAGTTTGTATGATTTTTTTTTACTTTCTTTTTTTTTTAATTTTATTATGTTATGTTAGTCACCATACAATACATCATTAGTTTTTGATGTGCTGAATCACGATCCATTGTTTTCGTATAACACCCAGTGCTCCATGCAGTACGTGCCCTCCTTATTACCCATCACCGGGCTAACCCATCCCCCCAACCCCCCTCCCCTCTAAAACCCTCCCCTCTGTTTTTTTCTCAGAGTCCATAGTCTCTCATGGTTCATCTCTCCCTCAGATTTCCACCCCCTTCATTTTTCCCTTCCTTCTGATGTCCTCCATGCTATTCCTTATGTTCCACAAATAAGTGAAACCATATGATAATTGACTTTCTCTGCTTGACTTACTTCACTTAGCATAATCTCCAGACCCATCCATGTTGATGTAAAAGTTGGGTATTCATCCTTTCTGATGGCTGAGTAATATTCCATTGTATATATGGACCACATCTTCTTTATCCATTCATCTGGTAAAGGGTATCTTGGCTCTTTCCACACTTTGGCTATTGCGAACATTGCTGCTATGCACATTGGGGTGCATATGGCCCTTCTTTTCACTGCATCTGTGACTTTGGGGTAAATGCCCAGGCGTGCAATTTCTGGGTCATAGGGTAGCTCTATTTTTAATTTTTTGAGGAAACTCCACACTGTTTTCCAAAGTGGTTGTACCAATGTGCATACCCACCAACAGTGTAAGAGGGTTCCCCTTTCTCCACAACCTCTCCAACATTTGTTGTTTCTTCCCTTGTCCTTTTTTGCCATTCTAACTGGTGTAAGGTGGTATCTCAATGTGGTTTTGATTTGAATTTCCCTGATGGCTAATGATGATGAACATTTTTTCATGTGTCTGTTAGCCATTTGTATGTCTTCTTCAGAGAAGTGTCTGTTATATCTTCTGCCCATTTAGTGACTTGATTATTTGTTTTTTGGGAGTTGAATTTGAGAAGTTCTTTATAGATCTTGGATACCAGCCCTTTATCTGTAGTGTCATTGCAAATATCTTCTCCCATTCTGTGGGTTGCCTCTTTGTTTTGTTGACTGTTTCCTTTGCTGTGCAGAAGTTTTGATCTTGATGAAGTCCCAAAAGTTCATTTCTGCTTTTGTTTCACTAGCTTTTGGAGATGTATCTTGAAAGAAGTCACTGTGGCCGATGTCAAAGAGGTTACTGCCTATGTTATCCTCTAGGATTTTGATGGATTCCTGTCTCACATTGAGGTCTTTCATCCATTTTGAGTTTATCTTTGTGTATGGTGTTAGAGAATGATCAAGTTTCATTCTTCTGCATGTGACTCTCCAATTTTCCTAGCACCATTTATGGAAGAGACTGTTTTTTTTCCATTTCATATTTTTTCCTGCTTTGTTGAAGATTATTTGACCATAGAGTTGAGGGTCCATATCTGTGCTCTCTATTCTGTTCCATTAGTCTATGTGTCTGTTTTTGTGCCAGTATCAGGCTGTCTGGGTGATCACAGCTTTGTACTCTAGCTTGAAATTGGGCAACGTGATGCCCCCAGTTTTCTTTTTCGTTTTCAACGTTTCCTTGGCAATTCAGTGTCTTTTCTGATTCCATACAAATTTTAGGATTGTTCCAGCACTTTGAAAAATGTCATTGGAATTTTGATCAGGATGGCATTGAAGGTATAGATTGCTCTGGGTAGCATAGACATCTTAACAATGTTCATTCTTCCAATCCATGAGCATGGAATGTTTTTCCAACTTTTTGTGTCTTCTTCAACTTCTTTCATGAGTGTTCTGTAGTTCCTAGAGTATAGATCCCTTACCTCTTTGGTTAGGTTTATTCTGAGGTATCTTATGCTTTTTGGTGCTATTATAAATGGAATCGTTTCTCTAATTTCTCTTTCTACAATTGCGTCGTTAGTGTATAAGAAAGCAACTGATTTCTGTGCATTGATTTTTCTACCCTGCCACATTACTAAATTGCTGTATGACTTCTAGTAATTTGGGGGTGGAGTCTTTTGGGTTTTCCACATAAAGTATCATGTCATATGCAAAAAGAGAGAGTTTGACTTCCCCTTTGCCAATTTGAATACCTTTTATTTCTTTTTGTTGTCTGATTGCTGTTGCCAGGACATCTAGTACTCTGTTGAACAATAATGGTGAGAGTGGGGATCCTTGACGTGTTCCTGTTCTTAAGGGAAAGGCTCTCAGCTTTTCCCCATTGAGGATGATATTCGCTCTGGGTTTTTCATAGATGGATTTTATGAACATGAGGAATGTTCCCTCTATCCCTATACTCTGAAGAGTTTTAATCAAGAAAGGATGCTGTATTTTGTCAAATGCTTTTTCTGCATCACTTGAGAGGACACTATGGCTCTTCTCTCTCCTGTTCTTAATGTGTTCTATCACATTGATTGATTTGCGAATGTTGAACCACCCTTGCATCCTGGGGATAAATCCCACTTGGTTGTGGTAGATGATCCTTTTTAATGTATCGTTGGATCCTATTAGCTAGGATTTTGTTGAGGATTTTGGAATCCATATTCATCAGGGATATTGGTCTGAAATTCTCCTTTTTGTTGGGGTTCTATGCCTCGTTTGGGCATTAAGGTAATGCTGGCCTCATAGAATGAGTTTGGAAGTTTCCCTTCTGTTTCTATTTTTTGAAACAGCTGCAGTAGAATAGGTGTTATTTCTTCTTTAAATGTTTGGTAGAATTTCCCTGGGAAGTCATCAGACCCTGGACTCCTGTTTTTTTGGGAGGTTTTTGATCACTGCTTCAATCTTGTTAGTGGTTATTGGCCTATTCAGGTTGTCAATTTCTTCCTGTTTCAGTCTTGGCAGCTTATAGGTTTCCAGGAAGGCCTCCATTTCATCCAGATTGCTCAGTTTCTTGACATATAGTTGTTCATAATAATTTCTAATAATTGTTTCTATTTCTTTGGTGTTAGTCGTGATCTCTCCCATTTCATTCATAATTTTATTAATTTGGGTCCTTTCTCTTTTCTTTTGGGAAAGTCTGGCCAGTGGTTTATCGATCTTATTAATTCTTTCAAAGAACCAGCTGCTAGTTTCCTTTGACTGATCTACTGCGTTTCTGGTTTCTAATTCATTGATCTCTGCTCTAATCTTAATTATTTCTCTTAAATGCATGGCTTAGGCATCATTTGCTGCTTTCTCTCTAGTTCTTTAAGGTGTAGAGTTAGTTGGTGAATTTGGGATTTTTCTATTTTTTTGAGCGAGGCTTAGATGGCTACGTATTTCCCCCTTAGGACCGCCTTTGCAGTATCCCATAGGTTTTGGACCGATGTGTTTTCGTTCTCATTATTTTCCATGAATTGTTTAAGTTCTTCTTCGATTTCCTGGTTGACCCAAACATTCTTGAGCAGAGGGGTCTTTAGCTTCCAAGTGTTTGAATTTCTTCCAAATTTTTTCTTGTGATTGAGTTCCAGTTTTAAAGCCTTGTGGTCTGAGAATATGCAGGGAATAATCTCAATCTTTTGGTATCAGTTGAGACCTGATTTGTGACCCAGTATGTGGTCTACTGTGGAGAAAGTTCCATGTGCACTCAAGAAGAATGAGTATTCTGTTGTTTTAGGGTGGAATGTTCTGTATATATCTATGAGGTCCATCTGGTCCAGTGTTATCATTCAAAGCTCTTGTTTCCTTGTTGATTTTCTGCTTAGATGATCTGTCCATTGCTGAGAGTGGAGTATTGAGGTCTCCTACCATTAACGTATTGTTATCAATATGACTCTTTATTTTGTTTAAAGGTAAGCTTATGTAGATGACTGCTCCCATGTTGGGGGCATAGATATTTACAATTGTTAGACCCTTTAAGAATGATAGAGTGTCCTTCTGTGTCTCTTAACTACAGACTTTGCTTTAAAATCTAATTTGTCTGATATAAAAATTGCTACCCCCACTTTCTTTTGAGGTCCGCTGGCATGGAAGGTGGATCTCCAGCCCTTCACTTTCAGTCTGGATGTATCTTTAGTTTCAGAATGAGTCTCTTGTAGACAGCATATGGATGGGTCCTGTCTTTTTATCCAATCTGCAACCCTGTGCCATTTTATGGGAGCAATTAGGCCATTCACATTGAGAGTGATTATTGAAAGATATGAATTAATTGTCATCATGTTGCCTGTGAAGATGTTGTTTTTATAGATTGTCGCTGTAAATTTCTGTTGTATGTTACTCTTGGGGTCTTTCTCCTTTTATGGAACCCCCCATTAATATTTCTTGCAGGGCCAGCTTAGTGGTTACTTATTCTTTCAATTTCTGCCGGCCTTGGAAGGTCTGCAACTCTCCATCCACTCTAAATGACAGCCTTGCTGGATAAAGTATGCTTGGCTGCATGTTCTTCTCATTTAGTACCCTGAATATGTCTTGCCAGGCCTTTCTGGCTTGCCAAGTCTCTGCGGATAGGTCTGACGTTATTCTGATGTTCCTCCCTCTGCATGTAAGGAATCTCTTCCCCCTAACTGCCCTTAAGATGGTTTCCTTGGTGCTAAGATTTGCAGGTTTTAGTATTACATGCCAGGGTGTTGGCCTGTTTTCCTTGATCTTTGGAGGGTTCCTCTCTGCCTCTATTACACGAATGTTTGTTTCATGCCCCAGATTAGGGAAGTTCTCAGCTACTATTTGCTCAAATACATCTTCTACTCCCCTCTCTTCTCCACTCCCTCCAGGATTCCAATTATTCTGACATTGGAATGCTTCATGGTGTCACTTATTTCTCTGATTCTATTTTCATGGATTCTAAGTTGTTTTTCCCTGGCCTCCTCTTTTCCCTTTTTATCTATTAAATTGTCTTCCAGGTCACTTATTCATTCTTCTGCCTCACTTACCCTAGCTGTTTGATTATCCAAATTAGATTGGATCTCATTGATAGCATTTTTAAGTTCTGCCAATTCAGCTTTCATTTCTGCCATTAGAGACTCTAAGTTGCCATTAATTGATTTCTCCATTCTAGCTATTGTCTTCACAATTGCTAGCCTGACTCCATCTCTGGCATCTTGGTTATATCTGCATCCATTTGTAAATCTGTAGCATAAGTCATAATCTCTGAGTCTTTCCTATTTTGGGGGTTCCTCCTCCCAGTCGTTCTGTTGAGGGGTGGTTGAGGGAATGTATAAAGTCCAAATTATTGACCAGAACCCAAGCAAGATGCGCCTGTTTTCTAGGGACCTGAGGGTTGCTGGCCTCTTGTTTTCCCGGCCTGTCTTCTGGGGGAGGGGCCTGCCACACTGTTACTCAGGCAACCCTGTTTGGGCGAAGTTGCCCTGCCCCCCTGTGGCAGGGGATGGGCTCAGTGGGAACCAGTTTTTAGGGCTTTTATTCTCTGGTGGCCTCCCCTGGTGGCTTTCTGTGTCTCCTCCGAGAGTCAGAGCAGAAGAGACCATTTCCAACCCTCTGCCTCAGAGCAGAGAGATCGCAGTCTGTTCTTCAGTGAGCTCTCCAGGCCACACTGTCTCTGTTTCTGTCTGTGCTGCTATAAACTGCAGTGTCCTGGGTTGTGTGCCCGTCTGCAGTGCTCCCAGTCCTGCCTCCAGGTCGGGGCACATCTCTGCCCTTTGTGCTTCTAAAACCGCCAGTGTCACCCAGTTCGCAAGCGTGACCCTGCTGCTCCGGGTTTCCATCCCAGGGGCTGCCCTAAAGTCCTTTCCCCACCACTACTGGTCTGTAAGTCTGTGCCCGGTCCCCAGCGTGTGAGGCTGTCACTCACTGTGGTGTAGGATCCCCACAGCCAGGCTCCCTCCCACTGCCGCTTATCCTCCGATATCTGCCTGCGGAATCATGGCTCCACACTTACTCCCTGAGATCAACCGCCTATGATATTCTGTTTGTAGAGATCCAGATCTCTCTTCTTACATATCAGCCTAATTTCGTGGGTGCTCAGAGTGGTCTGGTAGATATCCAGCTCAATTCCGGGGACCAGTTGGAATAGGGTCCCCTACTCCTCCGCCATCATTTCTCTCTCGTTTTTTTTTTTTTTTTAAGATTTATGTATTTATTTTAGAGAGAGCGAGAGCATGTGTGTTCAAGTGGGGAGAGGGGCAGAGGGCACGTGCCCTCTTTAATACCCATCACCGGGTACCCCATCCCCCAACCCCCCTCTCCTTTGAAACCCTCAGTTTGTTTCCTGGAGTCTATAGTCTCTCATGGTTTGTCTCCCCCTCTGATTTCCCCCCGCTTCAGTTTTCCCTTCCTTCCCCTAATGTCCTCTGTGCTATACCTTATATTCCACAAATAAGTGAAACCATATGAAAATTGTCTTTCTCTGCTGACTTACTTCACTTAGCATAATCCCCTCCACTTCCATCCATGTCGATGCAATGGTGGGTATTCACCCTTTCTGATGGCTGAGCAATATTCCATTGTATATATGAACCACATCTTCTTTATCTGTTCTTCTGTCAAAGGGCTTCTTGGCTCCTTCCACAGTTTGGCTATTGTGGACATTGCTGCTATGAACATTGGGGTGCATGTGCCCATTCTTTTTACTACATCTGTGTCTTTGGGGTAAATACCCAGTAGTGCAATTGCTGGGTCATAGGGTAGCTCTATTTTTAACTTTTTGAGGCACCTCCACACTGTTTTCCAAAGTGGCTGTACCAACTTGCATTCCCACCAACAGTGTAAGAGGGTTTTCCTTTCTCCACAACCTCTCTGACATTTGTTGTTTCCGGCCTTGTTAGTCTTTGCCATTCTAACTGGTGTGAGGCGGTTTTTCAATGGGGTTTTGATTTGAATTATCCTGATGGCTAATGGTGATGAACATTTTTTCATGTGTCTGTTAGCCATTTGTATGTCTTCTTTGGAGAAGTGTCTGTTCATGTCTTCTGTCCATTTTCTGACTGGATTATTTGTTTTTTGGGTGTTGATTTGAGAAGTTCTTTATAGATCTTGGATACTGGCCCTTTATTTGTAGTGTCATTTGCAAATATCTTCTCCCATTCTGTGGACTGCCTCTTTGTTTTGTTGACTGTTTCCTTTGCTGTGCAGAAGCTTTTTATCTTGATGAAGTCCCAAAAGTTCATTTTTGCTTTTGTTTCCCTTGTCTTTGGAGACGTGTCTTGAAAGAAGTTGCTGTGGCCAATGTCGAAGAGGTTACTGCCTGCATTCTCCTCTAGGATTTTGATGGATTCTTGCCTCACATTGAGGTCTCTAATCCATTTAGAGTTTATCTTTGTGTATGGTGTAAGAGAATGGTTGAGTTTCATTTTTCTGTATATAGCTCTTATCTGCCCCTTTCTTTGGTTCTTTCTGGTGATCTAGCTGGCCTATAGTTTAGCCTGTTGCTCTTAATTAAATGAACTTATTGTTTTTAAGCACACCCTTAGGCTTAAGCTTCTCTACACTCTGTTTTAAGTAAAGTCAGTTCCTTTGGGGAAAGTGTCAGAGCTTTCTTGTCTTTTGGATTGCCTCTCTCCATGGCAAACCCTCTGAGCCAGTGCTGTGAGTGTTGGGTTGGGCAGTTACCTTCAATCTTCTCCATTTGCTTATCCTGGTGTGAAACGCTTGGCATATGAACAATTTGAAGTGAGGGTGGTCAGGACCAAATATTCTAAACCTGTTGTACCCTGACGAGTAGCCTTCATTCCATGGGTGGGAATTAGGTAGATAGAAGGGAATCTTCAACCTCTTAGCCACACTTGCCATTGCAACTTGGAGCTGGAAAGGATGTGAAGTGCTGGCTGGCTGTTCCACTTAGTGAGGTAGCATATCATTTGATTGGATGATCTCCTTAAGGAGAAAAATGAGGCATGGATAGCTATGTATTTCCCCCTTAGGACCGCCTTTTTGGGGGGCTTTTGTTCTCTGGTGGCTTTCCCTGGCAGCTTTCAGTGTCTCTTCCATGAGTTAGAGCAGAAGAGACCATTTCCAACCCTCTGCCTCAGAGCAGAGAGCCCGCAGTCTGTTCTTCAGTGAGCTCTCCAGGCCACACTGTCTCCGTTTCTGTCTGTGCTGCTATAAACTGCAGCGGCCTGGGTTGTGCGCCCTTCCACAGCGCCCCCAGTCCTGCCTCCAGGTCGGGGCACATCTCTGCCCTTTTTGCTTCTAAAACCGCCAGCCGCTCCCAGTTCGCATGCGCGACCCCGCTGCTTCTGGTTTCCACATCGGGGGCTGCCCTAAAGTCCTTTCCCTGCCGCTACCGGTCTGCGAGTCTGTGTTCCATCCCCTGCGGGAGGCTGTCGCTCACCAGCAGTGTAGGATCCCCATGGACAGGCTCCCTCCCGTTGCCGTTTATCCTCTGATATTTCCCCCCGGAATCAGGGCTCCCCGCTTTGTACCTCAAAACCAACCGCCTGCGATATTCTGTTTGTAGAGATCCAGATCTTCTTACATCTCAGGCTGGTTTCGTGGATGCTCAGAGTGGTCTGGTAGTTATCCAGCTCAATTCCAGGGACCAGTTGAAATAGTGTCCCCTACTCCTCCGCCATCTTTCCTCAGTCTCTCTTTATGTCTTTTTCTATTCTGAATGACAGCCCTCCTGGATAAAGTATTCTTGTTGCATGTTTTTGTCATTTAGTTCCTTTAATATTTCATGCCAGTCTTTTCTGGCCTGCCAGGTGTCTGTGGACAGGTCTGCTGCCAGCCTTATGTTTCTATGTTTGTAGATTAAGGACCTCTTGTCCTGAGCTGCTTTAAGGATTTTTGTCTTTATGTCTGAAATTTGCAAGCTTCACTATAATATACTGAGGTGTTGACCTATTTTTGTTTATTTTGAGGGCTGTTCTCTGTGCCACCTGGATTTGAATGCCTGTTTCCTTCCTCAGATAAGGGAAGTTTTCACCTATAATTTGTTCAAATAAAGCTTCTGCCTCCCCCGCCGAGATCCCAATTATTCTAATATTATTTGACTTTATGGGATCACTGATCTCTTGAATTCTGCCCTCATGATCCAGTTGTTTTTTCTCTTTTTCCTAGCTTCCTTATTCTCCAGCATTTTGTCTTCTATATCACTGACACTCTCTTCTGTCTCATTTATCCTAGCTGTTAGAGCCTCCATTTTTTACTGTGTGTCCATAATAGCCTTTTAAATTTCAGCCCGATTGGATTTTAGTTCTTTTATTTCTCCAGTAAAGGATTCTCTAGTGTCTTCTATGCTTTTTTAAGCCCAGCTAGTATGTTTATAACCATTGTTTTGAATTCTAGTTTTGACATCTTACTTATATCCATATTGATTAAATCACTGGCAGTGAGTACTGTCCTGTTCTTTCTTTTTGGGTGAGTTTCTCCATCTCATCACTTTTTCCAGAAAAGAATACATGAAAGAGAGAAAAAATACAAAAATAGCAACAACAACAATGCTGAGAAATACAAACAAAATAAACCTGAAGAAAACAGAAAGAAACAAAAAAAACTCACTTATTTATATTTTTGTTTCCTCCACGAAAACAAGGTTGAGACAGCCTTTCTCAGCTGGGTGTTTTTTGTTTGTTTTTTAACCAACTGATAACGTCACTTTGTTGTGTCCTGACTTTAGGCAGACTCTGATTCAGCCTCCAACTTTGAGCCCAGAATTTTGTTTAGTATACCCTGTATATGCTGTCTCTTAAAGCCAACGTTCTAAGGCAGGAGTTTTTTAATCTAAAACTTGGTGGCTTGAAACAGCAAACATCTAGAAGAGAGGGAATGATGGCAGAGTAGGGGGACCCAAAGCTCACCTCATCCTACAGATAGAACTAGATAACACTCACAAAAGTGTAAATAACCCAGGAAATGACCCAAAGACTGGCAAAACAAACCCCATAACCAAAGGTAGAAAATAGGCCACATCGAAGAAGGTAGGAAAGGCAAAGACACTATTTGAGATTTAAATGGAATGTGGCTATTCTCAGGTGGGAGGGAGCTGGGAGCACAGTGAAGGGCCACAAACAGATGATTACACTGAGGTCTTCACATGGGGAAGACAAACACCCATAATATTTGGCTTTGGAAGTGAGATAAGCCAAATTTCATGAGTTCTTAAAGCCAGTGAGAATTAAAGCCTGGAATTTAAAAATCAGTAAGCTGGGCTCTGGAGGAGCCCTGAAGGCATTAGAAAACTGAGTCCTTGACCTTAAAGAGGCAGCACACCAAACAGCCTGAACAGATACAACATAGAACCAGTAGTTTAAAAAGTGCCTGCGGCACATGGGAGAGAGAAAAATTTACTCATCTCATAGCATGGCCTGGAGAGCCAGAGATCACAAGGAGACCCCTCCAAGAACAAAGGAGCTGGCAGGCACCATTTCCCTTCTCCACCCCGTCATAAATACATGGCCACCTGTGGAAAACAGTGCAGCACCAACACTCACTACTTGCTTGCACCAAGCCCCCCACCCCTTGTGCTTCAGCAGATCTGCCTTCCCCAGTCATGCTTGCACCACACCCAGTGCTGTGGGGCCCCTCCCTCAGAAGACCAATACAAACCTTGCCAGTACCATGTCTCCCAATCCACACCTTTTGTGGGGCCTTGGTCCTGGAAGCTGCAGAGAGCACTGCAAAAGACTGACATTTTAAGACATTCCTTCTTAAAAATGCACACCCTGGGGTGCCTTGGTGGCTCAGTCACTTAAGCGTCTGCCTTTGGCTTAGGTCATGATCCCAGGGTCCTGGGATTAAGCCCCGCATTGAGCTCCTGCTCAGTGGAGAGCCTGCTTCTCCCTCTGCCTCTGCCTGCTGCTCACCCACTTGTGCTCATTCTCCCTCTCTGTCAAATAAGTAAATAAAATATTTTTTAAAAAGCACACCCCACCTATGCATGCTTTGACGATCCCCTTAGACCTGCCCAATCCAGGCAGTGGTGGCTCCAGGTCTCTTAGCAACAAGACCAGCATGTACCTTGGTAAAATACACCCACCACTGCCAGGGACCAAACAATGCCCACAACAGGCAAAGAGAGTCATTGTAGACCAAAGGACTGAAGGGAAAAGCAGGAAGAATACAGCAGGGCACAGACAACATATAGAGGAGTCACTCCCTGATGTGCCATGTCCTTGGGGACATGGGACACTGCACTGCAGGACATTTCAGTACCTCTTCTTCATAACAACATTACCCTCAAGAACAGGAGATATAGCTGACTTTCCTAACAAAGAGAAACAGACAATGAGAGAAAAAATGAGAAGACTGAGAAATACGTCCCAAATGAAAGAACAAGAGCACAATACATCAAGAGACATAAGCAAAATGGATATAAGAAATATGCCTGATAGAGAATTTAAAGTAATGATATAAAGATACTCACTGAACTTGAGAAAAGGGAGAAGGACACCAGTGAGACCCTTAGCAAGGAGATAAAAAAGAACCAATCAGAGATAAAGAACACAATAAATGAAATTTAAAAATGCACCTTATAGAGTAAATAGCGGGCTGGAGGAAGCAGAAGAATGAATTAATGACCTGGAAGACAGGAATGGAATGTAACCAAGCTGAGCAAATGAGAGGTAAAAATCATGTAAATTGAGTCTTAGGATAATCAGTGATTCCATCAAATGTAATAATATTCAGATTATAGGGGTCCAAGAAGAAGTGAGAGAAAAGGGAGCAGAAAATTTATTTGAATAAAAAAAATAGCTGAAAGCTTCCCTAATCTGGGCAAGAAAACAGATATTCATATCCAAGAGCTCCAGAGATCCCCCCCCAAAAAAATCAGCTCACGGAGGTTCACAAGACACATAGCAATTACAATGGCAAAAATTAGTGATAAAGAAAAAATTAAGCTGTAAGAGAAAAGAAGACCATTACACACAAGGAAAAAACCCATAAGGCTATTTGTGGATTTTCAGCAGAAACTTCACATGGCAGAAGGGAATGGCATGATATATCCAAATTGCTGAATGGAGAAACTCTGAAGCCAAGAATACCCCATCCAACGAGGCTATCACTCTGAATAGAATGAGAGATAAAGAGTCTCTCAGACAAAACAAACAAAAACAAAATAACAATAACAACAGCAACAACAACAAAAACCCAAAGCAGTTCATGATCATTAAACCAGCCCTGCAAGAAATATTAAAGGGAACACTTCGAGTGGAAATGAAAGACCAAAAGTTACAGTATGAAGGTAAGAAACACAAAAAAACAATAAAAATGAATATTTCTGTAAAAAATAACATCAAAAAACTCATAAAAGTATGTAAAATATGACAACATATACCTAAAACATGAGTAGGAGAGTAAAGAATGAGTTCAAACTTAAATGACCATCAACTTAACACAAATTGCTATATGCAGAAGAGGTTATATACAAACCTAATGGTAACCACAAATCAAAAACCAGTATTACATATACAAAGAGTAAAGATAAAGAAATCCAAATATATCTCTAAAGAAAACCAGCAAACCATGAGAGAGAAATAGAAGGATCAGAGAAAACCTTCACAACCACAAAACAAGTAATAAAATGGCAATAAATATATAACTATCAACAATTACTTTGAATGTAATAGGGCTAAACGGTCCAAATAAAATACATAGGGTAAAAAGGTGGGTGAAAAAACAAGGCCCATCTATACTACCTACAGGAGACTTATTTTAGACTGAAAGACACCTGCTGATTGAAAATGAGAGAATGGAAAACTATCTATCATACAAATGGATGTCAAAAGAAAGCCAGAGTAGCAATACTTCTTTAGGATAAACTAGACTTTAAAACAAGTCTGTAACAAGAGACAAAGAAGGACACTATATCATAATAAAGGGGATAATCCAACAAGAAGATATAACAATTGTAAATATTTGTATACTCAACACAGGAGCACCCAAATACATAAAGCAGTTAATAACAAAAATAAAGGAATAGTTGATAATAATACATTAGTAGGGGACTTTAATACCCCACTAACATCAATGGACAGATAATCGAAACAGAAAATGAACAAGGAAACAATGACTTTGAATGATACACTGGAACACATGGATTTAACAGATATGTTCAGAACATTCCATCCTAAAACAGCAGAATACACATTCTTTTAAAGTACCCATGAAACAGTCTCCAGAATAGATCACATATTAGCCCACAAAACACAAACCCCAACAAATTAAAGAAGATCAAAATCATACCATGTATATTTTCTGACCAAAACACTATGAAACTAGAAGTCAACCACAAGAAAAAATCTGGAAAGAGCACAAATACATGGAAGATAAATAATATGCTACTAAACAATGTATGCATAAAATAAGAAATCAAAGAATAAATTTAAAAATACATGGTAACAAATGAAAATGAAAACACAATGGTCCAAAACCTTTGAGATGCAGCAAAAGCAGTCCTAAGAGAGAAGTATATAGCAATACAGGCCCACCTCAAGAAGCAAGAAAAATCTCAGTTAAAAAAAAATGAATCTTACACCTAAAGAAGCTAGAAAAAGAACAAAAAAAATAACCCAAAGCCAGCAGAAGGGAATAAATAATACAGATTAGAGCAGAAATAAATGATACACCAAATTAAAAAAAAAAGAAAACATCAATGAACCAGGAGGTGGTCCTTTGAAAATATCAATAAAGTTGATAAATCTCTTGCCAAACTTGTCAAGAAAAAAAGAGGAAGGATTCAAATAAATAAACTCACAAATGAGAGAGGAGAAATAACAACCAACACTACAGAAATATAAATAATCAGAATATTATGAATAAAACTATATGCCAAGAAACTGGACAACCTAGAAATATATAAACTACCACAACTGAAACAGGAAGAAATAGAAAACTTGAACAGATCAATAAACAGAAAAGAAATTGAATCAATAATCAAGAAGCTCCAAACAAACAAAAGTCCAGGACTAGCTGGCTTCACAGGCAAATTCTACCAAACATTTAAAGAAGAGTTAATGCCTGGTCTTTTCAAACTATTAGAAAAAATAGGAAAGGAACAAAAACTTCAAAATTCATTCTATGAGGCCAGCATTAGCCTGATAGCAAAACCAGATAAAGACTCCACTAAAAAAAGAGAACTACAGGCCAATATCCCTGATGAACATGGAGGCAGAAATAATAAAATACTAGCAAATGAATATAACAGTACATTAAAAGAATCACTTACCATGATCAAGTGGGATTCATTCATTGTTTGCAAGGGTGGTTCAGTATTTGCAAATTAATCAATGTGATACATCACAGCAATAAGAAAAAGAATATGAACCATATGATCAGGGCACCTGGGTGGCTCAAATGGTTAAGCATCTGCCTTCAGCTCAGGTCATGATCCCAGGGTTCTGGGATCGAGCCCCACATCAGGCTCCTGGCTCAGGGAGGAGCCTACTTCTCCCTCTTCCTCTGCCTCTCCCCCTGTTCATGCTCTCTCTCTGTATCTCTGTGTCTCAAATGAATAAATACAATCTTTAAAAAAGAAGAGAGAACCATATGATCATTTCAATAGATGCAGAAAAAATATTTGGCAAAGCACTACATCCATTCTTGATAAAAACCCTTAACAAAGTAGGTTTAGAGATATACCTCAACAAAATAAAGGCCGTATATGAAAAACCCACAGCTAACATCATCCTTAATAGGGAAAAACTGAGAGCTTTTCCCCTAACATCAGGAAGAAGAAAAGGATGTCTACTCTCACAGCTTTTATTCAACAAATGACTGGAAGTCCTAGCCACAGCAATCAGAAAACAACAACAACAACAAAAAGTAAAAGGCATCAAATTGATAAGGAAGAAGTAAAACTTTCATTTGCAGATGACATGATACTATACATTTAAAAAGCCAAAAGACTCCACCAAAAAAAATGCCAGAACCGATAAATAAATTCAGTAAAGTCACAGGATACAAAATCAATGTAAAGATATCTGTTGCATATCTATTCACCAATAATGAATCAGTCAAGAGAGAAATTAAGAAAACAAACACATTTACAACTGCATCCAAAATAATAAGATACCTAGGAATAAATCTAACCAAAGAGGTGAGAGACCTGTACTCCAAAAACTATAAAACAGTGACAAAAGAAACTGAAGATGATACAAAGAAATGGAAATTCCATGCTCATGGATTGGAAGGAAAATTAGTGTTAAAATATTTATACTACCCAAAGCAATCTACACAATTAATGCAATCCCTATCAAAATGCCAAAAGCACTTTTCACAAAACTATAACAAAAAAATCCTAAAACTTGTATGAAACCACAAAAGACCCTGAATAGCCAAAGCAACGTCAAAAAAGGAAAGCAAAGCTGGAAGCATCACAATTCCAGACTTCAAGTTTTATTACAAAGCTGTAGTAATAAAAAGAGTGTGGTACTGGCACAAAAGTAGACACAGATTAATGGAATTGAATAGAAAACCCAGAAATAAACACACAACTATATGGTCAATTAATCTTTGAACAAAACAGGGAGGAATATCCAAAGGGGAAAAAGACAGTCTCTTCAACAAATGCAGTGGGAAAACTGTACAGCAACATGCAAATGAAAGAAATTGGACTGTTTTTATACCATACACAAAAATAAATTCAAAATGGATGAAAGACCTAATTGTGAGACCTTAAACCATAAAAGTCCTAGAAGATGAAGTCCCAATAGTTCATTTATGCTTTTGTTTCCCTTGCCTCCAGCAGCGTGTCTAGTAAGAAGTTGCTGCAGCCGAGGTCAAAGAGGTTGCTGCCTGTGTTCTCCTCTAAGATTTGATGGTTTCCTGTCTCACATTTATCATTCATCCATTTTGAATTTATTTTTGTGTATGTTGTAAGAAAATGGTCCAGTTTTCATTAAAGCTCCTGCACAGTGAAGGAAACAATCAACAAAGCTAAAAGGTAGCCTACAGAATTGGAGAAGATATTTGCAAACAACATATCTGATAAAAGGTTGGTATCCAAAATCTACAAAGAACTTATCAAACTCAACACCCAAAAACTGAATAATCCGTTAAGAAATGGGTGAAAGACATGAATAGACACTTTTCCACAGAAGACATCCAGATGGCTAATAGACACTTGAAAAGATACTCAACATCACTCATTGTCAGGGAAATACAAATCAAAATCACAAGATACCGCCTCACATTTGTCAGAATGGCTAAAATTAACAACACAAGAAACAACAGGTGTTGGCGAGGATGCAGAGAAAGGGGAACCCTGCTGGTAGGAATGCAAACTGGTGCAGCCACTCTGGAAAACAGTATGGAGGGTCCTCAGAAAGTTAAAATTAGAACTATCCTATGATCCAGCAATTGCACTACTAGGTATTTACCCAAAGGATAAAAAAAAAACCCTGATTCCAAAGGGTATATGCACCCCAATATTTATAGCAGCATTATCAACAATAGCCAAACTATGGAGAGAGCCCAAATGTCCATCCAAGATGAATGGATAAAGAAGTTGTGCTCTCTCTCTCTCTCTCTCTCTCTCTCTATATATATATATATATATATATGGAATATTACTCAGCCATCAGAAAGGATGAAATCTTGCCATTTGCAATGATGTGGATGGATTAGAGTGTATTATGCTAAGTGGAATAAGTCATAGAAAGACAAATACTGTATGATTTCACTCATATGTGGAATTTAAGAAACAAAACAGATGAATATATGGGAAGGGGGAAAGAAGGAGGGAGGGAAATAAACCATAAGAGACTCATAATGTTAGAGAACAAACTGAGGGTTGAGGGAGGGAGGTGAGGGAGGGATGGACTAGATGGGTGATGTGCATTAAAGAGGACACTTGTTATGATGAGCACTGGGTGTTGTATATAAGTGATGAATCATTGAATTCTATTCCTGAAACCAATATTGCACTGTATGTTAACGAACTAAAATTTAAATTTAAATTACAAGAAAAAAATTTAAAGGAAAAAAATAAATCTACATTCTGAGCAACTTAAGGCAAGATCTGTGTATTACTCACTTCTGTACCCCCAGTGTCTCACTAGTGTTTGGGGCATGCTGGGCACTAAATAAATATGGGCTGATGTGTGAAATGAAGTTATTAGATATTATTCCATTTTCAACAATGGGAACTTCAGTGCTATATAAATGTGTGCTATAGATTTGAATAAAGATTTTGGAGATTTGGATGAAAAAAAAATCCTAGAAGAGATCACAAGCAGTAACTTTTTTGACATCAGCCCTGCACCTTCTTTCTAGATATGCCTCATGAGGCAAAGGAAACAAAAGCAAAAATAAACTATTGGGATTGCATCAAAATAAAAATTTCTGCACAGCAAACAAAACAATCAACAAAGCTAAAAGGCAACCTACAGAATGGGAGATCTTTGAAAATGACATATCCCATAAAGGGTTGGTATCCAAAATTTATAAAGAACTTATAAAACTCAACCCCCAAAACCAAATAATCCAAATAAAAAATGTGTAGAAGACATGAATAGATATTTTTCCAAAGAAGACATACAGATGGCCAACAGACACATGAAAGGATGCTAATCATCACTGATTATCAGGGAAAGGCAAATCAAAACTACAGTGAGATATCATCTCACCTGTCAGAATGGCTAAAATTAACAACACAAGAAACAACTGTTGGCAAGGAAGTTGAGAGAAAGGAACCCTCTTGCACTGTTGATGGGAATGCAAATGGGTGCATCCACTGTGGAAAACAGTATGGAGATTCCTCAAAAATTTAAAATTAGAACTACCCTATGATCCAGTAATCACACTACTAGATATTTACCCTAAAATACAAAAACACTAATTTGAAGGAATACATGCACCCCTATTTTTATAGCACCAATATTTATAATAGTAAAATTATGTAAGCAGCCCAAGTGTTTATTAGTAGATGAATGGATAAAAAGGTGTGGTATATATACAATGGAATGTTATTCAACCATAAAAATGAATGAGATCTTGCCCTTTGCCATAACATGGCTGGAGCTAGATTGCATAATGCTAAGTGAAATAAGTTAGTCAGAGAAAGACAAATACCTTATGATTTCACTCATATATGGAATTTAAGAATCAAAACAGATGAGCAAAGGCAAAAATGGAGAAACTGAGAAACAGACTCTTAACTATAGAGAACAAACTGATGGTTACAAGAGAGGTGGTGGGTGTGGGGATGAGTTAAATTGATGATGGGGATTAAAGAGTACACTTGTCACGATGAGCACCAGGCGATGTATGGAATTGTTGAATCACTATATTGTACACCTGAAACTAATATAACACTGTTAACTACAGTAGAATTAAAAACTTAATTAAAAAAACAGTAAACAACTATTATCTTTCAGTTTCTGTCTATCAAAGATTAGTGCACAGCTAAGCTGGGTCCTCTGGCTCAGGATCTCACAAGGCTACAATCAAACTATGGAGTGGGGCTGCACTCTTCTCAAAGGTGTACTGTGGGAGAATCCACTTCCATGTTTACTCCTATGGTTATTGGCAAGAGTCAGTTCCTCATATTCTATTGAAATGTTATTCATAGTTTTTTGTCCTCAATTTTTTTTACTGACTGCTGGCCAGAGACTACTCTTAGCTCCTTGCCACAAAGGCCTCTTCATAGGTCAGCTCACAATATGACAGATGCTTTCCATCAGAGCAAACCAGTAAGAAAACAAGACAGTGCCAACAAAATAGAGGCCAGAATCTTTTTTGATAAAATCTCAAAAGTGATAACCCATCATTTTTGCCCTATTTTATCAACTTTTTAAAAATAAGAGTCACTAGGGCGCCTGGGTGGCTCAGATGGTTAAGTGTCTGCCTTCGGCTCAGGTCATGATCCCAGGATCCTGGGATCGAGTCCTGCATCGGGCTCCCTGCTCCTTGGGAGCCTGCTTCTCCCTCTGCTTCTCTCTCTCTCTCTCCCTCTCTCTCTCCCTCTGTCTCTTATGAATAAATAAATAAAATATTTTAAAAAAGAATTTAAAAAAATAAGTCACTAGACTCAGCTCACACTCAAAGGAAAGTGACTACAAAATTGCATGAGTAACAAAGAGTAGAAATCATTAGAAACCATATTATATGCTGCTTATTGCACCCACTACATTGATTTCCATGGCCTACTGATGGGTTCTTGATCCACAGTTTGTAAAACGCTGCTCCAGACCACCATGGTAAACATGGGTTTTAGTGCTTGTTTATCTCGCAGATCTGTGTTTTTTTTTCTCATTTCTGACCTTTGGGGATTTCCATTTCTTTTGCACCACCTCGGCCATACTTAATTTGTTTTAAATCTAGTACTTCTAGGTGTTTTGTGCTGAGGACTCTACAAATCTATTTCAAAATATTGCCAGAGTAAAATTATTTACTATATGCTTTCTACCATATAGAACTTGAGTCAAATATTGTACTACTTAAAATTACCTGGAAGTTTGCAGAAGTGCTTGGGGAGAGTGTGACTGGCTGTCATGGGATCCTTTCCAAAGAACAAGATTTGGTGGTGGAAAAAAATAACAGTTTCACCATCTGAAGTGGCTAGATAGGTATGCAAAGAGTTCAGGAAGTGGATGGCTAAGTCAGTCCTGGGAATAAGATTTTTATTTGTTTAACTTTTTATTTTGAAATAATTTTAGATTAATAGAGTTCCTATATATCCTTCCTCTAACTTCTACTAATGTTATCATTTTACATAAACATAGTACATTTGTGAAAAGGAAAAATCAACACTGATAGTATTAACTAAACTACAGAATTTGGCTTTCTTTAACTTTTCCACGTTTTTTTTTTTTTATGTTCCAAGATCCAATCTAGTATACCACATTGGATTTATTGCCTTAGAATTCTTAAATCTGTGACAGTTTTTCAGTCTTTCCTTGTTTTTCATGACCTTGAAATTTTGGTCAGTGTTTTTTTTTTTTGTTTGTTTGTTTGTTTGTTTGTAGAATGACCCTCAATTTGGGATTGTTTAATATTTACTCATGTTTAGACTGGAGTTATGGGTTTTAGGAGGAATACCCTACAGGTAAAGGGCCCTTCTCATCATCATATCAGAGGCAACATAATATAAAAATGACATTATTGATGACATGATATACTTGAATTAGGTAGGGTCTGCCAGGTTACTATTTTTCCTTTCCATACTGTATTCTTGGGAAGTGACTCACTAAATCTAGCCCACACTCAAAAGAAGGGGAATCAAACACCACCTCCTGGAGGAAGAAACACTAAATAATTTGTAAAAATATATTAAAACCACCACAGCAATGTGGGGAAAATAATTTGAGGCTATGAAAATATTCAGATACTTCTTAAAGTTTCCCTCACCAATTTTGGCATTCATCAGTGGATTGTGCATGCTGCAATCATTGCAGTGGTGTTCTAATGGTGATTTTCTGTTTCCCTAATTCCTTCTACATTTATTATTTGAAATCCTACTATAAAGAAGATTTGTCTCTTCTCTACAATTTATATATTCAATTATTTATATATAAATGTATGGACTCCTTTATTATTTAGGTTATAACTCAATACTATACTTATTTATTTTCTTGCTCAACTTATTCCAGCATTGGCCATTAAGAGCTCTTTCAGGATAGCATTTGTGTCCTTTTCACATTCCCTCATCTCTGCCCCTCAAACTTAAAAAAAAAAAAAATTACTTATCTAACATACAGTGCAATATTGGTTTCTGGAGTAGAATTCAGTGATTCATCACTTACATACAACACCCAGTGCTCATCACAACTGCACTTCTTAATCCCCATCACCTATTTAACCTAACCCCCAACGAACTCCCCTCTGATAACCATCAGTTTGTTCTCTATAGTCAACAATCTCTTTCTTGGTTTGACTCTCTCTCTCTTTTTTCCCCTTTGCTCATTTGGTTTGTCCTTAAATTCCACATATGAATGAAATCATAAGGTATTTGTTTTTCTCTGACTGACATATTTCACTTAGCATAATACTCTTTAGCTCCATCCATATCTTTGCAAGTGGCAAGATTTCATTCTCTTTTATGGCTGAGTAACATTTCATTACATATATATGTAATGAAATATATATATATCACATCTTATTTATTTTTCATATATATTTCATTATATATATTTCATTTATATATCTATATCTATATATCACATCTTCTTTATCCATTCATCAGTCGATGGACACCTGGGCTGTTTCTATAAGTTGGCAATTGTAGATAATACTGCTATAAACATTGGGGTGCATGTATCCCTTTGAATTAGTATTTTTGTATATTTTGGCTAAATACCTAGTAGTGCAATTACCATACCATAGGATAGTTCTATTATTAAAATTTTGAGGACCCTCCATACTGTTTTCCACACCGTCTACCCCAGTTTGCATTCCCAACAACAGTGCAAGAGGTTCTATTTTCTCCACATCCTTGCCAACATATTTTGTTCTTGTGTTGATGTTGCCCATTCTGACAGGTGTAAGGTGAATCTCATTGTAGTTTTGATATGTATTTCCCTGATGATCAGTGATGTTGAGCATCTTCTCATGTGTCTATTGGCCATTTCTATTTCTTTGGGAAAATGTCTATTCATGTCTCCTGCTTATGTTTAATTAGATTATTACTTTTATGGATATTGAATTTTATAAGTTCTTTATATATTTGGATACTGATGCTTTATCAGGGAAGTTATTTGCAAATATTTTCTTACATTCCATAGGTTGCCTTTTAGTTTTCTTGATTGTTCCTTTGCTATATAGAGGCTTTGTATTTTGATATAATCCCAATAGTTTATTTTTGCTCTTGTTTCCCTTGCCACAGGAGACATAGATAGAAAGAAGTTGCTATGCCCAATGTCAAAGAGGTCACTGCTTGTGTTCTCCTCTAGGATTTTTGTGGTTTCAGATCTCACATTTAGGTCTTTCATCCATTTTGAATTTATTTTTGTGTATGGTGTAAGAAAGTAGTCCAGTTTCATTCTCTTGCAGGTTGGTGTCCAGTTTTCACAACACCATTTGTTGAGGAGACTTTTTCCCCTTGGATATTCTTTCCTGCTTTGCTGAAGATTAATTGACCCTACAGTTGTGGGTTCATTTCTGGGATTTCTATTCTGTTCCATTGATTTATGTGTCTGTTTTTGTGCCAGCACCATACTCTCTTGATCACTACAGCTTTGTAATAAAACTTGACATCAGGAATTGTGATCCCCCCAGCTTTGCTTTTCTTCTTCAAGTTTGCTTTGGCTATTTGAGGTCTTTTGTGGTTCCATACAAATTTTAGTTTTGTTTGTTCTAGTTCTGTGAAAAGTGCTGTTCGTACTTTTATACGGATTGCATTAAATGTGTAGATTGCTTCAAGTAGACATTTTAACAATATTTGTTCTTCCAATCCATGAGCATGAAATGTCTTTTCATTTCTTTGTGTCCTCTTCACACATTACTTTCATCAGTGTTTTGTAGTTTTTTTTTTAAAGATTTTATTTATTTATTTGAGAGAGAGAATGAGAGATAGAGAGCACGAGAGGGAAGAGGGTCAGAGGGAGAAGCAGACTCCCCGCTGAGCAGGAGGCCCGATGTGGGACTCGATCCCGGGACTCCAGGATCATGACCTGAGCCGAAGGCAGTTGCTTAACCAACTGAGCCACCCAGGCGCCCAGTGTTTTGTAGTTTTTAAGATACAGGTCCTTCAACTCTTTAGTTAGGTTTATTTGTAGGCATCTTAAAGTTTTGGTGCAACTGTAAATGGGATTGATTCCTTGATTTCTCCTTCTGCTACTTCATTATTGGTGGATAGAAATGCAACTGATTTCTTTTTTTTTTTTATTTTATTTTAGTAACTTATGTTAGTCACCATACATTACATCATTAGTTTTTGATGTAGTGATCTATGATTCATTGTTTTAATATAAAACCCAGTGCTCCATGCAGTATGTGCCCTCCTTAATACCCATCATCGGGCTAACCCATCCCCCACCCACTCCCCTCTAAAACCCTCAGTTTGTTTCTGAGAGTCCATAGTCTTTCATGGTTCATCTCCCCCTCCAATTTCCCCCCCTTCATTTTCCCTTCCTACTATCTTCTTCTTCTTCTTCTTTTTTTTTTTTTTTGACATATAATGTGTTATTTGTTTCAGAGGTACAGGTCTATGACTCATCAGTCTTACACAATTCACAGTGCTCACCATAGCACATACCCTCCCCAATGTACATCACCCAGCCACCCCATCCTTCCCACCCCCCACCACTCCAGCAACCTTCAGTTTGTTTCCTGAGATTAAGAGTCTCTTAAGTTTTGTCTCCCTCTCTGGTTTCACCTTGTTTCATTTTTTTCCTCCCTTCCCCTATGATCCTCCGTCTTGTTTTTCAAATTCCTCATATCAGTGAGATCATATGATATTTGTCTTTCTCTGATTGACTTATTTCGCTTAGCATAATACCCTCTAGTTCCATCTACGTCATTGCAAATGGCAAGATTTCATTTTTTGATGGCTGCATAATATTCCATTGTATATATACCACATCTTCCTTATCCATTCATCTGTTGATGGACATCTTGGCTCTTTTCATAGTTTGGCTATTGTGGACATTGCTGCTATAAACATCGGGGTGCACGTACCCCTTTGGATCACTACATTTGTATCTTTGGGGTAAATACCCAGTAGTGCAATTGCTGGGTCATAGGGTAGCTCTATTTTCAACATTTTGGGGAACCTCCATAATGTTTTCCAGAGTGGCTGCACCAGCTTGCATTCCCACCAACAGTGTAAGAGGGTTCCCCTCTCTCCACATCCTTGCCAACATCTGTTGTTTCCTGACTTGTTAATTTTAGTCATTATGACTGGTGTGAGGTGGTATCTCAGTGAGGTTTGATTTGGATTTCCCTGATGCCAAGTGATGTTGAACACTTTTTCATATGTCTGTTGGCGATTTGTATGTCTTCTTTGGAAAAATGTCTGTTAGTGTCATCTGTCCATTTCTTGATTGGATTATTTGTTCCTTGGGTGTTGAGTTTGAGAAGTTCTTTATAGATTTTGGATACTAACCCTTTATCTGATATGTCATTTGCAAATATCCTCTCCCATTCTGTCGGTTGTCTTTTGGTTTTGTTGACTGTTTCCTTTGCTGTGCAAAAACTTTTTATCTTGATGAAATCCCAATACTTTATTTTTGCCCTTGCTTCCCTTATGTTTGGCGATGTTTCTAGGAAGAAGTTGCTGCGGCTGAGGTCGAAGAGGTTGCTGCCTGTGTTTTCCTCTAGGATTTTGATGGATTCCTGTCTCACATTGAGGTCTTTCATCCACTTTGAGTCTATTTTTGTGTGTGGTGTAAGGAAATGGTCCAGTTTCATTCTTCTGCATGTGGCTGTCCAATTTTCCCAACACCATTTGTTGAAGAGACTTTTTTCCATGGGACATTCTTTCCTGCTTTGTCAAAGACTAGTTGACCATAGAGTTGAGGGTCCATTTCTGGGTTTTCTATTCTGTTCCATTGATCTACATGTCTGTTTTTGTGCCAGTACCATACTGTCTTGATGATTACAGCTTTGTAATAGAGTTTGAAGTCTGGAATTGTGATGCCACCAGCTTTGCTTTTCTTTTTTCACATTCCTCTGGCTATTCGGGGTCTTTTCTGGTTCCATACAAATTTTAGGATTATTTGTTCCATTTCTTTGAAAACAGTGGATGGTATTTTGATAGGGATTGCATTAAATGTGTAGACTGCTCTAGGTAGCATAGACATTTTCATGATATTTTTCTTCCATTCCATGAGCATGGAACATTTTTCCATTTCTTTGTGTCTTCCTCAATTTCTTTCATGAGTATTTTATAGTTTTCTGAGTACAGATCCTTTGCCTCTTTGGTTAGATTTATTCCTAGGGATCTTATGGTTTTGGGTGCAATGGTAAGTGGGATCAACTCCTTAATTTCTCTTTCTTCTATCTTGTTCTGTTGTATAGAAATACCACTGATTTCTGTGCATTGATTTTATATCCTGCCACTTTACTGAATTCTTGTATGAGTTCTAGCAGTTTTGGGGTGGAGTCTTTTGGGTTTTCCACAAAAAGTGTCATATCATCTGCAAAGAGTGAAAGTTGGACTTCTTCTTTGCTGATTCGGATGCCTTTTATTTCTTTTTGTTGTCTTATTGCTGTGGCTAGGACTTATAGTACTATGTTGAATAGCAGTGGTGATAGTGGACATCCCTGTTGTGTTCTTGACCTTAGGGGAAAGATCTCAGTTTTTCCCCACTGAGAATGATACTCGCTGTGGGTTTTTCATAGATGGGTTTTATGATACTGAAGTACGTACCCTCTATCCCTACACTCTGAAGAGTTTTGATCAAGAAAGGATGCTGTATATGTCAAATACTTTTTCTGCATCTATTGAGAGGATCATATGTTTCTTGTTCTTTCTTTTATTAATGTATTGTATCGTGTTGGTTAATTTGCAGATGTTGAACCAACCTTGCAGCCCAGGGATAAATCCCACTTGGTTGTGGTGAATAATCCTTTTAATGTACTGTTGGATCCTATTGGCTAGTATTTTGGTGAGAATTTTTGCATCTGTGTTCATCAGGGATATTGGTCTGTAATTCTCCTTTGTGATGGGGTCTTTTCTGGTTTGGGGATCAAGGTAATGCTAGCCTCATTAAATGAGTTTGGAAGTTTTCCTTCCATTTCTATATTTTGGAACATTTTCAGAAGAATAGGTATTAATTCTTCTTTAAATGTTTGTTAGATTTCCCCTGGGAAGCCATCTGGCCCTGGGCTCTTCTTTCTTGGGAGATCTTTGATTACTGCTTTCATTTCCTTAGTGGTTATGGGTCTGTTCAAGATTTTTATTTCTTTGTGGTTCAGTTTTGGTAGTTTATACATCTCTAAGAATGCATCCATTTCTTCCAGATTGTCTAATTTACTGGCATATAGTTACTCATAATATGTTCTTTTAATTGTTTGTATTTCTTTGGTGTTGGTTGTGATCTCTCCTCTTTCATTCATGATTTTATTTATTTGGGTCATTTCTCTTTTCTTTTTGATAAGTCTGGCCAGGGGTTTATAAATCTTAGTAATTGTTTAAAAGAAACGGCTAGTATCTTTGATCTGTTCTACTGTTCTTTTGGTTTCTATTTCATTGATTTCTGCTCTGATCTTTATTATTTCTCTTCTCCTGCTGAGTTTAGGCTTTAATTGGTGTTCTTTCTCCAGCTCCATTAGGTGTAGGGTTAGGTTGTGTATTTGAGACCTTTCTTGTTTCTGGAGAAAGGTTTGTATTGCTATATCCTTTCCTCTTAGGACCACCTTTGCTGTATCTCAAAGATTTGGAACAGTTGTGTTTTCATTTTCAGTTGTTTCCATGATTTTTTTTAATTTTTCTTAAATTTCCTGGTTGACCCATTCATTCTTTAGTAGAATGCTTTTTAGCCTCGATGTATTTGAGTTCTTTCTGACTTTCCTCTTGTGATTAAGTTCTACTTTCAAAGCACTGTGGTCCAAAAATATGCAGGGAATGATCCCAAACTTTTGGTACCAGTTGAGAGCTGATTTGTGACTAGGATGTGATCTATTCTGGAGAATGTTCCATGAGCACTAGAGAAGAATGTGTATTCCGTTGCTTTGGGTTGGAATGTTCTGAATAGATCTGTGAAGTCCATTTGGTCCAGTGTGTCATTTAAAGTCTTTATTTCCTTGTTGATCTTTTGCTTAGATTATCTGTCCATTTCAGTGAGGGGGTGTTAAAGTCTCCTACTATTATTGTATTGTTGTCGATGTGTTTCTTTGATTTTGTTATTAATTGGCTTATATAATTGGCTGCTCCCATGTTAGTGGCATAGATATTTACAATTGTTAGATCTTCTAGTTGGATAGACCCTTTGAGTAGGATATACTGTCCTTCCTCATCTCTTATTATAGTCTTTGATTTAAAATCTAATTTGTCTGATATAAGGATTGCCACCCAGCTTTCTTTTGATGTCCATTAGCATGGTAAATTGTTTTCCACCCCCTCACTTTCAATCTGGAGGTGACTTTGGGTCTGAAATGAATCTCTTACAGGCAGCATATCGACGGGTCTTGGGTTTTTTTTTTTTAATCCAATCTGATACCCTATGTCTTTTGATTGGGGCATTTAGCCCATTTTCATTCAGGGTAACTATTGAAATATATGAATTTAGTGCCATTGTATTGCCTGTAAGGTGACTGTTACTGTATTTTGTCTCTATTCCTTTCTTATCTATGTTACTTTTAGGCTCTCTTTGCTTAGAGGACCCCTTTCAATATTTCTTGTAGGGTTAGTTTGGTATTTGCAAATTCCTTTAGTTTTTGTTTGTCCTGGAATCTTTTTATCTCTCCTTTATTTTCAGTGACAGCCTAGGTGGATATAGTATTCTTGGCTGCATATTTTTCTCATTTAGTGCTCTGAAGATATCATGCCAGTCCTTTCTGGCCTGCCAGGTCTCTGTGGATAGGTCTGCTGATAATCTAATTCTTCTACCATTGTAGGTTACAGACCTCTTGTCCTGAGCTGCTTTCAGGATTTTTGCTTTGTCTCTGAGACTTATGAGTTTTACTATTAGATGTTGGGGTGTTGACCTATTTTTATTGATTTTGAGGGGGGTTTTCTGTGCCTCTTGCATTTTGATGCCTGTTTGTTTCCCTAAATTAGGGAAGTTTTCTGGTATAATTTGCTTCAACATAACTTCTGCCCCTCTCTTTCTTTCTTTCTTCTTCTGGGATCCCAATTTTTCTAATATTGTTTCATCTTATGGTATCATTTTTCTCTTGAAATCTCCCCTCGTGATCCAGTAGTTGTTTCTCTCTTTTTCTCAGCTTCTTTATTCTCCATCATTTGGTCTTCTATATCACTAATTCTTTCTTCCACCCCATTTATCCTAGCAGTTAGAGCCTCCATTTTTTATTGAACCTCATTAATAGCCTTTTGGATTTCGACTTGGTTAGATTTTAGTTCTTTTATTTCTCCAGAAAGGCATTCTCTAGTAACTTCCATGCTTTTTCAAGCCCAGCTAGTATCTTTATAATCGTGATTCTGACCTCTAGTTCTGCCATATTACTAATGTCTGTATTGATTAGGTCCCTGGCAGTTGGTATTGCCTCTTGCTCTTTTTTTGAGGTGAGTTTTTCCGTCTTGTCATTTTGTCCAGAGGAGAATAGATGAATGAGAGAACAAAATGCTAACAGGGTAACAACGACCCCAGAAAAATATACACTAAATAAGTCAGAAGAGACCCGAAACCAGGGGAAAAGAAAGGAAAGAAAGAAAGAAAAAAGAATATGATCAAATATGATCAGGCTGGTGAATAGATCAGTGCCACACACTAGGTTTTGGGCGTATTTTGGTCTGTTAGAAGACACTGCCCCCAAAATTTTAAAGAAAGAAGAACTTAAATATGTACAAAAATAAGGGTAAATATGATGAAGGGATGGAATATGACTCTAAAGATAAAAATTAAGAAGATGTGGTCCATATATACAATGCACTATTACTCAGCCATCAGAAAGGATGAATACCCAACTTTTACATCAACATGGATGGGACTGGAGGATTTTATGCTAAGTGAAATAAGTCAAGCAGAGAAAGTCAATTATCATATGGTTTCACTTATTTGTGGAATATAAGGAATAGCATGGAGGACATTAGTAGAAGGAAGGAAAAAATGAAGGGGGGGGAATTAGAGGGAGAGATGAACCATGAGAGACTATGGACACTGAGAAACAAACAGGGTTTTAGAGGGGGGGAGGGGGGATGGGTTAGCCTGGTGCTGGGTGTTAAAGAGGGCACGTACTGCATGGAGCACTGGTTGTTATACAAAAACAATGGATCATGTATCTCCACATCAAAAACTAATGATGTATTGTATGGTGACTAACATAACATAATAAAATTTTTAAAAAATTATAAATGATTTTATAAAAAGAATTGATAAGAACTTTGTTGAAAAAAGAAAGAAGAAAAATAAAAAAAAAAAAAAGGAGAGAATGTGATCAGGCAGGAGACTAGAACAAATCCATACACTAGAGATTTAGGGTGTACTTTGGTCTGTTAGAAGAAACTTTATCCCAAAATTTTGAAAAGAGAAAACTTAAGGTTAAGTATAATGAAGGGATAGAATATGACTCTAAAAATGAAAATTTAAAAAGATTTTAGAAAAATATTGATAAGATGGTTGAAAAAGGGAAAAAAATAAAGAAAATTTAAAAAATTAACTTTGAAAGACTAAAGAATCATGGGGAAAAAAGCCATGAATTCTGTGTGCTGAATTCCCCTAGTGCTGTAGCTTTGCAGTTCTCATTGATTGGGAAACAGTCTTGGCTGGATGGTCTTGCTGATCTTCTGAGGGAGGGGCTTGTTGCGGTGATTCTCAAATGTCTTTGCCCAAGTCGGAATTGCACCATCCTTGTCAGGGACCAGGCTAGGTAACCTGCTCAGGTTTGCTCTCGGTAGCTTTTGTTCCCTGAAAGCTTTCCATACAGCTTTGGAGGATGAGAATGAAAATGGCGGCCTCCCAGTCTCTGATCCCGAAGGAGCCAAGATCTCAGGGCCCCACTCTTCAGTGCACCCTCAGAGAAAAGCAGTCAATCACTCCTGTCTCCCCAGTCTCTGGCTGCACTCTGTGATCACCTGGCCTGTGACCAAGCATTTCTATCTCTGACACACAACCCCGTTTGGAGTCTCCAAACCCAACAGATTTCTGCAGTGCACTCCTGCACCACTCCTCCCAGGGGAGGAAGGAGAGTCTCCCCAGATCTGCTGCTTTTTGGGTCCCTGCTTGAAGAACAGTTGTCTGACTGTGCCGCGGATCAGTTTATGGCAACCCCGAGCTGAGAGCCCACTTCTCGGCTCATCTTTCTAGCCGGCTTCCCCGTTCTGATACCTGGGAGCTCTGCCACACTCAGCCCCCCCCCCAGTCTTTCTGTGACCCCGAGGGTCCTGAGACCACACTGTCCCAGTGAGAGTTCCACCTCCCGCTTAGCCACTGGAGCGACGTCCCTCAGCGGAACTGACTTTTAAAAGTTCCCATTTTTTTGCTCTGCTGCTCTGTCACTTGCTGGTAGCTGACTGAAGAAGGCTCCCTCCCCCTGCGGTCTATCTTCCCAAATATCACCTCATATTCACTTCTTTGCAAGTCCTAATTTCCAGAAAGTGGTCACTTTTTGTTTATAGAATTGCTGCTATTCTTTTCTTTGATCTCCTGTTGAGTTTGTAGGTGTTCATAATGGTCTGATACCTATCTAGCTGAATTCCTGGGACCGGACAAAATTTAGGTCTCCTACTCCTCCGCCATCTTGCTCTTCCCCATTGTGTTTGTTTTTATCTCTTTTTCATATTTGGGTGCTCCCATCTTGGATGCATAAATATTTACAACTGTTATATTTTCTTGTTGGATTGTCCCCATTTGAATATACAGTATCCTTTTTTGTCTCTTGTGACAGTCTTTGTTTTAAAATCTAGTTTGATATAATTTTTGCTCCTCTAGTTTTCTTTTAACATCCATTCGCATGGTAAATGCTTCTCCATCCCCCCAGCTTCAATCTGCACTTGTCTCAGTCTAACATGGGTCACTTGTGGGCAGCATATAGATCGGTCTTGCTTTTTAATCCATTGTATTATCCTTTGTCTTTTGATCAGAACATTTAGTCCATTTACATTCAAAGTAATTATTGATGTATATGTATTCCTTGCCATTTTATTACTTGTTTTGTGGTTGTTTCTGAAATTTTTCTCTGATCATTCTCTTTCCTTCTTTCTTTCTTTCATGGTTTGCTGGGTTTCCTTAGTGATACATTTAGATTTCTTTTTCTTTATTCTTTGCATACATATTAGTGGTTTTTGATTTGTGGTTACAATTAGGTTTGCATATAACATCTCCTGTATATAGCAGTCTATATCAAGCTGATGGTCATTTAAGTTTGAACTCATTCTTTACTCCTCTCCTTCCCATGTTTAAGATATGGTGTCATATTTTGCAAGCTTTTATTTTGTGAGTTCCTTTACTGGTTTTTTACTGAAGTATTAATTTTTATTGCTTTTGTGTTTCCTACTTTCATATTCTCATTTATAATCCTTCCTTTCCACTAAAAGTGTCCCCTTTAATATTTCTTGCAGGCTGGTTTAATGATCATGAACTTCTTCAGTTTTTATTTGTCTGAGAAACTTTTTTTTAAATTATGTTATGTTAGTTATCTGAGAAACTCTTTATCTCTCCTCCTATTCTGGATGATAGCCTTGCTGTATAGAGTATCTTGGCTGTAGATTTTTCCCATTCAGCAATTTGAATGTATCATTTCCCTCCCTCTGGCTTGCAAGGTTTCTGCTGAAATGTTCACTTACAGCCTTATGGGGTTTCCCTTGTATGTATCTTTTGATTTGCTGCCTGTAAAATTTTTCTTCATCACTAAATTTTGCCATTTTAATTACAATATGTCTTAGTGTGGATATGCTTTTATTTATTTTGTTGGAGCATCGCTGTGCCTCTTGGATCTGGATATCTGTTTCCTTCCTCAGATTAGGGAATTTTTTTGTTATTTTTGCAAGTAAATTTTCTGCCCACTATTTTCTCTCTTCTGAGATCCCTATAATATGAATGTTATTATGTTTGATGGAGTCTCTCAGTTCCCTAAACCTATTCTTATTTTGCACAATTCTTTTTTCTTTTGTTCAGCTTGATTACTTTTGGTTACTCTGTCTTCTAGATCACTAATTTGTTCTTTTGCTTTTTCCAGCCTGCTGTTCATTTTATCAAGTGTGTTTCTCATTTCATTTATTAAACCCTTTATCCCTGTTATGTTGTTCCTTATCTGTGTATTAAGGGACTCATTGATGCCTTCCAGTCTTTTCTCAAGTCCAGTGTGTATCTTTATGATCATTACTTTAAATTCTCTGTCAGGCATGTCACTTATATCCATTTTGCTTGGACCTCTGGTCATGGCCTTATCTAATTCTTTCATTTGGAATAAATTTGTCTGTTTTCTTATTTTGTGTAAGTCCTTATACATGTTCCTGTATGTGAGGAAAGGGGTCAGCTACTTCTCCTGTTCTTGAGGATAATGGCCTTATGAAGAAGAGGTCCTATAATACCCTGTAGTATAGTGTCCTCTATTACCCGTGGCCTAGTGCTTCAGGGCATGTCTTCAATTGGTTCTGCATGTGCTCTGCCACTGTATCATGGCTGCTTTATCCTTCGGGCTAGTCATCTGAAAAGGCTTTCTTCACCTGTTGTGGGTAATATTTGGTACCTGGTCTGAGTGTGGCAATTTTTAACTAGGTGTGTTCTGGTCTGCTTGTGCTTCCACCATTGCTGCCAGAACCAAGGCCCTGCAAAACTCTGGTTCGAGGGATGCAATGTGGGCAGGGGTTTGAGCTGGTCTTCTAGGGGAAGGGTCCTGCCACAATGGAACTGAGGCAAGCATGACTTGGAAGGGCAGTTCCACCAGAGTGTGTGTGGGGAGGGTCACAGTTTGGTATAAGCTAGTTTGGTTGCAAGTGTAGGCCTTGGCTGGGTCCCACAAGTGGTCCTGTTCTTAAACTGAGGGGTAGGGGAGAGAAATAGTGCCTGTCATTCCCTTTGTTCCCAGTGGGATCTTTCCCTGAATGCTACCACTCAGTGACACACTCCAAGATGAGCAAATAACCTCCCCATTTTGTGTCCCAGGCACTCTTCAGATTGCTGTTTTCAAGTTTTATGCCCGCAGACTGTTTGCCCTGCTTTCTCTCCAAGAGCATCCTTAATGCCCTCTGTGCTTTCCCAGAGCCAATCCTGCTGCCTTTAAATCTCCAGGCTTTAAGCCTTGGTGGTTGCAAGAACTCACAAAATTCAGCCTCTCTTACTTTCCAAGATAATTTCCATTGATGCTTGTCTTCCCTGTGTAAGCTCCACTGTGTGCTAGTCTGTCTCACCCTTTTCTGCAACTGCAGCTCCTTCCCCACCATGGTGACAATGATCTGGTTCTCTCCCAAAGTGTGTTTCCACACTTCTTACTGTCTTCGATGTGGAATCTTCTTTACCTTTAGTTGTGAAGTTTGTTCTGCCAGTCTTCAGGTTGGTTTTGGGATTATTAGGATGATTTGATAGTTATCTAGTTGTATATGTGGGACAAGGCAAGCCTAGAGTTTTCCTACTCCACCACCATCTTCCCAGATTTCTTTGTTTCTTTTTTATCTTTTTTTTTTTTGCTTTTTCCTCATCTGAGCATTTTTCATGATCCCATTTTATTGCTTGTGTTTACTTATCATTTATATATCTTCGTGCTTTTTATTTTTTATTTTTTTTACTTTTTTAGTGGTTCCCCTAGGGTTTACAATGTATGTTTTAAAATAATTTGGGTTCACCTTCAAATAACACTATATTACTTTACATGTAGAACAAATACCTTATAACAGAATATTCCCAGACTCTTCCTCCCTTTCCTTGTGTCAATGTTGTATTTATTTCATTTTGATATATGCTATGAACACCCAATACATTATTACTATTATTGCTTTAAACAGTCAGTTATCTTTTAGAACAATTGAGAATATGCAAAATAAAAGGTATATTTTGCCTTAATTTATTCCTTTTCCAATGCTCTTCTTTAATGATGTAGATCCAATTTTCTGACCTATATCAGATCTTTTCTACCTAAATATTGTTCTTTAATATTTCCTATAAGAAAGGTCTGCCTGTGATGAATTTCCTGGTTTTTTTTTGTTTGTTTTTTGTGGGGTTTTTTTGTATGAAATAAAAGTATTTATTTTGCCTTTATTTTTGAAGGAAATTTTTGCTGAATTTAGAATTCTGGATTGGCAGGGTTTGTGGAGCGTTTTTGTTGTTGTTGCTGTTGTTGTTTACTTTCAATATTTTAATTTTTTTATTCCACTATCTTTTTTGCTTATGTGGCTTCTTTTTTTTTTTTTTTTTTTTTTTTTGCTTATGTGGCTTCTGACAAGAAGTCCAGTATAATTCTCCTTGTTCTTCTGTAAGTAAGGTGTTCCTACTACCCCTTTTTCCTGGCCTCCTTCAGTATTTTATTTTTGCCTGATTTTCTGCAGTTTGAATTTACTATGTCTACGTGTGGTGTGCTTCTTTTTAAAATTTTATTTATCTTGCTCGGTATTCTCTGAGATACTTGAATCTGTGGTTTGGTATCAATAACTGAATTTTGGAAAATTTTGGCAGTGCTTTCTTCAAATTTCTTCTTTCCCATTATCTCCCTCTTATTCTGTTATTCTAATTACATATATATTACATTATATATATATATATTCTAATTACATATATATGTCTATATGTGATATTTCTATGTTACATATATATTACACTATTTGATACTTTCCCAAAGCTCTTGGATGTTTTGTTCTGGGTTGTTTTGTTTGGTTTGTTTGTTTTTTTACTATTTTTTCTCTCTGCATTTTAGGGTGTGTAATTTCTACTGATCTATCTTCAAGTTCATATATTTCTCAGCTATGTTAAGTTCACTTATGAGAACATTGAAGACATTCTTCAGATCAATTACTGTGTTTCTTCTCTTGCATTTACATTTGATTATTTCTTATACTTTCCATCCCCATACTGAAATTATCTGATCTTGCATGCTGTCTACCTTTTCAATAAAGCTTTTAACTTATCAATCATAACTATTTTAAATTCCTTGCCTGATAATTCCAACATGAATATCATAACTGAGTCTGATCCTAATGATTTGTCTCTTCAGACATTATTTTCTTGCCTTGATTCTTCCCTTTGGGCTGCTGTCTGGAGACAATGATCTTTTGCATCCTTTGAAGATGTAGTCTTCTATTATTTTACTTATTTTAGCCGATAGTAGGGAATGGGGGACTAATGACATTTCATGTTAGTCTGATTAAGTCTCCGTCTTAGGCAGGCTTCTCCTCAGTCTTGGAGGTGTGACCTTCCCATGTGTTCCTGACTCTACTTTAACTATAATGGTGCTCCTAGTGCATATTCCGATGCCTCCTGGGCTACGGCATTTTTCCATTTTCCTTCTCCAGCTGTGTTGAGTTTCCACCAGTGTTCTCACTTTCTTTTGCCCTTCCTTCTTCAGATTAAGGCTTACTTTCTTTAGGGGAGATGGAGTAGATTGGTCTCAGCAGAGTTTCAATAGTGTTGGCCATTCCTCTCTGTCAGCTGCACTTAATTTCCACCAGTGCTCTCAAACTACAGTTGCGTTCCCTTTCTCTATGAAGACTAAGGCTTTTGTTTCATAGAATACAAAGGGAGAATGGCCTCGGCACAATTTCAGCAATGGCTGCTATTCTGTTTTCCTCTCCAAGCCAGAACTACAGGACATCTTTTTCAGGATTCTTCTGTACTTGGTGGAATTCCTAGAGGATGCAAAACAGCCTATGTCTTCAGCCCCAGGGGCTTCACATTCTCATGCTAGCCCACAATGAACCTTTAGCAATTATTAAAAATTTTTAGCTGAATCTTCTTATGAGTTTATATGTTGTGCAGTAGTATCTATGAAAGATAAACAAATACCTGGGCCCTATTGCTCCCTGTCTCTATGGATTTGGGGTTAGCTGTTCACACTGTAATCTCAGTTTTCTGATGAATTTGGAAGTCAGTTTGAAAATTTCCAGGTTTTTGTTATTGTTGTCATTGTTATAATAGTAGGGAAGATGTTTTCCCAATTCAACATCTCTGAGCTGATACAAGAAGATGATGGGGACCTGGGGATAAGCCTTTGAGATTTTGTTTATTTTCCAGCATCAATACCCCAGTTTACCAATTCCCCCACAATGGTGATCATGGTGGGTTTACCAGCTCGAGGAAAGACCTACATCTCCACGAAGCTCACAAGATATCTCAACTGGATAGGAACACCAACTAAAGGTATGTCTCTGAAACCCTTTGTTCTATAGCCCCCTACCAGCCACTGGCTGAAGAGTAAGGTAGCCGGCTTCAGAATGCCTCAAAACATTATTACCAACCTTAGGATTACTACTAATACTATTACTACAACAACTACTACTACCACCACCACCACACCCTTAAAAGTTTTACAATTTCTTGAGCACATACTCTATGCCTAACTGTATTCTAGGTACTAGGTATAGGAAAACTAGTAAGATTAAATGTCTGTTCTTAAGGAGGGCATGTATTGCATGGAGAACTGGGTGTTATAAGAAAACAATGGATTGTGGATCACTACATCAAAAACTAATGATGTATTGTATGGTGACTAACATAACATAATAAAATAAAAATAAAATAAAATAAAATAATAATAAAAATATGTCTGTTCTCAAAGACCTCCAGTTTTGCAAGAACTTAACACAATCCTATGAGTAATATACTATTTTTATTACCATTATTATTATTTTATTACCATTATTATTATTATCACACCAATAATACTATTTTGATTAGCATTACCATTTATCCAAAACCTTAAGATTTTCTTCAAGCCTTAGGGTATGTAGAATGAAGCATATTGAAGCCACAGCCCAGAGGTTCCCACAGGGTCTTCACTAAAGCTGGGCACCTTCATTCACCTCATCCTATGGAGTTCAGAACATGTCCACTCTCTCCAAGCTTCTCCTTAGGTCTGAGCTTTTTTACTTCCCCTCCCCAGCTGGAAGTGGTCCTGCCTTTTTCCACCTCCAGAAGGGCCTCCTTCCCTGCCTCTCAACCTCCTCCTTCACTCACTGCTTCCAACTTTCCATTCTCCTCAGTGTGATCTCTTTTCTGCTTACTATCAGTTATTTAGTAATCACTCTCTCCTATTCCCCATTTGATTTCTCTACCCACCCCCACCCTGTATCTCCATTCCTATTTGATTGCTCTGTTCCCCCTAAGAGGACTGTGCTTCTCTGAGCTCCCATACCAACCCTCCCAACAGCCCCCTCTATGCCAACACTAATTACAGAGTGTGCTGTTGTAGTGTGTGTCTGGGTATCTCTCCCCAGGAGCTGTTCTGGGAACAGGGGACCAGGTCATATTCCTTTCCTTCTCTCAAGTATGGCCAGATTAAGACATTTAGAGGCTCCAAACAGTAAGAAATAGGGTCACTCCACATCATATACCATTCAGAATAAAAACAGTAATGGTAAGAAAATCTACCAGTGTTTTTTATTTATCCTTGATGACTATATTGATACTTTCAATGAATATCAACTTATCTAAAAATTTTATTGGGACCATGTTCTTCCTTTACTGGTACACTAAGTACTTAGACTCTCTCTTGTGAAATGGAGCACTGCTCCCCATTGCAGCAAACGGTTCTCCTTGGGCATTTATTTATTCAATCATTAATTATTCATTGAACAGATAGCTGTGTGAAAGCCCTTGTTGGATATTGGGCAAAGACAAGTAGGATAGGATGCCTATCCTCAAAGAACTAACATCTTTTCTTAAGTTCTAAAATGCCCATAAAAAAAGAAGCTAGTATTATCATCATTCTACGGTTGATTAAATTAATGCCCAAGAGGTGAAGTACCTCTAAAAGAACATGGCCACCGAGTGACACAACCAGGAAATGAGCCCACATCTGGTTGATTCCAAAGCCGACACTCACTGTGCCAGGTTTGCTACTTGGCTCTACTGATGGGGTAGAAAAAGTAATCCCACCTTGACCCTATGCTCATCTTTTCTCCATTATTTTTCTCTCTTTTCTCTTACCCATCTCAGCATCCTATCTTCCCCCTTCCCTCCCTTTCTTCAACTCTCCTTTTCTCTTTCTCCCATTTCTTCTTTTCCTTCATGCACTTTCTCTAATTCACTGGCAAAGGGTTTCCCAATGGTTTTTTATGTGCCAAAACCCATGCTAGGCATTGAAGACACAAAAATTAATGAGATTCACACACTGCCCTTGAAGAGTTTTCTATCTGGCTGGGATGCATACTAACACCTCATGGTCACTTAAGGAATCCTAGATCAGGGTACTGAGGGGACTCACAGAGGAAATCACCAACTGGAAGGCAGAGAAAGCTCCTAGATAGGGAATATTTGAGCTTGGTCTTGTGGGAGGAGTAGAACATTGGCAGAAGAGGAAAGAAGGAATAGTTCTTGTGGAGGACTGCAGCTCCAAGTAGCTTCTCTTGGGTGTTAGGAGAACATGGGATGGTCTCTGCCCTAATTCACATGCTTTCCATCTGCTCCAGTTCAGTCCATTCTCACAGAGCACAAAGCCTCAGAGTCATGTTTCAAAGCACAAAGCTTACCATACCTATAGCCTCCAAGGGTCTTCTTGATCTGCAGGTTTAAGCCCAAGCTTTTTAGCCTGTTGTTCAAGGCTCTCCACAATCCACCCCAGCCAGTCTCTCAGGCTTCAGTCACAGTGAATGACTCACCATCCCCTAAACGTATTCTGCCTTCTGCCAACGTCATACCTTTGCTTATGGTGTTCCTCTACCTGGAATGTCTTTGTTCCCCACTCCCATCCCCCATGCCTGTCTATAAAAGGCCTGCCTTCCTAAAAGGACTGGTTCAAATGCTGCTTTCTCCAAGAAATCATCTTAGATTACCCCAAGTGTAATTAATTTGTCCTTCCCCCTTATTCTTTCGAATGCCTGTCAGAGAACTCAACAAACTGTGTGGGAACTCTATATTTACTGGTTTACTGTCTGTCCTACTTGCTGGATTGTGAGCTCCTTGGGACCCCATCATGCATATCTCATCTATCTTTGAGACTTCAGAACATGGGTCCTGCTTTACAGAGTGTGCTTCAGAATGTATTTATTGAATGGATGAATGAAATATTGCATTAGCTTCTTATCCTCTTTCTCCTCCTTTCCTTACCTTCTCTCAGGTTTTTCACTGTTACTGATGAGAAAGTATGGCTTAGAGAGGGCAATAAATTTAGATTCTCTGTCATGATACAGGAAAATGTAGTAACATTGGACTAGGATTCAGGAGGCCCAGTCTAGTTCTGTTACCTACTGACTCACTAAGTTACCTGCTGACCTGTTTGATCCTTAGTGATTGATTTTACTCACTGGATCTCTTTCCTTATCTTTCCAATAGAGTAGAGCATTGAAGTGTTAGACTTTATGATAGAATAGAATAGCAGAAAACCCTCTAGCTTTGGGGCCAAACAGACCTGGTTTTTAATCCCAGCTTCCCACTTATTAACTATGAAAGTTACTTCCTATCTCTGAACTTCAATTTCTTCATTTGTAAAATGGGATTATAATTTCTATGTTGCAGTGTTGTCGTGAGGAATAAATGAGATGGTAGCCATAATTTGAAGCTTTATAAGCATATTCTATAGCTACAAATTATACCTCCTTCAATCTCTGAAATCCCTCCCAGCAATGACATATTTTTCTGCTAGAATCTTTCCAACCCCTTCACCAGGTCTCCCTGCTTTCAGTGTTTAATTTAGGCCAGTACCGACGAGAGGCAGTGAGCTACAAGAACTATGAATTTTTTCTTCCAGACAACATGGAGGCCCTACATATCAGGAAGTAAGTGTCTAATATTTTAGAGATCAGTGCTGCCCCTGGTTGAAGGAGGGCTTTGTTCAGATAATGGGGGTGTGGGGCAGAGTAATTTGGTTTAGCAAGAAGGTCTTCCAGACTCTCAAAGGATGGTTGGAAAAGCCCTTCCCCTAGCTTACCCAAAGTCTGTTTCTGGTCATAACCATCCCCTACTTAAGAATTTAGGAACTAATGGTCTCCTACTCCTTACAGGAGAGAGTGGAAAATTTAATAGTCTGGGCATTTAAGAGTCTCAGTAGCATGGCCCATTCCAGTCTCTCCAGTACGACTTATTCAATTTCAAGTTCTCTCTCCTCTACAAGACACCAAGCACTTCCAGGACAGATCCTAGGTCTCATTTATTGATCCATGCCCTTATAATAGAACCCAGCAAAGAGTAATCACTAAATAGATTTTTGCCAAATGCATAAATATATTGCCACCATCATACCTGTGCTTGTACTGTTACCCATTCCAGGAATGCCTTCTACTTCACACACTATATACTCAAACTCTACCTGGGTTTAAGGACCAGTTCCACTTGAGCTCTATCCCCTCAAAGGTTGTTTTTTAATATTATGTCTCTGTCATTAGTCCACTTTTCCTGGGTATGCCACTTTATGCCTGCCCCTAAAATGTGCACACAGAGCCACTTTCAACTGTGTGACTTGTGTAGATGTTTCATTGATGAATAATTTAATGTGAGATATCTGAGGGATGGTGCAAAAGACAATGGAGAAAAATAGAGAGGAACTCAACTTGGGGACAGGGATTGTGTTTCTTTCTCCATCTTTTTCAGGCAGTGTGCCCTGGCAGCCCTGAAGGATGTCCATGACTATCTCAGCCATGAGGAAGGTCATGTTGCAGTAAGGAAATTTGCATTTTCCTTCAAGTTTCTGACAGAATGAAGGACCCCTAATATGTATTGAGCTTTTACTATGTTCTACACACTATTCTAAGTACTTTGCACATATTAATTTAATTCCACCCTCTCCCATGAGACAGGCATTTTTGTTATACTCCATTTTATAGCCCAGAAAAATGGCACAGAGAAACTAAATAATTTCCCAACGTGGCACAGCATGTATGCAGCAAGGCCAAAACTAGAATTCAGGTTGCATAGGTCCAAAATCTACACTCTTAACCACTATGCTTTACCACTCCCCCCCCAAGAATTCAGTAAGACTTCAGTACACTTTAAGACTACAGTACAAACATTTTTGAGTTCAAGAGATTTACCCAAATATCTAGTCAATTTAATCTCATAGACTGTTGGGGTAAGATTTGTGAATTCTAAAAGGGGAAAAGATCCTCAAATGGTCCCACCTTAGGTGCTGAAGATAGGGAGTTGTTTCCTGTTCTTGAAGAGTTCCAAAGTGATAGGGAAGGAAGAGTCCTCAAGTAGGAATTGAGAAGATCCATTCTAGCTCTGCTCTGTTAGCAACCCTTGGTGGCCTTGGTTAAGGCAAACCTTTCCTCTAAGACTTGGCTGTTTTACCTATAAAATTACCCCAATAAAAATTTACAATTTTCCTCTTGTTTGTACCTACAGTCTGCTACATTTCTGGACTGACAACAAGGGCTCAATGAAAGCTTAAGAAATTGGAATAAATCAATTTCAAATTCTTCCTATTCTTCAAAACTCAGTCAAGTTCTATGTCACCCTGGAAGCCCTCCACTTAGCACAAGGATAGTCAAGGCATAGGTGTTCTCTCAAAACCAGATTCAGAGTAAACCAATCTCATCATTGGCCTCTAGGTTTTTGATGCCACCAACACTACCAGAGAACGACGGTCACTAATTCTGCAGTTTGCTAAGGAACATGGTTACAAGGTATAGTAACACTCCCACTCTTATCTAGAGCCTACTTATCTAGTACAAACCCCAAAGAAAGGCAAACCAGAGGATTCTAATCTGTCAAATCAACTACAAATCAGGCTCAACATTTTAATTTGGTTATATTACAGATCACAGTTAGAAGCAACAAAACAGAACAGGAAAGAGGTGCTATATTAGGCAATGGAAGATAATTGCTGACAGGCTGACACTGTGGGGGGTGGAAATGAGGAAGGAGAGAAGAGAACTACTACAAAAAGCATATATAAGAACTAAAAACCAGTAAAAACATAAAAAAATAATCCAGGGCCATTCAGTTTAGAGTCAATATGCCTCAATAAAGCTCAGAATCCTGAAAGTAGCACTGTATGAAATTATGTTGTCAGAGATGTCCCTAGGGATGATTCAGAGCCACTGAGAAGAGGTGAAGCTATGTTTGGCCCTACCAAATATAATTCCCTGCTGGAAATTTCTATTCTTTTTCTCTTATAGGTCTTTTTCATTGAGTCCATCTGTAATGACCCTGGCATTATTGCAGAAAACATCAGGGTGAGAAGCACCTTACCATTTCCTCCTTACTTTTCCTCAGGTTTGGATAACACCTAAAAAGACCTCTATGAGGCTATTAAAGGTGGTATTCTTCTCTGAGCTTCTCTTCCTACTTCCTGTAGGAAGTATTTCTTGACTACCCTGGCCTACAAAGCAGAGAAAGTCAATTATCATATGGTTTCACTTATTTGTGGAACATAAGGAATAGCATGGAGGACATTAGGAGAAGGAAGGGAAAAATGAAAGGGGGGAAATTGGAGAGGGAGATGAACCATGAGAGACTATGGACTCCGGGAAACAAACTGAGGGTTTTAGAGGGGTGGGGGTGGGGGATGGTTTAGCCTGGGAATGGGTATTAAGGAGGGCATGTATTGCATGGAGCACTGGGTGTTATACACAAACAATGAATCATGGAACACTACATCAAAAACCATGATGACTAACATAAACATAACATAACAAAAAATATATAAAATAAAATTCATATTTTCTGAAAAAAAGTCCTATGAAATTTAAAGAAGCCATAATATAGAGTCCTTAATATGCACTGGGCACCAAGCTTGACTCTTACTGATTTGTTACAACAAGGCTGCATGTTAAGAATCTTTCACTGTTGGAGAGAGGAGACAGAGATTCCAAGAGAAGAGTTTTCAAAGATTCGTACAACCAGAAAGAAGTTGAACTGGGAATGAACCTCAGGCTTGTATCAGAAATATAACTGTTCTTAGATTCTAGACACATGGGCTAGAACTGGATCGTCTGCCACATTTTATTGTTCCTTATGTCATGAAATTATTGGAGCTCAGGGACAGAAGAGACCTTATAGGTTACCTCCCTCAATCCTCCATCAGATACTTGAAATCTCAGCTAAATGTTTGTCTATATTTTCTTTTCATACCTCCAATGGAAAAAGGCTCATTGCTTTCATCAAATGCATTCAAATCAATCTAAAATTTGCCTCCCTGAAATTTTAACTGATTGGTCCTATTTATGCCTCTTAGGTCATAAAACATGTCCAATCCCTCTGTTCTTCCTCCACTCTTCCATCTGTCCATTTACTGATTCAACACAAATTGGATCTATACAACTGCACTGGGCCATTCTGTGTATTAGAGACTTAGAGGAGAGTCCTGCCCTTGAGCTCACAGTCTAGTGAGAGATACTGAGAGATACTGACAAGTTTATAGACATAACTCTGAGTCAGTGCTGAGATGAAGAAATAAAGGAGGCTTTAGGAGAACACTATTGAGTACCCAACCTTGCATGGGAAGGATAGATGTGTATCAGAGAAAACTTCTCAATAAGAGCAATAGCTGACCTGAATCTTGAAGAATGCATGGGAATTTAGCAGGTGAAGAATTGGCTATAAGGGAATAGTATATACTAAATATGATATCACCAGAGAACTATAGTAGTTTAAGTTGGCTAGGGCAAAGTGTGTGAAAGAATAGGAGTACAATGGGAGATGAGATGAAGAAATCATTTTGGACTCAATTATGACAAATGGGCCACCCGATAAAATAGTTCACACTGTGCCCTAAAACATATAAGGAAATGGTGAAGAGTTTTAAGCAGGGGAATTCCACGGTCAGATGTGCATGTTAAAAATATCTTTCTGGCTGCTAGTATGAGGAGTACATCAGAAGTAACAAGACTATAGACAAAAGTAATTAGTCACAAAGCTAGAGTAAGTGTCCAGGTGAAAGAGAATGGAAATCAATAGGAGGGATATTTAGAAGATAGAGTGGAGAAGATCTGGTGCCTGCTGAGAGATGAGGGATGAAGACGCATCTAGGATGACTCTCATATTCTTTTTAGGCTCAGGTAACTGGAAGATAGTGCCATTCATTGAGATGACAAATGTGGGTGGAGAAGCTAGACATTGCGGGATTAGGATACATCAACCTTTCAGAAATTTAAAGTCAACATGCCATGTTTCTCATTAAACACTCAATACATGTAAGCCATTATGACCCCTGGTCAAAATCTCCTGTTCCTTTTCTTCAACCACTTCTCACATCACAATTTCTGGTCCTCTTTTATTTTTTAAATTTTTTTATTTAAATTCAATTAATTAACATGTAGTGTAGTATTAGTTTCAGAGGTAGAGTTAGTGATTCATCAGTTACATATAACAACCATTGCTCATTACACCAAATGCCCTCCTTAATGCCCATCACCCAGTTAGCCCATCCCCCCATCCACCTCCCCTCCAGCAAAGATGTTTGTTTCCTATAGTTAAGAGTCTCTTATGGTTTGTCTCCCTCTCTGATTTCATCTTATTTTATTTTTCCCTGCCTTCCTCTATGATCCTCTGTTTTGTTTCTTAAATTCCACACATGAGTGAAATCGGGGCACCTGGGTGGTTCAGTCGGTTAAGCATCTGCCTTTGGCTCAGGTCATGATCCCAGAGTCCTGGAACTTTGTCCTGCATTGGGCTCCCTGCTTAGCAGGGAGTCTGCTTCTCCCTCTTCTTCTGCCCCTCCCCCTTACTCATTCTCTCTTTCTCTTTCCCTCTCTCTCAATCTCTCTCTCTCAAATAAATATTTTTTTTAAAAAAGAATAATTGCCTTTCTCTGATTGACTTATTTCTTACTCTTATTTCTTATGATTCAGCATAATACCCTCTATTTCTATTCATATTGTTGCAAATGGTAAGATTTCTTCTTTTTGATGGCTGAGTAATATATATATATATATATATATATACACACCATTGTATATATATACACACCACATCTTTTATTTTTTTATTTAAATTCAATTAGCCAACCCACATCTTCTTTTATTTTTTTAAAGATTTTATTTCTTTATTTGAAAGAGAGAGAGAGCACAAGTAGGCAGAGCGGCAGGCAGAGGGAGAGGGAGAAACAGGCTCTCTGCTGAGCAGGGACCCAGATGCGGAACTCGATCCCAGGACACTGAGATCATGACCTGAGCTGAAGGCAGACACTTAACCAACTGAGCCACCCAGACACCCCACCACGTCTTCTTTTAAGTGGTCTTCTTAAACACTGTGTGCTCTAGAACTGAGTACAATGTAACAGACCTTGTTTAATCATATAGAAATAAAGCATAAGGAGTCACACATTCCAAATTCACTTAAATTGACTGATTTGTAACTTGGCAAGACCCTTTGTCTAAGTCTCAATTTTTTTCATTTTTATGTTGAGGGATGTTGTATTCAATGATCGCTAAGGACACTTCCAAAGGTCACTGTTAGAGTCTCTGTCTCTCACAGTTCTTCTGTTCTCCCTTTTCCTAGCAAGTAAAACTTGGCAGCCCTGATTACACAGACTGTGACCGGGAAAAGGTTCTGGAAGACTTTCTAAAGAGAATTGAATGCTATGAGGTCAACTACCAACCCTTGGATGATGAACTGGACAGGTAAGAACCCAGAACCCTAAAATCCAAGACTGGATCTTTAACTCTATTTTGATGTCCTTTAGGACCTGGGAAAATATCCTCCCTCTCTGGGCCTCAGCTTCTCTATCTGTAAAATCATGGAGCTAGATTTGATGATTTGTCTTCAAGGACCCTCCAAGCTCTAAGTATCTGAGGGTAGTGATTCCTTGATATATAAAATGTCCATGAGAGTGTTAAAATAGTCCCTTCCTGACCAATATGGGCAGATCAAGACCCTGATCTCTAAGAACAAATGCTTCCCTTCTGTAGTTGTTGCTGTTATTTTTTTCAAAAACATTCCTCACACATGGATGACACTTCAGTTTCCAAACATGTTCACCTTCTTTGTTTCATTGAATCCCCTCAGCACCCCTATAAAGGAAGCCAAAATAGATCTTATGTTAATAAATTTTCAAGAAGAGGAAATTGAATCTTAGCTGAAACCACTTGCCAAGCTCCCAACACAAATCAAGGGGTAGAACTAGGATTTTAACCATATATTTTGTCTCCTACTCGTGTCTCTTTTCACAAACCCATGTACCTCTTCAATCAATAAGTATTTGGCCTCTTTGAGCTGTGGTGTACATAGGAGTACAAATAATGGCAAGAGAGGTGGTTTCTATCTGCAGATAGCTTCCATAATGCCTTAACATATGGGAAGACACATGAAAAATATGAAACTCTCATTCATAATACCAGCTAAAAATTGGAAACATGTTAGCTAGTAGTACAGGGAATATGTGAGTTTTAGACATAGGATATTCCCAGAAGCCTCAAAATGGGTTGTGATGAGAAGAGACTCTGGTCACCCAGACCCCTTGGGCCCCAAGTGAGAAGTATGAGGAGACCTCAAATAGTCATTAAAACCTTAAGAAGTTTAAGCAACATCCTTCCAGCTTTGCCCAACCAAAATCCTAAGAGGCAAGTATTGTTACTGCACTGCACCTTAAATGGAGAAACTGAGACCCAGAACAGGGCAGGGACTTACCTAAGGCCACATAATGAGTCAGTAGAACATTTATTCAAACCCTTATCTCAGACTTCCAGCCTAGTTCTCCCCCTCCCACATCCCTAAATCATAAAGAATTGTCACATGAGACTTAGACACTTGGTGCAAGGAGGAGGACCTTTATGGACAATTAATTGTAAAGATTATTCACTGTGCAAGGACAACCAGGTCAAGGGTACACTTGTTTTTCTCACCAAGGCATGTGTACTGGAGTGGGGATGTTTCTGCCCTCAGAAAAGTGTAACTTATTCAAATTTCCACAAATGCACCATATAGACTATCAGCATATGGTGAAAGAAGCTTGAAGAAGGGGAGCTAAAGTGAAAGAAGCATTGAGAAAGCCCCTAGTCTTCAGCCTAGACTCCTGCAGGTGCTCAGTTAAGTGTTTGATGAATCAGTTTGGGCCTAAAGATGACATATTCTGAAGGTTGGCTTTATTTAATCATTTTTATATCAACAGACATTTACAGTCCATGTGTCAGGGCCCAACCAAAGCTGTGCTCTAGGAATCTAAAGAGAGAAGGGCTGTCCCTGCTGTGATAGAATGCCCAGTTGGTTGGGGAAGCCAATGAATGTGCAGTTGATCAGAATTGTAGAAATGGTAAACCAAGTGGGCTAGAGAAACACAAAGGAGAAAACTCAGCCCAGCTTGGGAAAAGAGATTGGGAAGAGTAGGTTTACCCAGTATAGGTAGACTAGGCATGTGTTTGGGGTACCAGAAAGGTGGAATCTACCAAAAATAGGAATAAAACAATCTGGAAAGCTTTTACTATTTTAATTTTAAAACCAGCATCAATGTGGTCAAAATGGAAAAAAATCACAAAATTTCATGAGACTTCTTCATTTTATAATATAGTTTATAATTTTTATTTTAGATTACACATGGTAGAGATAGGCACTAGCTAATAATATTACTTTTGGTGGGAAGCACCTCTAAATGACTTCACATGATCCCGGGCTCAAAGAAGACTTCCTAGAGAGAGTGGACGTGCTGGCTCTTAAGGGATGGATGCATAGGAGCTCAGCTTTGGAAATCAGGCAAGGAATGCCTTTTCAAGCAAACAGAACAGCATGTAGTTAAATCTGAATAAAAGTAGGGGAGTTTAGAGAATATACCAGCAAAAGCACGAAGGCTAGATTGAAACAGAGAAATTATGGGCGTGGGTGTGGGTGTGGGACTGTGAGGTGAGGCCAAGCAGGGCCAGAATGTCAGACTAAGGTGAGGAATTTGAAAGTTCTCCTAGAGCTACCCAGGACCTAGCAGCAGGAACAGACAGTAATTAGGCAACAAGGCTACATCAGATATTTTCTACTGCTAGATTCTGAGAGTCCTAGACAAGATAGTTGGAGAGATTAACCTTAAACAAATCATTTCCTCTCTTTGTGCTTCAGTTTCCTCATCTATAAGACAAAGGTAATAATCCCTGATTCCTAGGTTGATTATAAGGATTCATGTATTTTAAGTCCCCACTCCCTGCCAGATGCACAAAAGAAAATGCTCAACAAGTGCAAGTGTCCTGTAGGAACTGTTGGACAAAGAGGACAGGGATGGGAATGATTAAGTATGGTACAGATAAAAAGGCCTTCTCTAGGAAGATCAGAGGAGAGGCTTTCTGAAACCAAACCCATCAACCACTGCTTTACATGCCTTGGGTTAGTGCAGCTAATTCTATTTACTTTGTTTTGCTACTGTGCATCCAGGGTTCCTGGTATGCCACCCCATTGGTGCAGCCTTCCCCACCTCTTCGCAGGGATCTCCTTGAACTCCCTATAGTTCAACAACTAAAGGACTCATGCCTGGTACAGCAGGGGCCTCAAAAGACTTACTCCATGGTTCTAGTCTTCTGATTAGTCAGTATTGCTCATTCCCAGCTCCTCTGCAGACAGGTTGTTGAATAGTTTGATTATCACTCTGTGTATAGTTATTAGTTCATGACTAGAGCACAGAATTGAGGGGATAAAAAAGGGGCTTGAAACAAGGACCACAAGATATCCGTGTTGTGGACCATCTCTGTATCCCCACATTCCAGTACTTGGCACACCTAAGAGTGAATGACTATTTATGGAAGGGGTATTGAGCATTGGTCATGTGTTTCCAAGTGTATGTTCTTGACTGACCTAAGAGCTCCCAAAGGGCAGATGCTGAGTCCCCATTTCAAATACAATGCTTAGAACAAAGAAGAGTGTGTTTGTTGACTGCATGACAGGGGAAAAAAAACCCAACCCCTTTCCCTTTCTGAGTGGGAAGAGATATACACACACAGACACAAGTGCGCACAGACAAAATCTGGTAGCTGCCTGTAGGGTGTCAAAGACAATATATCATAGCAGAGACTTAAAGAATAGAGGTGCAGAGCTCAGCTTGAAATTTAAAAGACTGAGTAGAGAATTCAGGAGCTGCCAGTAAGATGTGGAAGGCAGCCAGGGACACAAGATTACTGCTTTTCTCTGAGTGTGTCAAGAATGTGAACTATAAAGGACAGAACCCAGATCCCTGGAGTGTAAAAAGTGAATGTGAAAAGATAGCCTGGATCAAGCTGAAACTGAAGAAAGGAAACAGGGGGAGATGGTAGCAGGCAGTGAGCTCTTTAGGGGAGGCCAGGAGCCAAGTCTCTAGAGCAGGTACCCAGAATAGGGCAAGGCATGACATTTTGTTAGAGGAAAGGTAGGTGAAACCTGCATTGTACAAGAGGCTTGAAGGTGGGGTTTGTGGTTGGGGATTTGTCTTGGGATCAGCCTCTCTATCATCATCCCCTGAGCTGCCCTTGCTCCTGCTTGGGCTGGCCCAGCCACCTATCCTACATCAAGATCTTCGATGTGGGCACACGCTACATGGTGAACCGAGTGCAGGACCACATCCAGAGCCGCACAGTCTACTATCTCATGAACATCCACGTCACACCCCGCTCCATCTATCTGTGCCGGCATGGTGAGAGTGAACTCAACCTCAGAGGCCGCATCGGAGGTGACTCTGGTCTCTCAGCTCGGGGCAAGCAGGTAGGAAGGGCCCCATGCACTCTGAGACATTGGCTGAGCTGGCTCAGGTGGGCTGTGGGTGGGTGGTACAGCCACTGCCTGGGTCCTGAGGATGGGAGGACTCAGTGACAAGGTAAAAGCAGGTTCTGGTCATAACCGCTCTTCCACCCAATCAGCCACTCTGTCTTGATCCATCCTTGAGTGACTCCCATGTGTGCTAACAGCATCTGCACGTCTGTTAGCTTGGTCTTGATATTTCAGGCCTGCCCAGATCTGGCTGCTCCTCCAGCCCCATTACGGTGAGCACCCTTCACCCCTGCCTGACTGGTTCCCCTCCTCTCTTTCACAACTCTATGCCTTTGCTTGTGCAGTTTCCCCCACCTAGGCTGCTCTCCTTTGTCAGCTGGTGACCACCACATGAACATGCCCTGACAGCTGCCCTGAGGTGCCCCATCCTTGAATCTATTTTCTTCCTTACTCAGGGCTGATGCCACAGCCCCCACCCCAACTTCAGCCCATCCCACTGTCAACACTTGTCCCCCACCAGTTACTGCTCTTTTCCCGCCCTCCCCCCAACCCCCTTCCAGGGCCCATCTGCTGCTCCATGGTTTGGTCCAGGAAGCCCTCCCCTGTCCTCTCCTGCCCTCCCAGGCAGGTCACCGTGCCCTGGGCTCCATCTCTCCCAGTTCTGGCCCATCTCTGACTATGGCATGAGTCTCCTCTCTAGCCAAGCATAGTAACCTGCACATTACGGGTATAAAATAAAATAAAGGCACACATTTTCCTTAGTGTTTGGCCCTGTGCCTAAGCTTGTTAACACAGGTATTGTTCTTGCAGGGAGGATGGCTTGGGTAGAACAAATGGGAAATGAGGTGCAGGAGGGAGGAAGCACTCTCTTTTATTGGGCACCTGTGCACAGTCACAGCACCATCTGCTTCCACGTGTGTGGCCCCTTTCAATGTTCACAACAGCTCTGTGGGGTGGACATTACCATTAATGGTTTATGAAACCTGAGGAAGCTGAGGCCCAAGGAGGAGAAAAGAGCAGCCCCAGGTCATGCAGCCAGTAAAAAAGAGCCAGGATTGAAAACTAGGCTTTCCTGCCTGCCCCTCAACATCCCCCCACTGCAGAGGTGGTATTATCTTAGGCAAGGCACTGCAGTGGAAGGCCTGGTCCTCATGGCTCCCTTTCTGTTTCCTTCAGACTGGCAGGCTCCCCTTGAGGTGGACTCAGACCTTTGACTCCCACCTGTCTTACTCCTCAGAGCAGAGTAGAGGGTACTGGTGGCATCACACCTGCCCCATGGCACCACCTGCAGCCAGAGGTCTCTGGGTTGGGGCCAGGTATGGCCCTGCCTTATATAGCTCAATGCCCAGTTTAGACACATGGCTATCTCCACAATGCATACCGCCTTCGCACACAAACTTGTGCATGTACACATAAATGCCTGGCCTCAACCTTCATACTTATGGGCACAGTGCACCATGCAGTTTACAAAGCACTTTCCCATAGACTCTCACCCATAATCAATCACAGAGGCTGTCACCTATTGTATGTCAGGGAGCACTCCATGTGCTCCTCTTCCACTATCTAATGTAATGTTCATAGGACAAGTTTCAGTGAGCTAATGCTGTTCACATCTTATAGGCAGAAGATGTAAGGCCAGAGAGAAACTGGGATGTGTCCCAAGTCACACAAGGACCATATAAGGATGCTGGGAAGATTAACCCCTGTTGCCTGCTTCCCAGTCAAGGGCTCTTTCCATCAGAGCACACTGACTACTGACTCATAATCCATAATTAGAATGTGTATACACAATACTTATATTTGTACATACACATGTGTACATATAAATACATCTATACATTTGTGCCAATATTCCTCACATACCACCTGTGACTAATAACATGACTCTATGTGAAAGAAAAAATCACTTGCTCATTTAGCTCCCACAGCTGTTCATGGTTCCTCTCAGTGCTGTCATTCTTTCCCTTACTGGACTGGTTGTGTCTTGAGAACAGGACACCCTGATACCCAGCACATGACCACACGCACTCAATATATGTTTGAATGCCCTTAGAAGCTGGGTTCCAAGACTCCAACTCAAGCAAATAAGAATCCCCAGAGTCAAAAAGAAATGTCCCCCAAATCCCACACCCCCTACTTCTAGACCACACTCTGAGGACCCAAAACCCAGAATCCCCTAAAATTCTGGCTTGCTTACCATGCCTGTGTGGGTCTATCCCAGAGTCTGTCCACCTGGGCTAGTTTTTAGTGTTTACCCCTAGGCAAAAGGGTGGCCGAAGGGTCACTGTTTGTGGATCATGGGAATCAGCAGAAATAGGGTGTGGACAGAATTTGGTCATGTGACTAGGTTATCTGCAAACATGTACTCAAGGCACCTACAAGTGCAGGATGGAGGCAGAAATGGGAAGAGAAAGGAGGTTGACCAGGTAGAATGCCTCCATTTGTAGTCTTGTTCCAGGCTCCACAAATACGAGAGGTGGGCTATTTGAATGAATAACTGAGTAGGAGGTTTAATAAGCAAGTATCAACGAACACACACACACACACACATAAACACACTTACCCTTTTCTATTCCCTTGATCCTTGTCATATCCTTGTTCATAAATTGGAAACATTTAAATTCTACTCTTTCTTGTTCATCATCATTTCACCATTTATGGCAGATCTCACAGCTACTGTGTCTTCTTTCATCTCTCTCTTTCTTCCCTTTTCTCAACCTCTGCAACCCCACCCCCCAGTACGCCTATGCCCTGGCTAACTTCATTCAGTCCCAGGGCATCAGCTCCCTGAAGGTGTGGACCAGCCACATGAAGAGGACTATCCAGACAGCTGAGGCCCTGGGTGTTCCCTACGAGCAGTGGAAGGCCCTGAATGAAATTGATGCGGTGAGACAGAGGGGGATGGATTTCCTGGTGGCTGATGGGACTTGACTCTGGGCTTATCCCCTGGATTGCCTCTGCTTTGGCTCCTATGAAGAACACAATTAATTCAACAAATATTTCTCAACAACCAGCCATATACCATACACTGTTCTGTGTGCTGGGGAACCAGTGAAGGCCAGAATAGACATGTTCTCTGTCCTCATGGAGCCCAAAAGCAAGCCATAAATAAGACAGTGCATATCCTATGACAAAACGTTGTAAGAAGGGAAGTATAAGGGAGATGAGGTTGGAAAGGAAGGCAGCTCAAAGAGTTTTATAATTCATGTTGAGGCATTTGGGTGCTGCCCTAAAAATGGGAAGCCAGTGATGTGATCTAAGTTAAGAAGTGGCCTGAATGTGATTCACATTCTTAAAAAGAAGACAATACCGTATTATTTCACTCATATGCAGAATGTAATAAACAAAGAAAAAAGAAGAGATAAACAAAAAACAGACTCTTAAATAAACAAACTGGTGGTTGCCAGAAGGGAGGTGGGCAGGAGGATGAGTGAAATAGACACAGTGTATTAAGAGTACACTTATCTTGATGAGCACTGAAAAATAGAATTGTTAAATCATTATATTATACACCCAAAACTAATATAACAGTATATGTTAATGATACTTGATGAATATAAACAAACAAACAAACAAACAAACAAACAAACCATTCTGGTCATGTGTGGAAAATAGGTAGGAAGAGGGCCAGAATGAGTATGTAGATCAGTATGGGGATGGCTGCATTAATCCAGGCAAGAGGTGACAATGAACCAGAGTAGTGGCATTGGAAATAGAATGAAGAAGAAAGACCATCTGACCCTCATGACATAGCAATCTTGCTTCAGAGTCAGGTTTTCCATGTGCTCTTTGCGATGGCATTTTTTCCTCCCCATTGTCTCACCTGAGCTATAGGTAAGCTGACATTACGTAGCAGTCCACAGGTTATGATTGTTAGACCTAAAAGTAAAAGCTTTATCACAAGTATAGATAACTTGCATGTAGTTAGGTTAACTTGCTTGCCTAGTAGATATTATAAAGAAGTATATGTGTGTCTACACACATACACTTGTACTTAGCATACAGATGTACAGAGATATGCATATTTAGAAAAGGAATATACAATATTGTTCTACATATCACATATAGTTGCTATAAAATACATTCAAGCAAATATATAAACCTTCATCATAAGAGATCAGTCACTACTTTTTTCTGGCCCACATGTGGTGTAAACATTTATTGTATACCTACTTTGTTTCAGACTCTGGGGTGGTGCTGGAGAGAGAAATTGATCCTTGTCTTCATCGAATTTTCAGTCGAAACAGGATAGATAGAAAAAAAAACAAACAGAGGAATACAAAACAGTATGTGTGATATAGTCTCTCATAGGCTAGACCATGGATGCACAGATGTCCAGGCAGAGCATCTGAGCCAGCCAGGATCTGCCTGGAGGAAGTGATGCCTAGCTGAGAGTTACTTAACAGTGAGCCAGGTAGAGAGAATCAGGAATGGTATGTCAGGCAGAGAGCCACATAAACAAAGAAAGTAGTGTGTGTGTGTGTGTGTGTGTGTGTGTGTGTGTGTAACTACTAAGATTGTAGCAGTGGAGATGGGAAAGAAAAAGGAATAGATTTTTGAGAAATTTAACAGTTAGAATTACAGAAATTTGCTCTAGGGGAGGAGTAAGGAAGAAGTAATAATTTAGAATGATGCCTAAGTTTCTGGTTTATTTTCCATGATCAATAATATATTATTAATTAATTAATTATTAATATAATATTAATTTATTGTTATATTATATGTCATAATATATTTTATATAATGTTATATAATATAATATTAATTAATATATTAATATCAGTATATAATATATATATACTGATTGAGTCTTTAAAATGTGCCTTGTACATTCTGTGCTAGGCTCTTCTACATATATTATTTCTAATATTCAAAACGCTTTTGTGAGGTAGTTGTAATTCTCCTCATTTTTCAGATGAGGAAAATAAAATTCAAAGAGGTTAGGGTATTTGCCTTAAGTCAATATGAAGTCAGTGGTCATTACCACAGGCAACAGGCTCCCAGCATGCCTCAAAATGGAAAGTGAAAGCTAATCTGGAAGGATCTTGTGTATCCAGTAGAGTGCACTTTCTCCCATGGACAGTGTCAGTAGAGAAATTTGACACTGCAGAGCTGTTTTGTGGGCTATGGCAGGGGTGAACTTCACCCCTAAAGAAAGGCTGGTATATGATTCAAAAGACAACAACCAGAGCCTGTTGCTCCTTACAGGAAAGTCTAATTGAAATCCACACAATCAAAAAGGAAACCTTATAAACCCAACATTGCTTCCCACCCCCACTCCCAGCAGCCACCTCACTTCCGGGGATTTTTCAGTGAACTTGGGAAGCTCTCATGTACTCCTGAGGAACTCATTCTCTGAGCTCTGGATTCCTGCTTTGGGTGAGAAGACTATTTCACCAAGGCCCACTCTGAAACTGTTAGGAATTTATTAATTTTTGTCTTCTGAGATATCTGTGGATACCTGTTTCTTTATCTGCCAGAGGTCCTGGAGCATAGGTAGGAGCAGAGGGGATGGGAAATGCTATAAAATGGGAGAGTACTGCTATGTATGTGCACACATGTGTGTGCTTGCATACACAGTCATAGACACCCACCACAAATATGCTTATACTCACAGACATACACTTCACAGGCACATTGACCTTCTAGTCTGACATAGGATCCCTTTCAGATACATCTACCAATCTACACCTGCACCATGCATGCACACACATACACACTCACAGACAGACACACTTAGAGATACATATAGACACTCACCATAGACACACATGCAATCTTTGTATATACCTACATCACACGGACACAGATAGGCATACAATGGATGGAAATGTACAAAGTGCATGTGCATAACCTCAAGCATATTACCATAAATTCACATGACCTCAGGCATAAGCATACAGCTACTCACACATATACACCAGAGACATAATCAGAGACATACACACTCACAGAAACACATGCCACAGACACACTGAGACACATATGGAGAAACAGACCACAGAGACATTCATGTGGGCATATTCTCAAATGCTCAGACAACATGTACACACACACACTCGCCAAACACACTACAAATACTGAGACAAATACACAAATACAAGGCATATGTCTTTAAACATACCAGCATGATACACATATACACACAAACACAGTCTAAAATCCTCAAGCCCATATATTTATAAAATACATACTTAAATGCACAACGTACATCTACAAACCTATTGGGACAATCATAGAGAAACACCACACACGTACCCACCATATACTATAAACTCAAACTGAACACACTTGTACACATGTGCACACTCTCACATACACACACCTCATGCACACACACACACACGTACACACACTCAGACAATAGGCACAAACATAGAGCTGTCTTCACAGACAACCAGGTGCTTGTGTGCTGCTGTTCCATAATAACTGGACTCAGAACTATGGTAAAGGTTGTATGGATTTCACCTTGTGAATACTTTTGTCCCCAAATAATTTTTCTCAGGGTGTCTGTGAGGAGATGACCTATGAAGAAATCCAGGAACACTATCCTGAAGAATTTGCACTACGGGACCAAGATAAATATCGCTACCGCTATCCCAAGGGAGAGGTAAGGTTTGGAAGTATTGCCTGACTCCTAGAACTCCTCCCAGTATCTTCATTCCAACAGCCAAAATTCCATAGTTCCCTGGACAGCTTTAGAAGCAGAGTAAAGCATATTTTGTAGCAGCTCCCATCCCACAACGCACATGATAATCTGGCTCTTGGCTGTCTCTGCTTCACGGCTATTGACAAAAGATTCCTCTTTTATTAAAGCTAAAATAATTGCCTCCTTATTTCCCACCTGCTTTCAGAGGGGCTTCATCCTAGATTTTGTCTCTGGTATCCTTTCACTAAAGACACCTGAAGTAGTTTAACATACTCCTGTCATTTTATTGCCAAGCTGCCTAAAGATACAGTCTCTCTGGACAGTGGGTTAGAGTCCCAAGGGACAATGGCTAATAGTTAAACCAGATTCTTTGCCACCACATGAACCAGACCATCAGTTCCCTAATTCCCATATCAGGTGGATCCTCCTCACTTTCAACCCAGCAGCTTCATTTAGCCAATTCCACAACTTAAAGTATTTATTAGTCATATTCCATTTTTGATATACATTCCTGGGAACAATTATCAGAAAAGCAGGACACCAGGGAAGGTAAAACAATAGACATCCTGTGATACAAAGCAATTTCACACTTTCATCCTCATCCTCAGAAATGGCATTATAAAGTCAGTCTGAGTTTGCCTTTATTTTCCCTTATATATTTTGAGGCTATGTTATTACAGGCATACAAATTTAAAGCAATGATATCTTCTTAATGAATTGCATATTTTATTATGAATAATAATATTTCCCCTTATAATGTTTTTTGCCTGAAAGTGTATTTTATCTAATATTAATGTGTGTGTGTGTGCGTGTGTGTGTGTGTGTGTTTACTGGTTAGTATTTGCCTAGTTCATCTTTATTCACTTACTTTCAATTTCTCTGGGTATTTTTGTTTTATGTCTCTTGTAAACAGCATATAACTGCTTTTTTAGAAGACTTATTTATTTTATTTTAGAGATATAGAGATAGTGAGCAGGGGGAGGGGCAGAAGGAGAGGGAAAGAGAGGAAAAGAAGAAGACTCTCCACTGATCGTTGAGACAAACACAAGGCTCAATCCCATGAACCAGAGACCATGAACTGAGCCAAAATCAAGTCAAATGCAAAACTGACTGAGCCACCCAGGCGCCCCAGCTTTTGTTGTTTTTAATACAACCTGAAAATATGTCTTTTGAATGGTAATTCTGATACATTTACTTTTATTGTAATTACCGATTTAATTGAGCTTATTTCTATTCTTTTTTTTGAGATCTTTTTTTCCCCCTGAGCCTTTATGCTTAGTTTATATTTCTCTTTTTCTCCCTTCTTTAGATTTCTGCTCCTGAGTTTTTACACCTATATTTAAGTTATATAATATTTCATTCTTTTTTAATTTTTTTATTTAAATTCAATTTAATTAATATGTATCACATTATCAGTTTCAGAGGTAGAATTCAGTGATTCATCAGTTGCATACAACACCCAGTGCTCATTACTTCAAGTGACCTCTTAATGCCCATCACCCAGTTACCCCAGCCCCCTACCCACTTGCCCTCCAGCAGCCTTCAGTTTATTTCCTATAGTTAAGAGTCTCTTATGGTTTGCCTCCCTCTCTGTTTCCTCTTATTTTATTTTTCCTTCCCTTCCCCTATGTTCATCTGTTTTGTTTCTTTAATTCTACATATGAATTAAATAATATGGTATTTGTCATTCTTTGACTGACTTATTTTGCTCAGCATAATACCCTCTAGTTCCATCCACGTCATTGCAAATGGCAAGATTTCATTTTTTGGTGGCTGAGTAATAATCCATTGTATATACCATATCTTCTTTATCCATTCATCTGTTGAAGGATATCTGGGCTCTTTCCATATTTTGGCAACTGTGGACATTGCTGCTAGAAACATTGGGGTGCATGAGCCCCTTCGAATCACTATCTTTGTATCCTTTGGATAAATACCTCAGAGTGCAATTGCTGTGTCACAGGGTAACACTGTTTTTAACATTTTGAGGAACCTCCATACTGTTTTCCAGAGTGGCTAAACCAGTTTGCATTTCCATCAAAAGTGTAAGAGGACTCTCCTTCCTCCACATCCTCACCAGCATCTGTTGATTCCTCAGTTGTTAATTTTAGCCATTCTGACTGATGTGAGGTGGTATCTCATTGTGGGTTTGATTTGTTTACCTGATGGCTGTGAAGTGGGGCATTTTTTCATGTGTCTGTTAGCTGTTTCTAAGTCTTCTTTGGAGAAATGTCTGTTCATGTCTTCTGCCCATTTCTTGACTGGATTTTTTGGCTTTTGGGAAGTTGAGTTTGATAAGTTCTTTAGAGATTTTGGATATTAGCTCTTTATCTGATAAGACATTTGCCAATATCTTCTCTGAGTCCATAGGCTCCCTTTAGTTTTGTTGACTGTTTCTTTTGCTGTGCAAAATCTTTTCATCTTGATAAAATCCCAATAGTTCATTTTTGCTTTTGTTTCCTTTGCTTTGGAGACATGTTCTAGCGAGAAATTGCCATGGCCAAGGTCAAGGGGCTATCCAGTTTTTCCCAACACCATTTTTTGAAGAGACTGTCTTTTTTTCATTGGATATTCTTTCCTGCGTTATCAAAGATTAGTTAACCATAGAGTTGGGGGCCCATTTCTGGGGTCTCTCTTCTGTTCTATTGATCTATGTGTCTGTTTTTCTGCCAGTACCATACTGTCCTGATGATTACAGCTTTGTAATACAGCTTGAAGTCCAGAATAGTGATGCCACCAGCTTTGGTTTTGTTTTGCAACATTCCTTTGGCTATTCAGGGTCTTTTCTGGTTCCATACAAATTGCAGGATTGTTCCAGCTCTGTAAAAAATGCTGATGGTATTCTGATAGGTATTGCACTGAACGTGTAAGTTGCTTTGGGTAGCATAGACATTTTAACAATATTTGTTCTTCCAATCCATGAGTATGGATGTTTTTTCCATTTCTTTGTGTCTTCCTCAATTTCTTTCGTAAGTATTCTATTGTTTTCAGATTAAAGATATTTACTTCTTTGATTAGATTTATTCCAGGTGTCTTATTTTTTTGTTGCAATCATAATTGGAATCAATTCCCTGATTTCCCTTTCTGCAGCTTCATTGTTGGTGTATAGAAATGCAACTGACTTCTGTGCTTTGATTTTATATCCTACCACTTTGCTGAATTCCTGTATCAGTTCTAGCAATTTTTGGGAGGGGAGACTATTTTGGGTTTTCTACATAGAGTTTCATGCTGACTGCAAAAAGTGAAAGTTTAACTTCTTCTTTGCTGATTTGGATGCATTTTATTTCTTTTTGTTGGCTGATTGCTGAGGCTAGGACTTCCAGTACAATGTTGAAAAATAGTGATGAGAGTGGACATCCCTGCCTTGTTCCTGACCTTAGGAGAAAAGATCTGTTTTTCCCCATTGAGAATGATATTCGCTGTGGGATTTTCATATACAGCTTTTATGATATTGAGGTATGTTTCTTCTTTCCCTGCACTGCGGAGAGTTTTTGACAAGAAAGATGCTTTTTCTGCATCTATTGAGAGGATCATATGGTCCTTGTCCTTTCTTTTGTTAATGTGGTGTATCACATTGATTGATTTGCAGATGTTGAACCACACTTGAAGCCCAGAAATAAATCCCACCTGGTCGTGGTGAATAATCCATTTAATGTACTGTTAGATCCTATTAGCTGGTATCTTGATGAGAATTTTGGCATGCATGTTCATCATGGATATTTGTCTCTAATTCTCCTTTTGGTGGGGTCTTTGTCTTGTTTTGGGATCAAAGTAATCCTGGCATCATAGAACGAATTTGGAAGTTTTCCTTCTGTTTCTATTTTTTTAAAGAGCTTCAGAAGAATAGGTATTAATTCTTTAAATGTTTTGTAGAATTCCCTTGGGAAGCCATCTGGAGCTGGACTCTTGTTTTTTGGAATATTTTTGATTACTGCTTCAATTTCTTTGCTGGTTATGAGTTTGTTTAAATTTCCTATTTCTTCCTGGTTTCAGTTATGGTATTTTATATGTTTCTAGGAATGCAACCATTTCTTCCAAATTGCTTAATTTGTTGGCATATAGTTGCTCATAATATGTTCTTAAAATTGTCTGTATTTCTTTGGGGTTGGTTGTGATCTCTCATCTTTCATTTATGATTTTATTTATTTGGGTCCTTTCTCTTTTCTATTTGATAAGTCCGGCTAGATGTTTATCAATCTTATTAATTCTATCAAGGAACCAGCTCCTAGTTTCATTGATCTATTCTGTTTGGGTTTTTTTCTATTTCTCTATCACTGATTTCTGCTCTAATTTTATTAATTCTCATCTCCTGCTTGATTTAGGCTTTATTTGCTCTTCTTTTTCCAGCTCCACTAGGTGTAAAGCTAACTTCTTTCTTTGAGGCTTTTCTTGCTTCTTGAGAAAGGCATGTATTGATATGTAATTCCCCCTTCTGCCTGCGTTTGCTGCATTCCAAAGGTTTTATTTTTTATATATTTTTTAATTTAATTTAATTTTATTATGTTATATTAGTCACCATACAATATATCATTAGTTTTTGATGTAGTGATCCATGATTCATTGCTTTCATATAACACCCAGTTATCCATGCAGTACCTGCCCTCCTTAATTCCCATCACTGGGCTAACACATCCCTCCACCCCCTTCCCCTCTAAAACCCTCAGTTTGTTTCTCAGAGTCCACAGTCTCTCATGGTTCATCTCCCACTCCGATTCCCCCCCCCTCATTTTTCCTTTCCTTCTCCTAATGTCCTCCATGCTATTCCTTATGTTCCACAAATAAGTGAAACCATGTGATAATTGACTTTCTTTGCTTGACTTATTTCACTTAGTATAATCTCCTCCAGTTGCATCCCTGTTGATGTAAAAGTTGGCTATTCATCCTTTCTGTTGGCTGAGTAATATTCCATTGTATATATGGACCACACCTTCTTTATCCATTCATCTGTTGAAGGGTATCTTGGCTCTTTCCACAGTTTGGCTATTGTGGACATTGCTGCTATGAACATTGCAGTGCATATGGCCCTTCTTTTCACTACATCTGTGTCTTTGGGGTAAATACCCAGGAGTGCAATTGCTGTGTCATAGGGTAGCTCTATTTTTAACGTTTTGAGGAACCTCCACACTCTTTTCCAAAGTGGCTGTACCAACCTGCATTCCCACCAACAGTGTAAGAGGGTTCCCCTTTCTCCACAACCTCTCTAACATTTGTTGTTTCTTGCCTTGTCCATTTTTCTCATTCTAACTGGTGGAAGGGGGTATCTCAGTGTGGGTTTGATTTGAATTTCCCTGATGGCTAATGATGATGAACATTTTTTCATGTGTCTGTTTACCATTTGTATGTCTTCTTTGTAGAAGTGTCTGTTCATATCTTCTGCCCATTTTGTGACTTGATTATTTGTTTTATGGGTGTTGAGTTTGAGAAGTTCTTTATAGATCTTGGATACCAGCCCTTTATCTGTAGTGTCATTTGCAAATATCTTCTCCCATTCTGTGGGCTGTCTCTTTGTTTTGTTGACTGTTTCCTTTGCTGTGCAGAAGTTTTGATCTTGATGAAGTCAAAAAAGTTCATTTTTGCTTTTGTTTCACTAGCTTTTGGAGATGTATCTTGAAAGAAGTTTCTGTGGCCAATGTCAAGGAGGTTATTGCCTATGTTCTCCTCTAGGATTTTGATGGATTCCTGTCTCACATTGAGGTCTTTCATCCATTTTGAGTTTATCTTTGTGTATGGTGTTAGAGAATGGTTGAGTTTCATTCTTCTGCATGTGGCTGTCCAATTTTCCCAGCACCATTTATTGAAGAGACTGTCTTTTTCCCATTGCATGTTTTTTCCTGCTTTGTCGAAGATTATATGACCATAGAGTTGAGGGTCCATATCTGGGTTCTCTATTCTGTTCCATTGGTCTCTATGTCTGTTTGTGTGCCAGCACCATGCTGTCTTGGTGATCACAGCTTTGTAATATAGCTTGAAATCGGGCAATGTGATGCCCCAAACATTGTTTTTCTTTTTCAACATTTCCTTGGCAATTTGGGGTCTTTTCTGATTCCATACAAATTTTAGGATTGTTTGTTCCAGCACTTTGAAAAATGTCATTGGAATTTTGATCGGGATGGCATTGAAGGTATAGATTGCTCTGGGTAGTATAGACATTTTAACAATGTTTATTCTTCTGATCCATGAGCATGGAATGTTTTCCCATCTTTTTGTGTCTTCTTCAATTTCTTTCACGAGTGTTCTGTAGTTCCTAGAGTATGGATCCTTTATCTCTTTGGTTAGGTTTATTCCGAGTTATCTTATGGTTTTTGGTGCTATTGTAAATGGAATTGTTTCTCTAATTTCTCTTTCTATGGTTGCATTGTTAGTGTGTAAAAAAGCAACTGATTTCTGCACATTGATTTTGTATCCTGCCACATTACTGAATTGCTGTATGAGTTCTAGTAATTTGGGGGTGGAGTCTTTTGGGTTTTCCACATAAAGTATCATGTCATCTGCGAAAAGAGAGAGTTTGACATCTTCTTTGCCAATTTGAATACCTTTGTTTCTTTTTGTTGTCTGATTGCTGTTGCTAGGACTTCTAGTACTATGTTGAACAATAGTGGCGAGAGTGGGCATCCTTGATCTGTTCCTGATCTTAAGGGGAAGGTTCTCAGCTTTTCCGCATTGAGGATGATATTCACTGTGCGTTTTTCATGTATGCATTTTATGAACATGAAGAATGTTCCCTCTATCCCTATACTCTGAATAGTTTTAATCAGGAAAGGATGCTGTATTTTGTCAAATGATTTTTCTGCATCAATTGAGAGGACCATATGGATCTTTTCTCTCTTCTTATTAATGTGTTCCTTCACACTGATTAGTTTGCGAATATTGAACCACCCTTGCATCCCAGGGATAAATCCCACGTGGTCATTATGGATAATCCTTTTGATGTATTGTTGGATCCTATTAGCTAGGATTTTGTTGAGGATTTGGAATCCATATTCATGAGGTCTGAAATTCTCCTTTTTGATGGGGTTTTTGCCTGGCTTGGGGATTAAGGTAATGCTGGCCTCATAGAATGAGTCTGGAAGCTATCCTTCTGTTTCTATTATTTGAAACAGCTTCAGTAGAATATTTCTTCTGTATTATTTCTTCTTTGAATGTTTGGTGGAATTCCGTAGGGAATCCATCAGGTCCTGGACTCTTGATTTTTGGGAGGTTTTGGATCACTGCTTCAATCTCCTTACTGGTTATTGGGCCTATTCAGGTTGTCAGTTTCTTCCTGTTTCAGTCTTGGCAGTTTATAGGTTTCCAGGATAGCAACCATTATCCAGGTTGCTTAATTTATTGGCATAGAATTGTTGATAATAATTTCTAATAATTGTTTCTATTTCCTTGGTGTTAGTCGTGATCTTTCCCCTTTCACTCATCATTTTATTAATTTAGGTCCTTTCTCTTTTCTTTTGGATAAGTCTGGCCATTGGTTTATCGATCTTATTAATTCTTTCAAAGAAAGAGCTTCTAGTTTCCTTGATCTGATCTACTGTGTTTTCGGTTTCTAATTCATTGATCTCTGCTCTAATCTTAATTATTTCTCTTTTAATGCATGGCTTAGTCATCGTTTGTTGCTTTTTCTCTAGTTCTTTAAGGTGTAGAGTTAGTTGGTGAATTTGGGATTTTTCTGGGTTTTTTTTCAGTGAGGCTTGAATGGCTATGTATTTCCCCCTTAGGACCGCCTTTCAGTATTTCATAGGTTTTGGACTGATGTGTTTTGGTTCTCATTGGTTTCCATGAATTGTTTACGTTCTTTGATTTCCTGGTTGACCCAAACATTCCTGAGCAGAGTAGTCTTTAACTTCCAAGTATTTGAATTTCTTCCAAATATTTTCTTGTGATTGAGTTCCAGTTTTAAAGCACTGTGGTCTGAGAATATTCAGGGAATAATCTCATTCTTTTGCTATTGGTTGAGACCTGATTTGTGACCCAGTACGTGGTCTATTCTGGAGAAATTTCCATGTGCGCTCAAGAAGAATGAGTAATTCTGTTGTTTTAGGGTGGAATGTTCTGTATATATCTATGAGGTCCATCTGGTCCAGTGTATCATTTAAAGCTCTTGTTTGTTGATTTTCTGCTTAGATGATCTATTGCTGAGAGTGGAGTATTGAGGTCTCCTACAATTAACATATTATTATCAATATGACTATTTTGGGGAACAGTTGGTTTATGTAGTTGGCTGTTCCCATGTTGGGGGCATAGATATTTACAACTGTTAGATCTTCTTGTATTCTAGAAACTCTCATAGAAACTCTCAGACATTATGGCTTCTTCCCCTTTTCGCATAATCTCTGTTATCTCTTTCTGGAAATAAAACTGAATGTGTGTTAATCCTGTCCCTATCCTTTATGTTTCCTAACTTATTTTTGATGTCTTTTCTGCTTCCTGAGTAATTTCTTCAGCTCTATCTTCCAAATCACTATTTCTTAAGTTGTGTCTAATCTTCGTTTATTCAGTCCATTTCAATTTTAATAAATATATTTTTATTTTTAAAAATTCTATTATTTTTAAATCTGTATCATATATTTAATAGCATCTTATTTTTTCTCACACTTTTATCCCATCTTTTATTTCTTTATAAGTTTCAAACATATCTTCTTCTTATTTATTTTACATATATATATTTAAGTGGATCTTTTATCTTATGTTTTTAGGGTTCTCCTCTTATTGTTTCTGTTTATTTTCACTCATGATAGCTTATTTCCCATGCATATAATGTGAGCTTCAGTTTGAGAAAATTTATATGTAAGAATTGTGCACAGACTAAGTTGAGAGGATTCAGAGATAATTTCCATTTGCTTCTTCCATATACTTCTGGGAACTAATGACTTGAAATTGCTTTGCATTAAACTCCCATCTTACCATTTTCTAAAACACATGTGTATTGTAAGTCTGAACCACAAACCCACCTGAGAGTAGGCTTGTGGTTAATATATTATTATAGGAAGCTTTTCCTAATTTTTCCACTGAGTCAAGCAGAGGCAGATAAATGTTATCATTTCCTTTTGCCTGTAGATATATATTTTTTTCTAGTTTACACTTCTACTAATGATGTAGCCCTTTGAGTGTCTCAGATTTATGTGAAAATTTCAGTCCCAATTCTCCACCTTGTGAACACCTAAGGCCTTGTCCTCTGTCTCCATGAGGTTTTAAAATCTCAAGCCTCTCAGATACTGTGATTGGCAAATGCCCCCAGGGCAGTTGTGGCTTCTACATCCATTTACCTCTCTTTTTTCCCCAAGTTTTTCTTCATTTTGGAACCCTACATTCATGTTTTCCTTTATTTTGTTGAAAGATCAGCAATGCAAACATTTATTTTATCTAGTTTTCTGGGAATTTTATTTTTTAATGAGAAAAATACTATTTTTATTTATTTTTATTATGTTCAGTTAACCAACATATAATACATTAATTTTTGACATAGTGTTCAATGATTCATTAGTTGTGTATAACACCCAGTGCTCATCACAACACGTACCCTCCTTAATACCCATCACCCGATTACCCTATCCCCCACACCCTCCCCTCTGTAACCCTCAGTTTGTTTCCCCAAGTCCATTTGCATCGACATGGGTGGAACTGGAGGGGATTATGCTAAGTGAAACAAGGCAAGCAGAGAAAGACAATTATCATATGGTTTCACTCATACATGGAACATAAGGAATAGCATGGAGGACAACAAGGGAAGGGAGGGAAAACTGAAGGGGAAGAAATCTAGGAATTTTATATTGAGAAGTTTTATTATTATTGTTATTTGGTCCACTGTATTGAATGCTCCCATCTAGTAGATGAGAAACTAAGACCCTACAAAAGAAGTGAGTGGTCTAAGGTCATACTACTGGGTCAACTACTGAACTGGTGCCAGAACCAACTTTTCCTGATTCCTAGTCCTGAGTTCTTCTCTGGGCAAATCTCCTCATCTACCTTTTTTACCCAAATATTCTGTCATTTTTAGTCCTATGAGGATCTGGTTCAGCGTCTGGAGCCAGTTATAATGGAGCTAGAACGGCAGGAAAATGTACTGGTGATCTGCCATCAGGCTGTCATGCGCTGCCTCCTGGCCTACTTCCTGGATAAGAATTCAGGTACCACTCTCCTCTCTGTTCCTGGCATAGGGAACTGGATATGATTTGGGACCCTGACACCAGCAGTCTGTGGTTTATATCTTAGTGGTTAAGAGCACAGTATCTAGATTAAGAATGCTTGAGGTCAAATTCTTGCTCTGTCACATACTAGCTTTTGCAAATTTACTTTAGCCTCTCTGGGCTCAATTTCCTCATCTGTAAAATGGGGAGAACAATAATAAAGTTTAAATAAATTAAATATGTAAAGAGCTTAGAACAGTTCATGACACATAGTATGGGCTATATAAGTGTTAGCTGCTATTTTTAGTATTAGTATTATTCTGAGTTAATGTTTTCAAAGCCAACCCTAACAGTATGCATCAACCTGAAAAAGCTGAGACAGTATTTCTCTGAAACATGATGTCATCAGGTGGTAATGGGACCCTTCTGTTGCTTCATGATTCTGATTATAGGTTTCTGTCTTCGCTGTGGGGATTTCTCCCAAGATAGTGATATTTTCATTTTACTTTTTTAAATGATAATTTCTTTTTTAAAAGATATCTAGACACTGTAATTTACAAAGTATCTATACACTAACAACATATGCTGAACTGCAAACTAGGGCAGGGAGACTGGCAAGGAACTGTTATGTCACTCTTTGGTTTGACAGCCCATTTCTGATGTGGATGCTGAAATATTAGCATCTCCAGGATACTGTGAGGGTGTGTGAAGACCTTGCAAAGTTATACTTGAAAGTTATATTGTGCAATGTCCTACAGACTTGAATGTTCTCTACTATGCTAGTTGCCAAATAAACGGCACTTGTAATATGGAGTCATCCCAAACTGAAACCCAGGGAACTTGAGAACTTGACATTGATCAAGTCATTTCCTCTGCCTGGTCCTCAGTCTCCTCACTGGAAAAGGGGATGTGGTTTGGGGTTAGGGTTCTTGTGCTACTAGATTTCCGATAACTTCCAATCTCTACTGCTTGGTACTGTCTTTGGGACCATGAGGCAAGCAGCATAAGTAACCCTAACTGTGCAGATGAGGGGATGGAGGCTCTGAGAGGTGAAGTGACCTGCCCAAGGTCACGGGGCTCAGTGGGACAGGGAGGGGTGTCAACCTCAGGTGCTTTCCAGAGGACCCCCACCTCAGACATGCATAGAGTGGGAGAGGGGCACATGCACCTGTCATTGTCCCACTGCTTTACCCACTTCCTACTTTCTTTCATAAGCAGGCCACACCAGCTGTGCCCAGCAGCCCTGGGAGCTGGACCAGGCAGTGCTGGGTACATGCTCTTACCCCTATTACTCAGTGAGGAAACTTGAGGCCCAGAGAGATGCTGTGACTGGGAAAGCAGACCCACAGGACCTCAGAGCTGGGGCACCCTCAGAATACATCTATCTAGCCCAATTTCGTGCTGTGACAGGTGGGAACTCTGAGGGCCAGAGAGAGAAAAGGCTGGGCCAAGATCACTTGTCCAGGTGGTGGCAGAGCTAGGTCAGAGACCTCAGGCAAGTCACTTCCCTTTTCCGGGTCCATTTTGAAATGTGTGCCATGGGGAACAGTAGCCCCCGCAGAGTATCAGCAAGGATGGAATGAGATCTTGCACCCAGAGCACCGGGCCCCAGGGCCTGACAATGATGATGACAAAGACAAGGAGGAGCAGGATGGATGCCCAGGATACCACCAAACCTGATGTCTCAGGAGGCTGGAAGTGTGGTGGGAGCCTTGAAAGCCCAGGATGAGCCTTGGGGGCAGGGAAGCCATGAGGGGTTTGGATCTGGCCCAGTGAAGGGAGCTGGGAAGTGGTAAGGGCAGCCTGGCTGGGAGAGGGTGGCTATTGTTGGAGAGTGGTGAGGGATGGGGGTGTCGCTCCCATGACACTGTGAGCCCCTCCAAGGCAGTGGCTGGTGGCTGCAGTGGGCAGAGCATGCATTTAGCCTCAGAGGCTCTTAGGTTCAAGTCCCAATGCTGCCACTTCCTGACTGTGACATAGGACAAGTGTCTTTCCTCTCAGAGCCTTAGTGTCCTCACCCATGGAATGGGCCTGATCATCTCCTCCTCTCAAGGATGTCTAATAAATGAAAACCTAGGTTCATATAAGAAATGGTACATGCATATTCAAAACAACTTTATGAACAATAGTCAACAACTGGAAACAAGTGAATTGAGAAATGTTTGTCCATCAACAAGTGTGAGAGGAGTCAGAAAGCACAGGCCTGGGCTGGAGAGAAAACTGTGGGAGCTGCCAAGGTACATGTACACATTTCCAAGGGCCCTGGCACATAACAAGCTCTCAGAAAACACTTGCCAAGACACATTTGTGGGCCTTCATGCTAGAAGAACCTGTGGAAGACCTGAAACTGGGGGCAGGAGGGAGGTCTGCCTTAGTCTCATGTTTGCCCTGTGAGTGAGGAGATAAGCCACAGCCCAAATAATCAGCCTGTCTCTCCTGGGGAACTCAGAGTCTGTCCGCATTTCCCAGGGCCTTCCTTCCTCTCTGCTCTAGAGGCCACCTTTCTGCATTCTTCCTCACTGCCCACCCTGTTCTCAACACTGCTCACTGCAGAGTGTGTGTGGGGGTGTGTGACCCTGATGAAGATGACCATAAGGAAGAGTGTCTGGGGGCCTGGGGGGATGGCACCCTCCCCAGTACCTTGTCTCTGATGGCCGTTTTCTCCTCCTTTCCAGATGAGCTGCCATATCTCAAGTGTCCTTTGCACACAGTGCTTAAACTCACACCTGTGGCTTATGGTGAGTGCCCCCACCCTCATCTGAGGAAAGACACATAGAGAGCATAAGCATGCTTCCAGTGCATACCATTTGCCCAGCAGAGTCCTGGGGGAGGTTTCTTGGGTGGGTAATTGGATGTCCTGGTGAAGGAAGAATTGGCAATATTAGGGTGAGAACAGGGAAGAACTGGGATGGCCTCTAAATCCGGGGCCTGTCCTCAACTTTCTCTGGCTCTACCAAAGCACCAAACATGGAACACTAACCTGTAGAAGAGATCCCCAGAGGGGACCAGAGGAGTAAGTGTGGGTTGGGCCAGATTGAAGAAAGATCTCAAAGACCAGCCTGGTCAGTTTAGACTGTCTCTTGGGACATTGGTTTGCTATGAAATATTTATGAGCAGTGGAGAGAGAGACTCAAATATCTTCTGGGGTGTGAATAGGGAAGACAGTGCACTGAAGCCCAGAGTAAGTTGCAATCCACAGGGATGGAGCTAAGGGGGGCTTCCACAGGCATTGGGCCACCTCTGACAGCACCCAGTGATACCACTCTCCTTTTTCTTCAGGCTCTCAGAACCTCTTTGTGACCTTCCACACCTCTGTTGTTGCCATAATCATTTTGTCCTCTAAATAAACTTTACCTGGGACTGATTGCCCCAAGGCAATGGCCCCAGGACTCTTCCACCACTTCAGCACTGTTAAGTGCTGGTCCACAGGGCTCCATCACTATTATATAGATTAGATTCCTGTCTCACAGGGCACAAGAGTTGGGGGAGTCCCCAGAGATCATCTATTCTCATCTCCTTTCCATTCAAAGTTGAGCAACTGAGGCTCAGAGAACTCTGAGACTATTAGGGGCAACTGGGAGAACATCCCATTGGCTTCTCTTAGACCTGGTGTCTTCCCCATACAACACACAGCTGGTCTGCATTCCCCTCCCTACAGAGTAGTCACAATCTGCACACTGTGTGAAGCTCAGGGTATGGGTAGTGATGGGTGAGGGAGCGAATGACAACTCAGGGAAGATCTGTACATACCTTGGGGGCTTATGGATGGACTGGTTGTTCTTTTCTGAGGCTGCAAAGTGGAGTCCATCTACCTGAACGTGGAAGCCGTAAACACACATCGGGAGAAACCTGAGGTAGGTGAGGGACTCTGTGGCCTAAGCTGGCACATGCTGAAAGCACCCACCTGCACAGAAAGGCCACCCCAATCCCACAGAGCTTGTTTCATACCAAGGTAGAATAACCAGCACCCAGAAATGCTGGAACCGTGGCCCAGGCCTGAGGTGCCATAGAGATGCAGGGCTAGAGCAACACCTACTCCAAAGTCCTCTGGTTGAGATTCCCCAGGGGCTTGCCTGAGAAAAAGATCCAGGCCTGGCTGAAGGAGAGGAGCCTGGCAGTGAGAACAAGAGGCAGGAGAGGGGCTGGGTCTCCACAGTGCTGGCTCTTTCCTATTAATCCTGGGCTCTCTCCTCTCAGAATGTGGACATCACCCGAGAACCTGAGGAAGCTCTGGACACTGTCCCTGCCCACTACTGAGCCCTTTCCAAGAAATCAAACTGCCTTTGCTCTCACTGTCTCCCACTTTTAAGAGCTGCTATCCTTGCACTTCTCCTACCTTAAGACCCTGGACTTGGCCTACAGGTCTTGATTTCTAGCTACAACCAAGGAGCTGTCTAGCTGTGAATGAAACTTTCTTAATTGCTAAACACTTATCAATAAAGATTTTTCTTGCTGCCCACAAAAGGGAAGAGGAAGTCATTGTGAGTCTTCTCCCACAGGATCTTCTTAAGATCCCAACCTTGTGAAATTCTTCTGGTGCTGTGGGGTATGGAATGGATGAGGACTTCCTGAAGGGAAGGGTTCTGAGGTAGCACCTCTAAAAGTGAGGGAGGAGATTAAGTCTCTATGAGTACATATGGGCCTTGTTCCTTGGTGGGCAGCATGGCTGAGGACCTGACACTTTCATTCCTACACTCAGAAGAATCTGTACCTGGACCACAGTGTTCCTCTCTTCTCCAACTCCTGCTGCCATCCTGAGTGATTTCACTGTCCATACAAATTGTCCAAATAATACCCTGGCCTCCAAGTCCCCTGACCCCCTCAACTCTAGTGACCATTTCCCCCTCAGCCATCCACTCCATGGATCTTGGCATCATCTAGACATCCCGCCCCCAGTATGATTTCTTTTTTTTTTAATATTTCATTTATTTGACAGAGAGAGACACAGCGAGAGAGGGAACACAAGCAGGGGGAGTGGGAGAAGGAGAAGCAGGCTTCCCACTGAGCAGGGAGCCCAATGTGGGGCTCGATCCCAGGACCCTGAGATCATGACCTGAGCCGAAGGCAGACACTTAACGACTGAGCCACCCAGGTGCCCCTCCAGTATGATTTCTTAAATACAAGGATCCCACTATCTGACCACTGGCCCCAAGTCCTTACAACTCTGTCATCCACAGGATCCCTAGAAACATGCCTCCCACATAGTGGGCATGTGTGTAGTATTTCTTGAATGAACAATATTTGTCTTGTACTGCATCAAGAGTATAATCCTGTGATTCCTCCATTGTCTTCCAATCCACCAGTTCTCTTCCTCCTCATTGTTCTACCATCCCTAGCCAGATTAAACCTTATGTTCCATTTCTTCAGCCACACTCCATGCATCTAGGTATCAGCAACCCAGTGGTGAAGAGACAGACATTCATATACTCACTGCCTTGATTCCTTTGTTCTTCCATCATAGCCACCAGCAAGACCCAAACCTTGTATAATCTACATTACTTTTTTGGGAGGATCTACTGCTTGAAACAAACCTACGTTTATCTGCTTCCACAGCCACCCTTAAATCCTGTTCAGTCAGGGTCACCCTCTATTCCCCGGCACTCTATCCCATCCCACCTTCTCAGGCATGGGCTACTTCAGTCAATTCTTGACTATTCTATATCTATCTCCTGTCCTTTATTGGCTTTTACCCCCACACTCTCTGCAACATGCTCAGATCTCTCTCTCTCTTATCTCAAGAAAACCCTCCCTTGTTCCTGTGTCCACATCTAGTCCCACTTTATCTCTCCATTCTTATACAAATGTCTCAAAATGAATCTATATTTACTGTCCAGAACCCTCTCCCTCTGCCTTCTATTCTAGGCTTTCCCCCCCTATATCTTTGCTCTATCTATAATCCCCTTGCCTGCCATGCTCTCTCCAGGTCTCTATCCCACTGAAATCATACTTTCATTTTAGCCTAAAGCTGCAGCCCACCTTCTTTGAAGAGCTACACTGATCTCTAGTTCTTCTATGAACCTGTAATGTCACTCACAACAACCTAAGCACAATAAAAGACAGACAAAAACCTCCAATTCATCTTGCAAATTTAATGTAACTCTGATACCAAAATATGACAGCACACAAGAAGCAAACAACAAAGTAGGATCAGCAAGCAGATTTTTCATAGCGTGTCACCCTCAGCTAATTGATAATATCTGCTTATACTGCTGTGTGGACAAAAATTCCAAGGATGTACCTTGGCTCCTTGGGAAGAACTGCTGCAATTCATTAGCCGTATCTGTAAACCTGGGAAATACACCTGAAAACAAAACACCAAACACGAACACATTTTAGCACCAAATATACTGTTTTCTCATACTTCCTTCATTGTCCTCATCTTCCCACCCAAACCTCCCACTTTGGGGTTTCTTATAACATTTCTCAGCTCTTATATCCATTCCCATGGGCCATGGCTGTGGCAATGTTGTAATTACCTGAAACCTCACTAGCCATAGGAGAAGCTACAGGCACCAAGGCTGGTGGCTCCACCACCAAAGCCAGCACCATTTCTTGGTCCACCGCCAAAGCCAGCACCACTGCTTGGTCCACTGCTGAAGCCAGCACCTGTGCTTGGTCCACTGCCGAAGCCAATGATAGAACTGGGTCCACCATTGAAGCTGGTGCTGGTGCAGGGTTCGCCAATATAGCCAGTGCTGGTGTTGGAACCACTGCCAAAGCCAATGATGGTACTTAGTCCTCCGTTGAAGCCGTTATTAGGCCCAGCACCAAAGCCATCACTGATGCTGAGGCCACCACTAAAGCCAGCACTTGTATCAAGTGTGCTGTTAAAACCAGCATTGGTGCCCAGTCCATCACCAAAGCCATTGCTCGAGATCAGTCCACCACCAAAGCCAGCACTGGTGCTCAGTCCACTACCGAAGATAGCACTGGTCCCTGGTCCACTACCGAAGCCAGCACTGGTGCTCAGTCCACCACTAAATCCAGCACTGGTGCTTAACCCATTGCCAAAGATGAAACCAGTAGTCACACTGGATCCATCACCAAAACTAGCACTGGTAGCACCACTAAAGCAGGTGCTAGTGCTAGGATGGCCACCACAGCATAGGTTGGTGTTAGACACACTGCCAAAGCAGAGGCTAGTGCTGGGAAATCCACCAAAGCCAATGCTGGTACTAGGAGCAATGCCAAAGTCAGTAGTGGTGCTAAGTGCCCCACTAAAGTCAGCACTGGTGCTGAACACACCGCCAAAGCCAGAGATGGTGCTGGGTGCACTGCTGAAGCTGGCACTAGTGCTGGCAGCACTGTTAAAACCAGCACTGGTGTTGAGTGCACCACCAAAGCCAACACTGGTGCTGAATGCACCACCAAAGCTGGCACCAGTGCTGGGAGAGCCACCAAAGCAGATGCTGGTGCTTAGTGTACCACCAAAGTCAGCGCTGGTGCTAGAAGAGCCACCAAAGGAGACACTGGTGCTGAGTACTCCATCAAAACCAGTGGTGGTGCTAGGAGAGCTGCCAAAGCAGATACTGGTAGTAAGTGTGCCACCAAAGCTGGCACCAGAGTTGGGAGAGCCACCAAAGCAGACACTAGTGCTCAGTGTGCCACCAAATCCAGTGCTGGTGCTAAGTCCACCACTAAAAACTGTGCTGGTTCTGGGTATACTGCCAAAGCTGCTACTGGTAATGAGTGCACCACTGAAGCCAGCAGTGGTGCTGAGTGTGCCTCCAAAGCCAGAGCTGGCTCCACCACTGAAACTGGGACTGCTGCTGAGTGGGACACTGAAACTGGAGCTGACCCCACCACCAAAGCTGGCACTGTTACAAGATGTGCCACCAAAGCTAATGCAGGCTTCACTGTTGAAACTAGAGCTGGTGCTGGCTGCACCACTGAAGCTAATGCTGGCTGCACCACTGAAACTAGTGCTAGTGCTGGGTATGCCACTAAAGCAAATGCTGGCTGTACTGCTGAAGCTGGCACTGGTCCTGGATGTGCCACCAAAGCTAATGCCAGCTCTGCCACCAAAGCCACCACTGGGGCTGGGCGCACCACTGAAGCTAATACTAGCACTATCGCTGAAGGTAGCCCTGGTGCTAGCTCCTCTGCTGAAGTCGATGTTGGTGCTGGCTTCTGCATTTTCTTGGGCTCTGGTCTCAATTTCAAATGAAAATCTGTTCCAGGACTGAGCATCATCGCCTAACTCTTCCCTTGTTAGGCAGTCGATATCCATGTCATCCCAATTCCAGGGCCCAGCCACAGCTTCCTCTCCAATCCCCATTTGGGCTCTTGCCTCAGCCCTTGCCTCAGCCTCAGCTGCAGCCACAGCTGCAGCTTGGACTTCCATCTCCACTGCCTCCCGGTACTGAGCAGCCCAGTCCTTGGGGTCTTTCTTCTGTACCTGAAATGGGAATGATAATCAATATAAGGACAATAACACTTGTAATTATGCATTAGGTACACACTATGAGCTTCGTATAAAATCAATAGCCGTATTTTTTTTAAGATTTTATTTATTTATTTGACAGAGAGAGAAGAGACAGTGAGAGAGGGAACACAAGCAAGGGGAGCGGGAGAGGGAGAAGCAGGCTCCCCGCAGAGCAGGGAGCCCGATGTGGGGCTCAATCCCAGGACCCTGGGATCATGACCTGAGCCGAAGGCAGCTGCTTAACAACTGAGCCACCAGCACTCCAGCCGTATTTTTTTTTTTTTAATTCTTAGCTTTCTGGGGCTCTATCAGTCCTGAGATCCAATTTCAGCTCTGATAACTAAGGTGCTGTGTGACCTTGGACAAGTTACTTAACCTCACTGAGAAGATGGGAAATGAAAAGAAAGTATGTTATGGATTGGATGTTTGTGTCTCTCCCTCCAAATTCATATGTTAAAGCATCAGCCCCCAGTGTGACTATATTTGGAGACTGGGCCTTTATAGAAGTAGAGTTAAATGAGGTCATAACGGTGGGGCCCTGGTCCAATAAGATTAGTGTTTTTATAAGATGCTCTTTCTCAACCATGTGAGAACACAGCAAGAAGACATTCATATGCAAGCCAGAGGGAGAGGCTTCATCAGAAACTGACACTGCTGGACCTTGATCTCAGACTTCCAGCCTCCAGAACCATGAGAAAATAAATTTCTGTTGTTTAAGCCACCCAGTCTGTATTATTTTGTTAAGACAGTGCAAGCAGACTAACACAAATTATGAAAGAAAGAATGAAACAAAGTAAACTTTATGTTCGACAGCATTCTCAGACATCAGTGAAGTTCCATACACTTATATACTAACTGCAGGCTGCCCTGTACCTAACCATCCCTGCACACAGTGTGCCTCAGCTAGGGTACCCTTAATATGACAAGTCAGGGCAGCTCTCCTATTACCTTGCATGCAAACTTGAGGACTTTCATCTTGCTAGTCTCATGGTAGGAGCGCAAGCCCCAGAAGAACTCATATTCAGGTGGTCTGCTGTTAGGGACCCTCTTGTACTCCAGATACCTTAGAGAAAGGAAATGAAACTTGCTTCTAACCAAACAAATCTGTTGTGCAACCACTGGGCACCAGGTGGCAACTTCCTTCAAATACTAAACTCAGCTCCTGGAGAAGGATTTCTAAGACCTTCCTTCCCCAGACTCACTCCCAAACACAGTTCATGGTATTGGTCTCCAATATTGAGTCATTTCCCTTTGGACCTGTGCAAGGCAGTCGCTTGATGCTTCAGAGAAGGCATGTATAGGGCATGATGTCACAGGAAGGCCAAAGTATCTTGCCACCTGTGAGGAGTAAACCCAAGTTCCTATTGGGTGTGTTGTAAACAGAGGAGCCATTCTTCAGGCACCCTGCTCTGAGCACACCCCAAAGCAAGGGCCTTGTCTTTGGTCTAGCCCAGTCCTGGAACTGTCCACTCATGGGAATTGTGGACAGGATTCATTTCTAGGGCATAGGATACCCATACTACCTCTAAAGCTAGTGTAATAAAAGAGCTGTTTGAGCACTTTCTGAACCAGACCAGCACACTCGGAACACTTCAGGGCCAGACAAAGCCCCCAAACACCACTTACTTCTGCTTCACAAACTCGTCTGTGATGAGCTTCCTTACTTCCCCAAAGAGCGAGTGCCTCACCCTGACAATGGGAAAAATAACCCATAAGCAGAAATGAAAACTTCCCAGATGAGGGAAGAGGCATTTCTCAACATGGGAGAAACCTCTCTAGCACATGCAGCAGTCCCAGTGACGCCAGGAAAGTAGTAAACACATGGTCACTAGAAGCAGCAAGTTGAGGCCAGCTGGTTCTTTGTCAGGGATGCCCCTTAAGTTCTATCCTCTATCTCAGCTTAGAATGACATAGGGGTGGGAAGATGCAGAGAGTTCAGGACCATATCACCCATCCACCCAGGTCAGAGCCCTGGACCCTCTACCCAGTCCAGCACCCCCACCCACTCCACCAGACCACCAAGCTGATGCAGTCCTGGGGCCATCCTCTCTTTCCAAACGACAACATGGACAGCAAGCGCTGAGAGAGCCCAATCATACCCAGGGCGCAGCCCCAGCTTGTGCAGCACCTCCCAGATGACAGCTGCAAGGGGAGGCAAAAGGAGACAGGGACAGAAAATGAATATGTAGAATTCCAACTGTGCCACCCATTCAGCTGCATGCCCAGCCACTCACCCTCACTGGCCTTGTTGCCATTCATAAAAATGACAGAATCACCATGAGAAGACCTAGTTTGGGTGTGTCCTTGGTCCTAGGGGAATAACAAGGTAGAGAGAAGGTTTATGTCCAGCGGCCATCTGCAAAAAACACACCAGCCAGCTCACTAGGCTATCCTCTCCCAGATTCCTCAGACGTGACAGAATTCTGCCCAGTCTATGCTTCAAGCTCTATATGACCCTGAGCAAGGCTCTTAGACTCTTGAGTCTCAGTCTCCTATTGAGTAGAAGGGGAAAATCCAATCTTACCCCACCCCAGGTAGCCAAGAGGATGGAAGAATGCCTGTCAACCTGGGACAACCCAGGGACCCAGCCAATGTGAGTCCCTTCTTTCTCTCCCAGACCCCTCTGCCCCAAAAGAATTCTAGGCACAGCCCCAGTGGTGCTCTTGTCCTTCAAGCATCATGATTCACCCACACCAGGAAACCTTTCCTACAGAACCCCACTACCAAAGCCAGTAGGAGGAGACAACCAATGACAGGGCTGCTTTCCTGGGAAGCTTCTGGAGAAACAGAAAACCTGACAGGAGGATTGCACTGCTCCAGGCTTCTACACCCTTCAGTCAATCATAATCAAGCACCATTACCATGTGCAGGACTCCAACTATGTGCAGGAACTGGAACGGGGACTTTTTAGGTCCTGTCTTCCTGCCTCTCCAAGGAGATGTGGGGAGAGATGACAGGGATGGGGTAGTGCCAGAGACAGAAGTAGAGCCGCCCTCCCACCCCAGCCCTTTCCCAGCTTACGTTCCCAGTATGCCTGCGGAAGATTCCTGAGTGCTGATGAGAATATACAAGCTACTTTGCTTATGAATTTCCTTCAGATTGACTCGAAACATCTGCCAAGTAAAAGAATAGCCCGTGAGATCACAAAATTCAGCCTAGGCATCAGTGAGCTTCCTGAGAATCCCACAGTTCCCTGTGTAGCTGGAGTTTTAAGTGTATATGAGAAATCAGTGAGATAGTGCAGGTAAAGCACTTAGCTAAGTGGTCCCCACTACAGAAAACAGGTAAGAAATGTACTATTATCAGCATCACTTCTGTAATTAGTGGGGATTTAGGGAGATAGAGACTAGGGAATGAAAAGGAGAGGTGAGCATTTGAAATACATTACAGGACACATCCAGCATCAGACAGGACTAAGTTGGGAGGATTGAGTCTTAGCTGTGTTTTACCACTGATTTGCTGTATGACCCTGGGCTAGTCTATGTTCCTAGTTGGACCACTGTATGCCCAACTGCATAGTGATGGAGATGGATTAGTGAGTCTTTGTGGTCTATCCCAGAAGGTACATGTATGTCTTTGTTGATTCAAGGCTTCCCCATTGGGCCCATCCCCCAGGGCTGCCCCTTCACCTTCTCCAGATCGTAGCTTGCTTGTTCAATGATCTCTGGGAAATAGTCATCATATTCTTGGATGACATCCTTCAGCATGTCTGTAGGAAGGGTGAGGTGGGAGCAGCTGGGCTGAGCAGGGGCCACAGAGCTGCAGGACTTTGGCCAGCCTGTGGAGTCAGTGCAGTCTGAGTTCTGAACTGTGTTAATGGGAGATGCCAGCCATGGCAGAGTGTGAGGAGGGCAGGGGAGGACATATGAGAGAATGAAGAGGCTATAAAAGTAAATGGTTACTCCACGGCATGGGAGAGAGGGAAGTAGAGAGATTTCAGTGAGGAGGATTGTTATGACTCTACCTGAGCGCTTGATGGGGATCTTTGTCTGGTCCTTAACCAACAGGTATTTCACCAACTTATTTGCCTGGGAGAAGAGGAATACATGGGGAGATCTCAATATGTTTTTAGAAAACTTGGAAGAATGATAGAAAAGATGGGAGGTGAAAAAGAGAAGAGACTGGACAGCATTGGATTCTTACCCTTTCTTGCAAAATGGCCACGTCTCGGGGTGGCGGAGGCCTCCAGCCCCATGGAATCAACCTGTAATTACTGCCACCTCTCTCATCCCCATTCAGATGCTTTGACTACATCATTAGAAAGAAGGAAGGTCCAGAGTCACCAGGTGAAAGAGATGGCTCTGTTTCCTTACCCTACTTTCTCCTGAAAATTCCCCAAACCCTTCTTGTAGTGGCTCCTGACCTTACAATTGGCCACCCTAAGTCCTAGATTTGTCTTTCACTGTCTTCCAGCCAGGAGTTTCATTTCTGTATCAGGACAGAAGCAACCCAAGGGCAGGACCTGGAGTTCCTCCTCTTCTTTAGGCCACCACTAACTTTGCTAACTCTATCCCTTGGACAAGTCACTTCAGCTCTCTGGGACTCGGTTTCTCATCTGTAAAACTGGGATCTATGATCCCTGGATAGTAGGAGTTACTTTCAAAACATAAAGACACAACCTGTATGACTACCCAAGACCCTGGCACATGGTAACTACTATGTAAATAACAGTTGAATTATATCCAGGTTGTAGCTAAGTGTATGGGTGTATTATTTCCCCCGCCAATCTGTGAACTGTCAGGGAGCAGGAACTATATCACATTCTTCTCAGCATCTCTCACAGCCTATCCAAACACTGGGACTAGCTCAGGGTAAAAAGTCTCAGTAAACTTTTATAGAACAAATGAACAAACTAGGAGGATAGGAATGGAAAAGAAGTGAAAAGTTAAGGATGGTGATGTCAGAGATCTCACCTTTTGGTTCCTCTTGCCCCGGGTCCTGGTTGTAGGCTCCAGACTCAACTGGGCCAGGTAGTCATCTGCCAGGGCCTGGACAGCAGCAGCAACCTGAGTCTCAAGGGCACTTATGTTGGTCTTAAAGGTGGCCATCTTGGCCTGGGCCCCTTGGTCTACAATTTTAGTCTGGTTTTCAGCTGCCTAGGTCTTAGTGGCAGAGTTATGAACCCTGGACCCTCTCTTGACCTGAAGGGCAACTTCTAGGGCTTGGTTTGTAATCATTTGAGCAGCAAGTGGAGCCTCAGAGACCTCATAGGCAGATTTTGGGCCTTTTTTGGCAGCCTTCTTGCCTTTGAATTTTTTGGGCCAGTTAGCTACTGCTGAGACCTCAGTCTGCCTGCTAGCTCTCTCAGCATTTGGGGTCTCTAGGAGTTCAGTGTATTTATGACCTTAACAGTTGCCTTCTTGGCTTCAGAGGCTCTATTAGTTCTGATGCAGGCTGCTGTGGCATGGGTAGTGGCTGCCTCATTATTAATTTGGCCTTGGGTGGTAGCTGTGTGGGTAGTGGTTGGAGCCAATGAGATAGCAATAGCACTAGTTATGGCCTTATTGGCAGCCTTCTTAGCTTTAGAAACTTTCTTAGACTTAGTGGGGGCTATCAAGGCCTGGGAGTTAGCTGACCCACTGGTAACTGGAGCCTGGATAGCCTGCAGGATGTCTGGTAGGTTTAGGGCCTGCAAGGACGACTTGATCTGTGTAGTGACACTCTCTTTGCCAGTTGGATACTGGGAGGCTTGGGTTGCCTTAGCAGTAACTCTCTTTGTCTTATTGGCTTTCTTAGGCTGAGCAGTGACTGAAGAAGCCTGAGTATTGGCTGCTTCAGTGGTAGCTGAAGCCTGGTTGATCTGGGGGATGATAGGCAGGTTTAAAGCCTGCAAAGTTACTTTAGGCTTGTCAGTGGCAATCACATTGGCAGATGAGACTGTACGGGCAGCAGGTATGGCCCTAGTAATAGCCTTAATAGGGGCCTTCTTGGTCTTGCTTTTCTTAGGCTGGTTGGCAGCTGGAGGGTCCATGGCCAGAGGGTCCTTGGTTGCCGCCAAGAGGGTATGCATCAGCAAGACACTGTCCTCTTCTGTGATCTCAGTCTGTATATCTGGAGGAAAGTGAAGCCCCAGGCTCCCAGGGGGAAGCAGAGGGCCCTACACACTTAGGATTATGATCGGCTGAACCATTTGGCCTCCCTACAGCCCACCCTTTCCACAAAGGCCTCCCCTTCCTCTGAGCAGTGATTAAAGGGGAGGATAAGGGAAGAGGGAGGGAGCAGGAGCTAAAGTCAGGCAGGTTTTCCTCTCCCCCTCCTTCACCTTGCAAGGAAGGACAGGTTAGGCAGGAAATTCTTCAACTACAGAGTGGTAGGGGGCTCAAGATCAGTAAATGACCTCAGGACTGGGCAGATGGGCTGGTGAGAATGCAGAGAGGCCTCACCTGGAATGGGAGCATCCTATAACCGCAGTCATTTGTCCTATCCATTTTTCTGAAAGGTCGAGTAACTGCTGAGCCTGAGGGGAAGGGGCCTGAATTAGGGGAGAAGAAGAAGGAGAGGGAGACTCACCAGACCTCCCACTATCCTGAAAGAAGGGGGATCTCATCCAACTTTGGACCCCAAACGCTTCAACTATGGGGTTCTCATATCTAGAAACCCAAACCACCTATCCGAACCCTAGCCCCATTGCCTCCAAGAAACGGCAAGTCAGTTCTACAGCCCCGCCCCTTAAAACACACGCCCCCCACCCCCCACGCCTGTACTGCAACTTAATAGTGCGCATGCGTGCCAACTGGAGCACATGCGCTTTGGTGTACTGGACAGTCTGACCACCTCAATCTCACAGATACCCCATGCTCTCAGAGAAGCAGAACGTCTCAGTCCTAACGGCATCACATTTCCGTCCAGCCCTTCCCGCAACACGGCATCACATTTCCGTCCAGCCCTTCCCGCAACACCAGCCCGCTTCCTCTGCAGTACTGCTTTGCACCGCCCCTTCCCTAACACCGCCCACTTCTACTCTGCGGTACAAACATGCACCACCCCTTCCCGATATGCCCCCTCCCTCCTTTCTGCAGTACTTCTCCGCACCTCCCCTTTCCTTAATACGCCCGTTCCGTCCTCTCTGCAGTGTGTCCCTGCACTGCCCCTTCCCCCAAACCGCTCCCCCACTTCCACGTTTGCAAGTGACCGGTCCCACCCTTTCTGCGACATCGATACCCCACCCACAGATCCAATGGTATTAACGCTTTTGTGTATTCCTTGTTCCCGAATACTACCAGCTTCTGTCCCTTCCCTTTTCAAACCATAATCAACGAGGTCTTAGCCGTTCTTCGCTTCCGTCTGAGCCATTCTTGCTATTCAAAAGGGATTCTGCCCTTCATTTCTGGGTCCTGATCCCTACTTTCTGTGGCCCAAACCGGATCCTGTCCCCTTTCACCAGCCTACCGGAGTCCTGCCATAGCTTATCACCCTCCCGAACTGGGTTCTGCTCCTTTCTACTGCCTGAACGATTGTTTTATCTTCCCGCAGTCCGAACCGGGTCTGCATCCCTCCTTTCTGCGGCCCGAACAGAGTCCAGATGTTTCCATTATAAGGCCCAAAGGGGATTCTGTCCCCTCTATCTCCCGTACGAAGAGGGTCCAAGCACCTCTAAACCCGACCACATTAATGCAGTTAGCTTCTGAACCCGCAGCAGGTTTTCTTCACCTTAGGGTGTGTGGAGTCAAGCACACTGAAGCCATAGCTCAGAGGCTTCCACAGGGTCTTCACCAAAGCTGGGTACCTTAGCTCACCTCGTCCTCTGGAGTCCAGAAGGCGTCCGCTCTCTCCAAGCCTCTCCTTAGGTCTGAGCTTGTTGGCTTCCCCTCCCCAGCCGGAAGTGGTCCTGCCTTTTTCCACCTCCAGAGGGGTCTCCTTCCCTGCTTGTCAACCTCCTCCTTCACTCACTGCTTCCAACTTTCCATTCTCCTCAGTGTGGTCTCTTTTCTGCTTACTATCGGTTATTCAGTAATCGCTCTTTCCTAGTCCCATTTGATTTCTCTATCCCCCACCCTGTATCCCCATTCTTATTTGATGGCTCTGTTCCCCCCTAAGAGGACTGTGCTTCTCTGAGCTCCCACATCCCTTCCTACAGCCCCCTCTATGCCAACATTAATTACAGAGTGTGTTGTTGTAGTGTGTGTCTGGGTCTCTCTCCCCAGGAGCTGTTCTGGGGACAGGGGACCAGGTCATATTCCTTTCCCTCTCCCAAGTATGACCAGATTAAGACATTTAGAGGCTCTAAACAGTAAGAGATAGGGTGCCCCCCACATCATATACAATTCAGAATAAAAATAGTAAAGGTAAGAAAGGCTACCATTTTTTTTTATATCCCCGATGACTATATTGATGCTTTAAATGAATATCAACTTATCTGAAAAATTTTACTGGGACCATGTTCCTCCTTTCCTGGTACACTAAGCAAGTACTTAGACTCTCTCTTGTAAAATGGAGCACTACTCCCCAGTGCAGCAAACAGTTCTCCTAGAGCATTTATTTATTCACTCAATCCTTAATTATACATTGGGTATACAGCTATGTCAAGGCGCTCACTGGATATGGGCAAACAAAGACAAGTAAGATAGTATGCTTGTCCCTAAAGAAGTCAGATCTATTTTTTTCTAAATATTGTTTTAAATAGGTTACTTTTTAAGTTTTTATTTTAATTCCAGTTAGTTAACATACAGTGTGATATTAACTTCAGGTGTACAAATATGTGATTCAACACTTCCATACATCACCCTGTGCTCATCACAAGTGCACTCCTCAATCCCCATCACCTAATTTAACAGATCCCCCTACCAATCTACCCTATGGTAACCATAAGTTTGTTCTCTATAATTAAGTCTGTTTCTTGATTTCTCTCTCTTGCTCCTTCTCTTTTTTCCCTTTTTGTTTTGTTTCTTAAATACCACACATGACTGAAATCATATGATATTTGACTTTCTCTGATTGACTTAATATTGTTTAGCATTATACTCTCTAGATTCATCCATGTCATTGCAAATGACAAGATTTCATTTTGTATGGCTGAATAATATCCCATTGTATGTATCTACCACATCTTCTTTATCCATTCATCAAACCATTGACACTCTGCTCCCATATCCTCCCTATTATAAATAATGCTTCTATAAACATAAGGGTACATGTATCCCTTTGAATTAGTGGTTTTGTGTTCTTTGGGTAAATGCCCATTAGTACAATCGTTGGATGATAAGGTAGTTCTATTTTTAACCTTTTGAGGAACTTCCATTCTATTTTCCATAGTGGATGCACACCAATTTTTACTCCCACCAACAGTGCACTAGTGTTCCTTTTTCTCCACATCCTCGCCAACACCTGCTGTTTCTTGTGTTACAGGTTTTAGCCATTCTAACAGGTGTGAGGTGATAGCTCACTGTAGTTTTGATTTGCATTTCCCTGATAAGGGATGATGAGCATTTTTTCGGTGTGTTGGTCATCTATATGTCATCTTTGGAGAAATGTCTATTTCTGTTTTCTGCCCATTTTTTTAAATTGGATTATTTGGTGGTTTGGGGAGGTGTTGAGTTGTATACATTCCTTGTATATTTTGGATACCAACCCTTTATCGGATATGTAATTTGCAAATATCTTCTCCCATTATGAGGTTGCCTTTTAGTTTTGTTGATTGTTTCCTTCACTGTGTAGAAGCTTCTTATTTTGATGTAGTCCCATTAGTTTATTTTTGCTTTTTTTCCCCCCTTGCCTCTGGAAATATATCTAGTAAGAAGTTGCTATTGCGAATGTCAAAAAGTTATTGCCTGTGTTCTCTTTTACATTTTTTAAATGATTTCAGGTCTCACAGTTACGTCTTTAATCTATTTTGAATTTATTTTTGTGTATGATATAAGGAAGTGGTCCGGTTTCATTCTTTGCATGTTGCTGTCCAGTTTTCCCAACACCATTTGTTGAAGAGACTGTCTTTTTCTCATTGGATATTCTTTCCTGCTTTGTCTAAGATTAACTGACCATATAGCTGTGGGCTCATTTCTGGATTTTCTATTCTGCTCCAAGGATCTATGTGTCCGTTTTTGTGCCAGCACCATACTGTTTTGTTCACTACAGCTTTGTAATATAACTTGAAGTCTGGAATTGTGATGCCTCCAGCTTTGTTTTTCTTTTAAATGTTGCTTTGGCTATTCAGGGTCTTTTGTGGTTCTATACAAATTTTAGGATTGTTTGTTCTAGCTCTGTGAAAAATGCTGTTAGTATTTTGATAGGGATTGCATTAAATGTGTAGATTGCTTTGGATAGTATAGACATTTTAACAGTATTTGTTCTTCCAAGCCATGAGCATGGAATGTCGTTCCATTTATTTGTGTCTTCTTCAATTGCTGTCATCAGTACTTTATAGTTTCAGAGTTCAGGTCTTTCACCTCCTTGGTTAGGTTTATTCCTAGATGTCTTATTATTTTTGGAGCAATTTTTAATGGGATTGTTTCCTTTAATTTCTCTTTCTGTTGCTTCATTATTGGTATATAGAAATGTAACAAGTATGTCCACAATTATTTTGTATTCTGTGACTTTATTGAATTCATGTATCAGGTCTAGCAACTTTTTGATGGAATATTTCTGGTTTTCTCTATAGAGTATCATGTCACCTGTAAATAGTGCTTCTTCCTTGCCTGTTCATATGCCTTTTATTTCTTTTTATTGTCTGATTACTGTAGCTAAGACTTCCAGTATTATGTTAAATAGCAGTGGTGAGAGTGGACATCTCTGTCTTGTTCCTGACTGAAAAGGAAAAGCTCTCAGTTTTGTTTTGTTTTGTTTCCCCTTGAAGATGATATTAGCTCTTGGTTTCCATATAGGGCGTTTATTATGTTGAGGTATGTTTATTCTAAACTTACTTTGTTGAGGGTTGTTGTCATGAATGTGTGTTGTACTTTGTCAAATGTTTTTTCTGCATCTATTGAAATGATCATATGGTACTTATCCTTTTTTTATTAATGTGCTGTATCACACTGATTGATTTGTGAGTATTGAACCAACTTTGCAAGATATGAATGAATCCCACTTGATCATGATGAATGACTTTTTAATGTATTGCTGGATTCAATTTGCTAATATTTTATTTAGAATTTTTGCACATAAGTTCATCAGGAATATTGGCCTGTAGATCACCTTTTCAGTGGAGTCCTTATCTGGTTTTGATATCAGTGTAATGCTGGCCTTATAGAATGAATTTGGACATTTTCCTTCGTTTTCTATTTTTTGAATCATTTGAAAAGGATAGGTATTAAGTATTCTTTAAATGTTTCATAGAATTTGCCTGTAAATCCATCTGGCCCTGGACTTTTGTTTGTTGGGAGACATTTGCTTACTGATTCAATTTCTTTGCTGGTTATGGGTTTCTTCAAGTTTTCTAATTCTTCCTCTTTCAGTTTTGGTAATTTATATGTTTCTCAACATTTATCCATTTCTTACAGATTGTCCACTTTGTTGGCATAGAGTTTTCATAATATTGTCTTATAATTCTTTGTATTTTGTGCTGTTGCTTGTTATTTCTCCTCTGTTTTTTATCTTATTTATTTGGGTCCTTTCTTTTATCTTTTTGACAAGTCTGGCTAGAGGTTTATCAATTTTATTGATATTTTCAAAGAACCAGTTCCTGGGCTTATTGATCTGTTCTATTTATTTTTTTAATTTTTAGGTTCTATATCATCTATTTCTGCTCGAATCTTTATTACTTCCATCCATCTGCTGGCTTTATGCTTCACTTGTTCTTTTTTTACCTCCTTTAAGTGTAAGTTTTGGTGATTTATTTCTGATTTTTCTTGATTATTGAGGTAAGACTGTATTGCTATATATTTCCCTCTTTAGAATGCTTTTGCTGCAATCCAAACGTTTTGGACCTTCCTGTTTTCATTGTTATTTGTTTCCATGTATTTTTAAAATTGCTTTGATTTCCTGGTTGACCAATTTATTGTTTAGTAGCATGTTGTTTAACCTGATTGAGCTGGGTATCTACCAGACCACTCTGAGCATACATGAAATCAGCCTGAGATGTAAGAAGATCTGAATCTCTACAAACAGAATGTCGCAGGTGGTTGGTTTTCAGGTACTAAGAAGGGAGCCCTGATTCTGTGGGCAGATATCAGAGGATAAACGGCAGCAGGAGGGAGCTTGGCCGTGGGGATCCTACACCGCTGGTGAGTGCCAGCCTCGCTTGCTGGGGACAGGGCACAGACTCGCAGACTGGTAGCGGTGGGGAAAGGACGTTAGGGCAGAAACCCAAGGTGGTGGGGTCACACGTGTGAACTGGGGGTGGCTGGGGGTTTTAGAAGCACAAACCACAGAGACAGGCCCCAACCTGGAGGCAGGACTGGGAGCACTGCGGAGGGGCACACAACCCAGGACGTTGCAGTTTATAGCAGCACAGACAGAAACGGAGACAGTGTGGCTTGGAGAGCTCACTGAAGAACAGACTGTGATCTCTCTGCTCCCCCTGAGGCAGAGGGTTGGAAATGGTCTCTTCTGCTCTGACTCACAGAAGAGATGTGGAAAACCACTAAGGAAAGCCACCAGAGAACAAAAGCCCAAAAAAACTGATTCCCACTAAGCCCATCCCTGCCACAGGGGGGCAGGGCAACTCTGCCCAAAGAGGGTTGCCTGAATAACAGTGCAGCAGGCCCCTCCCCCAGAAGACAGGCTGGGAGAACAAGAGGCCAGCAACCATAAGGTTCCTAGAAAACAGGTGCATCTTGCTTGGGTTCTGGTCAATAATTAGGACTCTATACATTCCCTCAACCACCCCTCAACAGAATGACTAGGAGGAGGAACCCCCAAAATAGGAAAGACTCAGAGATTATGACTTATGCCGCAGATTTACAAATGGATGCAGATATAACCAAGATGTCGGAGATGGAATTCAGGGTAGCAATTGTGAAGACAATAGCTAGAATGGAGAAATCAATTAAGGATAACATAGAGTCTCTAAGGGCAGAAATGAAAGCTGAAGTGGCAGAACTTAAAAATGCTATCAATGAGATCCAATCCAATCTAAATAATCTAACAGCTAGGGTAAGCGAAGCAGAAGAACAAATTAGTGATCTAGAACACCAATTAATAGACAAGAAGGAAAAAGAGGAGGCCATGGAAAAACAACTCAAAATCCATGAAAATAGAATCAAAGAAATAAGTGACATCATGAAATGTTCCAATGTCAGAATAATTATTGGGATCCCTGAGGCGGTAGAGAGAGAGAGAGAATTTGAAGATATATTTGAGCAAATTGTAGCTGAGAACTTCCTTAATCTGGGGAATGAAATGAACATTCCTGTCTTAGAGGCAGAGAAGATCCCTCCCAAGATACAAGAAAACAGGACAACGCACTGGCATGTAATAATAAAACTTGGAAATCTTAGAACCAAGGAAACCATCTTAAAGGCAGCTAGGGGGAAGAGATTTCTTACCTACAGAGGGAAGAGTAGCATAATAACGTCAGACCTATCCACAGAGACCTGGCAAGCCAGAAAGGTCTGGCAAGACATATTCAGGGTACTAAATGAGAAGAACATGCAGCCAAGAATACTTTATCTGACAAGGCTGTCATTTAGAATGGATGAGAGATGCAGAGCTTCCAAGACCAGCAGAAACTGAAAGAAATGTGACCACTAAGATGGCCCAGCAAGAAATAGTAAGGGGGGGTCTTAAAAAGAGAAAGACCCCAAGAATGATATACAACAGAAATTTACAGAGACAATCTATAAAACAAGGTCTTCACAGACAACATGATGACAATTAATTCATATCTTTCAATAATCACTCTCAACATGAATGGCCTAAATACTCCCATAAAATGGCACAGGGTTGCAGATTGGATAAAAAGACAGGACCCATCCATATGCTGTCTACAAGAGAATCATTCTGAACCTGAAGATATATCCAGACTGAAAGTGAAGGGATGGCGATCCATCTTCCATGCCGACAGACCTCAAAAGAAAGCTGGGATAACAATTCTTATATCAGACATATTAGATTTTAAGCTAAAGTCTGTAGTTAGAGACACAGAAGGACACTCTATCATTTTAAAGGGTCTATCCAACAAGAAGATCTAATAATTGTAAATATCTATGCCCCCAACATGGGTGCAGCCATCTACATAAACCAACTGTTCACCAAAATGAAGAATCATATTGATAACAACAGAATACTCATTCTTCTTGAGTGCACATGGAACTTTCTCCAGAATAGGCCACATACTGGGTCACAAATCAGGTCTCAACCGATACCAAAAGATTGAGATTATTCCCTGCATATTCTCAGACCACAAGGCTTTAAAACTGGAACTCAGTCACAAGAAAAAATTTGGAAGAAATTCAAATACTTGGAAGCTAAAGACCACTCTGCTCAGGAATGCTTGGGTCAACCAGGAAATCCAAGAAGAACTTAAACAATTCATGGAAACCAATGAGACCAAAAACACATTGGTCCAAAACCTATGGGATACTGCAAAGGCGGTCTTAAGGGGGGAATATGTAGCCATCTAAGCCTCACTCAAAAAAAATAGAAAAATCCCAAATTCACCAACTAACTTTACACCTTAAAGAACTGGAGAAAAATCAACAAATGATGCAGAAGCAACACATTAGAAGAGAAAATTAAGATTAGAGCAGAGATCAATGAATTAGAAACCAGAAACACAATAGATCTGATCAACGAAACCAGAACCTGGTTCTTTGAATGAATTAATAAGATCGATCAACCACTGGCCAGACTTATCCAAAAGAAAAGAGAAAGACCTAAATTAATAAAATTATGAATGAAAGGGGAGAGAGCATGACTAACACCAAGGAAATAGAAACAATTATTCGATATGAGTATCAACAACTCTATGCCAATAAATGAAGCAATCTGGATGAAATGGATGCGTTCCTGGAAACCTATAAGCTACCTAGACTGAAACCGGAAGGAACTGACAAGCTGAATAGGCCAATAACCAGTAACAAGATTGAAGCAGTGATCAAAAACCTCCCAAAAAAACAAGAGTCCAGGACCTGATGGATTCCCTGGGGTATTCTACTAAACATTCAAGGAAGAAATAATACCTATTCTCCTGAAGCTGTTTCAAAAAGTAGAAACAGATGGAAAGCTTCCAGACACATTCTATGAGGCCAGCATTACCCAATCCTCAAACCAGACAAAGACCCCATTGAAAAGGAGAATTTCAGACCGCTATCCCTGATGAATACGGATTCCAAAATTCTCAACAAAAATTCTAGCTAATGATATCCAACAATACATTAAAAGGATCATCCACCATGACCAAGTGGCATTTATCCCCGGGATGCAAGTGTTGTTCAACATTCGCAAAACAATCAATATGATAGAACACATTAGTAAGAGGAGGGAGAAGAGCCATATGATCCTCTTAATTGATGCAGGAAAAGCATTTGACAAAATACAACATCCTTTCCTGATTAAAACTCTTCAGAGTATAGGGATAGAGGGAACATTCCTCAAGTTCATAAAATCCATCTATGAAAAACCCACAGAGAATATCATCCTCAGTGGGGAAAAGTTGAGAGCCTTTCCCTTAAGATGAGGAACACGTCAAGGATGCCCACTCTCGCCACTATTGTTCAACATAGTACTAGAAGTCCTAGCAACAGCAATCAGACAACAGGAACAAAATGTATTCAAATTGGCAAAGAAGTCCAACTCTCTCTTTTTGCAGATGACATGATACTTTTTGTGGAAAATCCAAAAGACTCCACCCCCAAATTACTAGAACTCATACAGCAATTCAGTAATGTGGCTGGACACAAAATTAATGCACAGAAATCAGTTGCTTTCTTATACACTAACAATGCAACTGTAGAAAGAGAAATTGGAGAAACAATTCCATTTACTATAGCACCAAAAACCACAAGATACCTTGGAATAAACCTAACAAAAGTGGTAAAGGATCTATACTCTAAGAACCATAAAACACTCATGAAAGAAATTGAAGAAGACACAAAAAGATGGAAAAAAATTCCATGCTCATGGATTGGAAGAACAAACATGGTTAAAATGTCTATGCTGCCCCGAGCAATCTGTACCTTCAACGCCATCCCGATCAAAATTCCAATGACATTTTTCAAAGTGCTGGAACAAACAATCCTAAAATTTGTATGGAATTAGAAAAGACCCTGAATCACCAAGGAAACTTTGAAAAAGAAAAACCTGGGGGCATCACATTGCCTGATTTCAAGCTATATTACAAAGCCTTGATCACCAAGACAGCCTGGTACTGGCACAAAAACAGCCATATAGACCAATGGAACAGAATAGATAGCCCAGATATGGACCCCTCAACTCTATGGTCAAATAACTTTCGAAAAAGCAAGAAAAAATATGAAATGGAAAAAAAGACAGTCTCTTCAATAAATGGTGCTTGGGAAATTGGACAGCTATATACAGAAAATGAAACTCGACCATTCTCTAACACTGTACACAAAGATAAATTCAAAATGGATGAAAGACCTCAATGTGAGACAGGAATCCATCAAAATCCTAGAGGAGAACGTAGGCAGTAACCTCTTTGACATGGGCCACAGCAACTCCTTTCAAGATACATCTCCAAAAGCTAGTGAAACAAAAGCAAAAATGAACTTTTGGGACTTCACCAAGATCAAACGCTTCTGCACAGCAAAGGAAACAGTCAACAAAACAAAGGGGCAACCCACAGAATGGGAGAAGATATTTGCAAATGACACTACAGATAAAGGGCTGGTACCCAAGATCTATAAAGAAGTTCTCAAACTCAACACCCAAAAAATAATCAAGTCACAAAATGGGCAGAAGACATAAACAGACCCTTCTCTGAAGAAGACATACAAATTGGCTAAGAGACACATGTAAAAATGTCCATCATCATTAGTCATCAGGGAAATTCAAATCAAAACCAAATTGAGATACCACCATACACCAGTTATGGCAAAAATTGACAAGGCAAGAAACAACAAATGTTGGAGAGGTTGTGGAGAAAGGGGAACCCTCTTACACTGTTGGTGGGAACGCAGGTTGGTACAGCCACTTTAGAAAACAGTGTGGAGGTGCCTCAAAATAATTAAAAATAAAGCTACCCTATGACCCAGCAATTGCACTCCTGGGCATTTACCACAAAGACACAGATGTAGTGAAAAGAAGGGCCATAATGTTCATAGCAGCAGTGTCCGCAATAGCCAAGCTGTGGAAAGAGCCAAGATGCCCTTCAACAGATGAATGGATAAAGAAGATGCGGTCCATATATACAATGGAATATTCCTCAGCCATCAAAAGGGATGAATACCCAACTTTTACATCAACATGGATGGGATTGGAGGAGATTATGCTAAGTGAAATAAGTCAAGCAGAGGAAGTCAATTATCATATGGTTTCACTTATTTGTGAACATAAGGAATAGCAGGGAGGACATTAGGAGAAGGAAGGGAAAAATGAAGGGGGGAGGAATCGGAGGGAGAGAAGAACCATGACAGACTATGGGCTCTAAGAAACAAACTGAGGGTTTCAGAGGGGAGGGGGGTGGAGGGATGGGTTAGCTGGTTGATGGGTATTAAGGAGGACACGTACTGCATGGAGCACTGGGTGTTATACGAAAACAATGAATCGTGGATCACTACCTCAAAAACCAGTGATGTATTGTATGGTGACTAACATAATAAAATAAAATTTTAAAAAATACAACAGATTTCTGCACATTGATTTTGTATCCTGCATCTTTGCTGAATTGATGTATGACTTCTAGCGATTTTTTTTTTTTGGTGAGATCTTTTAGGTTTTCTGCATAGAGTATCATGTCATCTGTAAATAGTTAAAGTTTGACTTCTTCCTTCCTGATTCGGATGACTTTTATTTCTTTTTGTTGTCTTATTGGTGAGACTAAGACTTTTAGTACTATGTTAAATAGTAATGGTGAGAGTGGACATCCCTTTTTACTGACTGTAGGGGAAAGGTTCTCAGTTTTCCCCCATTGAGGATGATATTAGCTGTGGGTCTTTCATATATAGTCTTTATGTTGTTGAGGTATGTTCCATTTATCCCTACTTTGTTGAGGGTTATTATCAAGAAAGAGTGCTATATTTTGTCAAATCCTTTTTTCTGCAACTATTGACAAGATCATATGATTCTTATCTTTTCTTTTATTAATGTGGTGTATCAATGTAGATTGATTTGTAAATATTGAACCAACCCGGCAGCCCAGGAATAAATCTGACTTGATCATGGTAAATAATTCTTTTAATATACTGTTCAATTCAATTTGCTGGTATGTCACTGAGAATTTTTGCATCCATGTTCATCAAGGATATTGGCCTGTAATTCTCCTTTTTAGTGGGGTCTTTGTCTGGTTTTGGAATTAAGGTAATGCTCTCCTCATATAATGAGCTTAGAAATTTCCCTTTCATTTATTGATCCAAAGATCAATGAAACCAAAAGGTGGTTCTTTGAAAAGATAAATAAATTTGATAAACGTTTAGCCAGACTCATTGAAAAAAAGGGAGAGAAATCAAAGAAATTAAATCAGTAAAGAAGGGGAAAAAATAACAATCAACACCACAGAAATACAAAAAATTATAAGAGAATATTATGAAAAAATTATATGCCAACAAATTAGATATTCTAGAAGAAATGGGTAAATTCCTGGAAACATGCAATCTTTCAAAACTGAATTAGGAAGAAATATAAAATTTAAATAGACCAATTACTAGTAATTATATTGAATCAGTAAACAAAAAATTCCCAACAAACAAAAGTCCAGGACCAGACAGCTTCAGGAAAATTCTACCAAATATTGAAAGAAACTGAAATTAATATAACATGGTATATTAACTATGCTAGAATTAAACTTTTTAAAAAAGTGCTTTAAAAAATAGAGTTAATAGCTATTATTTTCAAATTATTCCAAAAAATAGAAAAGTAAAGAAAATTTCCAAATTTAGTCTATGAGGCCAGCATTACCTTGATACCAAAACAGACAAATACATTACAGAAAAAGAAAAGAAAACTATAGCCCAATATCCCTTATGAAAACATATGCAAAGGGCCTTAAAATATTAGCAAACCAAATCCAATAATACATTCAAAAAAATATTCACCACTCATCATCAGGGAAATGGAAATCTAAACAACAATAAGATATCACCTCACACCTGTCAGAATGGCTAAAATAAAAAACATAAAGAGTAAGTGTTGGGAAGGATGTGGAGAAAAATGAACCCTCATGCACTATTGGTGGGAATGCAAACTGGGTCCATATAAAAGATAGAAACGACCACTTTCTTATACCATACACAAAAATACTAAAAATATATAATTAAAAATGGGTTAAAAACCTAAATGTAAGACCTGAAAGCATAAAACTCCTAAAAGTAAACATAGGCAGTAATTTTTCTGGACATTGCCCTTAGTGGCATATTCGTGGATATTTCTCATCAGGCAAGGGAAATGAACACAAAAATAAACTATTGATAGCACACCAAAAAAAAAAAAACTTCTGCACAGCAGAGGAAACCATCAACAAACAAAAAGGCAACCTACAGAACGGGAGAAGATATTTGCAAATAATATACCCAATAAGATGGTTAACATACAAAATGTATAAAGAACTTACATAATGACACCAAAAATGCAAATAATCCAACGAAAAAATAAGCAGAGGACCTTAATAGCTTTTCTTTTTCAGAGAAGACATACAGATGGCCCACAGACAAACGAAAAGATGCTCAACATCACTAATCATCAGGGAAATGCCAATCAAAGCCACAATGAGATACCACCTTATGCCAGTGAGAATGGCTTGTATCAAAAGACAAAAAAAATGACAAGTGTTGGAGGTTCCTTTTGAGATAGTGATGGAGGAAGACCCTGAACTCACTTCCTTCATGGAACACTCCAAATTACACCTATTGGGTAGAGAATTACTCCTGAAGAAGAACTGAGGGCTGACTGAATAGCTTCTGCACAACTAACAACAGAGAGAATGGCAAAAGAGAACAAGGGAGATGGAGACATAGTAACTATGGGAATCACCAACCCTGATACTGTGAACTGGGGAAAGGATAGTATTGAGGGACCAGGAGCAGATTCTTCTGTCCTTGGGCACAAAAAGAAAGCCACAGTTTAAAAGAGCAAGTAGTTTATAAAAGATCCAGCCCTAGAACACTGCCAAATTGGTGAGGAACTGCTGCAACTCTCTCTGAGTAAAAGGGATTGGTGAGTAACACAACTTGCTCTTGAAAGTGCAGACCAGAGTGAGGTCTGACACTATAGCTGGTTTTCTACTTCAGTGAACCCCAGATACCTAGTCCACACTGGACCTGAACATGCTGGGGCATAGAATAAAAAACTACAAATTAATTAACAATACTTCTGCCCAAGATGGTCTTGGCTCCAGTGGCCTGGCAAGGGAACCCCCTATGCTAAGCACCCTGGGACACCTAGCTTGCATCTACTCTAGCTTCAGCTGTCCTGCCAAAGTGCCCTCAGTGTAGAGAGTCCCAGGACACAAAGGCTTGCATCCACTTCAGCTTCAGCTCTCCTGCTGCACAGAGAGCCCAGGGACCCCTCAGCTTGCACCAACTTCAGGTTTATCAGTCATGCCAGGGTACTCCTGAGCAGAGAGCCTCAAGGAGACCCATGCCATGCTCATTTCAGCTTCAGCTATCCAACCAAAAATCTAAAGAATGGAGTGCCCGTGAAACCCAACCCATACCAGCCACAACTTCGGCCATGCAGAGAAAGTCATCAAAAACAGTCTACATAGAGGACAACCATACACAATACAATTCCTCCAAGTTTAGGAGAACTAGCTGTTCTTCCTAATCCATAAAAACACAGAGAAAATCAAGGACAATAGGGAGACAAAGGAACATGCTCCCAAAGAAAGAATAAGACAAAACTTCAGAAGAAACTAAATGAAATTCAGATAAGCAAACTGAAAAAAAGTTTAAAGTAATGATTGTGAATATGCTCACGACAATGGAGAGAAGAGTGGAAAAACTCAGTGAGACCTTCAATAAAGAAATAGAAAATATTAAAAAGGAACCAATCAGAGTTGAAGAATTCAATAACTGAATACACTACAGGGAATTAACAATATATTAGAGAGTACAGAAAGAAATATCAACTATCTGCAAGACAGAGTAATGGAAAGAACACAAGCTGAACAGCAAAAATAGGGGGAAAATCTAATAAATGAGGATAGCTTGTTGAATCACTATATTGTACACCTGAAACTAATATACTATATGCTAACTATACTGGAATTAAAATAAGAACTTAATTTAAAAATTAGGATAGCTTAAGGGGCCTCTTGGACAACATCAAGCAAAGGAATATTCTTATTATAGGGGTCCCAGAAGAAGAAGAAGAAGACAGAGAAAGGGGAACACTCAAGAAATTGATCTGAAGACTGAGAGAACAAATTGTACATCTAGAGGGAGAAAAATGGCCCCATCATGGAAGGTAGGAGCTGAGGAGAGTTGATTTGGGGGAGAAAAGAATTGCAGCTGCTTCAAAGGGGAGGGAGACATGATCACAGAGAAAGGAACAATAGGGAAAGAGGGAGAGAAAGACCGAAATTAGTGTGCCGGGGTTTGCACACAAAAAAATTCTTCCCCCAGGGCACCTGGGTGGCTCAGTCGTTAAGCATCTGCCTTCTGCTCAGGTCATGATCCCAGGGTCCTGGGATTGAGCCCCATATCGGGCTCCCTGCTCATCAGGAAGCTTGCTTCTCCCTCCCCGACTCCCCCTGCTTGTGTTCCTGCTCTCACTGTGTCTCTCTTCATCAAATAAATAAATAAAATCTTTAAAAAAATTCTTCCCCCAAACCTTTGACTGGACTACTGCAAGTTTATGAACAGCAGAGCTCAAAATCTTAAGTTTTAGAAGTCTGCACCATCCCTGGTGTCGTTCCTGGTGGGCTTAGTGGCGGTCCTGTGGGTAAGGAGAGCAGAGGCCTGGGAGAGGACAGGTTAGTCTGAGACTCCCCTGGGTCACTCCCCTTCTTCGAATGCATTTAGGATAAGTGGCATGGTCTCTCTAGGGACAAAAGAAGTGGTGGGTGCCAACATGCTGCCCTGTTCATTAGCATAGCAACAGAAACACCTGCGGAGGGCAGCAAACATTGGTACTGGCTTTTTGCAGTACTTTACCATACAATGCAAACCAGTGTGCAATTGTGTGACTGCTTTTCTGGGACAAACCGGCACAAGACACAGAGAATCAGTGCAGGTCCACGCTCTGCCAGGTCCATTAAATTTGGAGTTTTGAAACCCAACCATCTGCCTGAGATAAAACACAGGAGAACTATGCTGCCTGGCAGGAAGACAGCTCAGACACAGGGTGAAAACAGAGATCTGATGGAAGCCAGGGACACAAGAGAGATCCTTTTCTCTTCTATGATAGCTTCCTAAAGAGTGGAAGATGAGAACTGGCCACTCTGGGGAAGAGAGAGTAGGTCCATGCCACTTTCTCCCTCCTCATCAGCATAGACAAACTTCAGTAAAAAATGCAGAGCTCCCAGTGGAGGCTGAAGCCATTTACACCAAACCCCACTCCCCAACACATGCAGATGCATCCTTCCTAGGCAAGTCTGTGTGAGAAACACTGTAGCAGGCCCCTCCCTTAGGAGACCAGCACAAACCCCTCGCACACACAAGGTCTACTGATCATAGAACACTACAAATCTTTAGCTCTAGGGAAAATATAATCTAGCTTCTTTTAACAAGCAGACCAAAACAAACCTAGTTAAAACTCGAGATAAGGTGGTCAAGGTCCAAGAACTCCCCACTGCAGGCAGAGAAACTGCAGAGAACTGAGCTGAAAGAAGGAGCAGCTAAAACACAACAGCAGAGTGCACATTCTGAAACACTTCCTGAAGCACCAGGCCCAAGACAGTATAGGACCTCTTCTTATTATAGTCATTAATCTCATGAGCAGGAATATAACAGGCTTCCCTAACACACACACACACACACACACACACACACACACACACACACACACACACACACAACAGTGACCTAGGGGAAAAAATGACAAGAGGGAGGAATTCACACCAAAAGAAAGAACAGGAAGAGGAACTTCCAGGGAATTAATCAAAAGATATAAGTAAGATGCCTGAACCAGATTTTGAAACAACAATCAAAAAGATAATAGCTGGGCTTAAGAAAAGCACAGAAGACATTAGAGAATGCCTTACTGCAGAGATAAAGGAACTAAAACCTAGTCAGGCTGAAATTTAAAAAAATGATATAACCAAGTTGCAAAACTGACTGGATGCAAAGACAAGGATGGATTAAGCAAAGGAATCCATCAGTGACGTAGAAGATAAAATTATAGAAAATAATTAGGGTGAAAAGAAGGGAGAAGAAAAGTATTAGATCAGGAATGTAGACTTAAGGAACTCAGTTACTCTGTAAAGCATAATAACATTCATATCATAGCAGTCCCAGAAGAAGAGAGGGAAAATGGGGCAGAAGGTTTACTTAAGGAAATATTTGCTGAAAACTACTCTAATCTGGGGAAGGAAACAGACATCGAAACCCAAGAAGCACATAAAACTCCCATCAAATTCGACAAAAGCCAGCCAACAACAAGACATAATATAGTCAAATTCAAAAAATACACAGGAGGACACTTGGGCGGCTCAGCCAGTTAAGCAGCTGCCTTTGGCTCAGGTCATGATTCCAGGGTCCTGGGATGGAGCCCTGCATTGGGCTCCATGCTCAATGGGGAGCCTGCTCCTCCTTCTCCCTCTGCCTGTCCCTATCCCTGTTTTTGCACTTGTTCTCTCTCTCTCAAATACATACATACATACATACATACATACATACATACATACGTACGTACATGCACAAATACATAAATCTTTTAAAAATACACAGACAAGAAAGAATCCTGAAAGCAGCAAAGGGAAAAAATCCTTAACTTACAAGTGAAGACAGATCAGGCTCTCAGAATATCTATCCACAGAAACTTGGCAGGCCAGAAGATAAGGCAGGATTTATTCAACCTGCTAAATGGGAAAAATATGCAACCAAGAATTCTTTATCTAGCAAGGTTGTCATTCAGAATAGAAGGAAAGATAAAAAGATTCCCAGGGATGACTTTCCAAGATGTTAGAGGAATAGAAGACCTTAGTTTTGTCTGGTCCCAGGAGTTCAGCTAGGTAGCTATCAAATCATTCAGAACACCTGTGAACTCCATCTGAGATATAAGAAAGGAATTGCTGCAATTCTACAAATAGAAAAGTGACCACTTTTTGCAAGGTAGAAGGAGCAGAGAAATGAATCCAGGACGATATATCAGAAGATAAATGACGGGGGAGGAAGCCTCGGTAAGCAAATAGAGCATTGATATAAGTGATATAGCAACAGAGCAAAAAATCAGAACTTTTAGAAGTCTGCTCTGGTTGGGGACATCCTTACCTGAAAGGCACTCAGGTGGCGAAGTGGGGCAGAATCCTAGGTCGGACACTATGGTCTCAGGATCCCCAGGGACACAGAAAGAACAGGGGTGCCTGAGTGCAGCAGAGTTCCATCAGAACAGGGAAGCTGGCTGCAAACAGCAAACCCAGGAGTGGACTTTCAGATTGATGTTGCCATAAACCATGAACCACAGCACGGTCAGGTGACGCACTCTCCAAGAAGGGGACTAGGAAGCAGCAGAACCAGAGGAAGACCCCCCTCACTCCTCCAGGAGGAGTGACACAGGTGTGCACCACATGGGTCCATAAAGTTTGGAGACTGGAAACGGGTTTGCATAAGTGAGATAAAAACTCTTGGGCACAGGCTGGATGAGCACAGAGTGTGGACGGAGACCAGGGAGACAGGAGTGATTGGCTACTATTCCCTGATGGCTCACTGAGGAGTGGGGAGCACAAGATTTTGGCTCCATGACTGGAGATTGGGAGACCTTCATTTTCATTCTCATCCTCTAAAGTGGTGCAGAAAGACTTCAGGAAACAAAAGCCACATAAAGCAATCTGGAGCCACTTACTTTAGCCTGGAACCCTGGCAAGGGCAGTGCAATTCCGCCTGGGGCAAACACACCTGAGAATCAGTGCAACAGGCCCAAACCCAAAAGATCAGCAAGAACATCTGGCTAAGACCAAGTTTACTTATCACACAGAAGTTCAAAACTCCAGTGCTAGGGGAAAATAGTATACAGAATTCATGGGGTTTTTTCTCATGATTTTTCAGTCTTTCAATTTTAATTTTTTTATCTTTCCTTTCCAATCAATTTATTATTTTATCAACTCTTTATTTAAAGTCTTTTTTAATTTTCATTTTTATAGTTACATTCTATCCTTTCATTGTATTTAATTTTATTTTTTTTTTGTATATGTGATTTTTTCTTTTTTACAATTTTGGGATGCAGTTTCTTCTAATAAACAGAACAAAATGCACCCAGGATATAATGTATTGCTCTGTTCTATTCATGGGCTGTTTACATTCTTCCTTTTTTCTTTTAATTTTCATTTATACAGTTACATTCTAGCTTTCATTGGACTTAATTTTATTTTTTTACATATATAAGTTTTTCTTTCTTTACAATTTTGGGATCTAGTTTTCAAACAAACAAACAAACAAACCAAAGCACACACAGGATCCAGTGTATTGCTCTATTCTGTTCACCTGTCTGATTATATTCTCTTTTTTCTTTTTTTTAAATTTTTTTATTTACTTTTTTCCAATTTCGGATCTCTTCTGATTTGTTTGGTGTATATTTCTCTGGAGTCATTGTTGCCATTTTAGTATTTTGTTCTCTCATTCATCTAGTCTTCTCTGGACGGAATGACAAAATGTAAAAATTCACCTCAAAAAAGAGAACAAGAGGCAGTACTGACTGACAGGGACCTAATCATATGGATATAAGATGTCAGAACAGAAATTCAAAATAACGATTATAAAGATATCAGCTGGACTTGAAAAAAGCATGGAAGACACTAGAGAATCTCTTTCTGGAGAAAAAAAGAACTAAAATCTAATCAGGTCGAAATCAAAAAGGCTACTAATGAGTTTCAATAAAATTGGAGGCTCTTACTTGTTGGATAAATGAGGCAAAAGAGAGAATTAGTGCTATAGAAGAAAAACTGATGGAGAATAAAGAAGCCGATAAAAACACAGATAAACAACTACTGGATCACGAGGGGAAAATTCTAGAGATAAGTGATACCATAAAGTGAAACAATATTAGAATAATTGGGATCCCAGAAGAGGAGGAAAAAGAGGGGCAGAAGGTATATTGGAACAAATTATAGATGAGAACCTCCCTAATCTGGAGACGGAAATAGGCATTCAAGTCCAGAAGGCACAGAGAACTCCCCTCAAAATCGATAAAAATAGATCAACCCCCTGACATATAATAGTTAAGCTTGCAAATCTCAGAGACAAAGACAAAATCCTGAAAGCAGCTCAGGACAAGAGATCCTTAACCTAAAAGGGCAGAAATGTTAGACTGACAGCAGACCTATCCACAAAGACCTGGCAGGCAAGATAGGACTAGCATGATATATTCAGTGTGCTAAATGAGAAAAATACACAGCCAAGAACACTTTATCCAGCAAGGCTGTTATTCAAAATAGGAGAGATAAAAAAAACTTCCAGGACAAACAGAAACTAAAAGAATTTGTGATGACTAAACCAGCCCTGCAAGAAATATTAATGGAGAACCTATAAGCAAAGAGAGAGCCCAAAAGTAACATAGACCAGAAACAAAGACAATATACAGAAACAGGGACTTTACAGGTAATACAATGGCACTAAATTCATGTCTTTCAATAATTACTCTAAACGTAAATGGGATAAATGCTCCAGTCAAAAGACTCAGGGTATCATACTGGATAAAAAACAAGACCCATCAATATGCTGTCTGCAAGAAACTCAACTACCCTACAATCCCACAAATAGACGACTAAGTATTTACCCAAAGAATATAAAAATACAGATTTGAAGAAGTACATGCAGCCTATTATTTATAGCAGCACTATTAACAGTAGCCAATCTATGGAGAGAGCCCAAATATTCATAAACTGATGAATGGATAAAGAAGATGTGGTGTATATATGTGCAATGGAATATTAGTCAGCCATCAAGAAGAATGAAATTTTGCCATTTACAATGACATGGAAGGACCTAGAGTGTATTACGCTAAGCAAAATAAGTCAGTCAGAGAAAGACAAATACCATATGATTTCCCTTATATGTGGAATTTAAGAAACAAAACAGATGAACATAGGGGAAGGGAAGGAAAAAGAAAATAAGATGAAAATAGAGATGGAGGCAAACCATAAGGGCTACTTTTAACTATAGGGAACAAACAAAGTTGATCAAGGGGAGGTGAGAGGGTAAATGTGTGATGGGGATGATAGGCATTAAGGAGGGCACTTGATATAATGAGCACTGGGTTATAGTCAAAGGATGAAACACTAAATTCTCCCTCTGAAATGCATAATACAGTATCTCTTAACTAAATTGAATTCAAATTTTAAAAAAAAGACGCTTTCTAAAAAAAAAGAAAGAAAAATGCTATAGCTGAGATGCAAAAGAGACTAGATAAAATTAGTATGAGAACTAAAGAAAGAGAGAGAGGATACGTGATATACAAGATAAAATTATGGAAAATAACGAAGCTGAAAAAAAGAAGGAAAGAAAACTAGTAGACCATGAAGGTTGGCATGGGGAACTCAGAAATTCCATAAATTGAAATAATATCCATATCATAGGAGTCCCAGAAGAGCAGGAAAAAGGGGTAGAAGGTTTATTTGAACAAATTATACATAAGAAAGTCCCTAATCTAGGGAAGGAAACAAATATTCAAGTCCGAGAGGCACTGAGATATCCCCTCAAAATCAAGAAAAACAGGTCAACACCCCAACATACTACACTGAAACTTACAAAATACAAAGATAAAGAGAGAATCCTGAAAGAAGCTGAAGAGAAAAACTCCTTAAACTACAAGGGTAGACACATAAGGCTGGCAACAGACCTGTCCACAAGACATGACAGGAAAAACTGACTGTCATATTCAACACACTAAATGTGAAAAATATGCAGCCAAGAATACTTTATCCAGCAAGGCTGTCATTCAGAATGGAAGTTAGATAAATAGCTTACAGGACAAACAGAAACTAAAAGAATTTGTAATCATTAAACCAGCCTTGAAAGAAATAATCAAGGGGAATCTATAAGTGAAGAGAGAGCCCAAAAGTAACATAGAACACAAAGAAACAGAGGCAATCTAGAGAAACAGGCCCTTTACAGGTAATACAATGGCCCTAAATTCATATCCTTCAATAGTTACCCTGAAAGTAAATGGGCTGAATGCTCCATTCAAAAGAAACAGGGTATCAAATTGGATTAAAAAAAGTAAGACCTGTTTACAAGAGACTCATTTTAGACATAAAGACACCTCCAGAATGAAAGTGAGGGGGTGGAGAACGATTTATCATGTCAATTAACATCCAAAGAAAGCTGGGGTAGCAATCCTCATATCAAACAAATTAGATTTTAAACCAAAGACTGTAGTAAGGGATGAAGAGGGACACTTTATCATACTTGAAGGGTCTATCCAACAAGAATATCTAACAATAATAAATTTTTTTGCTCCTAACATGGGAGCAGCCAATTATATAAAGCAATTAATAACCAAATTAAAGAAATACATTGATAATAATACAATAATAGTATGAGACTTCAACATTCCACTCACAGCAATGGACAGATCATCTAAGCAGAAGATCAACAAGGAAACAAGGGTTTTGAATGACACACTGGACCAGATCGACTTCACAGATATATATAGAGCATTCCACATTACAACAATAGAATAAACATTGTTCAAGAGTGAACATGGAATATTCCCCAGAATAGATCACATACTGGGTCACAGTCAGGTCTCAACTGGTACCAAAAGATTTGGATTATTCCCTGAATATTTTCAGACCACACTGCTTTGAAACTGAGCTCAATCAAATAGGAAATTTGGAAGCAACTCAAACACTTTAATGTTAAAGAACATTCTACTAAAAAAGTGAAAGGGTCAACCAGAAAATTAAAGAACTTAAAAAATTCATGGAAACAAATAAAAATGAAAAGACAACTGTGTAAAACATTGGGATGCAGCAAAGGTTGTCTTAAAAGGAAAGGACATAACAATACAAGCCTAGCTCAAATAATTAGAAAAATCCCAAATACACAAATTAAACTTATACTTAAAAGACCTGGAGAAAGTACAGCAAATAAAGCCTAAACCAAACATGAGAAAAGAAATAATAAAGTTCAGAGCAGAAATAAATGAAATAGAAATGAGAAGAATAATAGAACAGATCAACGAAACTAGTAGCTGGTTCACTGGAAGAATTAATAGGATTGATAAACACCTAGCTAGACTTATCAAAAAGAAAAAAGAAAAGACCCAAATTAATAAAACTGTGAATGAAAGAGGAGAGATCATGACCAACACCAAGGAAAAAAAACTATTTGAAAAACATATTATGATCAAATATATGCCAACAAATTAGGCAATTTGGAAGAAATGGATGCATTCCTGGAAACTTCTAAATTACCAAAACTGAAACAGGAAGAAATAGAAAACTTGAGCACATCCATAACCAGCAAGGAAATTGAGGTAGTAATCAAAAATCTCCCACCAAATAAGAGTCAGGGCCAGACGGCTTCTCAGGGGAATTCCACGAAACATTGAAAGAACTATTACCTATTCTTCTGAAGCTGTTTCAAAAAAATAGAAATGGAAGGAAAACTTCCAAACTCCTGCTGAAGCCAACATTACTTTTATCCCAAAACCAGACAAAGACCCCACCAAAGAGGAGAATTACAGACCAATATCCCTGATGAACATGGATGCCAAAAAACTCACCAAATACTAGCCAATAAGATCCAACAGTATATTAAAAGGATTATTCACCACGACCAAGGGAGATTATTCCTAGGATGCAAGCGTGGTTCAACATTTGCAAAACCATCAATGTGATACACTACGTTAATAACAGAAAGGACAAGAGCCATATGATCCTCTCAACAGATGCAGAAAAATCATGTGACAAAAAAATAGCATCCTTTCTTGATTAAAAGTATCCACAGTGTAGAGAGAGGGAACATACCACAATATCATAAAAGCCATCTACAAAAAGCCCCCAACTAATATAATTCTCAATGGGGAATAACTGAGAACATTTCCCTTAAGGTCAGGAACATGACAGGGATGCCCACTCTCACCACTGTTGTTCACAATAGTACTAGAAGTCCTAGCCTCAGCAATGAGACAGCAAAAAGAAATAAAAGGCATTCAAATTGGCAAAAAAGAAGCGAAACTCTCACTCTTTGCAGATGACAGGATACTTTATGTGGAAAACCCAAAAGAACCCACCCCAAGGTTGCTAGATAACTCATTCAGCAAAGTGGCAGGATACAAAATCAATGCACAGAAATCAGTAGCATTTCTATACACTAACAATGTGACTGAAGAAAGAAAAATTAAATAATAGACCCCATTTACAATTGCACCCCAAACCAAAAGATTCCTAGGAATAAACCTAACCAAAGAGGTAAAGATCTGTACTCTGAAAACTACAGAACACATATGAAGGAAATTGAGGAAGACGCAAAGAGATGGAAAAATATTACATGCTCAGGGATTGGAAGAAAATCATTGTGAAAATGTCTATGCTGCCCAGAGCAATCTACACATTCCATGCAATCCCTATCAAAATACCATCGACATTTTTCACAGAGCTGGAACACACATCCTAAAATTTGTATAGAACCAGAAAAGACCCCAAAAAGTGGAAGGAATGTTGAAGAAGAAAACCAAACCTGGGGGCATCAAATTGCCTGACTTCAAGCTATATTACAAAGCTGTGATCATCAAGACAGCATGGCATTGGCAAAAAAAAAAGAAAGAAAGAAAGAAAGAAAGAAAGAAAGAAAGAAAGAAAGAAAGAAAGAAAGAAAGAAAGGAAGAAAGAAAGAAAGAAAGAAAGAAAGAAAGAAAGAAAGAAAGAAAGAAAGAAAGAAAGAAAGAAAGAAAGAAAGAAAGAAAGAAAGAAAGAAACATAAATAAATGAAACAGAATAGAGACCCCAGAAATAGACCTTCAACTCTATGGTCAATTTATCCTCAACAAAGCAGGAAAAATATCCAGTGGAAAAAAGACAGTCTTTTCAATAAATGGTGCTGAGAAAATTGGACAGCCACATGCAGAAGAACGAGATGGACCATTCTCTTACACTGTACACAAAGATAAACTCAAAATAGATGAAAGACCTAAATGTGAGAGAGAAATCCATCAAAATCCTAGAAGAGAACACAGGCAACAGCCTCTTCAACCTCAGGTGCAGCAAATTCTTCAAGATATGTCTCTAAAGGCAAGGAAAACAAAAGCAAAATTGAACTTTTGGGACTTCATCAAGATAAAAAGCTTCAGCACAGCAAAGGAAATAGTCAACAAAACTAAAAGGCAACCTAGGGAATGGGAGAAGATATTTACAAATGACATATCATATAAAGGGCTGGTATCCAAGATATATAAAAAATTGATCACTTCTACAAAGAAGACATACAAATGGCCAACAAATACATGAAAAACTGCTTCACATCATGTGTCATCAGGGAAATACAAATCAAAACCCCATTGAGATACCACCTTACACCAGTTAGAACGGCAAAAATGGACAAGGGAGGAAACATCAAATGTTGAGGATTTGGAGAAAGGGGAACCCTCTTATACTGTTCGTGGGAAGGCAAACTGGTACAACCATTCTAGAAAAAGTATGGAGTTTCCTCAAGAAGTTAAAAATAGGGACACCCTTTGACCCAGCAATTGCACTGCTGGGTATTTACCCCAAAGATGCAGTTGTAGTGAAAAGAATGGTCACCTGCACTCCAATGTTCATAGCAGCAACGTCCATAGTAGCCAAACTATGGAAGTAGCTGAGATGTCTTCAACAGATGAATGGATAAAGAAGATGTGGTTCATATATGCAATGGAATATTACTCAGCCATCAGAAGAAATGAATGCCTACTATTTATATCGACATGGAAGGAACTCAAGGGGAATATGCTAAGTGAAATACATCAAGCAGACAAAGACAATTATCATACGGTTTCACTCATATGTGGAATATAAGAAATAGTGCAAGGGATCATAGGGGAAGGGAGGGAAAGTTTAAAGGGAAGAAATCAGAGAGGTAGAAAAACAATAAGAGATGTTTGACTCTGGGAAACAAACTGAGCAATGTCAAAGGGGATATGGGTGGGGCGATGGGGTAATTGGGTGATGGGTATTAAAGAAGGCACATGATGTAATAAGCACTGGGTGTTATACACAACTAATGAATTAATGAACACTACATCAAAAAACAATGATGTACTATATGTTGGCGACTTGAATTTAAATTAAAAAAAGATATACCACTTCACAACTGTCAGAAAGGCTAAAATTAACAACATAGGAAACCTTAGATGTTGGAGAAGATGCAGAGAAAAGGGAGCCCTTTTACACTGTTGGTGGGAATGCAAACTGCTACAGTCACACTGGAAAACATTATGGAGGTTCTTGAAAAAGTTAAAAAGTAGAGGAAAAGGAAAAGATGGTGGAGGAGTAGGGGACCCTATTTCTACCAGTCCCCGGAATTGAGCTGGTTATCTACCAGACCACTCTGAACACCCATGAAATCAGCCTGAGATGTAAGAAGATAGATCTGGATCTCTACAAACACAATATTGCAGGTGGTTGGTTTTGAGGTATGAAGTAGGGAGCCATGATTCTGCGGGCAGATATCAGAGGATAAACAGAAGGGGAAAGGAGCTGCCATAAGCGTTGGGGCCAGGGAAGTGAAATAACACAGGTGTGCAAAAGCCTTCCACGCTGGGGACGAGGAACAGACTCACAGATCGGTAGTGATGGGGAAAGGACTTCAGGGCAGCCCCTCAGACTGAAACCAGGAGTGGTGGGGCCGTCCATGCAAACTGGGGGTGGCTGGCCATTTTAGAATTACAAAGAGCAGAGACATGCCCTGAACAAGAGGCGAGGACTGGGAGTGCTGCTGAGGGGCGCACAACTCAGGACACTGCAGTTTATAGCAGCACAGACAGAAACGGAGATAGTGTGGCCTGGAGAGCTCACTGAAGAATCAGACTACAATCTCTCTACTTTGAGGCAAAGGGTTGGAGAGTCTTCTGCTCTGACTTTCAGAATAGACTTGGAAAGCCACCAGGGAAAGCCGCCAGAGAACAAAAGCCCCAAAAACCCGGTTTTCTCTGAGCCCAAGCCCCCCCACAAGGGGCAGGGCAACTCTGCCCAAACAGGGTTACCTGAGTAACAGCTCGGCAGGCCCCTCCCCCAGAAGACATGCTGGGAGAACAAGAGGCCAACAACCGTAAGGTCCCTATAAAACAGGTGCATCTTGCTTGGGTTGTGGGCAATAATTTGGACTCTGTATATTCCCTCAACCTCCCCTCAACAGAATGACTAGGAGGAGGAACCCCCAAAATAGGAAAGACTCAGAGACTGTGACTTCTGCCACAGATTTACAAATGGATACAGATATAACCAAGATGTCGCAAATGGAATTCAGGGTAGCAGTTGTGAAGACAATAGCTAGAATGGAGAAATCGATTAATGGCAACATAGAGTCTCTAAGAGCAAAAAAGAAAGCTGAACTGGCAGGACTTAAAAATGCTATCAATGAGATCCGATCTAATATAGATAATCTAACAGCTAGTGTAAGTGAGGCAGAAAACTGAATTAGTGATCTAGAAGACCAATTGATAGAAAATAAGGAAAAAGAGGAGACCATGGAAAAACAACTCAAAATCCATGAAAATGTATTCAGAGGAATAAGTGACACCATGAAACGTTCCAATGTCAGAATTACTGGAATCGCTGAGGGGGTGCAGAGAAAGAGAAGACTAGAAAATATATTTGAGCAAATCATAGCTGAGAACTTCCTTAATCTGGGGAATGAGAAAACATTTGTGTCCTAGAGGCAGAGAGGACCCCTCCCAAGAACAAGGAAAACAGGCGAATGCCACAGCATGTAATAGTAAAACTTGCAAATCTTAGAACCAAAGAAACCATCTTAAGGGCAATTGGGGGAAAAGATTCCTTACATAGAGGGAGGTAAATCAGGATAATGTCAGACATATCAGCAGAGACCTTTCTGGCAAGCCAGAAAGGTCTGGCAAGACATATTCAGGGTACTAAATGAGAATAACATGCAGCCAAGAATACTTTATTTGGCAAGGCTGTCATTTAGAATGAATGGAGAGATGCAGAGCTTCCAAGACTGGCAAAAACTGAAAGAATATGTGATCACCAAGCCAGCCCTGCAAGGAATATTAAGGGGGGTTCTATAAAAGGAGAAAGACCCCAGAGTGGTATAGAACAGAAATTTACAGAGACAATCTATAGAAACAATGACTTCACAGGCAACCTGATGACAATAAATTCATATTTTAAATAATCACTCTCAACGTGAATGGCCTAAACACTCCCATAAAATAGCACAGGGTTGCAGATTGGATAAAAAGACAGGACCCATCCATATGCTGTCTACAAGAGACTCCTTTTGAACCAAAAGATACATCCAGACTGAACGTGAAGAAATAGAGATCCATCTTCCATGCCAGCGGACCTCAAAAGAAAGCTGGGGTAGCAATGCTTATATCAGACAAATTAGATTTTAAGCTAAAGTCTGTAGTTATATACATAGAAGGACACGATAACATTCATAAAGTGTCTCCCCTACAAGAAGATCTAACAATTGTATATATCTACAGCTGCAACATGAGTGCAGCCATCTACCTAAGCCAACTGTTCACCAAAATAAAGAGTCATATTGATAACATACATTAATTGTAGGAGACCTCAATATTGCACTCTTAGCAATAGCCAGATCATCTAAGCAGAAAATCAACAAAGAAACAAGAGCTTTGAATGACTCGCTGGACCAGAGAGACCTCATAGATAGGTACAGAACATTCCACCCTAAAACAACAGAATACTCATTCTTCTCTAGCACACACAGAACTGTCTCCAGAATAGACCACATACCGGGTCACAAATCAGGTTTCAACCAAAACCAAAAGATTGAGATTATTCCCTGTATATTCTCAGACCATAATGCTTTAAAATTGGAACTCAATCACAAGAAAAAAATTGGAAGAAATTCAGACACTTGGAAGCTAATGACAGCTCTTGTCAAGAATGTTTGTGTCAACCAAGAAATTAAACAATTCATGGAAACCAATGAGAACGAAAACATATCAGTCCAAAACCTATGGGATACTGCAAAGGCCGTCCTGAGGGGGAAATGCATAACCATCTAAGCCTCACTCAAATAAATAGAAAAATCCCAAATTCACCAACTAACTTACACTTTAAAGAACTGGAGAAAAAGCAACAAATGATGCCTAAGCCATGCATTAGTAGAGACATAATTAAGATTAAATAGAGATCAATGAATTAGAAACCAGAAACACAGTAGATCAGATCAAGGAAATTAGAAACTGGTTCTTTGAAAGAATTAATAAGATCGATAAACCACTGGCCAGACTTGTCCAAAAGAAAAGAGAAAGGACCCAAATTAATGAAATTATGAATGAAAGGTGAGAGATCACGACTTACACCAAGGAAATAGAAACAATTATTAAAAATTATTATCAACATCTGCGGGGGGAGGAGCAAGATGCTGGAGGAGTAGGAGACCTAAATTTCATCTGGTCCCAGGAATTCAGCTAGATAGGGATCAAACCATTCTGAACACATATGAACTCAATAGGAGATCGAATAAAAGAATAGTAGCAACTCTCTGAACAGAAAAGTGACAATTTCTGGAAGGTAGGACGTGCAGAGAAGTGAATCCGAGGTGATATTCGGGAAGATAGATGGCAGTGGGAGGGGGCCTCAGTCAACCACTACTGGCAAATGATAGAGCAGCAGAGCACAAAATCAGAAATTTTAGAAGTCTGCTCGGCTGAGGGATGTCGCTCCAGTGGCTAAGCGGGGGGTGGAACCCTCGCTGGGACAGTGTGGTCATGGGACCCTCGGAGTCACAGAAAGCCTGGGGGTGCCTCAGTGTGGCAGAGCTCCCAGGTATTGAAGCAGGGAAGCTGGCTGCAGAGAGAGAGACGAGGAGTGGGCCTTCGAGGTTGCCATAAACCATGATCCGAGGCACAGTCGGGCCACTGCTCCTCCAGCAGGGACCCAACAAGCAGCAGATCCAGGAAGAGTCCCCTTCCTCCCCCAGGAAGAGTGCTGCAGGAGCGCACTGCAGGAATCTGCTAGGTTTGGACACTCCAAACGGGGTCATGTGCCAGAGATAGAAATGCTAGGTCATAGGCCGGGTGAGCACGGAGTGAGGCAAGAGACCAGGGATATGGGAGTGATTGACTGCTTTTCTCTGGGGGCACAATGAAGAGTGGGGCCCCGAGCTCTTGGCTCCTACAGGTGGAGATTGGGAGGACGCCATTTACACTCTAAACCTCCAAGGATCTATGGAAAGCTTGCAGGGAACAAAACTCCCAAGAGCAAACCCAAAAAGATTATTTAGCCTGGCCCTGGCAATGGCGGGGCAATTCTACTTCCCACAAAAATATTTGAGAACCACTGCAATAGGCCCCTCCCCCAGAAGATCAGCAAGAACAGCCAACCAAGATCAAGTTTAGTGATCAATGAGAATGGAAGAACGCCAGTGCTAGGGGAATACAACACATAGAATTCACAGCTTTTTTCCCCCGGATTCTTTAGTCTTTCAAAGTAAATTTTTTAATTTTCTTTTTTTCTATTCCTTTTTTTATTTTTATTTTTCGCTTTTCCAACCAACATCTTATCAAACCCTTTTTTAAAAAATCTCTTCTATTTTCCATTTTGAGAATCATATTCTAACCCTTCATAGTAGTTAACCTAATTTTTGGTGTATATATATATATACATATATCTATACATATATATATAAGTTGCTCTCTCTTTAAAATTTTGTGATACAGATTCTTCTAACAGACGAAAAAAACCCTAAATGTCTAGTGTATGGCATTGTTCTAGTATAAAGCCTGATCATATTCTCTCCCTTTTTTTTAATGATCTTCTTTCTTTTTTCAACCAACTTCTTATCAATTCCTTTTATAAAATCTTTTATAATTTTCATCTTTATAGTCATATTCCATTCCTTCATCGTATCAACCCTTATTTTTGTACATATATAAGTTTTACTTTCTTTAAAATTTTTGGAGCCACGTTCTTCTAACAGACCAAAATACACCCAAAATCTAGTGTGTGGCACGGATCTATGCACCAGCCTGATCATATTTTATTATATTCTGTTTTTTTGTTTTGTTTTGTTTTTGTTTGTTTATCTTTTTCTTTTTCTTTCTTTTTTCTTTCTTTTCCTTTCTTTTCCCCTGGTTTCAGGTCTCTTCTGATTTGTTTAGTGTACATTTTTCTGGGATCATTGTTACCCTGTTAGCATTTTCTTCTCTCATTTATCTATTCTCCTCTGGACAAAATGACAAAACAGAAAAAAAATCACCTCACAAAAAAGGAGAAGCAGTACCGACTGCCTGGGACCTAATCAATGCGGACTTTAGTAAGATGTTGGAACTAGAGTTCAGAATGACGATTTTAAAGATACTAGCTGGGCTTTAAAGAAGCATAGAAGATAATAGAGAAACCCGTTCTGGAGATATAAAAGAACTAAAATCTAACGAAGTTGAAATCAAAAAGGCTATTAATGAGGTGCAATCAAAAATGGAGGCTCTAAATTCTAGGATAAATGAGGCAGAAGAGAGAATTAGTGATATAGAAGACCAAACGATGGAAAATAAAGAAGCTGAGAAAAAGAGAGAAAAACAACTACTGGACCACGAGGGCAGAATTCGAGAGATAAGTGATACCATAACAAGAAACAATATTAGAATAAGTGGGATCCCAGAAGAAGAGAGACAGGGGCAGAAGGTATATTGCAGCAAATTAGAGCACAGAACTTCCCTAATGTGGGGAAGGAAACAGACATCAAAATCCAGGAGGCACAGAGAACCCCACTCAAAATTAATAAAAATAGGTCAACACCCCAACATCTAATAATAAAACTTACAAGTCTCAGAGAAAAAATAAAATCCTGAAAGCAGCTCAGGTTAAGAGATCTGTAACCTACAATGGTAGAAATATTAGATTGGCAAAAGACCTATCCACAGAGACCTGGCAGGCCAGAAAAGACTGGCATGATATATTCAGAGCACTAAATGAGAAAAATATGCAGCCAAGAATACTATATCCAGCTAGGCTGTAATTGAAAATAGAAGGAGAGATAAAAAGCTTCCAGGACAAACAAACTCTAAAGGTATTTGCAAACACGAAACCAGCCCTACGAGAAATATTGAAAGGGGTCCTCTAAACAAAGAGAGAGCCTAAAAGTAACATAGACCAGAAAGGAACACAGACAATATACAGTAACAGTCACCTTACAGGCAATACAATGGCACTATTGTCATATCTTTCAATAGTTACCCTTAATGTAAATGGGCTGAATGCCCCAATCAAAGGAAACAAGGTATCAGATTGGATAAAAAAACAAGACCCATCAATATGCTGACTGCAAGAGACTCACTTTAGACCCAAAGACACCCCCAGATTGAAAGTGAGGGGGTGGAAAACTATTTACCATGCTAATGGACACCAAAAGAAAGCTGGGGTGGCAATCCTTATAACAGACAAATTAGATTTTAAATCAAAGACTATATTAAGAGATGAGGAAGGACACTATATCCTACTGAAACGGCCTATCCAACAAGAAGATCTAACAATGGTAAATATCCATGTCCCTAACATGAGAGCAGCCAATTATATAAGCCAATTAATAACAAAAGCAAAGAAACACATTGACAACAATACAATAACAGCGGGGGACTTTAACACCCCCCTGACTGAAACGGATAGATCATCTAAGCAAAAGATCAACAAGGAAATATAGATTTTAAATGACACACTGGACCAAATGGACTTCACAGATCTATTCAGAACATTCCATCCCAAAGCAACAGAGTACATATTCTTCTCTAGTGCCCATGGAACATTCTCCAGAATAGATCACATCCTAGGTCACAAATCAGGTCTCAACAGGTACCAAAAGACTGGGATCATTCCCTGCATATTTTCAGACCACAATGTTTTGAAACTAGAACTCAATCACAAGAGGAAAGTCGGAAAGAACTCAAATACATGGAGGCTAAAGAGCATCCTACTAAAGAATGAATGGGTCGACCAGGAAATTAAAGAAGAATTAAAAAATTTCATGGAAACAAATGAAAATGAAAACACAACTCTTCAAAATCTTTGGGATGCAGCAAAGACAGTCCTAAGAAGAAAGTATATAGCAATACAAGCCTTTCTCAAGAAACAGAAAAGGTCTCAAATACACAACCTAATGCTACACCTAAAGGAGCTGTAGAAAGAAAAGCAAATAAAGCCTAAACCCAGCAGGAGAAGAGAAATAATGAAGATCAGAGCAGAAATCAATGAAATAGAAACCAAAAGAACAGATCAACAAATCTAGGACCTGGCTCATTGAAAGGATTAATGATTGATAACCCCCTGGCCAGACTTATCAAAAAGAAAAGAGAAATTACCCAAATAAATAAAAACATGAATGAAAGAGGAGAGATTACAGCCAACACCAAAGAAATACAAACAATTACAAGAACATATTGTGAGCAGCTCTATGCCAGCAAATTAGATAATCTGGAAGAAAGGGATGCATTCCTAGAGATGTATAAACTACCAAAACCGAACCAGGAAGAAATAGAAAACCTGAACAGACATATAACCACTAAGGAAATTGAAGCGGTCATCAGAAATCTCCCAACAAACAAGAGCCCAGGGCCAGATGGCTTCCCAGGGGAATTCTACCAAACATTTAAAGAGGAAATAAACCTATTCTTCTGAAACTGTTCCAAAAAATAGAAATGGATGGAAAACTTCCAAACTCGTTTTATGAGGCCACCATTACCTTGATCCCAACACCAGACAAAGACCCCATCAAAAAGGAGAATTACAGACCAATATCCTTGATGAACATGGATGCAAAAATTCTCACCAAAATACTAGCCAATAGGATCCAACAGTACATTAAAAGGATTATTCACCATGACCAAGTGGGATTTATTCCTGGTTTGCAAGGTTGGTTCAACATCCTCAAATCAATCAATGTGATACAATACATTAATAAAAGAAAGAACAAGAACCATATGATCCCCTCGATAGATGCAGAAAAAGCACTTGACAACGTACAGCATCCTTTCTTGATCAAAACTCTTCAGAGTATAGGGATAGAGGGTACATACCTCAATATCATAAAACCATCTATGAAAAACACACAGTGAATATCATTCTCAATGGGGAAAAACTGAGAGCTTTCCCCCTAGGGTCAGTAACACAGCAAGGATGTCCACTATCACCACGGCTATTCAACAAACTATTAGAAGGCCTAGCCACAGCAATCAGACAACAAAAATAAATAAAAGGCATCCGAATTGGCAAAGAAGAAGTCAAACTCTCACTCTTTGCAGATGATATGACACTATATGTGGAAAACCCTAAAGACTCCACCCCAAAACTGCCAGAACTCATACAGGAATTCAGTAAAGTGGCAGGATATAAAAATGCACAGAAATCAGTGACATTCCTATACACCAACAACAAGACAGAAGAAAGAGAAATTAAGAAGTCGATTCCATTTACAATTGCACCCAAAACCGTAAGATACCTAGGACTAAATCTAACCAAAGAGACAAAGAATCTGTACTCAGAAAACTATAAAATATTCATGAAAGAAATTGAGAAAGACATAAAGAAATGGAAAAACGTTCCATGCTCATGGATTGGAAGAACAAATATCGTGAAGATGTCAATGCTACCTAGAGCAATCTACACATTTAATGCAATCCCTATCAACATACCATCCACTTTTTTCAAAGATATAGAACAAATAATCCTAAAATTTGTATGGAACCAGAGAAGACCCCGAATAGCCAGAGGAATGTTGAAAAAGAAAAGCAAAGCTGGCGGCATCACAATTCTGGACTTCCAGCTCTATTACAAAGCTGTCATCATCAAGACATTATGGTACTGGCACAAAAACAGACACAGAGATCAATGGAACAGAATAGAGAGGCCAGAAATGGACCCTCAACTCTATGGTCAACTCATTTTTGACAAAGCAAGAAAGAATGTCCAATGGAAAAAAGACAGTCTCTTCAACAAATGGTGTTGGGAAAATTGGATAGCCACATGCAGAAGAATGAAACTGGACCATTTCCTTACACCACACACAAAAATAGACTCAAAATGGTTGAAAGACCTAAATGTGAGGCAGGAGTCCATCAAAATCCTAAAAGAGAACACAGGCAGCAACCTCTTCGACCTCAGCCGCAGCAACTTCTTCCTAGAAACATCACCAAAGGCAAGGGAAGCAAGGGCAAAAATGAACTATTGGGATTTCATCAAGATAAAAACTTTTGCACAGCAAAAGAAACAGTCAACAAAACCAAAAGACAACTGACAGAATGGGGGAAGATATTTGCAAATGACATATCAGATAAAGGGTTAGTATCCAAAATTTATAAAGAACTTATTAAACTCAAAACCCAAAGAACAAATGATCCAATCAAGAAATGGGCAGAAGACATGAACAGATATTTTTCCAAAGAAGACATCCAAATGGCCAACAGACACATGAAAAAGGGCCCAACATCGCTTGGCATCAGGGAAATCCAAATCAAAACCTCAATGAGATACCACCTCACACCAGTCAGAACGGCTAAAATTAACAAGTCAGGAAACGACAGATGTTGGCGGGGATGTGGAGAAAGGGGAACCCTCCTACACTGTTGGTGGGAAGGGAGCTGGTGCAGCCACTCTGGAAAACAGTATGGAGGTTCCTCAAAAAGTTGAAAATAGAGCTTCCTTATGACCCACCAATTGCACTACTGGGTATTTACCACAAAGATTAAAATGTAGGGATCCGAAGGTGTACGTGCACCCCGATGTTTATCGCAGCAATGTCCATAATAGCCAAACTATGGAAAGAGCCAAGATGTCCATCGACAGATGAATGGATAAAGAAGATATGCTTCATCTATACGATGGAATATTACTCAGCTGACAGAAAGGTGAATACCCAACTTTTACATCGACATGGATGGGACTGGAGATTATGCTAAGTGAAACAAGTCAAGCAGAGAAAGTCAATTTTCATATGGTTTCACTTATTTGTGGAACATAAGGAATAGCATGGAAGGCATTAGAAGGAAGGGAAAAATGAAGTGGTGGAAATCAGAGGGGGAGTCCAACCATGAGAGTCTATGGACTTGGAGAAACAAACTGAGAGTTTTAGAGGAAGGGGATGGATTAGCCCGGTGATGGTATTAAGGAGGGCATATACTGCATGGAGCAATGGGTGTTATGTGAAAACAATAAATTGTGGATCACTACATCAAAAACTAATGATGTATCGTATGGTGACTAACATAACATAATAAAATAATATAAAATTTAAAAAAGAAACAAAAGAAATGAACAAATGGAAGAAAAAAGAGAGAGATGCAAACTAACAGACTTTTTACTATAGAGAACAACCTGATTGCTACACAACCTGTTTCCACATGGTAACTCCAAAAATAAACTATTGGGACTATAGCATGAGAAAATTTTCTGCAGAGCAAAGGAAACAACCAGCACAACTAAAAGACATCCTATTGAATGAGAGAAGATACTTGCAAATGATATACCCAATAGGGTTAGTATCCAAATATCTATGAACTTATAGAACTCAACAATGAAAAGAAATAAAAAACAAATGATCAAGTTAAAAAATGGGCAGAACAGATGAACAGACATTTCTCCAAAGAAGACATACAGATCTCCAACAGACACATGAAAAGATACTCAGCATCACTCATCATCAGGGAAATGCAAAGTAAAATCACAATGAGATATCACCTTAACCCCATCAGAATGGCTGAGATAAAAAACTCAAGAGAAAACAGTTGTTGGCAAGGATCCATAGAAATAATGACCCTCATGAACTCTTGTTGGGAATGCAAATGGGTACAGCTACTGTGAAAGAGAGTATGGATGTTCCTCACAAAATTAAAAGTAGAACCACCCTATGATCCAGTAATTGCACTACTGAGTATTTATCCCCCAAATACAAAAACACTAGTTCAAAGGGAAGCATGCACCCTTATGGTTATTGCAGCATTATTTACAATAGCCAAATTATGGAAGCAACCTAAGTATCCGTTGATAGATGCTTGGCTAAAGACGAAGTGGTAGTATACAAATGCAACAGACTATCATTCAGCCACAAAAAGGAATGAAATCTTGCCATTTGCTACAACCTGGATGGAGCTAGAGAGTATAATGCTAAATGAAATACATCAGAGAGAGATAAATACCATATGCTTTTACTCATATGTGTAATTTTTTTCATGCCTGATATTTATTTATTTATTTGTTTGTTTGTTTATTTATTATTTTATTTTTTAAAATTTTTTATTAACATATAATGTATTATTTGTTTCAGGGGTACATGTCTGTGATTCATCAGTCTTCCACAATTCACAGCGTTCACCATAGCACATACCCTCCCCTATGTCCATCACTCAGCTATCCCATCCCTCCCACCCCCCTCCACTCCAGCAACACTCATTTTGTTTCCTATGATTAAGAGTCTCTTATGGTTTGTCTCCCTCTCTGGTTTTGTCTTGTTTCATTTTTTCCTCTCTTCCCCTGTGAGTAATTTAAGAAACAAAACAAACAAAGGGAAAAAAAGAGACAGAGCAAAAGACCAGACTCAACTATAGACAACAAACTTGGAGTTAACAGAGTGTGAGTGGGTGGGTGTATGGGTGAAATAGGTGAAGGGGATTAAGAGGTATAAACTTCCAGGTATAAAATAAATAAGTCATGGAGATGAATGTTGCAGCATGGAAAATATAGTCAATAATATTGTAACTATGTTGTATAATGACTAATGGTGACTATACTGATCTCGGTGAGCACTGAGTAATGTAGAGAATTATTAAATCATTATGTTGTTCACCTGAAATGTAGCATTGTATGTCAACTATACCTCAATAATAAAATAGAAATAAAGAAAGGAAAAGAAATAGCATAGTTGTTGGAGACAGAAGTGCCTGGGATAATTTATGTCTCTTTCAGTTATTGATTGCATATACTTAGATCAGTTTACATTACATTGCCAAGTATCCTGTAAAAATGGGCATAAAATGACCAACTCCTTTGAATGACATAAAGCAAAATGAGATAATGACGGTAAAATCAATATATATAGGTACACACATGTATTTAGCATAAAGTTGTCAATAAATATTATTTATATTAATGATTTTGATTTTAATGATTCCATTCCAAACCTGTTTTAAATACAATATGCCTCTAATCAGAGGGAAAAGGAATTGCTCCCATTCACAATTACATCAAAAGCAACGAAAGACTTAAAAATAAATTAAACTAAGGAGGGGAAATATCTCCATACTGAAAACTAGAAGGAACTGATGAAAGTAATTGGAGAAGACCCAAATCAATGGAAAGGGATCTTGTGGTCATGGATCAGAAGGGTTAATATTGTTAAAAATGTCAATGCTACCATAAACCATCTATAGATTTGATGCACTCTCTATCAAGATTTCAATGCATTTTTTTACCGAAGTAGAAAAAGGCCCTCTAAAATTTATATAGAACCACAAAAGACCCCAAATAGCACTACCACCCCCCAAAGAAATCTTGAGAAAGGAGAACAAAGCCATAGATATCACACTTTCTGATTTCGAGTTATACTCTAAAGCTATCGTCATCAAAACGGTATGGTACTGGCATGACAATGGAGAAATAGACCAATGGAGCAGAATCAGGAGCCCATAAATAAACCCAAGCACATATGGTTAACTAATATTTGACAAGGGAGCCAAGCATACTTAGTGGAGAGAAGACAGTCTCTAAATGGTGCTGGGATAATTGAATAGTCACATGTAAAAGAATGGAACTGGACCCATATCTTACACCACGTACAAAAATCAACTCAAAATATATTAGACCTGAAGCCATGAAATTCCCATAAGGAAACAGGAACAAATCTCCTTGACATGGGTCTTGGTAATGGCTTTTTTGGATAGGACACCTAAAGCAGAAGCAACAAAACAAAAAATAAACGAGTTGGACTACATCAAACTAAAAATCTTTTGCACAGTGAAAGAAGCCTTCAACAAAGTGAAAAGACAACCTACAGAATGGGGAAAACATTTGCAAACCATATATCTAATAATGGGTTAATATCCAAAACATATGAAGAACTCATACAACTCAATAGCAAAATATCAAATAACCCAATTAAAAACTGAGCAAAGTATCTGAATAGACATTTCTCCAAAGAAGATCTATGAAAAGCCAACAGGTACATGAAAAGATGCCGTTAAGCATCATTTGTCATGAGGGAAGTGCAAATTGAAACCACAAAGAGATATCACCTCACAGCTATTAGAAGGGCCATCATCAAGAAGACAAGAGATAGCACAGGCCGGCATGTATGTGGAGAAAAAGGAACACTTGTTCACTGTTGGTGGGTTTGTAAATTGGTGCAGCCACCATGGAGAACATTATGGAGGATTTTCAAAAAATTAAAAATAGAACTACCATATGATCCAGCAATTTTGTGGATATTTATTTCTTAGAATGAATCCAAAGGTAATAAAAACATTAACTTGAGACTATATCGGCACCCCCATGTTCATATCAGCATTATTTACAATAGGTAAGATATGGAAAGTGCCTCTGATGGATGAATAGATAAAGGAGTTGTGATGCACACACACACAAACATATACATATATATACTCACACATATACCACACTATACATATGTCTATACCACATATATACATATATATGTATATACATATATACCACACTATATGTAACATGGACATACCACATTATATATTATACATTTGAATGTTATTCAGACATAAAAAGGAAAAAAAATCTTACCATTTGTGAAAACATAGATGGACCTTGAAAGGATTACGCGAAGTGAAATAATTCAGGGGCCCCTGGGTGGCTCTGTCGGTTAAGCGTCTGCTTTCGGCTCAGGTCGTGATCTCAGGGTCCTGGGATGGAGCCCCACACTGGGGTCCCTGCTGAGCAGGGAGTCTGCTTCTCTCTTCCTCTGCCCCTCCACCCCGCTTGTGTCCTCTCTCTCAAATAAATAAATAAAATCTTTAAAAGAAGTGTAATAATTCAAACAGAGACAGACAGATACTGTATGATCGCACTTGAATGTGGTATCTAAAAAAACAAAACCGTCATAGAAAAGGAGATCAGACTTGTGGTTACCAGAGGCAGAGGGTGCAGTGAAGGGGAATTGGAGGAAAGTGGTCAAAAGGTGCAAACTTCCAGTTATGATAAATAAGTACTACGATATAATGTACAACATGATGACTATAGCTAACACTGCTGTGTGATATATAGGAAAGTTGTTAAGAGAAGAAATCTTCTTTTAAAAAAATTTAATTCCATACACTTAACATACAGTGTTATAATAGTTTCAGGTGTACAATATAGTGAATCAACCCTTCCATACGTCACCCAGTGCTCATTGTGATAAATGTACTCTTTAATCCCTGCCTTCTATTTTACCCACCCTCCCCCCACCTCCTCTCTCACAACCACCAGTTTCTTCTCTATAGTTAAGAGTCTGTTTTTTGGCTTCTCTCTCTCTCTCTCTCTCTCTCTCTCTCTTTCTTTTATACTTTGTTCATTTGTTTTGTTTCTTTCTTTTTGTTACTTAAATTCAATTAGCCAAGGTATAGTACATCATTAGTTTTTGATATGATGTTCAATGGTTCATTAGTTGAATTTGTTTTGTTTCTTAAATCCCACATATGAGTAAAATCATATGGTATTTGCCTTTCTCTGATGGACTTATTTCACTTAACATTATACTCTCTAACTCCATCCACGTGTTGCAAATGGCAAGATTTCAATCTTTTTTAGGGCTGAATAATATTCCATTATATATGACTTCTTCTTTATCCATTCATCTATCAGTGGACACTTGGGCTGCTTCCACGATTTGCCTATTGTAAATAGTGCCGCAGTGAACATAGGGGTGCTTATACCTTTTCAAGTTAGCATTTTCATATCCTTCATGTAAATATCCAGTAGTAGATTTACTGGATCATATGGTACTTCTGTTTTTCCTTTTTTGAGGAACCTGCATACTGTTTTCCACAGTGGCTGTATCAGATTGCATTCCCACCAACAGTGTACGAGGGTTCCCATTTCTCTGCATCCTTGCCAACACTTGTTGTTTCTTGAGTTTTAGATTTTAGCCGTTCTAACAGATGTGAGGTGATAGCTCATTATAGTTTTGATTTTCATTTACCTGATGATGAGTGATGTGATTTTTTCATGCGTCTACTGGCCACCTGTATGTTTTCTTTGGAGAAATGTCTGTTCATGTGTTCTGCCCATTTCTTCAAATTTTTATTTTATTTTATTTTATTATGTTAGTCACCATACAATCCCTCGTTAGTTTTTTGATGTAGTGATCCACGATTCATTGTTTTCGTATAACACCCAGTGCTCCATGCAGTATTTGCCCTCCTTAATACCCATTTATTTTTTATTTTCATTACGCATATATATTATATACATTATATATATTATTGGATTATTTGTGTTTTTTGGGTGTTGAGTTTGATAAGTTCTTCATAGATTTCGGATACTAGCCCTTTATCTGATATGTCATTTGCAAATATCTTCTCCCATTCTGAAGACTGCCTTTTAGTTTTATTGATTGTTTCCTTTGCTGTGCAGAAGCTTTTTATTTTGATATGGTCCCAAAAGCTTATTTTTGCTTTTGTTTCCCTTGCCTCAAGAGACGTATCTAAAAAAATGCTTCTGTGGCTGAAGTTGGAGAAATTACTGCCTGTGCTCTCTTCCAGGGCTTCTGTGGTTTCAGGTCTCACATTTAGGTCCTTAATCCAAGAGAGTAAATCTTAAGACTTCCCACTACAAGGAGAATTTTTTTTCCTTTATTCCTTTCTTCTTTCTTTTCTTTTTATTGTATCTGTATGAGATGGACATTAGCTGAACTTACTGTGATAATCATTTCACAATACATATAGATCAAACAATCATGCTGTATGCCTTACATTTATATGGTGATGTTTGCCAGTTATTTCTCAATAAACCTGGAAAAAATAGAAACACACACACAAACACATACACACAAGTATAAACACGTCTGAGATTGTTGTATTCCTTTGGTTTCCAATACAGTTGGGGTTTTTAAAACCAATTTTGTCTGCTTTATGGTTACTTTATGAGGGGAGCATTTGCTGATCTTCTCATTAAGCCATAGCTGGAAGTCTCTCAGGATTATTTTAGTCACACTTTACAAAAGATTGAGAAGCTGTAATTGTCCATAGAAAGAACATCATTGCCATTTAACTTATTTGATATGGATGTGGATTGATTTATGGATTTTATATGGGGGGAGAGGCTAATATCGTTAACATCCCTTAAAGTCACCCTTTAGTCCCTTCAGTACCTGACACACACACAAATCTCTAGTTTTTGTTAGTTTGTTTGTTTGCAGTTGTCTGTGTTTGTAACCATCTTCTCTCAGGTCTTGGAATATCTCAGGGGCAGGGATCAGGTCTGAGTCCTCTTTAGTCCCTAACCTTGTCTAGCAATAACCTGGCATAGATAAATTTTCTATATATCTTAGATGAATAAGTCCTCCAACTGTTGAAGACAGGCCAACACCCATGGGAGGGATGACCCATTGATTTTACCCCCACAGTGTGGACTGTAATCAACATGACTCAACAAGAAAAAGGTTAAAAAAAAAAAAAAGCCTTGGAGAAGTTGGGAAGAATGGTTTACAGTTCTTTCTCTGCCATTAACCTGTGTGACCCCAGGCAATGTTTTTACCCCCTTTAGGCCCTAGCTACCCTAAGAAACAAGTGTTAGATGGGTAATTTTATTTATTTATTTATTTATTTATTTATTTATTGTTGTTGTTGTTGTTGTTGTTATGTAAATCACCATACTACATCATTAGTTTTTGATGTAGTGTTCCATGATTCATTGTTTGCATATAACACCCAGTGCTCCATTCAGTACGTGCCCCTTTTAATACCCATCACCAGGCTAACCCATCGCCCCACCCCCTCCCCTCTAGAACCCTCAGTTTGTTTCTGAGAGTCCATAGTCTCTCATGGTTCGTCTCCCGCTCCGATTTCCCCCCTTCATTTTTCCCTTCCTACTATCTTCTTCTCTTTTTTTTTTTAACATATAAACTATTATTTGTTTCAGAGGTACAGGTCTGTGATTCAACAGTATTACACAATTCACAGTGCTCACCACAGCACGTACCGTCCCCAGTGTCTATCACCCAGCCACCCTATCCCTCTCACCCCTCACCACTCCAGCAACACTCAGTTTGTTTCCTGCGATTAAGAACTCCTCACGTCAGTGAGATCATATGATACATGTCTTTCTCTGATTGACTTATTTCGCTCAGCATACTACCCTCCAGTTTCATCCACGTCATTGTGAATGGCAAGATTTCATTCCTTTTGATGGCTGCATAATATTCCATTGTGTATACACACACACACACACACACACACACACACACATACACACGCATATCACATCTTCTTTATCCGTTCGATGGACATCTTGGCTCTTTTCATAGTTTGGCTATTGTGGACATTGCTGCTATAAACATCGGGGTGCACGTACCCCTTTGGATCACTACATTTGTATCTTTGGGGTGAATACCCAGTAGTGCAATTGCTGGGTCATAGGGAAGCTCTATTTTCAACTTTTTGAGGAACCTCCATACTGTTTTCCAGAGCGGCTGCACCAGCTCGCTTCCCACCAACAGTGTAGGAGGGTTCCCCTTTCTCTGCATCCTCGCCAACATCTGTTGTTTGCTGACTTGTTAATTTTAGCCATTCTGACTGGTGTGAGGTGGTATCTCATTGAGGTTTTGATTTGGATTTCCCTGATGCCAAGCGATGTTGAGCACTTTTTCATGTGTGTTGGCCTAGATGGGCAATTTTTAAAGTTCCTTTAACCTCTGGCTTTCTAAGAGGAATGATAATAACATCGAATACCATTTATGTGTTAGGCATTGAGCCAGGTACTGTAAAGGTGTATATGTATGTATGTAAATACGTACATACATACATACATATTTTTTTATTTCAACCTCATAGCCCTGCAAAATATGACTAATTCTCTCCATTTTACTGAGACTTAGAGGGAAAAACTCAGTACCTTGAGGTTACGTGAAAAGGGAGAAGGAAATGGTGTGTGTGATCACATATCCTACTGGGTGACAATGGAGACCATTGCTGGGCCTCATTTGGTCTATACCATCCAGCCATTTGTACCATGTGTCTGTTTGCTGCTGGCCCCAGCATGGCCCTTAGCTCTAGCCCTGGAAATCCAGAGGCAATGGTGATGTTCAACCATCCTCTACACATGTGAATAGGTACTCAGACAGCCAGCAACCAGGTAGGGACCAGATGAAAAAGAAGAGGATTGAGAGTGGAGACTAGATGCAATGCTCTTTTCCTCTTCTTTTCCTCTCTGGTGTCTACCCATCCTCAAAGGCCCAGACCAAGTTTTATTCCCCTGGAAGCCTTCCCAATCTTTTTTTTTTTTTTTTTAAGTAGACTCCAAGCCCAGCATGGAACCTAATGCAAGGCTTGAACTCACAACCCTGAGATCAAGACCTGAGCTGAGAACAACAGTCAGATGCTTAACCAACTGAGCCACCCAGGTACCCCTGGAAGCCTTCACAGTCTTAAACCTTGTTCAAGAGTATTTGGTGCTATTTACCAAAGAGCTCCTGTGTGGGTGGAACACTCCAACCATCCTGGAAGGAGGACAGGGAGAACATATGCCTCCTCCTATCCCCTACATTTTTCTCCTAGTGTTGGTAGTTTACCATACTTGGGGAATGCTTATTGAACAACTGGTTGCAGAATAAGTGGTTCCATTGTAGAAGCCCTAGGTAGGGTGACAATAAGCCAGGTATAATGAGGACTTACCGCCATTTTTGGTTACTGACTCCTTTTCTGTGTTTGGTAATCCCCTGCCTTATAAAGCAGAGCCCACCTGCCACAACAGAAGCTGAAAAAGCCACCTCTTCACTTGCCTAGACTCCTTTACAGCTAAGGCTTGGGCACATGACTAGACTACAGTAATTAGATCAACTTATCCTAGACTTATAATCAGGGGTTAAGCTTAAGGAAGCAGGGGCTGCATGGAATCCATTGTGTTGGTGGGTGAATGCAGCTGCAGCGGCTACATCTGATTTCCAGAGGCAGTGGAAGAGTTGGTGAGGTGGGAACTGCAAATGATGGCATCAGTTTCCAGTGGCCGTCATGAGCAGTATCTCCTCTGGAAAAATTCTGAGGTGGGAGTCTGGGTATCATTCCTGGGTATGTTGCCTTTGCATCTGGTTTTCCTGCTCTCACAGACTCTGTGAACTATCTAAGAACTGTTTAACAAGTTTCTTTGTGCTTTAATCAGCCAGAGTTTATTTCTGTTGTTTATAGCTAAGAAACATTGGGGGTTCTAGTCCTGGCTCTGCCATTGACTTGCTTTGTCCTCCAAAGTAGGTCACACACACTCTCTTGGCCTCTGTCTTATCCTCTGCTAATAGTAGCATTGCTGAGTTGTAGATTCTACCCAACTTACATAGAAGATAGAGGGGACTGTGGCTGTTATGGCAGTAGCAGTCATTTGTTACTATGAAAAAACAGCTACCTGAAGATCACCTTCAGAGATCATCACTGTATTGTCATTTTGCACCATGGTTGCTAGGAAGCTCAAGCTTCTGGGCTGTGTTGAGTAGCTTTCCCCAGTATGGGTCTTCGGATATAATTACTACTCCATCATTGCTGGGCACTTATTCCTTTGACCTGGTCTGCAGTGTTTGTTATAGCCAAACCAGTTATTCTAATGTAGTGACATGCTTGGTGGTCTGTCCAGCGTTCATTTTACCCTTCACACAATGTGTAGCAGCCCTGTAGTTGGTTGAGGCTGACTCAATCTTTACATCCAAGAGTGGGCTCAGGTTTGGTTTAAGCCAGTTAACACAACCCTATATCCCAGGACACAATAACTGATTTGAAAGTGGGCATGTACGTGAGGTAGGGTGAAACTCAGGACTTCCCTTCAGTGTTTGTTGCTGCTGGCAGTCACCTTGTGGTTAAGGGAGCCAAGCTTAGGATAGAGTGACTGTGGAAGGCAGTGAAGAGATAGAAAGAAGTTGAATGTTACCTTGGTGATATCATTGAACAGCTGAACTGGTTCTGAAGCCCACCCTACTTTTGAATTTTTTTTCAGTTGCATGAGCCAGTAAGTCCCCTTTATTAAAATAGTTTGAGTTGGATTCTCTACTACTTGCAACCAAAATTATCCTAACAGAGATCTATGCATCAAATCTGAAGACTTTTGGAGAAAGAAGAGAGATTAATTAAAGAATAACTGTTTTTGAAGGCCTACAGACACCTTAAACTAATGTAGGCTCCCCACCAAAGCCTACTTCTTCTCCTAGGTTCCCCTGTCTTAGGAAATGGCTCCATCATTCACCCAGTCTCTGTATATCCAAGTGTTTGTGTGTCTTAAGGTCTATGTGTCTTAGCGTCTATGTACCACAATGTCTTTTGTATTTCAATTTCTCTTTAAGTCTATAAGTGAGTGCATTAGTGTCTCTGTGCCCCCGGTGTCTGTGTGTCACAATGCCAACATGTTGGTTGCGTATCTCAGTTCAGTGTTTCTGTGTGCCCTAGTGTTTTTGTACGAGCATCTGTGTGTCTCAATATCTGTGAAAAGAGTGTCTGTATGTCCCAGTGTCTGTATCCCCACATCTGTAAATTCCAGTGTCTATGTGTTCTCCTGTCCGTGCATGTCCCAATGACTGTAGGTTCCAGTGTCTGTGTCAATGTCTGTATGTTCCAGTGTTTGTGTGTTCCAAAGAAAGCATGTTGCAGTGTGTTTATGTGTTTCATTGTTTTGTGTGCTTTAGTGTCTGTACTCCAGTTTCTGTGTGTTTGGGTCAGAGTATCTTAATGTCTCTATGTTTCAGTAACGATGTCCCTGTGTCAGCATGGTGTAGTATATCTGAGTTTCAGTGTTTCTGTGTGCCTCAGAGACTATATCCCTGTGTCTGTATGTCCTAGTGTTTATGTGTCCCAGAATTTGTAGGTTTAAGTGTTTGCAATCAGTGTTTGTATATCCCATGGTCTATATGTTTTCTGGCATCTGTACCTCCCAGTTTCTGAGAACCCCAGCGTTTGTGTGTTCCATTACCTACGCATTGCAACGTCTGTGTGTGTCAGTGTCTGTATGTCCCAGTGGTCGTTTGTCTCTGTCTGTGCACCCTGTTTCCCTGTGCTTGAATGTCCCAGGGACTGTATTCTTCTGTGTCTCTAGATCCAAATGTCTATGTGTCTCAGGGGCTGTGTCCCGGTGTTTATGTCCCCCACGTATCTGTGTATTCCAGTGTTTTTGTATCCCAGTGTCTGTGAACCTCAATGTCTATAAATCCCAATTTCTTCCTCTTCCCTTAGCTGTGCATCAGTGTCTGTGTCAAAACGACTGTGCATCACAGTGTCTGTATATTTCCCAGTGTCTGCAGATGAGAGTTTCTCTGTACTCTAATGTCTGGGTGTCCCCAGTATTTGTTTATGTCCTAATGACTGTATGTCCTAGTGTCTGTGTGTCTTGGTATCTATGCATGTTCCAGTATCTGCATTCCTCAGTTTCTATATGTCCCACTTTGTGTAACTTGACCATTTGCATGTTACATGTGTCTATTAGTTTCAGTGTTTCTGTGTACTTCAGTGTCTGTAGCCCAGTGTCTATGTATCACAGTGTCTGTTTGACCCAGTGTCTATATGGCCCAGTTCTGTGTAGCCCCATGGCTGTATGTGTCACTGCCTGTGTAAGCCTCTATAAGTGTATGTCCCAGGGTGTGTCCCAGTTTCTGTGTGTCCCAATGCCACTGTACCTCAGTGTATGTATATTCCAGTGTTTGCTTGTTCCACTATTTGTGAGTCGAAGTGTCTGTGTGTCTCAGTGTTTTTGTCTGTCCTTGAGTCTGTGTGCCTCAATGCCTGCATCCTATCATCTGTGTGTCCCAGTATTGGCATGCTACTGTGTGTCTCTGAGTTTCCTCTTTTGTGTGCTTCAGTCTTCATACCCCAGTTTCCTTGTGTCTCAAAGGTGTGTGTATCCCAGTGTGTGTGTCCATCTCAGGTTCTATGTGTCCCTCTGTGCATCCCAGTGTCTGTATGTACCGATACTTGTGTGGCAGTGTCTTTTCCCATTGTCTCTGTGTGCCACCATCCCTGTGTGTTCTGACATCTATTCTAGTGTCTGTGTGTTTGTGTGTATACCTGTGTCTCTCTGTGTGTTAGTGGGTTCCCATGTTTCTTCATGGCTGTGTGTATCTTAATATTTATATGGGCAAGTGTCCAGCTGTGTTCCAGTGTCTGCATATTTCAGTTTCCCAAGGTTTCTGCATCCCAGTGTCCCTGTGCTCTGGTGTCTGTGATTTCCATTGTATGTTGTCGTCCAGTATCTGCATGTCCTTGACCCCCTGTGAAGTCTGTAAGTTTCTGTGTCCCATTCTTTATGCATCCCTGTGTTGTACATCCTATTAGTCTCTGTTTCAGTGTCTGTATATCACCATCTCTGAGTGTCCCTGAGTCTCTGCCTGTATTCTTCGGCTTCTATGTTCTTGTCTCTGTGTGTCCCTCATCACTGTGTTTTAGTGTCTGTGCATCCTTGTCCTTGAAGGTACTTGAGTTTCTGCATATCCAGAGCCTCTTCAATCTAGTGTCTGTGTCTTCCTGTCTCTGTGTGCCCATAGATCTCTGTGTCTCAGTGTCTGGGAATCCAACAATTCTCTGTGTTTGTGCATCCCTTCTTCTGTGCATCACTGAGTTCTGTGTATTCATGATTCTTTACATGACCCTGAATCTTTGCATGTTCCTGAGTCTTTATGTGTCCTTGAGTCATTGTGCATCCCTGAGTCTGCATGTCCCTAAATCGTTACATGTCCCTGAGTCTTAGCTTCTGAACTAGCATCTGTGTATCTCTGTATCTGGATGCCCATGAGCTTCTGTGTTCCAGTGCCAGTATCTCTATGTTTTTATCTGTGTGCATCCCCAAGTCCTTGCATACCCCTGAACCTCTGTGATCCACTGGAAGTGTGTCTCAGGGTCTCTGTATTCCTGTATCTGGGTGTCTCTGAGCCTCTGTGTTGCAGTGTCTGTGCTCATAAATCTGCATATGCCTCCTTTCATGTACCTTTTGTTGGTGAGTCTCTGAGTCTGTGTATCTCTGGGACTTTGTTCTCCATGTCTGTGATTTGGTATTTACTGTAATTCCCCATTTACCTTCCCCAGTTTTGGCCAATATCTCTGTATTTGTTTCTTGATGTTGCTGTGACAGTGTCTTAAGTTGTTTTGTGACTCAATCACTCTATTTCTTGGTTCCTGCCTCATGTTCTCTAGGTCCCCGTGGCTGTGTTCTTGTTTCTATGCATCTATTTTCCAGGGTGCCTCTCTGCATCTGTTTCTCTTACCTTCTTGTTCTGACCCTGCTTTTGTTTTGATCTGACTCACCATCTCTGTGTTCCTGTCTCACTCCTTGTGTCTGGTGTCTGATCAATGTCTTTTTTTTTTTTTAGTTTTTATTTAAATTCCAGTTTGTTAACATACCATGTAATATGACTTTCAGGTGTACAATATAGTGATTCAACACTTCCATACATCACTGGTGCTTATCACAACAAGTGCACTCCTTAATCCCCATCACCTATATCACCCACCCCCTCCCTTCTGGTAATCATCAGTTTGTGCTCTATAGTGAAGAGTCTGTTTCTTGATTTCCTTCTCTCTCTCTTTTTTTCTCCCATCTGTTCCTTTTTTGTTTGTTTGTTTCTTAAATTCCACATGAGTGAAATCATATACTATTTGTCTTTCTCTGACTGACTTATTTTGCTTAGCATAATGCTCGGTTGCTCCATCCACGTCGTTGCAAATGGCAAGATTTCACTTTTATGGCTGAGTAATATTCCAACATACATATACCACATCTTCTTTATCCACTCATCAGTCGATGGACACTTGGGCTGCTTCCATAAGTTGGCTATTGTAGATAATGCTGCTATAAACATTGGGGTGCATATATCCCTTCACATTAGTATTTTTAGATTCCTTGGGTAAATACCTAGTAGTGCACTTGATGGATTGTAGGGTAGTTACCCTTTTAACTTTTTGAGGAAACTCCATATTGTTTTTCAGAGTGGCTGCACCAGTTAGCCTTCCCACCGACAGTGTAAGAGGGTTCCCCTTTCTCTGTATCCTCACCACACCTGCTGTTTCCTGTGTTCTTAATTTTAACCATTCTGACAGGTGTGAGGTGGTAGCTCATTGGGGTTGTCCATTGCATTTCCCTGATGATGAGTGGTGTTGAGTATCTTTTCATGTGTCTGTTAGCCATCTGGATGTCTCCTTTGGGAAAATGTCTATTCATGTCTTCTGCCTATTTTTTTTTTAACTGGATCATTTGCTTTTTGGGTGTGGAGATTTATAAATTCTTCATAGATTTTAGATACTAACCCTTTATCAGATATGCCATTTGCGAATATCTTCTCCCATTCTGAAAGTTGCCTTTTAGTTTTGATGATTGTTTCCTTCACCGTGCAGAAGTGTTTTATCTTGGTGAGGTCCCAATAGTTTGTGCTTTTGTTTCCCTCGCCTCAGGAGTCATATCTAGTAAGAAGTTGCTATGGCCGATGTCAGGGAGGTTACTGCCTGTGTTCTCCTGTAAGATTTTGATGGATTTCTGTCTCACATTTAAGTCTTTCGTCCATCTTGTGTATGATGTAAGAGAGTGGTCCAGTTTCATTCTTTGGCATGTTGCTGTCCAGTTTTCCCAACACCATTTGTTGAAGAGACTGTCTTTTTCCCATTAGATATTATTTCCTACTTTGTTGAAGATTAGTTGACCATATACTTGTGCGTCCATTTCTGGTTTTTATTCAGTTCCATTCATCTATGTGTCTGTTTTTGGGCCAGTACCATACTTTCTTGATCACTACAGTTCTGTAACATAACTTGAAATCCACAATTGTGATGCTTCCAGCTTTGCTTTTCTTTTTCAAGATTGCTTTGGCTCTTTGGGGTCTTTTGTGGTTCCATACATATTTTAGGTAGTATAGACATTTTAACAATATGTGTTCTTCCAATCCATGAGCATGGGAAATCTTTTTTTATATTATTATGCTATGTTAATCACCACACATTACAACATTAGTTTTTTTTTTTTTTTGGTTTCTTTTTTTATTTAATTTTATTATGTTATGTTAGTCACCATACAATACATCATTAGTTTTTGATGTGGTGATCCATGATCCATTGTTTTCGTATAACACCCAGTGCTCCATGCAGTACGTGCCCTCCTCAACACCCATCACTGGTCCAAGCAATCCCCCCTTCCGTCTCCCCTCTAAAACCCTGTTTGTTTCTCAGAGTCCATAGTCTCTCATGGTTCATCTCTCCCTTTGATTTCCCTCCCTTCATTTTTCCCTTCCTTCTCCTAATGTCCTCCATGTTATTCCTTATGTTCCACAAATAAGTGAAACCATATGATAATTGACTTTCTCTGCTTGACTTATTTCACTTAGTATAATCTCCTCCAGTCCCATCCATGCTGATGTAAAAGGTGGGTATTCATCCTTTCTGATGGCTGAGTAATATTCCATTGTATATATGGACCACATCTTCTTTATCCATTCGACTGTTGAAGGGCATCTCGGCTCTTCCACAGTTTGGCTGTTGCAGACATTACTGCTATGAACATTGGGGTGCATATGGCCTTTATTTTCACTACATCTGTGTCTTTGGGGTAAATAGCCAGGAGTGCAATTGCTGGGTCATAGGGTAGCTCTATTTTTAAATTTTTGAGGAAACTCCACACTGTTTTCCAAAGTGGCTGTACCAACTTGCATTCCCACCAACAGTGTAAGAGGGTTCCCCTTTCTCCACAACCTCTCCAATATTTGTTGTTTCTTTCCCTGTCCATTTTTGCCATTCTAACTGGTGTAAGGCAGTATCTCAATATGGTTTTGATTTGAATTTCCCTGATGGCTAATGATGATGAACATTTTTTTCATGTGTCTGTTAGCCATTTGTATGTCTTCTTAGAGAAGTGTCTGTTCATGTCTTCTGCCCATTTTTTGACTTGATTATTTGTTTTTTGGGTGTTGAGTTCGAGAAGTTCTTTATAGATCTTGGATAGCGGCCCTTTATCTGTAGTGTCATTTGCAAATCTCTTCTCCCATTCTGTGGGTTTGCCTCTTGGTTTTGTTGACTGTTTCTTTTGCTGTGCAAAAGCTTCTGATCTTGATGAAGTCCCAAAAGTTCATTTTTGCTTGTTTCACTAGCTTTTGGAGATGTATCTTGAAAGAAGTTGCTGTGGCCGATGTCAAAGAGGTTACTGCCTCTGTTCTCCTCTAGGATTGTGATGGATTCCTGTCTCACACTGAGGTCTTTCATCCATTTTGAGTTTATCTTTGTGTATGGTGTTAGAGAATGGTCGAGTTTCATTCTTCTGCATGTGGCTGTCCAACTTTCCCAGCACCATTTATTGAAGAGAATGTCTTTTTTCCATTGCCTATTTTTACCTGCTCTGTCAAAGATTATTTGACCATAGAGTTGAGGGTCCATATCTGTATTCTCTATTCTGTTCCACTGGTCTATGTCTGTTTTTGTGCCAGGACCATGCTGTCTTGGTGATCACAGCTTTGTAATATAGCTCGAAATCCCGGCAACGTGATGCCCCCAGCTTTGTTTTTTGTTTTCAACATTTCCTTGGCAATTCGGGGTCCTTTCTGATTCCATACAAATTTTAGGATTGTTTGTTCTGGCACTGTGAAAACTGTCATTGGAATTTTGGTCGGGATGGTGCTGAAGGTATAGATTGCTCTGGGTAACATAGACATTTTAACAATGTTTATTCTTCCAATCCATGAGCATGGAATATTTTTCCATCTTTTTCTGTCTTCTTCAATTTCTTTCAAGAGTGTTCTGTAGTTCCTAGAGTATAGATCCTTTACCTCTTTGGTTAGGTTTAGTCCAAGGTATCTTATAGTTTTTGGTGCTATTATAAATGGAATCATTTCTCTAATTTCTCTTTCTACAGTTGCGTTGTTAGTGTATAAGAAAGCAACTGATTTCTGTGCATTGATTTTGTATCCTGCCACATTACTGAATTGCTGTATGAGTTCTAGTAATTTGGGGGTGGAGTCTTTTGGATTTTCCACATAAAGTATCATGTCGTCTACGAAAAGAGAGAGTTTGACTTCTTCTTTGCCAATTTGAATACCTTTTATTTCTTTTTGTTGTCTGATGGCTGTTGCTAGGACTTCTATTGTTCTATGTTGAACAATAGTGGCGAGAGTGGGCATCCTTGACGTGTTCCTGATCTTAAGGGAAAGGCTCTCAGCTTTTCCCCATTGAGAATGATATTTGCTGTGGGTTTTTCATAGATGGATTTTATGAACTTGAGGAATGTTCCCTCTATCCTTATACTCTGAAGAGTTTTAATCAGGAAAGGATGTTGTATTTTGTCAAATGCTTTTTCTGCATCAATTGAGAGGACCATATGGTTCTTCTCCCTCTTCTAATGTGTTCTATCACATTGATTGATTTGCGAATGTTGAACCACCCTTGCATCCCAGAGATGAATCAGACTTCGTCATGGTGGATGATCCTTTTAATGTATTGTTGGATCCTAATAGCTAGGATTTTTTGAGGATTTTGGAATCCATAGTCATCAGGGATATCGGTCTGAATTTCTCCTCTTTGATGGGGTCTTTGCCTGGTTTGGGGATTAAGGTAACGCTGGCCTCATAGAATGAGTCTGGAAGCCTTCTTTCTGTTTCTATTTTTTGAAACAGCTTCAGGAGAATAGGTATTATTTCTTCTTTGAATGTTTGGTAGAGTTCCCCAGGGAATCCGTCTGGCCCTGGACTCTTGTTTTTTGGGAGGTTTTTGATCACTGCTTCAATTTCCTTACTGGTTATTGGCCTATTCAGATTGTCCATTTCTTCCTGTTTCAGTCTTGGCAGCTTATAGGTTTCCAGGAAGGCATCCATGTCATCCAGATTGCTCAGTTTATTGGCATATAGTTGTTGATAATAATTTCTAATAATTGTTTCTATTTCTTTGGTGTTAGTCGTGATCTCTCCCCTTTCATTCATCATTTTATTAATTTGGGTCCTCTCTCTTTTCTTTTGGATAAGTCTGGCCAGTGGTTGATCGATCTTATTAATTCTTTCAAAGAACCAACTTCTAGATTCGTTGATCTGATCTACTGTGTTTCTGGTTTCTAATTCATTGTTCTCTGCTCTAATTTTAATTATTTCTCTTCTAATGCGTGGCTTAGGCATCATTTGTTGCTTTTTCTCTAGTTCTTTAAGGTGTAGAGTTAGTTGGTGAATTTGGGATTTTTCTATTTTTTTGAGTGAGGCTTGCATGGCTATGTATTTCCCCCTTAGGACTGGCTTTGCAGCATCCCATAGGTTTTGGACCAATGTGTTCTCGTTCTCATTGATTTCCATGAATTGTTTAAGTTCTTCTTTGATTTCCTGGTTGACCCAAACATTCTTGAGCAGAGTGGTCTTTAGCTTCCAAGTGTTTGAATTTCCGCCAATATTTTTCTTGTGATTGAGTTCCAGTTTTAAAGCATTGTGGTCTGAGAATATGCAGGGAATAATCTCAATCTTTTGGTATCGGTTGAGACCTGAGTTGTGACCGAGTATGTGGTCTATTCTGGAGAAAGTTCCATGTGCACTCATGAAGAATGAGTATTCTGTTGTTTTAGGGTGGAATATTCTGTATATATCTATGAGGTCCATCTGGTCCAGTGTTATTATTCAAAGCTCTTGTTTCCTTGTTGATTTTCTGCTTAGATGATCTGTCCATTGCTGAGAGTGGAGTATTGAGGTCTCCTACCATTAACGTATTGTTATCAATATGACTCTTTATTTTGTTTAAAGGTAAGCTTATGTAGATGACTGCTCCCATGTTGGGGGCATAGATATTTACAATTGTTAGAACTTCTTGTTGGATAGACCCTTTAAGAATGATAGAGTGTCCGTCTGTGTCTCTAATTACAGACTTTAGTTTAAAATCTAATTTGGCTGGTACAAACATTGCTACCCCAGTTTTCTTTTGAGGTCCGCTGGCATGGAAGATGGATCTCCAGCCCTTCACATTCAGTCTGGCTGTATCTTTAGGTTCAAAATGAGTCTCTTGTAGACAGCATATGGATGGGTCCTGTCTTTTTATCCAATCTGCAACCCTGTGCCATTCTATGAGAGCATTTAGGCCATTCACGTTGAGAGTGATTATTGAAAGATATGAATTAATTGCATCATGTTGCTTGTGAAGACATTGTTTTTATAGAATGTCCCTGTACATTTCTGTTGTATATCATTCTTGGGGTCTTTCTCCTTTTATAGAACTGCCCTTAATATTTCTTGCAGGGCCGGCTTAGTGGTCACATATTCTTTCAGTTTCTGCCGATCTTGGAAGCTCTGCATCTCTCCATCCATTCTAAATGGATGGCAGCCTTGCCGGATAAAGTATTCTTGGCTGCATGTTCTTCTCATTTAGTACCCTGAATATGTCTTGCCAGGTCTTTCTGGCTTGCCAGGTCTCTGTGGATAGGTCTGACGTTATTCTGATGTTCCTCCCTCTGGACGTAAGGAATCTTTTCCCCCTAACTGCCCTTAAGATGTTTTCCTTGGTTCTGTGATTTGCAAGTTTTGCTATTACATGCTGGGGTGTTGGCCTGTTTTTTTTTTTTTTTTATCTTGGGAGGGGTTCTCTCTGCCTCTAGGATGCGAATGTTTGTTTCATTCCCCAGATTAGGGAAGCTCTCAGCTATGATTTGTTCAAATACGTCTTCTAGTCCTCTCTCTCCACTCCCTCCAGGATTCCAATTATTCTGACATTGGAACGCTTCATGGTGTCACTTATTTCTCTGATTCTATTTTCCTGGATTCTGAGTTGTTTTCCCCTGGCCTCCTCTTTTCCCTTTTTATCTATTATATTGTCTTCCATGTCACTTATTTGTTCTCCTGCCTCACTTACCCTAGCTGTTAGATTATCTAGATTGTATTGGATCTCATTGATAGCATTTTTAAGTTCTGCCAATTCAGCTTTCATTTCTGCCCTTAGAGACTCTATGTTGCCATTAATTGATTTCTCCATTCTAGCCATTGTCTTCACAATTGCTAGCCTGAATTCCACCTCCGACATCTTGGTTATATCTGCATCCATATGTAAATCTGTGGCATAAGTCATAATCTCTGAGTCTTTTCTATTTTGGGGGTTCCTCCTCCTAGTCATTCCGTTGAGGGGTGGTTGAGGGAATGTATAGAGTCCAAATTATTGACCAGAACCCAAGCAAGATGCACCTGTTTTCTAGGGACCTTATGGTTGCTGTCCTCCTGTTTTCCCAGCCTGTCTTCTGGGGGTGGGGCCTGTCGTGCTGTTACTCAGGCAACCCTGTTTGGGTGGAGTTGCCCTGCCCCCCTGTGGCCGGGGATGGGCTCAGTGGGAATCAGTTTTTTGGGGCTTTTGTTCTCTGGCAGCTTTCCGTGGCGGCTTTCCACATCTCTTCCGCGAGTCAGAGCAGAAGAGACCATTTCCAACCCTCTGCCTCAGAGCAGAGAGATCGCAGTCTGTTGTTCAGAGAGCTCTCCAGGCCACACTGTCTCTGTTTCTGTCTGTGCTGCTATAAACTGCAGTGTCCTGGGTTGTGCACCCCTCTGCAGTGCTCCCAGTCCTGCCTCCAGGTCGGGGCACGTCTCTGCCCTTTGTGCGTCTAAAACTGCCAGCCACTCCCAGTTCGCACGCAGGACCCCGCCGCTCCGGGTTTCCATCAAGTCCTTTCCCCGCCACTACCGGTCTGCGAGTCTGTGCCCTTCCCCAGCGCGCGAGGCTGTCGCTCACTGGTGGTGTGGGATCCCCATGGCCAGGCTCCCTCCCGCTGCCCTTTATCCTCAGATATCTGCCTGCGGAATCACGGCTCCCCGCTTCGTACCTGGAAACCAACCCCCTGTGATATTCTGTTTGTAGAGATCCAGATGTTCTTACATTTCAGGCTGATTTCGTGGGTGCTCAGAGTGGTCTGGAAGATATCCAGCTCAATTCCAGGGACCAGTTGAAATAGGGTCCCCTGCTCCTCCGCCATCTTTTCTTCCCCCTCCCACAACATTAGTTTTTGATGTAGTGTTCCATGATTCATTGTTTGCATGGGAAGTCTTTCCATTTCTTTGTGTCCTCTTCAATTGCTGTCATCTGTTCTTTATAATTTTCAGAGTGCAGGTCTTTCACCTGTTCTGTTAGGCTTATTCCTAGGTATCTTATGCTTTTCGGTGCAATTGTAAATGGGGACAATTCCTTGATTTCTCTCTCTGCTGCTTCATTATTGGTGTATAGAACACAACAGATTTCCATTTGTGGATTTTTGTGTCCTGTGACTTTACTGAATTCATACATCAGTTCGAGCAATTGTTGGGGGGAGTCTTTTGGGTTTTTGATATAGAGTATCATGTCTTTTGCAAATATCGAGTTCTACCTCTTTCTTGACGATTTGGACGTCTTTTATTCCTTTTTGTTGTCCGATTGCTGTGGCTAGGACATCCAATACTATGTTATAAAACAGTGGTGAGAGTGGACATCCCTGTCTTGTTCCTGACTTCAAGACATCCCTGTCTTGTTCCTGAAGAAGAAAAGCTCTCAGGTTTTGCCCACTGAGGATGATATTAGCTGCGGGTTTTTCATATATGACCTTTAGTATGTTCAGGTATGTTCCCTCTACTCCACTGATGGTGTTTATCCTGAATGGATGTTCTACTTTATCAGATACTTTTTCTGCATCTACTGAGAGGACCATATGGTTCTTTTTTTTTCTTTAAATTTTTTTATTGTTATGTTAATCACCATACATTACATCATTAGTTTTTGATGTAGTGTTCCATGAGTCATTGTTTGTGCATAACACCCAGTGCTCCACGCAGAATGTGCCCTCTTTAATACCCATCACCAGGCTAACCCATCCCCCCACCCCCCTCCCCTCTAAAACCCTCAGTTTGTTTTTCAGAGTCCATCGTCTCTCATGGTTCGTCTCCCCCTCCGATTTCCCGCCTTCATTCTTCCCCTCCTGCTATCTTCTTTTTTATCTTTCTTAACATATATTGCATTATTTGTTTCAGAGGTACAGATCTGTGATTCAAGTCTTGCACAATTCACAGCGCTCACCATAGCACATAACCTCCCCAATGTCTATCATGCAGCCACCCCATCCCTCCCACCCCACCCCCACTCCAGCAACCCTCAGTTCCTTTCCTGAGATTAAGAATTCCTCTTATCAGTGAGGTCATATGATACATGTCTTTCTCTGATTGACTTACTTCACTCAGCATAACACTCTGCGGTTCCAGCCACATCGTTGCAAACGGCAAGATCTCATTCCTTTTGATGGCTGCATAATATTCCATTGTGTGTGTGTATATATATACACCACGTCTTCTTTATCCATTCATCTGTCGATGGACATCTTGGCTCTTTCCACAGTTTGGCTATTGTGGACATTCCTGCTATAAACATCGGGGTGCATGTACCCCTTCGGATCCCTACATTTGTGTCCTTGGGGTAAATACCCAGTAGTGCAATTGCTGGGTCGTATGGTAGCTCTATTTTCAACTGTTTGAGGAACCTCCATACTGTTTTCCAGAGTGGTTGCACCAGTTTGCATTCCCACCAACAGTGTAAGAGGGTTCCACTTTCTCTGCATCCCCGCCAACATCTGTCATTTCCTGACTTGTCAATTTTAGCCGTTCTGACTGGTGTGAGGTGGTATCTCATTGAGGTTTTGATTTGGATTTCCCTGATGCGGAGCGATGTTCAGCACTTTTTCATGTGTCTGCTGGCCATTTGGATGTCTTCTTTGGAAAAATGTCTGATCATGTCTTCTGCCCATTTCTTGATTGGATCCTTTGTTCTTTGGGTGTTGAGTCTGATAAGTTCTTTATAGATTTTGATTACTAGCCCTTTATCTGATATGTCATTTGCAAATATCTTCTCCCATTCTGTCGGTTGTCTTTTGGTTTTGTGGACTGTTTCTTTTGCTGTGCAAAAGCTTTTTATCTTGATGAAATCCCAATAGTTCATTTTTGCCCTTGCTTCCCTTGCCTTTCGCGATGTTTCTAGGAAGAAGTTGCTGCGGCTGAGGTCGAAGAGGTTGATGCCTGTGTTCTCCTTTAGGATTTTGATGGACTCTTGTCTCACATTTAGGGCTTTCAACCATTTTGAGTGTATTTTTGTGTGTGGTGTGAGGAAATGGTCCAGTTTCACTCTTCTGCATGTGGCTATACAATTTTCCCAACACCATTTGTTGACGAGACTGTCTTTTTTCCACTGGACATTCTTTCCTGCTTTGTCGAAGATGAGTTGACCATAGAGTTGAGGGTCCATTTATGGGCTCTCGATTCTGTTCCATTGATCTATGTGTCTGTTTTTGTGCCAGTACCATACTGTCTTGATGATGACAGCTTTGTAATAGAGCTGGAAGTCCGGAATTGTGATGCCGCCAGCTTTGCTTTTCTTTTTCAACATTCCTCTGGCTATTCGGGGTCTTTTCTGGTTTCGTACAAATTTTAGGATTATTTGTTCCATTTCTTTGAAAAAAGTGGATGGTATTTTGATGGGGATTGCATTGAATGTGTAGATTGCTCTAGGTAGCATTGACATCTTCACAACATTTGTTCTTCCAATCCATGAGCATGGAACGTTTTTCCATTTCTTTGTGTCTTCCTTAATTACTTTCATGAGTATTTTATAGTTTTCTGAGTACAGATCCTTTGCCTCTTCGGATAGATTTGTTCCTAGGTATCTTTTGGTTTTGGGTGCAATTGTAAATGGGATCGACTCCTTAATTTCTCTCCCCTCTGTCTTGTTGTTGGTGTGTAGGAATGCCACTGATTTCTGTGCATTGATTTTATATCCTGCCACATTACTGAATTCCTGTATGAGTTGTAGCAGTTTTGGGGTGGAGTCTTTTGGGTTTTCCACATAAAGTATCATATCATCTGCAAAGAGTGAGAGTTTGACTTCTTCTTTGCCAATTTGGATGCTTTTGGTTTCTTTTTGTTGTCTGATTGCTGTGGCTAGGACTTCTAATACTATGTTGAATAGCAGTGGTCATAGTGGACATCCCTGCCGCATTCCTGACCTTAGGGGGAAAGCTCTCAGATTTTCTCCATTTAGAATGATATTTGCTGTAGGTTTTTCATAGTTGGCTTTTATGATATTGAGGTATGTACCCTCTATCCCTATACTCTGAAGAGTTTTGATCAAGAAAGGATGCTGTACATTGTCAAATGCTTTTTCTGCATCTATTGAGAGGATCATATGATTCTTGTTCTTTCTTTTGTTAATGTATTGTATCACGTTGATTGATTTACAGATGTTGAACCAACCTTGCAGCCCAGGAATAAATCCCACTTGGTCGTGATGAATAATCCTTTTAATGTACTGTTGGATCCTATTGGCTAGTATTTTGGTGAGAATTTTTGCATCCATGTTCATCAAGGACATCGGTCTGTAATTCTCCTTTTTGATGGGGTCTTTGTCTGGTTTTGGGATCAAGGTAATGGTGGCCTCATAAAACGAGTTTGGAAGTTTTCCTTCCATTTCTATTTTTTGGAACAGTTTCAGAAGAATAGGTATTAATTCTTCTTTAAATGTTTGGTAGAATTCCCCTGGGAAGCCATCTGGCCCTGGGCTTTTGTTTGTTGGGAGATTTTTGATGACTGCTTCAATTTCCTTAGTGGTTATAGGTCTGTGCAGATTTTCTATTTCTTCCTGGTTCAGTTTTGGTAGTTTATACATCTCTAGGAATGCATCCATTTCTTCCAGATTATCTAATTTGCTGGCATAGAGTTGCTCATGATATGTTCTTATAATTGTTTGTATTTCTTTGGTGTTGGTTGTGATCTCTCCTCTTTCATTCATGATTTTGTTGATTTGGATCATTTCTCTTTTCTTTTTGATAAGTCCGGCCAGGGGTTTATCAATCCTGGTAATTCTTTCAAAGAACCCGCTCCTAGTTTTGTGGATCTGTTCTACTGTTCTTTTGGTTTCTAGTTCATTGATTTCTGGTCTGATCTTTATTATTTCTCTTCTCCTGCTGGGTTTAGGCTTTGTTTTTTCTCTAGCTCCTTTAGGTGTAGCGTTGGGTTGTGTATTTGAGACCTTTCTTGTTTCTTGAGAAAGGCTTGTATTGCTATACACTTTCCTCTTAGGACTGCCTTTGCTGCATCCCAAAGATTTTGAACAGTTGTGTTTTCATTTTCATTTGTATCCATGAAATTTTTTAATTCTTCTTTAATTTCCTGGCTGACCCATTCATTCTTTAGTAGGATGCTCTTTAGCCTCCATGTATTTGAGTTCTTTCCGACTTTCCTCTTGTGATTGAGTTCTAGTTTCAAAGCATTGTGGTCTGAAAATATGCAGGGAATGATCCCAATCTTTTGGTACCCGTTGAGACCTGATTTGTGTCCTAGGATGTGATCTATTCTGGAGAATGTTCCATGGGCACTAGAGAAGAATGTGTATTCTGTTGCTTTGGGATGGAATGTTCTGAATAGATCTGTGAAGTCCATTTGGTCCAGTGTGTCATTTAAAGTCTATATTTCCTTGTTGATCTTTTGCTTAGATGATCTGTCCATTTCAGTCAGGGGCGTGTTAAAGTCCCCCACTATTATTGTATTGTTGTCGATGTGTTTCTTTGCTTTTGTTATTAATTGGCTTATATAATTGGCTGCTCCCATGTTAGGGGCATAGATATTTACAATTGTTAGATCTTCTTGTTGGATAGGCCCTTTCAGTAGGATATAGTGTCCTTCCTCATCTCTTATTACAGCCTTTCGTTTAAAATCTAATTTATCTGATATAAGGATTGCCACCCCAGCTTTCTTTTGGTGTCCATTAGCATGGTAAATCGTTTTCCACCCCCTCACTTTCAATCTGGGGGTGTCTTTGGGTCTAAAATGAGTCTCTTGCAGTCAGCATATTGATGGGTCTTGTTTTTTAATCCAATCTGATAGCCTGTGTCTTTTGATTGGGGCATTCAGCCCATTTACATTCAGGGTAACTATTGAAAGATATGAATATAGTGCCATTGTATTGCCTGTAAGGTGACTGTTACTGTATATTGTCTGTGTTCCTTTCTGGTCTATGTTACTTTTAGGCTCTCTCTTTGCTTAGAGGACCCCTTTCAATATTTCTCGTAGGGCTGGTTTCGTGTTCGCAAATTCCTTTAGGTTTTGTTTGTCCTGGAAGCCTTTTATCTCTCCTTGTATTTTCAATGACAGCCTAGCTGGATATAGTATTCTTGGCTGCATATTTTTCTCATTTAGTGCTCTGAAGATATCATGCCAGTCCTTTCTGGCCTGCCAAGTCTCTGTGGATAGGTCTGTTGCCAATCTAATGTTTCTACCATTGTAGGTTACATATCTCTTCTCCCGAGCTGCTTTCAGGATTTTCTCTTTGTCTCTGAGACTTGTAAGTTTTACTATTAGATGTCGGGGTGTTGACCTATTTTTATTGATTTTGAGAGGGGTTCTCTGTGCCTCTTGGATTTTGATGCCCGTTTCCTTCCCCACATTAGGGAAGTTTTCTGCTCTAATTTGCTCCAATATACCTTCTGCCCCTCTCTCTCTTTCTTCTTCTTCTGGGATCCCAACTATTCTAATGTTGTTTTGTCTTATGGTATCGCTTATCTCTCGAATTCTGCCCTCGTGATCCAGTAGTTGTTTATCTCTCTTTTTCTCAGCTTCTTTATTTTCCATCATTTGGTCTTCTATATCACGGATTCTCTCTTCTGCCTCATTTATCCTAGCAGTTAGTGTCCCCATTTTTTATTGCACCTCATTAATAGCCTTTTTGATTTCAACTTGGTTAGATTTTAGTTCTTTTATTTCTCCAGAAAGGGTTTCTCTAATAACTTCCATGCTTTTTTCAAGCCCAGCTAGTATCTTTAAAATCATGATTCTGAACTCTAGGTCCGACATTGTACTAATGTCTGTATTGAGTAGGTCCCTGGCAGTCGGTACTACCTCTTGTTCTTTTTCTTGAGGTGATTTTTTTCCATATTGGCATTTTGTCCAGAGGAGAATAGATAAAAGAGATCAAAATGCTAACAGGGTAACAACATCCCCAGAAAATATACTCTAAACAAATCAGAAAAGACCTGAAACCAGGGGAAAAGAAAGGGAAAGAAAGAAAAAAGAAAAAAAAAGGAAAAAGATAAAAACAAACAAAACAAAACAAAACAAAACAAAAAAACCCAATATGATCAAATATGATCAGGCTGGTGCATAGATCAGTGCCACACACTAGATTTTGGGTGTATTTTGGTCTGTCAGAAGAAAGTGCCTCCCAAAATTTTAAAGAAAGAAAAACTTATATATGTACAAAAATAAGGGTTGATACGATGAAGGGGTGGAATATGACTGTAAAGATGGAAAATTATAAAAAATTTTATAAAAGGAATTGATAAGAAGTTGTTTGAAAAAAGAAAGAAGAGGATTTTTAAAAAAAGAAAAAAAAAGGGGGAGAGAATGTGATCAGGCAGGAGACTAGAACAAAGCCATACACTAGAGATTTAGTGTATATTTTGATCTGTTAGAAGAAACTGTATCTCAAAATTTTAAAGGGAGAACAACTTATATATATATATGTATATATATGTGTGTGTGTGTATATATATATACATATATATGCCAAAAACAAGGGAACTATGATGAAGGGATAGAATATGACTCTAAAAATGTTTTTTCAAAAAGGGATTGATAAGATGGTTGAAAAAGGGAAAAAGAAAAATTCAAAAAAGAAATTAAAAAAAATTAACTTTGAAAGACTAAAGAATCATGGTAAAAAAGCCATGAATTCTATGTGCTGTATTCCCCTAGCACTGGAGTTCTGCCGTTCTCATTGATCGGTAAACTTGGTCTTGGCTGGCTGTTCTTGCTGATCTTCTGGGGGAGGGGCCTGTTGTCGTGGTTCCCAAATGTCTTTGCCGGAGGCAGAATTACCCCACCCTTGCCTGGTCCGGGCTAGGTAATTTGCTTGGGTTTGCTCTCGGGAGCTTTTGTTCCCTGCATGCTTTCGGTACAGCTTTGGAGGATGAAAGTGAAAATGGCAGCCTCCCAATCTCTGCCCCGGAGGAGCCGAGAACTCGGGGCCCCACTCCTCAGTGCGCCCCCAGAGAAAAGCAGTCAATCACTCCCGTCTCCCCAGTCTCCGGCCACACTCCGTGCTCACCTGGCCTGTGACCGAGCATTTCTATCTCTGGCACCCGACTCGGTGTGGAGTCTCCAAACCCAGCAGATCCCTACAGGGTGCTCCCACGCCGCTCCTCCCAGGGGAGGAAAGGGAGTCTCCCCGGATCTGCTGCTTGTTGGGTCCCCGTTGGAGGAGCAGTGGCCTGACTGTGTCGCCGATCACAGTTTATGGCAACCCCAAGCTGACAGTCCGCGCCTGGCTCCGTCTCTGCAGCCAGCTTCCCCGCTCTGATACCTGAGAGCTCTGCCGCGCTCAGGCACCCCCGGTCTTTCTGTGACCCTGAGGGTCCTGAGACCGCACTGTCCCGTGAGGGTTCCACCCCCCGCTTAGCCACTGGAGCGACGTCCCTCAGCGGAGCTGACTTCTAAAAGTTCCGATTTTGTGCTCCGCTGCTCTATCACTTGCCAGAAGCGGCCGACGGAGACCCCCTCCCCCGCCATCTATCCTCCCGAATATCGCCTCGGATTCACTTCTCTGCACATCCTACCTTCCAGAAAGTGGTCGCTTTTCTGTTCAGAGTTGTTGCTAGTCTTTTCTTCGATCTCCTGTTGAGTTCGTAGGTGTTCAGAATGGTTTGATCCCTATCCAGCTGAATTCCCGAGACCAGACGAAATCCAGGTCTCCTATTCCTCTGCCATCTTGCTCCGCCCTCTCAGGACCATATGGTTCTTATCCTTTCCTTTTTTAATGTGGTGTATCACGTTGATTGATTTGCAAATATTGAGCCGTCCTTGCAGCCCAGGAATAAATCCCACTTGATCCCGGTGAATGAATCTTTTAATGTACCGTGGGATTGAATTTGCCAGTATTTTCTTTTTCTTATTTATTTATTTATTTATTTATTTACTTATGTTAATCACCATACATTACATCATTAGTTTTTGATGTAGTGTTCCATGATTCATTGTTTGCGTGTAACACCCAGTGCTCCATTCAGTACGTGCCCTCTTTAATACCCATCACCAGGCTAACCCATCCCCCACCCCCTCCCCTCTAGAACCCTCAGTTTGTTTCTCAGAGTCCATAGTCTCTCATGTTGCGTCTCCCCCTCCGATTTCTCCCCCTTCATTTTCCCCTTCCTAGTATCTTCTTTTTTTTTTTTTAACATATAATGTATTATTTGTTTCAGAGGTAGAGGTCTGTGAATTTGCTAGTATTTTCTTGAGAACTGTTTACATCCATGTTCATCAGGGTTATTGGCTTGTAGTTCTCTCTCTCTCTCTCTCTCTCTCTCTCTCTCTCTCTCTTTTGCTGGAGTCTTTGGTTTTGGAATTGGAGTAATGTTGACCTCATAGAATGTATTTGGAGGTTTTTCTTCCATTTTTATTTTTTGGAATAGTTGAAGAAGAATAGGTATTAACTCTTCTTTTCACGTTTAGTAGAATTCTCTTATGAAGCTCTCTGGCCCTGGACATTTGTTTGTTGGGAGATTTTTTTATTACTGATTCAATTTCTTTGCTGGTTATTGGCCTGTTCGAGTTTTCTATTTCTTCCAGTTTCAAGTTTGGTAGTTTATATATTTCTAGGAATTTATCCATTTCTTCCAGGTTGTCCAGTTTGTTGTCATATTGTTTTTCACAGTATCCTCTTATACTTGCTTATAATTCTGTGGTGTTGGTTTTCATTTCTCCTCTCTCATTTGTGATTTTATTTATTGGGGTCCTTTCTCCTTTCTTTTTTATGAGTCTAGGTAGGGGTTTACCAATTTTACTAATTTTTTCAAAGAACCATCTCCTGGTTGCATTGATCTCTTCTACTGTTTCTTTAGTTTCTACATCATTTATTTCTGCTCTAATCTTTATTATCTCCCTTCTTCTGCTGGTTTTAGGCTTCATTTGTTGTTCTTTCTCCAGCTCCTTTAGGTGTAAGGTTAGGTTGTTTATTTGAGATTTTTCTTGCTTCTTGAGGTAGGCCTGTATTGCTATATACTTCCCTCTTATGACCGCCTGTGCTGCATCCCAAAGGTTTTGAACTGTCCTGTTTTGATTTTCATTTGTTTCCATGCATTCTAAAAATTTCTTCTTTAATTTCCTGGTTAGCCCATTCACTGGTTAGGAGCATGCTGTTTAACCTCCACCTATTTGTGGTCTTTCCGAATGTTTTCTTCTGGTTGACTTCAAGTTTCATACTGTTGTGGTCAGAAAAGATGCATGGTAGGATCTTGATCATTTTGTACTTGTTGAGGCCTGATTCGTGACCCAATATGTGAGCGATTCTGGAGAACGTTCCATGTGCACTCCAAAAGAATGTGTATTCTGCTGTTGTGGGATGAAATGTCCTGAATATATCTGCTAAGTCCATCTGGTCCAGGGTGTCATTCAAAGCCATTCTTTCCTTGTTGATCTCTGCTTAGATGATCTGTCCATTGCTGTAAGGGTAGGGGTGTTAAAGTCCCCTACTATTATTGTATTATTATCAATGAGTTCCTTTATGTTTGTTATTAATTGTTTTATATATTTGGGTGCTCCCAAGTTGGGGGCATAAATATTTATAATTGTTAGATCTTCTTGATGGATAGTCTCCTTTGCTATGATGTAGCACACTTCTTCATCTCTTGTTACAGTCTTTGGTTTAAAATCTAGTTTGTCTGATATAAGTATTGCTACTCCGGCTTTCTTTGGATTTCCATTTGCATGATAAATATTTCTTCATCCCCTCACTTTCAATCTGAAGGTGTGATTTAGGTCTACAATGAGTCTCTGGTAGGCAGCACATAGATGGGTCTTGGGTTTCTATCCATTCTGACACTCTATGTCTTTCGATTGGAGCGTTTTGTCCATTTACATTCAGACTAATTATTCATACATATGTATTTGGTGCCTTTTTGTTGCTTGTTTTGTCATTGTTTCTGGACATTTTCTCTGTTCCTTTCTTGTCTTTGTCACTTTTGGTCTGCCCTTCCCACTCAAAGAGTCCCCTTTAATATTTCTGGCAGGGCTGCTTTAATGGTCACAATCTCCTTTAGTTTTTGTTTGTCTGGGAAACTCTTTAAACCTCCTTCTATTCTGAACGATAGCCTTGCTAGATAGAGAATTCTCAGCTGCAGATTTTTCCCATTCATCATGTTGAATATATCATACCACTCCCTCCCGGCCTGTCAAGTTTCTGCGGAGACACCTACTGCTAGCTGTATGGGTCTTCCCTTGTAGGTTAGGGATTTCTTTTGTCTTGCTGTTTTTTGGATTTTTTTCTTTATCACTGTATTTTGCAAACTTCACTACAATATTGTCTTGGTATTGGCCTGCTTTTGTGGACTTTGTTGGGAGTTCTCTGTGCCTCCCAGAACTGAATGTCTGTTTCCTTCCCCAGATTAGGGAAGTTTTCAGCTATTATTTCCTCAAATAAAACTTCTGCCTGCTTTTCTTTCTCTTCTTCTTCTGGGACTTCTATGATATGAATGTTACTACATTTGATGGAGTCACTGAGTTCCCTCAGTCTACTGTTGTGATCCAAAATTTGTCTTTCTCTCTTTTGTTCAGCTTTATTATTTTCCATAATTCTATCTTCTATATCACTTATTCATTCCTCTGTTTCTTCCATCCTTGTGGTCATTACATCCAGTCAGTTTTGAATCTCAGTTATTGCCTTTTTCATTTTGGTCTGATTGGTGTTTAGCCCTTTTATGTCTGCAGTAAGGGTCTCCCTGATGTCTTCCAAGCTTTTCTCAAGCCCAGCTAGTACCCTTATGATTGTTGCTTTAAGTTTTGGATCAGGTATATTACTTATATCTGCTTCGTTTAGATCCCTGGCCATGACCTTTTCTTGTTCTTTCTTTTGGGGTGAATTCCTCCATCTTGGCATTTTGTCTCAGTTTCTGTCTTCTTCTGCGTGTTAGAAAAGCCCACTATGTTTCCTGCTCCTGCAAGTAAGGGTTTTACAAAGAAGGGTTCATATAATGTCCAGGGCCTGGTGCTTCAGGAAGTGTCTCTGGTGTGTGCTGTGTGCCGTCTGATGCTGTGTTTTGGCTGCTCTATCCCTCAGGCCAGTGGTCTGCAGAGGTTCTCCTTGCCTACAGAGGGGAGCGTTTGGACCTTGGCCAGAATGTGGTGAGTTTTAACTAAGTGTGCTCTGGTCTGCTTGTTAAAAGGGACCTGATACTATTTCCCCTAGAACTGAACCTTTGCGGAACTCTGTGGTCAGTAGACATCCTGCGTGCAGGGGTTTCTGCTGGTCTTCTGGGGGAAGTGGCCCACCGAACTGGTCCTTAAGCACACTTGCCCAAGAACAGCAGTAGTACCAGCAGAGCAGAGGGAGGCAGGACTTGGTAGAAGCAGGTAAGGCAGCCTGTGTTGGCACTGTGTTGTTTACTGAAGTTAGTTTATGCTGACGGGTGAGACAGAAGTGGCGCCAGCCAGCTCCTTTGTCCCCGGAGACAGGAGTCTGGGAGCCCGTTTTTGCTGCTCTCAGGGAAGCACTTTCAGAGGAGCAAATGATCTCCCCTCATGCATCCCAGAATTTTTCAGATCGCTGTTTTCACACTTTCTGTCTCTGGGTTGCTTGCCTACCTGGAGCAGTGCAGCACACCTTGGGCTCTATCCGAGCCACACCTGCTGATTTTTAAAATTTCGAACTTCAGGGACCTGGTATGGCGGGGACCTGTGCTGGTCCTCTGGGGAAGGGTGTCGCAGTGCTGGGACTGATGCAGGTGTGACCCAGAAGGGAAGTCACGCCAGAGCACAGGGGCATGGGATTTGGAGCAAAGCAGGCTAAACAGCCAGTGTCTGGGTTTGCTGCCCTCAGTAAGTGTCTCTGCACCTATGCTGAAGGGCAGGGGAGGGAAGTGGCGCCTACCAGTTCTTTGTCCCCAGAGAGGCCATGCCATCTCTTGCAGATGTGCTCCAAAAAAGTACAAAGAGTCCCTCCCATGCACCTTAGATGATCCTCAGATCGCACAGTCTGTCCCGGGGTTGCTTGCCTGCCTCGTCTCCAGGAGTAGGACAGTGTCTTCAGGCCTCTACCCCAGCCAAGCTCAGGGACCTCTAGAACTCCAGTCTTTGTGTCCCGCTGGTTGCAAAAACTCACGAAAATCAACCCCTCTCGTTTTCCCAGCCAATGGCTTTGGAGAAGTGTTCTCTTTGTGTGTATCCCTGTGCACTCCAGTCTCTCTTGCCCTTCTCTGCAGCCAGGGCACCCTCCCCTCCGCAGCTCCCATGATCCCTTTCTCCCACAAACCACATCTCTGTATTTCCTACCTCCCTCAATGTGGCCTCTTCTCTCCCTCTAGTGGTGCAGTCTGTTCTATTAGTCCTCAGGTTGATTTCTTGGGTATTCAGAATGATTTGACAGTTATCTAGCTGTGTTCAAAGGATGAGGTAAGTCTAGGGTCCTCCTACTATGCTGCCATCGTAGCTCTCCCATCAATGTCTTAGAGTTTACAGGGAACAGGTCTTTTGCCTCTTCAGTTAGGTTTATTGCTAGGTATCTTACGGTTTTTCCTGCAAGTGTAAATGGGATTGATACCTTGATTTCTCTTTGTGCTCCTTCAATACTGGCGTATAGAAGTGCAACAAAGTTCTGTATGTTGATTTTGCATCCTGCAACTTTACTGAATTTGTGCATCCGTTCTAGCAATTTTTTGATGGAGTCTTTCAGGTTTTCTATATTGTATCATGTCATCTCAGGTTTTCCATATTGTATCATGTCATCTGCAAATAGTGAAAGTTGTATTTCCTCCATGCTGGTTTGGTTGCTTTTTATTTCTTTTCGTTGTCTGATTGCTGTGGCTAGGACTTCCAATACTATGTCAAATAACAGTGGTGAGAGTGGACATCCCTGTCTTGTTCCTGATTATAGAGGAGGAGCTCTCAGGTTTTGCCCATTGAGGATCACAGTGGCTGTGGGTTTTTTGTATTTGGCCTTTATTAGGTTATGTTCCCTCTACCCTAGTTGGTTGAGGGTTTTTATAATGAATGGATGTACTACTTTGTCAAATGCTTTCTCTGCATCTGTTGAGAGGATCATATGGTTCTTATCCTTTCTTTTATTAATGTGGTGTATGGCATTGATTGATTTGCAAGTATTGAAGCATGCTCGCAGCCCAGGAATAAGTCCCACTTGATCGTGGTGAAAGATTCTTTTAATGTATTGTTGGGTTAGGTTTGCCAGTATTTTCTTGAGAATTTTTGCATCCGTGTTCATCAGGGATATTGCCCTGTAGTTCTCTTTTTTGCTGGAATCTTTGTCTGGTTTTGGTATCAGGGTAGTGCTGACTTCATACAACGAATGAGGAAGTTTTCCTTCCTTTTCCGTTTTTTGGAATTGTTTGAGAAGAATAGGTATTAAGTCTTCTTTAAATCTTTGGTAGAATTCCCCTGTGAAGCCGTGTGGTCCTGGACTCTTGTTTGTTGGGAGACTTTTTATTATTGATTCAATTTATTTGCTGGTAATCAGTCTGTTCAAGTTTTCTGTTTCTTCCTGTTTCAGTTTTTGTAGATTATATGTTTCTAGGAATTTATCCATTTTTTTTCCCAGGTTGTTGGCATATTTTTTTTTTATAATATTCTCTTATAATTGTCCATATTTCTGTGGTGTTGGTTGTCATTTCTCCTCTCTCATTTGTGATTTTATTTATTGGGGTCCTTTCATCCTTTCTTTTTTATGTTTAGATAGGGGTTTACCAATTTTATTAATTTTTTCAAAGAACCAGCTCCTGGTTTCATTGACCTGTTCTATTGTTTTTTGTTTGTTTGTTTGTTTGTTGTTTTTAGGTTCTATGTCATTTATTTCTGCTCTACTCTTTATGATTTCCTTCCTTCGGCTGATTGTAGGCTTTGTTTGTTGTTATTTTTCTAGCTCCTTTAAGTGTAAGGTTAGGTTGTTTATTTCAGATTTTTCTTGCCTCTTAATGTAGGCCTGTATTGCTATATACTTCCCTCTTACAACTTTTGCTGCATCCCAAAGGATTTGCACCATTTTGTTTTCATTTTCATTTGTTTCCATGTATTTTCATATTTCTTTGATTTCCTGGTTGACCCTTTCACTCGTTAGTAGCACGTTGCTTAACCTCCATGTACTTGTGATCTCTCCAATTTTTTTTTTCCTTGTGGTTGACTTGTAGTTTCATAGTTTTGTGGTCAGAAAAGGTGCATGGTATGATCTCAATCTTTTTGTATTTGATGAGGCATGATTTGTGACCTAATATGTGATCTACTTTGGAGAATGTTCCATGTGCACATGAAAAGAATGTGTCTTCTGCTGTTTTAGGATGGAATGTTCTGAATATATCTCTAAAGTCCCTCTGGTCCAGTGTGTCATTCAAAGCTATTGTTTCCTTATTGATTCTCTGCTTAGATGGTCTGTCCGTTGCTGTAAGTGGGGTGTTAAAGTCCCTTACTATTATTGTATTATTGTCAATGAGGTCCTTCATGTTTGTTATTAATTGTTTTATTGGGGCTCCCATGTTGGGTGCACAGATATTTACAATTGTCCGATCTTCTTGCTGTATCGTCCCCTTTATTATGAATCGCGTCATTCTTCTCTTGCTGCAGTCTGGTTTAAAGTCTAGTTTGTCTGATACAAGAATCAGTATGCTGGCTTTCATTTGACATCCTTTTGTGTGAAAAAAAAGTTTCTCCATCCCCTCACTTTCAATCTGCAGCTGTCTTTAGGTCTGAAATGAGTCTCCTGTAGGAAGTATATAGATGAGACTCAGTTGTTGTTGTTGTTGTTGTTTATCCATTCTGACACCCTATGTCTTTTAACTGGAGCGTTTTGTCCATTTACGCTCAGAATAATTATTGCTGGGTATGTACTTATTGCCAATTTATTACTTGTTTTTGTCTTTTCTGGAGATTTTCTCTGATCCTTTCTTGTCATTATCCCTGTTCATCTCTCCTTTGCAAAGAGTCCTTTTAATATTTCTTCCAGGGCTGTTTTAGTGGTCATGAACTCCTTTAGTTTTTGTTTGTCCGGACAACTCTGTATCTTTCCTTCTATTCTGAGTGATAGCCTTGCTGTAGAGTATTCTTGGCTGCAGATTTTTCCATTCAGCACTTTGAATATATTATGCCACTCCCTTCTGGCTTGCCAAGTTTCTGTTGAGAAATCTCACCTAGCCTTATGTATCTTCCTTCATAGGTTAAGGACTTCTTTTGTCTTGCTGCTTTTAAGATTTTTAATTTATCGCTCTATTTTTCAAATATAATTACAATATGTCTTAGTGTTGGCCTGTTTTTGTTGATTTTGATGGGAGTTTTCTGTGCCTCCTGGTTCTGGATGGCTGTTTTCGCCCCCAGATTAGGGAAGTTTTTAGCTATTATTTTCTCAAATAAACCCCCTGTCCCCTTTTCTCTCACTCCTCTTCTGGGACTCTGGGACTCATATCCTATGATACGAATGTTATTATGTTGGATGTAGTCACTGAGTTCCCAAAGCCTTTCCTCATGATCCATAGTTTGGCTTTCTCTCTTTTGTTCAGCTTCTATCTTCTATATCACTCATTCATGCCTCTGCTCCTTCCATCCTTGTGGTTATTCCATCCAGCCGGGTTTGAATCTCAGTTATTGCCTTTTTCATTTCTGTCAGGTTGGCTTTTAACTCTTTTATCTCTGTGGTAAGGGCCTCCCTGAAATCTTCTACTCTTTCTCACGCCCAGGGAGTATTCTTATGATTGTTGGTTTAAATTCTCCATCACTCATGTTACTCATATCTGTTTTGCTTAGATCTCTGGCCATGACCTTATCTTATTCTTTCATTTGGGATGAATCCCTCCATGTGACATTTTGTCTAGGTCTCTGCCTTCGTCTGTGTGTGAGAATAGCCAGTTATGTTTCCTGCTCCTGAGAGCAATGGCTTTATGAAGAAGAGGTCATGTAGTGTCCAGGGCTTGGCACTTCAGGGAGTGTCTCTGGTGTGTGTCGTGTGCACTCTGTAGGAGTGTTTTGGTTGCTCTATCCTTCAGGGTAGTTGTCTGCAGAGGCTCTCTGCCTGCAGTGGGCAGTGTTTGGTCCTTTGCCAGAAAGTGGTGAGTTTTAAGTAGGTGTGCTCTAGTCTGCTTGTTAGATGAGACCTGAAAGTGCCTCCACTGGAACTGAAGCCCTGCAGAACTCTCTGGTTGGGAGATGTGGTGTGGGCATGGTTTTCTCCTGGTCTTCTGGCAAGGGGCCCTCTGCGCTGGGACTGGAGCAAGCTTGACTGAGAAGGGCAGTCCCATCGGAGCACAGGGGTGTGGGGCTTGGTGTAAGCAGGTTAGGCAGCCAGTGTGGGCGCTGTGTTGCTTGCTCCAGGTGGCTCCCTGTTTATGCTGTGGGTCAGGGGAGGGAAATAGTGCCAGTCAGCTTCTTTGTCCCCAGAGCAGCATCTCCACAAATACTGGCTCTCAGGGACACACTACGAGAAGAACAAATAAACTCTCCCACTGTGTGTCCCAGGTGATTTCAGATTGCTGTTTCCACACTGTCTGCCTTCAGGTCCTTTGCCTGCCTTCTCTCCGGGAGCAGCGCAGTGCCCTCCAAGTCTATTCCAGCCAAGCCCACTGACCTCTAAAACTCCAGCCTTTAAGCCCCCTTGGTTGCAAGAACTCGTGAAATTCAGCCACTCTTGTTTTTCAAGCCAATGGCTTTGGGGATGCATTCTCCTTGGGCATTCCCCTGTGTGCTCCTCATTCTTACCCTTCTCTGTGACCACAGCTCCCTCCCCTCTGCAGCACCCAGGATTCTTTTCTCCCCTAAGCCATGTCTCCCCACTTCCTTACCTTTTTCGATGTGGCCTCTTTTCTCCCTTTAGTTACAGAGTTTGTTCTGTCAGTCTTCTGGTCTATTTCTGGGGTATTTAGGATGATTTGATAATTATCTAGTTCTGGTTGTGTGACGAGGTGAGCATAGCATTCCCCTACACTGCTGCCATCTTTGTATTCTCCTACTCATGTCTTTTTATTTTTGAGCCACTCTCTGTGTCCCTGTGTCTGATTCACTGTCCCCAGCTCTTCATTTGTGGCCTATTTGTGTGTTTCTATTTCTGGGTACCCCCGGGTTTATTTTTATTCTGTGCCTTTGCCTCCCCGCCTCTCTAGATAGATTTCCTTGTCACTGTGTCTCTGCCCATTTGTTTATGTTCTGTGTGTCTCTGTTTCTATGTGTCTAGGTTTCTTTGTTCCTATCTTGATCCTCCCAGACATGTTCCTGTGTATCTGTTCCCATTTCTAGCTTGTATCCATATGGCTGTATTTGTGGGTTCACATCCCCATGTCTACTTATTCTAGGATCTCTCTCTCTCTCTGTCTCTCTCTTTCTCTCCCTCCCTTTCTAAATTCTTGTGTCCCTATGTCACAGTGTCTCCATTATATCTGGGCCTCCAGCTTGCCTGTCTTTATGTCTCTCTGTTACCTAGCCTAACCCCTGTGTCTTAGCTGGTGTTTGTCACAGTTTGGGTGTCTGCTTCCCCACGTTTTTGCCCCTGGATCTCTGAGTATATAAGTTTGTGCTCCAGTTCCACTCTTAGTGTGCTCCTCTGCGTGTGCCCATGTCCTTGGATCTTTGCTACCAAGTCTTGGTGTGTGCAGCATCTCTGTTTCTATGCTTTTGTAGATCTGTGGTCCTGTGTCTCTGTTTTCTCCTCTCATCCCCTATCCCGTGTCTGTAAGTCATCATGTCAGCATGTCTCTGTGCTTGTACTTCTTAGTCCTTGGTGTCTTGGACTATGGTGTTGACCTATGTCTCCCTGGTTACCTCTGTGTCCTTGTGTCTCTATGTATCACTGTGTTTCTTGTCTCCTCCGCTTCTGTGTCTGGGTCTTTGTGAATATCCCTCTCTGTCTGTCTGTCTGTCTCTCTCTCTCTCTCTCTCTCACTTGCTCACTTTCTCTCTTTTTAAGGTTTTATTTTTTTTAGTAGTTCAAACAAAATTTTATTTTTTTTCTTTTCGAATTTTTATTTAAATTCTAGTTAGTTAACATGCAGTGCAATATTGGTTTCAGGAATAGAATTCAGTGATTCATCACTTACATACAACACCCAGTATTATTTTTAAGTAATCTCTACATCCCAACATGGGGCTCGAACTCACAACCCCGAGATCAAGGGTCACATGCTCTACTGACTGAACCAGCCAGGAGCCCCAGAAAAAAATAATAAAGTGACTGAGGGAATTACAGGTATTTGATTAAGTCTGGGGCGGTTGGGGAGAGGGTGGGAAGGACATCTGAGCTGAGATCTAAGGTGTGATCTGGAATTTGAGTGGCAATGCAAGAGATGAAGATGGTACACAGGGGGCAGGGCAGGGCAGAGCGATTATCAAACAGAGGGAATAGCTTGAGAGAGATCCCTGAGTGGAGATGGGGTTGAGGCAGGGCCCATTAGTGAATAGAGAGGAGGCCAGGGGGGCTAGAGTTCAGAGAGTGAGTGGGAGAAAGTGAGGTCAGAAGGGTATGAGATAGAGGGCAGATCACGCAGGGCCTTGTAGGCTATAAAGAAAACTTTGGACTTCATTCCTGGTGTGATGGGAAACCCTTTAGGGGGGGCTAAGTAAGAAAGGGACATGAAGTAATCTTTGTTTTTTAAACGATCCTTTTGCTGCTGGGGAAGAATGGCAAAAAAAAAAAAAAAAAAAATCTCCTGAGAGAGGAAGCAGGGAGACCAGTGAGGAGACTGGACCGGTTTTCTAGGGTAGACACGATGGTAATCTGCCCTAAGATAGTGACAGTTGGGGTGGTGAGAAGTGGGTGCATTTGGCAAATATGTCAGAGGTAATATTGCCAAGAATTGAAGATGGATGGGATATTGGCGGGTGGTGGAGGGGCATGTCAAGGATCTCATGCCCAGATTTGTATCCCTGTGACTTACTGCCACCACCAACTGGTTCTAATCCCGTCCTATAAGGTCTCCCAGGAAATGTCACTCTTCTTAGGAAGACAGAACAAAGGAGTGGTGGAGCACATTCAGTCTACGACCAAATTAATGTAGGTCCAAATCTCTTCCTAGTTGTGTGACATGGAATAAGTTACTTCAGTTCTCTGTACTTCAGTTTCCCCCCATGAGTAAAATGCAGATGTCAACAGGTTGTGTGTGTGTGTGTGTGTGCGTATTAAATGAGGGACTGAAAGTGCAAAATGTAGACGACTACCTGCACATAGGAAGGACTAAAAAAATGTTAACTGTTATTACTTCACAGTCTTTGGGCAATTTAAAGATAATAACTATTATCTTTTCCAATTTGTGTACCCCTCTCTGTTAGCAGGGCGGTTTACAGAGCACAAAAGAACTAATCAGACCTGTCTTACCCAGTGGTGCTTCCATTTAGAACCCTGTATCCCTACCCTGCTTGGGAAGCATGAGCAATTCTCTTGTCCGACAAAGCAAATGTCAAAACCTCAGCTTGACCAGATTGTTTCTGTTTAGCCTTCCCAGTCTTAACCTCCCTCCCCTAATTCTGTGCTTATGTACTGAGGCCCAGAGAGGTTAAGTAGCTGATTCAAAGTTTCAAAGCAAGCAATCAGGCAACTGTCATCACTAGATTCTGCAGAAGCCTTGTACGCTCCCAATCCCTGGAGCTCTCCATTCATACCTCCCCCGCATGGCTTGACCTCTTGCCCATGGCACTCACCATCTTCATCAGGAGTGAGGAAGGTATAGAAAGCCGGTGGATTCAAGGACTCCATGATCATGGACTCCACCATTGACTCAGACAGCAGCTCTAGCTCCTCAGGGAGATGGAGTAGGCTGACTGCCTCAGGGGGGGTGCCAGAAGGCAGCGAGACTGGCAGGTTTGGGGGGCTGCCTTCTGGCACAGGCCTGGAGCTGCTCGGTAGGCCCACTGTTGGGACTTCTGACACAGAGAGTCCCAGAATTTGCCTGGTGCTTTGGGGCCCCAGCAGCAGGTCATGCTGATGCCAGAGCTTTCTCGGGGCAGCTGAGAGGGCAAGGCGGAGTCAAAGGTAATAGGGAGGGCTTCTCCAAGGACAGAGGTGGTCATGGTACTGCTGGGACTTGCGGGACTTGAGGTTGTGCTTGTGAATGTGCTTAGATCCTGAGGAGGTGGGGGCATAGGTCTGGCAGGTCTGGGGGGTAATGGGGTTCTGGGTTTATTGGGGATTGGGGTCTTAGGTTTGGAAAATGATAAGCTTGGGTAATTTTGGGGAGGTAGGGTACTAGATTTAAGAGGTGATGGGATTATCTTAGGGGTCTAAGGTAAGAGGATCCTGGGGTTAGGGTGTGACAGATTGTCTGGGGTCGTGTGAGCAGGAACATTTGGTCTAGTGTGTGGTAGGTATTTGAGGATCTGAAGTGTGGAGACTCCAGGCTTGGGCTGTGGCAAGCTTTTGGGTGACTGTGATGTGAGTACCCCAGGTTGAGAGTGTGATAGAACACCCAGTTTGGGTTGTGATGGAGCACCAGGTTCGGAGGGCAGTGGAATAACATGTTTCATAATGCCAGCTTTGGGCTGGGATAGGGTGCCAGGATTCAGAGGTGGGACTTGTGTCTTGGAATTCATGGGTAATAGGGTACCAGGATTCTGGTGTGATGGTGCGCTGGGCTTCGTAAGCAACAGGGCACCAGAGTTTGAGGGCCCAAAGGCAGCAGTTTTTATTCTGAGAGTTGGCTGAACCAAAGGTCCAGAATCCTGTCGTGCTGGATTTGGGGGCTTTGGGTGTGCTGGGGTGGATAGGGTACTTAGTGCTCTGACCCAGCGGCTCCAACTCCTTGGAACTGGGCATAATTTCTGTAGAGGCAGGAGTCGTTGAGGATAAATAGGACCTTGGTTTCACAAGCCTTGATTTGGGAGACACCTTGGGTACCAAGGCTGACTGGGCTGTGCCTGTCTCTAGGCCATGCCTGCTGGTGGGTGAGGGCATAATGGTGCCTGGTCCAGCTGCAGTGGAAGTCTGTATCCTGGCCTTCCCACTTGCCTCCTTGGGCTGCACCATGACCAGTGAAGTCAGAGGTGTGACAAAGTTGTATTCAAGGGACAGGTTGAGGACTTTGGCAGCCAGCAGGTGGAGAGTGGTGGTGTCACGGGCTGGGAAGCACCCCTCAGCAACTCTCCAATGGTGATGTAGGCCCAGAGGCAGCCAGTGAAGTGGGCTACATAGTAGGCTGGCTCCCCTGGGACACCAAAGTTCTTCTGGCTGCTGTTGGTGGCCACCTCACTGTGGCAGGCCACAAGAAGCTGACCCTTGGGGCCACGGGCTGCCAGGTGGATGCCCAGTTCCTGCTTGCCTGCCTGCCTGCCTGCACTTGTCCTGCCACCACCAGTTCTGAGCCCCCAGAATAACTGGGGGGAAAGGCCCAAGGGGAGGCCCCAACCAAGCCACCCAGGCAGTCCAGATGCACGTCTGCCAGCAGAGGCATGGAGAGGCCCTCCTCATAGAGGTCCTCCAGCTGTAGGGATGCATCAGTGCCCTCATACATGCACCGGGCTGCTCCCTAGTTCTCCAGGGGCAGGTGACACAGCAATGGGAAGTCAGCCTCATCCCCAGAGGCCAAACTGAAAAGGGACACCCTGTTGCCCAGCACCTGACAGATGTTGGAGAGGATCACCCTGGGGGTCATCACACTGGCTGTGGGCTCCCCATCTGTCAGGAAGATGATGAGAGGAATCCTCCCCACACTGGGGCCCCGTCCAGTCTCCTGATTGCTGTGGTTTAGCATTGCTATGGTTTAGCAGAGCTGGTTGAACGTTGGTCCCTAATTGGGAAGCTGACTGTGAGACCATCTTTTCTCGTTATTTCTATCCCCATTGCAGACACTCTGGGCACCTCACCAACCTCTCAGGCTCAGTCATTTCTCCTTATCTTTGCTCAGACTGTTTCTGCTACTTATCCTTCCCAACTCCCCCACTCCCACACAGGTTCCCTGAGATCTGACAGTGGGGCCCACATGTCCTTGGCTTTTATCATTCCCTGTCTCAGACTATGATTTGCCTGTTTCTTGGGGGGATATCTTAATTCTCTAGTCAGACAGGCAGCTCCCCAATGATAGCAACCCCACCTCCATGCTACAGGGTAAGAAAGGGCTGAGTTGACAGGAGGTGGTGGGTGGGGGAGACTTCAGTACTTCTCCGAGAGACGACTGATCAAAAGCCAGAATCAGGACGGCAGCTTGACCAAATGCTTGGAAATAAATATGTAGATTATTGATTTTAAAAAGTTTTGGCAAATTCTTCTGAGTATATGCTTTAAAGAAACTCAGGGCCAAAGAAGAATGTGCCCTAAAATACATAGTGCTATGTCCTTTCTGCTAGGAAAAGGGACCCAGAAGGATGAAGGGACATATTTGGATAAAATATAATAGTGATATTTCAGGTATTGTGAGAGGTGAGGTGGATGGGGGAATGAAGGGAGCATTTCAAGAGTTCCCCACATCTGGGACACCTGGCTGGCTCAGGCGGTAGAGCACATGATTCTTAATCTTAGGGTCACGAGTTTGAGCCCCACGTTGAGTGTGGAGCCTACCTAAAACAGAAAACATAAATAAATAATAAATAATAAATAAAAAGGAATTCCCCACATTACCACAGCCCATCCATTTGAGTGGGTAGGTCTAACACTTACAACCATCAGCTTCCATGTGACCCAGGTAGTCCTTGGTGCTGTGGATATTCTGGATGGTAGCCTGGATGGAGCCTCCAGCTTTCTAGACACTAACCGAGTCAGAAAAGGTGATGATGTTGGAGTGGTCGTTGACCCGCAGGTCACCCAGGATCACATTCGTGGCCTTTTCAGTCTGTGGGATATGGATGAAGTGAAGGAGATGGACCAAGGCTGGAGGTCTTGCTCAAGACTGAAAGGTTATGTCTATACAAGGTACTAAGGCCTAAGTGCTGTATGGTTTTAAGGCTCTCGGACTCTGGCACTCCGGAAGTCTAGAATTCTCAGGGCAAAATGCTATAGGCCCTATGGATCTAAGTCTAGACCTACACTGTCCAATGGTAACTGCTAGCCACATGTAGCTACTTAAACGTAAGTTAGTTAAAATTAAAAGGAAAAAAATGTTAAATCCTGTTTCTTTATTTTCAGTAGCCACATTTCAAGTGTCCAATAACCACACGAGAGTTATTGCAGAGCAGTGGCTACTGTATGGGACACCTCAGAACTTTAGAACATTTCCATCATCAAGATAGTTCTATTAGACAGTGGTGGTCTAGAAGGTTCAAGCTCTGTGCATTCAGGGTGCTAGAATCCTGTGTGTTCCATGGTTCCTGGACCGCATGACCCAGGATTCAGTGATTCCAGGACCTTAAAGCTTAAGAGCTTTATGATTCTAGGTCTTTATAACTTCCTTTCAGTGACTTTGGCATGCTTTAGTTCTGCCCTATGTAATCTGTTCTTTTACCTCATCTTCCATTTCTTCCAGGCGGGTCTTCTCACCAGCCCCCAGATAACCCAGATTCCATTTTTTTTTTTCTCCACAACTTTGCTCTTGTTGAGCCCCTTGGATAACAGACCTTCCCACTTCCCCTTTACTTATCCGTATCTTCACTGCTCCTTCTCTGAGCAGCCCTTCCTTGATTGCTTACTTTGACCCACGCCCCTTGTACCCAGCTTTTCCCTGTCCCAGATGGTTTGCTGACTGTCATACGTAGAATATTTTCATTTTCCACAGAGATGTTGAGCCCTCTGAGAACAGGGCTTCGAATGCTTCTTCCTTTTGGCTCCCTTCTCCATGACAATACCTAGCATAGGGCTGGGCACATAGGAGGTTCGGGGAATACGGAATGTAGGTCCTAGAATTAGGTACCACTTATGGGGCACTTGTTATGTTCCAGGCACTGTGCCAAATGCTTAGATGCATCAGCTCATTTAATTGTCATAGCAACACAATGAAAAAGGTACTGATATTATACCCGTTTTATCAGTGACAACGCTGAGGCTCAGAGAGTTGGAGTGACTTGCTCAGGGTCACACAACTAGTCACCGATGAACCAGGGACTCAAATCCATATTCTGGAGATGTTAAACATTATGCCTTCAAAATTTTATATTGTTATAGATTTCAGAGACCACAAGGAATACCACTTGTGGCCCACCTTTCTCTACACCTTAAACTGATAGAAGATGCCTTGAATGCTTTCAAGTGGATCAGAGTCTTTCCTGCCACAGGATGAGCTCAGGTCACACATTCTGGAATAGGGAGCTGAGGTCTTGCTCAAGGCTGAAAGGTTATTTCTATACAAGGTACTAAAGCCTAAGTGTTGTATGGTTTTAAGGATTTAACCATTCATTCTTGTTTTCATTCAGAGGACTGCAACATAGAGCATGATGGCCCTTCCCGAGAATCTCCCGTTAACCAGAGACAAATTATGTTTTTAGAAGTATGTTGTTTAATCTACTGAGATTTTCCAGCTATCTTTCTGTTACTGATTTCTAGTTTAATTCCACTTGGTCTGAGAGCATATATTTATTGTACGATTTATATTCTTTTAAATTTGTTAAGGCGTGTTTTATGGCCCACAATGGAGTCTACCTTGGCAAATGTTTGACGTGAGCTTGAGACGGTTGTGTATTGTGCTGTTGTTGGATGAGGTACTGTGTAGATGTCAATTAGATCCAACTGATTGATGGTGTTGTTCAGTTAAACTATGTCCTTACTGATTTTGTGCCTGCTGGATCTGTCCATTTGTGATAGAAGGGAGCTGAAGTCTCTAACTATATAACAGCGGTTTCATCTATTTCTCCTTGCAGTTTCTATCAGTGTTTGCCTCATGTCTTTTGACGTTCTACTGTTAGGTGCATTACACATTAAGGATTGTCATGTCTTCTTGGAGAGCCATTATATAATTATAGTTATATAAGATTTCTTTTTCAGTCTGAAAGCAGTCGTTGTGTATTAACTGGCCAGATTGCAGGAATAATGATGGTAGATACCTTAGTTTATCCTTCTAATAAGCTGTTGATCTGGTCTTCCCTATTGCCAGCATCTGCACCTTCCACAAAATGGGTGATCTTTTCTTCATTCCACCTCATGGAGAAGATAATTTGAAGGGCCACTGGAAGTCTTTTGCTTCTTTGAAACACTTTACAGTAATATAGATCTTGTGAATCAGATCCTCCATGCAAACGATGCCATATCTACCAAGAGATCAAGCAGTGTGTTATCTGTCAGGGAAATTTGCTTTTTGTTCCTTTATACAATGCATCTCTTTATCCCTGATAATTTACATGCTCTAAAGTCTACTTTGTCTGAAATTAATATAGCTGCTCCAGCTTTTTTATTAGTGTTCAGCATGGTATCTTTTATTTTTTTCCATACCCACTACTTTTAATCTGTCTGTGTCTTTATATTTAAAATGGGTTTCTTGTAGACAACACATCGTTGGGTCTGGTTTTTTTGTTTGTTTGTTTTTGTTAGGTTCTGTTTGGTTTTAATCAACACTGAGAGTCTCTGTCTTTTAATAGGTGTATTTAGACCATTCACAGTTAAAGTGATCACTGTTATAGGTACAATAATATTTGCCATGTTTTTAACCCTTTTCTACTTGCTGCCCTTGTTTTTCTTTTCTTTTCCTTCCTTCCTTCCTTCCGTCCTTCCGTCCTTCCTTCCTTCCTCCTTTTTTTCGGTCTTCTACTCTTTTTCTGTCTTCTGTGGTTTTAACTGAGTGTTTTATATGATCCCATTTTCTCTTGTCTTTTAGCAGAGCCATTATGGTTTCAAATTATTTTTCTTAGTGGTTTCCCTAGAGTGTGCAATATGCTTTTACAACTAATCCAAGTCCGCTTTCAAAAAACACTATAGCTTCATGTGTAGTACAAGTACCTCATGACAGAATATTCCCAATCCACCCCTCCTGTCTCTTATATAACATTGCAGTCATTAATTTCAATTATCAATAAGCTGTATTCACTGAACACATTATTTCTGTTATTATTTTGAACAGTTTTTGTTAGAACAATTAATTAAAAAAGAAAAGAGTTCATTTTACCTTAATTCATTCCTTCCCTAACACTCTTTCTTTCTTTATGTAGACCCAAATATCTGAACTACACCACTTCCCTTCTCTCTGAAAACTTTTTTTCACATTTGCCTGTGCAAGGCAGGTCTACCAGCAACAATTCCCTCAATTTTTGTTTGCCTAATAGTCTTTCTATCTCTTTCACGTTGGAAAGACAATTTTGCTGTATACAGAATTTTAGGCTGGTAGTTTTTGGGGTTTTTTTGTTTGTTTGTTTGCTTTGTTTTGTTGTTCTTCCACACGTTAAATATTTCAGTTCACTCTTTTTTTTTTTTTTTTTTTTTGGTTGCATGGTTTCTCAAGAGAAGTCCAAGGTAATTCTTATTCTTGTTCCTGTATAAGTAAGGTGATCTTCTCCATGGGCTTTTTTTTTCTTTTTTAGAACGTTTCCTTTGATTTTCTGCAGTTTGAATAGGATATGCCTATGTGCAGATCTTTTTGGTATTTATCCTGCATGGTGTTCTCTGAGCTTCCTAGACCTGTGGTTTAGTGACTGTCATTTATTTTGGAAAATCTGTACCCAGTATTCCTTCAAATATTTCTTCTGTTATTTTCTTTCTTCTCCTTCTGGTGTTCCCATTACACATATGTGTTGTACTTTTGTAATTGTACACAGTTCTTAGATATTCTCTTTTGTCTTATTTTGTTTTACATTCTTTATTCTCTTTGCTTTTCAGTTTGGGAAGTTCCTATTAACACATCCTCAAGCTTATTGACTTGTTCTTTGTCCATGTTCAGTCTCCTAACGAGCCCACACCAAAGGCATTTTTCATTCCTGTTACAGTGTTTTATATTTCTAGCATTTACTTTTGCTTTTCTCAGGGTATCCATCTCTGTTTGCATTACCTGTCTGTTCTTGCATGTTATCCACTTTTCCCATTAGAGCCCGTAGCATATTAGTCATGGCCATTTAAAATTCCAGGTCTAATAATTTCTCTGCCATATCAGTGTGGTTCTGATGGTTGATTCATCTTTTTGGACTGTGTTTTTTCATTTTAGCATGGCTTGTAAGTTTTTGGTGAAAGCAGACATGATGTATCACGTAAAAAGACCTGAGGTAAATAGGTCTTTAGTGGGAGATTCTATGTTTATCTGGCTAGGAATTAGGTTGTGCTTGCTAGTTGCTACAGTTGCATGTGTCAGAGGCAAAAATTTCTTTTAGGGTCCTTGTTTTTGACTCCTCCATTGTCTTGGGTTTCTCGGGATATTCTTTCTTAAAGAGTCTAGGTTTCCAGTTCTGTCAGCTGTAATCTCCTGTTGTTATACAGGAATGCAGTGCATGTGGTGATACTGTGTGGGGGAAGGAGAAGCATCTCATAGTTCGATGCTCAGGTCTCAGTCTTTTAGGGCACCTATGCCCCTGAACTATGACCTCCACAAGTGCTCCTCAGCTTTTTCCTGACCTTAGTTGAGATGGAAAGGCTAGAAAAGTTTGGAGTTGGGTATATCCTTTCCCCTACACTTAAGACTGCAAAAGACAGCTCTCAATATTTCCCTTCCCCCGGTTTGGTTACACCCTAAAATACAAGTTAGTAGCCTTAGGTCCCATGGGCTCTATGGTTCAGAACTTCAAGGCACATAGACTATACTGCTCCAGGTCACTTGAATTTTATAATTCTAGAGTCCCAGAGTATTGGAGTTCAAAATACTGCTTCCAGAACTTTATGGATTCAGGTTCTAAACTCAAAATCTCTTTGGCCTATGGCTCCAGTATTCTGTTCTAAGGGTACTCTGGTAGAAGGGCTACAATATTTAGATCTAGATGGACCCAGGACTCTGTAGTTTCTAAGCACGCACTACAATACCAGTGCACTGTATTTTTCTGGCTTTGAAGTAAAATAAACAAACCAGCACAAAACAAACCTGTGGCCTCTGGAAGGTTCAGAGTCTAAATTGACTATGATTTTCTTTTTATTTGTTGACTCAGGTTTTATGACACCAGAGTTCTCCAGCTTGCAGGTTCTATGACTCTGGGCCCCTTGGCGATCTGAAGTTTTGTCATTAAGGGTCTTGATGGTTACAGTCCCATTGTCCAGTGTTTCAATGTTCCCAGTATTCTGTGGTTTCGGGTCTACATGGCTCCTGATGTGCAAGGTTACCAGGACCCTAAGGTAGGCCTCGGCCTATAAGATCCCAGGGTGAAGGGAGGTAGAGTCTCTGGTCCCAGGGGACCACTGTTCCCATACTCTCTGCTTTCCGAGCCTTCTAAAACAAGAACTATGACAGGTCTGCTGGGTCCTTGCTACCTGCTTCATCGTGGTGCCAAACTTAGAGCCAGCCGCTCATGTCAATAAGGAATACCACGTTTTTCTTGACAGGTGGGAGGGCTATGGGGGCAAAGTAATGAATAAAATAGCCCTCGTAAATCTGGACAAAAAGAAGTGAAACCAACAAGAACTGTGAAAGGCAGTCTAACTCAGGTCCCCTCTTGTTCTCCAACATAACACCCTGCCTTTTTCCTCCCTAGGCCCTGCCTCTGTTTCTAGTTAAATTAGGCATCTGTGCGATTGTTTGTTTCAATGTCCATCTCCTCCACCAGAACTGTGTCTCTGCTGTTCAGGCTGTCAGCCCAGGGCCTGCCCCAGAGCTGTGGAGTGAATGAGACTGGCTTGTGGCCCAAGGCTCCAAGGATCAGGATCTCTGTAATATGTGAGTTCCTGTCCATGAGAGCTGACTTGCACAGTCTTGAGGGCCCCTGGGGACATTTTGCCTGGGCTCCAGGAACTGTAAGTATTGTTTTAACCTCCCTCTATAGAGTGAGCCAGGGGCCCAGCTCCATTGCTGCCAGGGGCTGGGAGTTTGCAGGGCTTCCCTCTCCTCCTTAAACCTCCTTTCTGCTGTTGCTGGGCAGAGTAAGCAGGGAAGGAGGGAGCAGAGGCTGAGTGAGCTGTTTGTTCAGAGGGGATTGGTTAGACCAGGTGCAGATGCCTTGGCCTGCCAGGGATGTGATTGGCTGCTGACCCCCTTCCCCCACTCCATCTCCCCTCTGCAGAGCCTGGGGGCTGGAACAGCTAAGGGAAGTGGAGGGGGGAGCTGGGAGGGCCCCCAGGACCAGTGTCAGCTCAGCCTAGGGAAGTATGGGCTTGCGGAGGGTCTATGCTGCTCAGTAGCCTGAAGTAAGCCCTGCCTTGGGACAGCCAGCTTTATTCTCCTCTCTGCCATTCAGGAGCTCTCTGAATGGCAAGGCTGAACACACTATCTCCTCCTCTCTCAGGGGGAAAGGAGGATAAAGGAGGACATCTTGCTCTTTCCTTCCACTCCAGCCTTTGAATTAATTCACAAGTGCATATGGGGGCTCTGTCTCCACTTTCCCCTGGCACTCTACAGCAGTTCTCAAAGGCCTGGGTCGTCCATCTTGCAACTGCCCAGGCCCAACCAAGGCAGAGACCAGCTGCCCTCCTATTCCTCCCATAACCTGGGCAGGTGAGTGTTTCCAGAAAAATCACATTCTTATCTCCTCATGGTGGCCTCACACCTCACATCTTATAAGCCAGAAGCATGACCCAGGGCACCAAACTCTCACGCTCCCCTCAGCTGCCATGCCACCTCACTTGGCAGGAAATGTTTCCTTTCCTTCCTAATGAAGAAAATTAAGGGCACCAGGCCATGTCCCTTGGACTGCCCATGCCACCCTTGCACAGGGTTCACACACCCATACACCTCTTCCTCTATTAAGGACCAGACAGTCCTGTCCTGGACCCCATGCACTCCCAGCCTCCGGCACCTCCTCCACCAGTCAGACCCTTCTCTCCAACCTGCCCCACACATGCTACTGGGTCTTCTTTAGGATGCGGAAAGTGTTGTGTCTCTTCCATCCACTAAGACAGTCCCCATTGATCCCAATCCCATCAAAACTTCAAACCATCTTCTCTCCTCCCTGCAGCATGCCAAGGTAATGAAATCATCACCTACAGTGGTCTGCCCACCTCCAGCTTATTCCTCTCCACACCACAGACTGGCTTCAGCCCCCACCACACACTGACTCTTCTCTCACTAAAGGCAACAATAACTAGTTGGTTTCCAAACTCCATGGGTGTATTTTGATTCTTATTGGACTGCAGCTCCCTGATGTATTTCACAACTGGCAATCACTTTTGGTCCCAAGAAGAATCTTCTGTCCTGGGAATCAGAGATGGCAAACTCTCCTTATTCTCCTACCAGATTTCTGGCCCATTTGATTCAGCCTCTTACTTGAGCTCCATTTTCTCCCCCGTCCCTTAAGCAGTGCTTCCTGATAAATTTTTTTCAGTCGTGGCATGCAAAGAAAATGATTATGCTTGTGTAGCACAATGGAGGGAAATGGTGGGGATATAGAGCTCTGAGCAGACTGCTGGCAGCTGGTGGGGCTGGATACCCAGAGAGCTGAGGAGATCAATGGCTGCTGGACTGGGAAGCTGTGCCTTAGCAATTGCCATCCTGGATCTGCTCTTCTGGCTCAACACATTCTCCCTGGGTCACTTCCGTAGCTCTCGTATTTTCAGTCCCTGAATCTCCATGATGACCCAATACCTCTTTCTCCAATCCAATGCTCTCCACTCTTTCCCCTCCACAACTGCATACCTGATCACCGTTGGACCCATTCCCTTGGGTGTCTGAAGATGCCTCCAATGTATTTTGCCCAAACAATAAATTCATATATTTCCCCCATCCTGCCCTTGTGTGCCTTTGTCATTTACAGACCCTATCATCCACATGGTCACTCCAGATACAAACCTTGGTGTCACCCTTGAATCTTCCTGTGCCCCTCACTCCCCACATCCAACCAGCCACAGATTCCTTCTGGTTTAATCTGCTGGATATATCTCAGGCCCACCCTTCCTCTCCATCCCAAACTAACAAAACCCAGATTCAAGACTTCTTTCTCTTTGGTTCTGCTGCTTCTATTGTGGCCCCTCCCATCCATGCATCTTTGCAGCAGCTGCTCAGTCGGGTCTTTCTAAACTCAAACCCCATAATGTTATTCCCTCTCATGGCTCCCTTGTCACCTTCAAGACATATTCCATGTTCCTTATCATGCCCCTGCAGCACTCGTAGCCTTCGGTCTCACCTCTTACCGTTTCTTGTGCCTCAAATCAATGCTCCAGGAACTCCAACCTACTTGAGGCTCCCTAAACACCCCTGGGTATTTCCAGCCTTTATTCCCTGTATCAGGCAGCCCCCGGTTGGCTAGAATGCCTTTCCCTTTCCACAGCCCCTCTCCCAACTTGGTACACGGTTTTGTATTCTTTAACCCAGGTCGGTCTTTACTTCGGCCGGGGAGCCCTGCTTGACCACCTTCTTCCCTCGCGATGGCATCCATCCCAGCTTGTGTTGTCACTGGAAGAGCACTTCTCATCTTGTGTGTGTGTGTGTGTGTGTGTGTGTGTGTGTCTGTCTGTTTCACCCAGAGACAGTGAATAGGATCTGTGTGTGATGCACTTCAGGGTTCCCAGCATCAGCCAGCAGTGGGCATGAAGCAGATTAGGTACGTACGGAGTCCCAACTGAGTGAATGAAGGGGTGAATGTGCTGGATTTTGAAAGATGGGCATACTCAAGCAGGAATGGGAGGTCAATTGAGGGGTTCTTGGTAGGGGATGCAGGAGTCAGGGCACACAGTAAATGGGAGTATCTGTCTTGCTATTTAGTGCCTAATTACATCTGTTCTAATTATAGTTCTGCTCCAGGCAATGGTCAAAAAGGTAAAGAATAGGAAGCCGACAAATACCTCAATTTACACACCCACATGATTGAACACCAGGTTAAGGCCCCTGCTGCCACCTACTGGCAGGGTACCCTCAGCTCCTATTCTGAGAGAGAATTATTTTATTCCCCCTACACAACAGGCTGTACCATACCTCTGTGCCTCTGCACATACTGTCCCCCACTCTCTCTGCATGCTATTCCCTTCACACTATCGATCCAGGCAGAGGTAGAATCTATTCATATTTTCCCAGGCTAATTTAAAGGCCAACTCCTTTAGGAAGGCTTTCCTGGAACCCTCCTCAGCGGTATCTGCACATAACCCATTACAGATTTATACGCAGCATTTAGAACTGTTTATGACTGCCGAAGCTCTGTGTATCCGGCTGCTTAGGGACTGGGATGTTCCAAAGGAAGACTAGGGGTTGTGTCCACCTCATTTCTGAGATCCCAGAGTCAATGAGGACAGGACTGGGCTAGAGTAGCTCTGCTTGGTGGTGATGTATCCACGTATGAATGAATGAGTAAATATGTGCATGGGAAGAGGTGTTACCAAAGCACTATATTAGCCCAGAGCAGACAGAGGAATTGTCCGTGGGCTGGGGTCATCAGAGAGGTGGCACTTGAGCTAGGTCTTCAAGGACGAGGACAAGTGGAGAAAAGAGGGAGAAGACATTCCCAGGGCAAGCAGATAGTATGAGCAAATGCTCAGAAACAAATGGGTGGCAAATTCAGGTGTTTTTGAAGAAAGGCATGTGGTGTGGTGTTGTATGGTGTGGTGTGGTGTGGTGTGGTGTGGTGTGGTGTGGTGTGGTGTGGTGTGGTGTGGGGCAGCCAGAGGGTGGTTTGTGTGCTGCAGGTGGTGAGAGGTATGGCAGGAAAGGAAGGCTGGGAGCAGACATCTCAGGCTGCCATGCAATCGTTGTTGTCAAGCCAAGGGTCTTGGATCCGTGCTCTAACCCTCTGGCAGAGCATGGGATCTCTGCATATTCTTCACGAATGTGTGAGCTCAGAATTAAGGGCTCCCTGTTTAGGCCGATGGCTCAGGTGAGGCAAAAAGAATTCTTAAAACTTAGAGACGGCAAGAAAGTGTGAGGGAACATGAGAGCATCAGAGCTGCAGAAATTGTGAGAGCCCCATGAGTGTGAGAGACCAATTACGGGCCAATGGTTCACTTTCCAAAAGGACTGGTTAAGAGTGGGCTATAACTCGATTCAATTAGGAATGGATACACTTCAGAGTGCCTGGGTGGCTCGGTGGGTTAAGCATCTGCCTTCAGCTCAGGTCATGATCCCAGGGTCCTGGGATGGAGCCCTGTGTGGGGGGCTCCCTGCTCGGTGGGGAGTCTGCTTCTCCCTCTGCCCCTCCCCCTCCCCCTGCCCTGCTCCTGCGTGCTCTCTCTCTCTCACTCAAATAAATAGAATCTTAAAAAAAAAAAAAAAGGAATGGGTTCATTTGGAGTTTTATTCAATTTATACAGTTCCAGGTCTCTAACACTTAGAGGAAGCACATGTGTCTCCTATGGTGTGAAGTCATGTGTCCCTATACTACATTCTGTCCGTGTTCACTCGTCCTCACTGATCTCTAGGGAAAACCAGATGAGCAACTTGCAGAAGCCAGATTACTGGCCAGGCCTGTCTGACTCTTTCCATTCCCCTGGCTCCCTCACCTGCACGTCTCCAGTGATGCCCTCCATGACTACATCGTACTGGACCACAAAGTGGGCCAAGATGCCTGAGCTGGAGAAGGCAGACTGGTCTTGCAGTGTTGGGCAGAAGGTGATTCAGACACAGGTCTCTCCCTTCTCAATCCTGGTGGATGGGGGCAAGTCAGCCTCACCTGTGTGGGTGGGGAGGGTTGAGATGGGTGGCATGGAAGGCTCACCAAGCAGAAATCCAGGAAAGCGGACAGCAAAAGGGGCAATATCTGAGCATGGGGAAAAGCAAACCCTGCACCACCTGCTGCTCCTCCTGCTTACAACACCCTTCCACTTGCCCCAGTGCTATAATCCTCTCCAAATCCCACAACTAGCTCCTCCTGTTCTGCCTCTTCCTGCAGGCCCAGGCTGACAGACCCAGCCCTCCCCACAGCTCCCAGGCTCTGGAAGTCTGACCCTCACCCACAACACCAGCCTGGCTCACGTGCCCTCCATCCCTGGGCCCAGTCTCTGGAGGAGTGTCATGTCCCCAGGTAGACCAGGGACCTGCGTCTCCTCCCACAGAGGCTGTGTGGTGTGTGCTGTGGAGAGAGACAAACACAGAAACAGGGCCTAGGTCCCCTCCCATGCCCCTTACTGCTGTGGGAAGTTGCAGCCTAGCAAGGTTCTCCTCTGGGATAGAATTTTATGTGTTTTCTTCCCCCTCTGCCTTCTGACTCTCAGAATCACGTGTGAGAATAAGGCTTTTAGCGCCTCATGAAATCACAGATGATTTTCTGGTCCCGGATGTTTGCCGAGCCGGCCACAAGATCAACTCTTCTGGAATTCCAACCCAAGACAAATGTCCATTTAGACATGTCTCTGTGCCTCCTTTTTTCCAGAAAATGGAACCTTGGGAATTCTGCTTCCCCCCTCCTTCCTGCTACAGCTGCCAGGAAGCTTAGGGGCAAACTGAGCCCCCATACTCTCTGAGGCGCCTGCTTACATACATTCCCTTGGCTTCCTTCCTTTGAGAGGTCTTTGTTCTGTTTTTTCCCCACAGGATTGGCTCTACCCTCTGTTTTAACCTTTCAGGAGAAGGGGGAGGGAGCTGCCATTTATAGCTTAGGGCTTAAGAGTGCAGCCTGCAAGGACTCAGATGCTGCCTGTGGGACCTTGGACAAGTTATTCACACGCTCTAAGCCTCAGTCTCCTCATCCATAGCACGGGAATGATAATAGCTCTTATTTCATAGACAGTGATTGTGGGGATTAAATGAGACCATTTATGTAAAGCATTTGGAACCGTACTTGGTTCTTAGTAAGTGCTCAAACAATTACAGTTATCATCACATCTTCATGAGACTGCACCAGTGATTTGTAAGAAGGAATTTTCTCAAATTCTCACAATGGTCCTGGGCTATAGATGGCATCTCCCCATTGTACTGGCAGGAAAAGTGAAGCAGAGCAATTGAGTGATTTGCCTTGGGTCCCACTTTACAAGAAGGTCAAAGCTGGGATTGGAACCCAGGCCTGTGTGGCTGTCTCTCTCCTTTACGTATGTATACCACCCTGCCCCTCTGGACCAGCAGGCTCAAATGAGGCAAGGCCTCCAAGCTAAACAGCTTGGTGAGGGTGGCCACATGGCATGAGTGATTTCTCTGTGCCTGTCCATTCATCTCTCAGAGGAGGTGGGTAGGCCAGCTCAGTGGTTCTCCCATCTGGCTGGATATCAAATTCACCTGCAAATGGGTTAAAAACATAGATTCCTGGGCCCCTCCCCAACCTACTGAAGCAGAATCCAGAAGGGTGGGGTCCAGGAATCTGTATTTCTAACAGCTCACATAGTGATTCTGATGTAGCCAGTCTGGCCTTTAAACATCTGCAGACGAAATTTAAAGCGAGGTTGGCAGTCGGGACAGCTCTCGGGTCTACAGAGCCTGAGATGGTATCCTCAAGGGCAGCCTGCACTTTATTTACACTGTCTTCCCATTGTCCTTGTATTCTCAGTGGTCATTTGAGGAAGCAATTAGTGGAATAAATATGGAAGTTTATAGATCAACCTATTCTCTCATTCCCTCATTCACGTATTTATTCACATTACATTCATCCACTCCATCCTTTACTCACACATTCATACATTCCATTTTTTTCACATTCTCTCTGTGTCAATCAGAACGTTGTCAAAAAACAGATGGCACACTCAATGGGTAACTGAAGATAAATTAGTGAAGACATAATTTTCAGAGTTGGGTAGTGTTAAGGGAACTTACAAGGGATGGCCAGATACCCAAGGACTGATCAGCTGAAATCCATTTCCACTCCAAAAATTTAAAGATCAAGGGAATAGTTTATAAGACAGTGGTTTATAAATGGGGACAAGGACTGCCCACAGGAGTTTATGGCCATGGTTAGGGAACTCAGACAACGCCAAAAGACAACCCAGTAGATAGGAATACATGGGAAAAAACACCCTAAACTCTCTGATCATCCTCCATCTCATGCCAATGTGTCTCGTTTGCAGAAAAGGGGAGCTGCGAGGACGTAATCAAGAAAAATCATTATCCTGGGGCACAGAATGGGAATGACATGGCTCAAGAGGAGCAAATGGGGAATAATGAAGAGAGCCCATCACCATCACCTCCTCAGCTAACTTTGTACCTGCTTGGGGAGACCCAGCCATCAGTCCTACATCAAGATCTTTGACAGGGCACACATTACCTGGTGAACTGAGTGCAGGACCACATCCAGTGCCACATTGTCTACTATCTTAGGAAAATCCAAGTCACACCCCACTCCATACTTATGCCAGCATGGTGAGAGTGAACTCAACCTCAGAGGCCACATCAGAGGTGACTCTGGTCTCTCAGCTCAGGGCAAGCAGGTAGGAAGGGCCCCAAGCGACTCCAGGCATTGGCTGAGCTGGCCCAGGTGGGCTGTGGGTGGGTGGTAGAGCCACTGCCTGGGTCCTGAGGATGGGAGGATTCAGTGACAGGTAAAAGCAGGTTCTGGTCATACCTGCTCTTCCAACCAATCAGCCACTCAGTCTTGATCCATCCTTGAATGGCTCCCATGTGCTAACACCATCTGCACATCTGTTAGCTTGGTCTTGGCACTTCAGGCCTCCCCAGATCTGGCTGCTCCTCCAGCCCCATTACAGTGAGCACCCTTCACCCCTGCCTGACTGGTTCCCCTCCTCTCTTTCACAACTCTATGCCTTTGCTTGTGCAGTTTCCCCCACCTAGGCTGCTCTCCTTTGTCAGCTGGTGACCACCACATGCCCTGACAGCTGCCCTGAGGTGCCCCATCCTTGAATCTATTTTCTCCCTAGGGTTGATGCCACAGGCCCCCACCCCCACTTCAGGCCATCCCACTGTTAGCACTTGTCCCCCACCAGTTACTGCTCTTTTCCTGCCCTCCCCCCCACCCCCTTCCAGGGCCCAGCTGCTGCTCCATGGTTTGGTCCAGGAAGCCCTCCCCTGTCCTCTCCTGCCCTCCCAGGCAGGTCCATCTCTCCCAGTTCTGGCACTTCTCTGACTATGGCATGAGTCTCCTCTCTAGCCAAGCATAGTAACCTGCACATTACGGGTATAAAATAAAATAAAGGCACACATTTTTCTTAGTGTTTGGCCCTGTGCCTAGGCTTGTTAACACAGGTATTGTTCTTGCAGGGAGGATGGCTTGGGTAGAACAAATGGGAAATGGGATGCAAGAGGGAGGGAGCATTCTCTTTTATTGGGCACCTGTGCAGTCACAGCACCATCTGCTTCCACATGTGTGGCCCCTTTCAATCTTCACAACAGCTCTGTGGGGGTGGACATTACCATTAATGGTTTATGAAACCTGAGGAAGCTGAGGCCCAGGGAGGAGAGAAGAGCAGCCCCAGGTCATGCAGCCAGTAAAAAAGAGCCAGAAATACAATGTAAAAAAAAAAAAAAAAAAAAAGAGCCAGGATTGAAAACCAGGCTTTCCTGCCTTTCCCTCAGCATCCTCCCACTGCAGAGGTGGCCCCCTTTCTGTTTCCTTCAGACTGGCAGGCTCCCCTTGAGGTGGACTCAGACCTTTGACTCCCACCCATCTTACTCCTCAGAGCAGAGTAGAGGGTACTGGTGGCATCACCCCCGCTCCATGGCACCACCTGCAGCCAGGGGTCTCTTGGTTGGGGCCAGGTATGGCCCTACCCACACAGCTCAATGCCCAGTTTGGACACATAGCCATCTCCACAGTGCATACCGCCGTCGCACACAAACATGTGCAGGTACATGTAAATGCCTGGTACCAACCTTCATACTTAGGGGCACAGTGCACCATGCAGTTTACAAAGCACTTTCCCATCGACTCTCACTCAAAATCAGTCACAGAGGACGTCACCTACTGTGTATCAGGGAGCACCCTGGGTGCTTCTCATCCACTATCTAATGTGATGCTCACAGGACCAGGCTGTATGAGCTAATGCTGTTCTCATCTTACAGGCAGGCGATACAAGGCCAGAGAGAAGCAGGGATGTGTCTCAGGTCACACAGGGACCATGTAAGGAAGCTAGAGCAGTTTAACTCTTGTTGCCTACCTCCCAATCAAGGTCTCCTTCCACCAGAGCACACTGCTGACTCATAATCCATAATCAAAATGTGTGTACACAATGCTTATATTTAGACATATACATGTGTGCTTGTGTCTATGCATTTGTGTTGATGTTCATCACATGCTATCTGTGACTAATAACATGCCTTTGCAAAAGAAGAGCGAATCACTTGCTCATTTGGGTTCTCATAGCTCTTCATGGTTCCTCTCGGTGCTGTCATTGTTTCCTTCAGTGGACTGGTTGTGTCTTGAGAATGGGACACTCTGGGACCCATGAATACTTTAGTCTCTAATGCATGTTTGTTTAATAAACAAGTAAATGTCTGAGTGAGTTGAGTGAGTGTGACAGATTGGGATGCTGTATGGAGCCTCTGACAAGCCCCAGCTGGAGAATCAAAGCACAAGCCTCTAGAGTTTTAAAGCAAAAGTCATGCACTTTGTCAAATAACTACTCTCCTTTTAAGAAACAGTTCCTGGCACCTATTGACTAATTCAGCAAAGTTAAATTACTGGCCCTGGTAGAGTTCAAATACCTAACCATGGGATCTGCAGTGACCATGCAAACTGAGCAGCCCATCCTGGGCTTGGTGCCATCTGATCCACCAAGCCAAAAAGTTGGGCAGACAATAACAGCACTCCATCACCAAAGGACAGTGGTATAAACAAAATCAGTCTGGAGAAGTTCCTAAAAGAACAAAGTGAGTTGCAGGAGGTTCACACTCCCATAGCCCCTACTCCTGCCACACTGCTTGCTCTTTGTCAGCTCACACCTAAGTGTTTGTGGGTAATTTCCAATAACCAGCTTACTTTAGAAGAAAAAACCCAGGGCCATGGTTTGCAGGTGCTGCTGCTTGATAAGGAGGAACTAGGTGGAAGTTGACAGCTGTAGCGTTAATAGCTCCACTCAGGTGTGACCCTGATGGGAAGTAAAGGAAGAAAAATCCTCTTAGAAGGCAAAACTTGGAGCTATGAATCTGGTTGATCTCTTTATCTAGAAAGTGACCTGGCCAGGCACACAATCAATACCAACTAACACTCTGGCCAGATGATCCAAGACAGGGAAGGAATAAGACTGGAGAACTGATAGCAATAACAATAATGGAACAAAATACTTAAGAGAGTACTGAAACTAAGCTAGTTTCAGTAACAAAGACTATAACCATTCTCCTTATTTCCTTCTTTGTTCTGTGTGTGTATGCGTAATTTATTTCCATCCTCTTCATCTTTGTCCCATTGTAGAACATAGTGTATGCTTGGTGGCCCAACGTACAATTTAGTTCATAGCTTGTAGCATATCTAGAAAGGGTTGTAAGGTAACTAGAATAGGAAAGGCTATCACCCAAAATTACTGGACTTGGAGCTAGAGATAGTGATAAGATTTGTGGTAATCTCCTTTTGGATAAGGGGTGAGTGTGGTTATACATGGATTAGTAGCATTATGTTGAACCAAGGCATTTTTGAAAGTGTAAGTTTGGGGAAAAGTTTGCTCTCCATTTTGTTCTCACAAATGCTTGATCTCTAGAAGATATTCTCTCTCCCCTCACCCCCCTTTCCTGGATACCCAGCATTCATTCTACCTTGTTTTATTCATTCCACAGGAAATATTACTCTAGGGCTTGCATTTTCAACATGGGAGTGTTGGTGGATAGAGCAGTGGGTAATTATCCCCAGAGGGGTGAAAACCGGCTCTTGGGGAGCAAAATTAATCAGCTATTATGATAGTTTATGGTCCTCTAAGGCTCAAGCCTACCCTAAAATTTTATTCCTCAAATTTTAATTTCTCTTCTGGGTTTTCTTGGCTATCACATGAGCAGCAATGATGCTGAGGTCACGGAAGATACACAAAACCTATGGAAGGTCAGCGTTACAAAATCTCGGAGATTGGATGGCTGTGACTGGAGGACTTTCAATCCATTGCTCCACTGCAGTCATACAGTGAGAAGTGGCCTATGTGTGCCTTTTGGCTGCCATTGACTGCCTTTGATCCTCAGTGCCTTTGTGTTATTTGGGCTTAGAGAATGAAATTAAAATAGTTTTTATTTAATCCTACAAAAGTTATTCATTCCATCATTACTTATGTTAAGTACTGAAAAGAAAAACTGTTAATACCTGAATGAATATCTAGCAGCTAGTTATTTTCTTGTATCAAGTAACACTTAAAAATTAAGTTCACTAAAAAGTTTTTTTTTAAGATTTTATTTATTTATTCATGAGAGACAGAGAGAGAAGCAGAGGGAGAAGCAGGCTCCCAAGGAGCAGGGAGCCCAATGCGGGACTCGATCCCAGGACCCTGGGATCATGACCTGAGCCGAAGGCAGACGCTTAACCATCTGAGCCACCCAGGCGCCCAAAAATAGTTTTAAATTAATTTAAATTTCCAATTGTTTTACTTTTGCTAGAAAAAATAAGTTGTGAATAACTTTTTTAAAAAAATTATTACATTGTATTATGTTATAAAAATGGCTGAAAAAAATAAAAATACAAATGGCTAACTTTCAGGGGCACCTGGCTGGCTCAGTTGGAAGAACATGTGACTCTTGATCTCAGGGTCATGAATTCAAACCTCACACTGGGTGTGGAGCCTAGTTAAAATAAATGGCTAATTTTCATATGTAATTTGATACATTACAATGTAAGTTACATTATACTATAAATAAATTGCATTTAAAGTTTTCAGCAAATAGGGATGACTGGGCGGCTCAGTCAGTTAAGTGTCTGCCTTTGGCTCAGGTCAAGATCTCAGGGTCCTGGGATTGAGCCCCGCATTGGGGGGGTCCCTGCTCAGTGGGGAGCCTGCTTCTCCCTCTGCCTGCCGCTCCTCCTGCTTGTGCTCTCTCTCTCATTCTGACAAAATCTTTAAAAAAATGTTTAAAAAGGGGTGCCTTGGTGGCTCAGTCGGTTAAGCGTCTGCCTTCGGCTCAGGTCATGGTCCCAGGGTCCTGGGATCAAGCCCCGCATCAGGCTCCCTGCTCAGCGGGAAGCCTGCTTCTCTCTCTCCCACTCCCCCTGCTTGTGTTCCCTCTCTGTGTCTCTCTTTGTCAAATAAATAAATAAAATCTTTAAAAAAAAAGTTTAAAAAAGTTATTCAGCAAATAGTTATAAAGTTAAATGTTAATAGCTTTTATGATTTTTAAACTTTTAACAAACATTTTAGTCATCACTAACCCTGTATTTAATAAAAATATTTTATGTATTAAGCACATATATAGTTATTAAATACATATACAGTATAACTGTGGTATCGAAATTTCATGGGAGGGAGCAATAGCAATTAGGACAAAAATATCTAAAAAGGCTTCTTCAGGAGTGATAATGAATAGGTGGAGAAACTGCTCTAGGAGCTCTTCCATCTCCTAGCCAAGGGGAAGACATACAATATAATCTAGAATTATTTGGAATTTAATATGTACTGAAACAAAGAATGAAAATTGTGGGAATTCATTCATTGCAGTAATGGCCTCCAAACTGACAACTGGCAAAAACATGAACTGGAGTCTATCCCCATTTCCTCTTCCCAGCTCTGGCCACTCCCCACTTGCCTGGAACCAGACTTCATCTCTTCCCCCCTACCCAACATGCCTTCAGTCCTTACATTTGGGAAGGAATGAGCCAACCCATCCTCTCAAATTCCAGGCCTTGCATGAAGGGAGAAGAGGTGGATAGCCCTGCGAGCCCAGTGGTCTGCAGAGGGAAGTGGAAAGGGCAGAGTTCTCCCCATGACTATGATACACCATTATTTCTATCAAGCACTTTTAACTCAATTATTAGAATTATAATCCCCAAGTTCCTTGCCAGGCCCCATCACCTCCCCATTCCACTTTCAGATGGACATTACCTGAGAACCTGAGGGGGACCCTGGACACAGTATCCATCCACTAAAAAGTCCTTCCTAAGCCTAAGCTGTCCTTGACCTTGTCTACCCTTCCAGGTACTACCCAGCCTGAAGAAACCATAGTCTATGAAATCAATGGAAGAACATCTGCTTCCAGTGGAGAACACCTCAACAGCAAAAGCAAGTCTCCATTCATGGCCATAGGCAAGGAGCTGCCTTGTTCTAAATGGGAGTGGGTTTTTTTTTTGTTCTTTTAGATTGTTCTTCTATTGCTTAGTCTACAGGAGGAAAGAGGCAGCCATTACTAGGTCCTCCATAAGATTCTGTCCTAGTGATTAGGGGTCTGGTATTGGGGAATTCGATGATGGGGGCTTCCTGGAGAGAAAGGTCGAGGGAAATACTCCCCAAGATAGGGTGAAGATAAATCTCTGATTGACTGAAGGCCCTATGTCTTAATGGCAGTGTAGCCGAGAGAACACCTTCAATCACACAAGTGTACTTTGGCAACTCATTCCTAACGTTCCGCTCTACCCCAACTCCTGACACCATCCCTGGTGATTTCACTGTCCACAGGGATAACCCAACCAACACCCTGGCACCCCAGGCTACTGACTCCTCATTTCCAGAAAATGCCACCTTCTCTCCCCTTTAAGTACCCAATCCTTGGACCTTATATCACTCAGCGTTCTCTTTGCTCTGTCTTCTTAAATACAATCATCCCACTGTCTGACCATATGACTAGTCCCCCAGATCATCTTTCTAGTTCTCTCAACAACCCTTCCCAGATACCTAGAACACTGCCAGACACAGAGCGGGCACTTAACATTCTGCCCTGTTCATAGACTTCAATGAAACTCCTGCCCATAAACTCCTACAGTCTCCCAGTTCATCAATTTCCTCATCTGCCCCCTCAAGCCTGCCTGGGTCCCATGATCCATCTCTTCTACCATTCTGTGTATCTACTATGTCAGACATTATGCACACAGTAATGAAGACACAGACCCACATACTCACTGCTCTTGACCTTATGTCCTTATTCCAGAACCAAAACCTTGGGATAAATTAACTCATCTTCTTGATTCCAAAATTGCTGAGCGCCTTGCCATGGGGAAAAGGTCTCCCAAAAATCATGGGCTCCATCCTCTACTGGAGCCTCCCCTCTGCCTGACATCTTTCCATAGTCCCCTTTCCAAATCCTTTCTGGACAGTCCCTTCTCCCAGGCCTTAACCTCCCACCTCCTCAGGGCTACATGGGTCAGTCTTTAACATCTCCCTCTTTATTGGCTCCTGCCTGCTCAAGCCTCTCTCTCCTTTCCCAAGAAAATCCTCACTTGTTCTATCTCCCTTTAGCTACCTCTCTCTCCCACTCCTCCCTTTCTCATCCAAATTTCTCAAAATGAGAGCCTGTATTTGATATCCAATCTCCTCTACCTCTGCTTTCTGCTTGACTTGCCCACCTCACGGCTCTTCTTCAAAGTGTGTCCTCTGTGCTTAGAATCTTCATGACTCCCCACCCCACTGCAACCCTGCCTACACTGCAGACTAGAGATGCAGACCAAGCTATCCCAGAGAGATGCTAATCTTTCTCCCCTGAATCCAAGTAAACATAGATTTATTTTTAAATGTGATACCAAAATATGACAGTCCACCAAAAAAAAAGCAATAAACTCAGAAATGGCAGATAGATTTAATGTAGAATATCAACTTCAATTGATTGATAGTGGCTGCCTAGAGTGCTATGTTGAGTAGGTTTCTGAGGAGGCACCCTGGCTCGAAGAGAAAGACTGCTGGGATTAGGAATATCTGAAAACACAAGTAAAAGAAATGCAGAAAGTCAACTGATAGCCACCAAAAAGGAAGGAATAAAATGCCAAGAGTGGGGTTTTCCCACATGCTCCATACGGTCCTGCAACCTTGGCCTTCCTATAACCAGCCAGCTCCTCATCCCAACCCTGTAAGCCCCAGCTGTCCCAACCCAGTCTAAGTAGATACCTGAAATCTCACTTATAGGAGAAACCACAGGCGCCCGAGCTGCCACTGGCGCTGGCACCAGCTCCACTGAGGCCCGCAAAGAGCCCAAACGTGAGAGTGGCGGTCAGGCTGGCACTGGCACCGAAGCTGCCACTGGCACTCGCACTGGCACTTGCACCAGAGCTAGTACCACCACTCTCTTGGGCTTTGGCTTTAGCTTCAGCTCCAGCCTGGATCCGGGCTTTAGCCCAGGGTCCAATATCAGCTTCGTCCCAGTTGCAGGGCCCAGCAGCATTTTCAGAGCCAAGCCCAATGCCCATTCGAGCTCTAATCTCAGCTCTAGCCTTGGCTTCAGCTGCTGCCTCAGCAGCAGCCTTCATATCTGCTTCCATTGCCTCTCGGTACTGAGCTGCCCATTCCTTGGGATCCTTCTTTTGTACCTGAAACAGAAATAATCACCATCAGAAGAATCAGAATCCAAGAACTGAGCACCTAACTGTATGCTAGGTACCACGCTGCAGGCTCTACACAATAATGACGATATAACAAATACTACTAGTACTTATGTACTTAACATTCCATCCGTGCTCTGACATTTATTAGCTCTGGGAAATTGGACATGTCACCTAACAACCTCTCTGAGCCTGATATTTCTAATCCGGTATAGGGTAATGACATGTTAGCTGTACAAATTAAATGATTCAGATAAATGTTTGGCACAGTAACAGAGGCTTCAGAATGTTCACATATGACCTGCAGGCTGCTCCACACACAGCCTACCCTAGTCAGCAGCACGCTATACTCTTGATATGCCAAGGTTGGGCAGCTATACAATTACCTTGCAGGCAAACTTGAGGACTTTCATCTTGCTGGTCTCATAGTAGGAGCGCAGGCCCCAGAAGAACTCATACTCAGGGGGGTTGCTATTAGGGACTCTGGCATAGTCCAAGTACCTTGAAAAGAGAAGTGAAAAGCCTTTATGTCCAAGACAACCACAGCCTACCCATGTATAGACTGGACAGGTTCTAAGTGGCAACCTCCCCCACTAAGTACAATAACTTTTCTTCCAGTATTGAGCCCTGTCCCATTGGTCCTGTCTAGGGAAGCCACATGGAGGTGCAGGGTGGGACACGTGTAGCCTATATGTTTGTAAGAAGGCCACAAGTTTCACTGGTCACAATGAACCCAGATTCTTGTTGGGTGTCTTATAAACAGAGAAGCCATTTGCATAGGCCCCCTGCTCTGAGCACACCCCAAACTGGGGCATGTCCACAACCTGGTGAGCCCTGGGACAATCTACCATAGAAAATGACTGTAAAGGGAAGAAACAGTCCACCAAGAATAGCATACTTCGTGCATATTTCCAATTGCACGCACACGCATGCACACATGTGCTCTCTAAGGATAAAGGGTATGGTGGGCCCTGGCCAGAAAGTCAGAAGGGCTCCATGACCAAATCGTCCCCTTACCAGCCAGGGCCACAGTCAGACTTCCACTCTCTGAGACCCAGGTCCCTCAACTGAAAATGGGGATGGAATGGCAGCACCTATTCTGCGGGGCAGTTACAAAAATGAAGTGAGATACACAAGTCAAGTCCCCAGCACAGTACCTGGCTGTCTAAAGCTATCATTCTATAGTGTCTCTTTATGGAGATTAATTTCTATAAAGCCCTGGTTAGCACAGTAAAAAGAACCTAGGCATTGGGGCCAGGATCTAAATATGACTCTCCCATTTGCTACCTGTGTAGCAATTTACTTGAGCAAATTACTTCACTTCTCTGAACCTCAGTTTACTCACATGTACAACGCTGGTGATGACAATCCCTACCTTGAAGAACTGTCCTGCAAACATATGTGAAAGTACATGTAGGTCAGGAAATGTGTCCTCCTGTTCCCTCTCACTACCTCAGGAATAAGCTACCTACCACCTGCACACACACACACACGCACCATAGGTTAATTACACAGCTCTGAAACAAGCAAAACACATGGAACACACCATCATCAGACACACACTTACTTCTGCTTCACAAACTCATCAGTAATAAGCTTCTTCACGTCCCCAAAAAGTGAGTGATGTATCCTGATAGCAGAGAAAGAAAAATCCATCAATAAATCAATTAATCAATCAATCAGATATGGCACTTCCCAGATGTATGCAGAGGCATTTTCAACATGGAAAAGAGGTTACTAGCACAAGAGGAAAACTCCACAGAAGCCCAAGAGATAGTGAGACAGGAAGCAGAGTTTGGGACCATTTCCCCATCCACCCAGGTCAGAACCCTGGACCCTTTACCAGCACCCCCACCCATTCCACCAGACCACCAGACTGATGCAATCCTGGAACCATCCTCTCTTTCCAAACGACAACATGGACAGCAAGCACTGAGAGAGCCCAATCATACCCAGGGCGCAGCCCCAGCTTGCGCAGCACCTCCCAGATGACAGCTGCAAGGGGAGGCAAGAGGAGACAGGGACAGAAAATGAGCATGTGGAATTCCAACTGTGGCCACCCATTCAGCTGCATGCCCAGCCACTCACCCTCACTGGACCGATTTCCATTCATAAAGATGATGCTAAGAAGCACCATGAGGAGACCTAGCTTTGGTGAATCCTTGGTCCTAGGGGAATAACAAGGTAGAGAGGTTTATGTCCAGCGGCCATCTGCAAAAAACACACCAGCCAGCTCACTAGGCTATCCTCTCCCAGATTCCTCAGACATGACAGAATTCTGCCCAGTCTATGCTTCAAGCTCTATGTGACCCTGAGCTCTTGGACTCTTGAGTCTCAGTCTCCTATTGAGTAGAAGGGGAAAACCCAATCTTACCCCACCCCAGGTAGCCAAGAGGATGGAAGAATGCCTATCAACCTGGGACAACCCAGGGACCTTCTCTCCCAGACCCCTCTGCCCCAAAAGAACTCTAGGCACAGCCCCAGTGGTGCTCCTGTCCTTCAAGCATCATGATTCACCCACACCAGGAAGCCCTCCCTTGAGAACCACTCTACCAAAGCCAGTAGGAAGAGACAAGCAATGACAGGGCTGCTTTCCTGGGAAGCTTCTGGAGAAACAGAAAATCTGACAGGAGGAATGCACTGCTCTAGGCTTCTACACCCTTCAGTCAATCATAATCAAGCACCATTACCATGTGCAGGACTCCAACTATGTGCAGGAACTGGAACGGGGACTTTTTAGGTCCTGTCTTCCTGTCTCTCCAAGGAGATGGGGGGAGAGACGACAGGGATGGGGTAGTGCCAGAGACAGAAGCAGAGCCTTCCTCCCACCCCAGCCCTTTCCCAGCTTACGTTCCCAGTATGCCTGCATCAGTGGGCTCTAAGGTGCTGAGAAGAATGTACAAGTGGTCATTCTTATCAATTTCCTTCAACTGAATCCCAAATACCTATGGATGGGGAAAACAGCTTGTAAGATCACAAATTCAGCTTCCTGAGCATCCCACAGCTCCCATGTACCTATGTGTGTGGGGGTACGTGGGTGTGGGTGAGGATGTGTGTGTGCATTGTGTGAGGGGAGGGGCCAGTGAGATAATGTACATAAACCTAAGTGGTTGGCACACAGCCAACAGGTAAGAACTCTACTGTTTTCTTCAGTATCATTTCTGTGATTAGTAGAAATCTAGGGAGACAGAGAATAGGGAATAGAAGGAAGATGTGAGCATGTAAAATACATTACAGGACATCTCCAACTGCAGAGAGAAGCCAGGACTAAGCTGGGTGGCTTGGGTCATAGCTGTGCTTTTATGAGATTTGCTGTGTGACCCTGGGCTAGTCTATGCCCCTCCTTAGGCACTCTGGATATGGGAAGGCCCTTTCCTATCTATCCATTCAGTGATAGGACTGAATAGTGAGTCTCTGTGGTCCCACCCCAGAAAAGACATGTATACTTGTTCAAGTCAAAGCTTCCCCACTGCATCCATCCCCCATGGCTGCCCCTTCACCTTCTCCAAGGAATAGCCTGCTCGTTCAATGATTTCAGGGTACACATCAGTGTATTCTTTGATGATGTCCTTCAGCATGTCTGCAAGGGGAGAGTGTTGCGAGCACCTGAGCTGAAGTGAAGCCAGGTGGCCCCAAATCCAAGCTAAAGACCCTCTGCCAACCCTGCTGTAGGTGGCACAAACAGGTTCTGAAGTAATGAATAGAGATGCTAGCACTGCGAAATTAGAACTCTGGGAGTACAAAGGTAGGAGCGTAAGGGCAAGGAATGTCCTCAGCACATGGGAAAGAGGGCAATGGAGGGCACAGCTTAGGGGATGGAGTGTTAGCAGGACTCTACCTGAGCGTTTGATAGGAATCTTCGTCTGGTCTTTAACCAAGAGGTACTTCACCAAATCATTTGCCTGGGAAAGGGAAAACAAGGTAGAAAGATCAAAATATGTTTGCAGAAGATTTGAGAAGGCAGAAAAGATAGGCAAGGCAGTAGATAAGGCAGAGTGGAAAGGACAGGGTTCTTACCCTCCCCTGCAAAAGGGCCACATCTCGAGGTGGTGGTGCTTCAGGCTCTTGGGATGACTGAAGCTTGGCAGCTCGACGGCGAGCCTTGCCCCTACGGGCCTTAGGTGACCTCAGGGAGAGCAAAGCTCTCCGGGCCCAAGCAGCCAACCGAGTCCTTGATGCCCTGCGGGCCCAAAAGGCTATAGGGCCCCTTGAAGCCCTGCGGGCCATTGAGGCCATTAGGGCCTTTGAGACCCTTCGGCCAGCTGTGGTTCCAGAAGCCTGACTCTGATCACTGTTGCCATCATCTTCGCCATTCAGATGCTTCACCTGCATCAACAGAGAGGAAGGAAGCACAATATTGTCAGATGAAGTAGGTGGTCCTTTTCCCTCATCCTATCTCTTCTGGAAGGCCCATCGAATCCCACCGCTAGAGTAACAGCCTGACTAGACATTGGCAGTGCTGAGTCTTGGGTTTGTTTCTCACGGACTCCCACAAAGGAGTTTCATCTCTGAATCAGGCCAGAAGCAACCTAAGGGTGGGGCCTAAGGATTCTCCTCTTCCTATGTCCACTACTGGCTCTGCTTGTATCACCCTGCATAAGTCACCCCACCTCTCTGGAACTCAGCTTCCTTCTCTATAAAACTGGATTACTTTCAGGATTTAATGAAATAACCTGTATGAATGTGCCTAGCTCAAGGTCTAACACATGGTAGCTACTATGTAAATACAAACTGCTTTATATTCACATTGCAGCTAAGTGTATGATCTCAATTTGCCACGAGTCTGTGAACTCTCTGCAGAGAGAAATTATATCACATTCCACCTATTGTCCCCCAAAGCCTTGATGAGCACAGGGAACTTTCTAAATGTTTGCAGAACAAATGAATCAACTGAGAAGTGGAATGGGAAGACTGGTGATTACAGAGGTCTTACCTTTCTGGCTTTCTTGGCCTTGACCTTGGGCCGAGTATCCTGATTCTGAGCCTGAGCAGCTGCACCCTCAGGCTTAGGTTCATCTGCCAAAGCCTGAGAGGCAGGAGCCTCAGTCTTCAAGACCTTTGTATTGACCTTCGTATCAGCCACACAGCTGACCTTTTGGGTCTCAGTGGCAGGCATTGTCACAGGCTGAGGGTCAGCCCTCTGCATCTTGGTGTCAGCTGCTGGACTCTTCTTTTCAACTGCCAGAACCTGGGTATCAGTCAGCTTAGTGGTAGGTGAGGCCTGAGTGGCAGCTGCCTCCTGAGCCTCTGGGTCCTTTGAGACCTCTGTGGCCTTTGAGACTCCTGCAGCATTTGACACCTTCATGGTTTCTGAGACCTCTGGTGCCTTTGAGGTCTTTGGTATCTCTGAGACCTCCAAGTTCTGGGTCACTGTCAATAGGGTCTGTATCTTCAAGCCACTGGCCTTCTCTGAAGCTTCAGCCTGCAAGAGGAAGCAGGAAAGCTCACAGACCTCCCCACCCCCAACTAGGCAAATGGCTCCAAAATTCCAGGGCCTCACTCCTCTGACCTATACTAACTCCTCCTTGCAGTGTGCTCTGTCAACCTAACCCCAACAAGGCCTCTCCTTCCTCTGAGCAGGAAGTGATGGCAGAAGAAGGGTAGGCCTGCCCCTCCCTCCCTCCTTCCTCCATCCTTCATTTCTTCCTTCTTTCCTCCCTCCCTCTACTGGTGGGGGGGGGGCACCCAGGCAGGAAAGCGGGTAAAGAAGGACGAGGATGGGAGGGGTGGTGCCAAGGGAACTGAGGCAACAACAGGGGCTGGAAAAGAAAAGTAACAAGGGAGAGGACAGAAAGAGGCCTTACCTGGAAGCGGGTTGGACCCGTACCTCTCTTGCTTGTGTCAGACATGTCTCAAGTTCGCCTGGCAAGAGCTGAGCCTGAGGGAGAGAAGGCCTGTGTCAAAGGGGGAGCCTCCTGAACGTCCTCTCTTCTGTTCTGCCTGCAAGCTGATCCTCACTTTCCCTAGGGCCCCAATCCCAAACCCCTCCCCCACCCCCAATGACTCCGTTCTCAAATTCAGTAATCCAAAGCGTCTAGAACTCAGTTCTCTGCAGCCGCACCCTCCCCTTCTCCAGGAAGATGTGCCAGCGCGGCAGCTCTAAGGACCCCGCCCCTTTTCCCAGTGCACCCCCCCCCCTCAAGCCGCAGGCCAACAATGCGCATGCGGGTTCGCTGCAGGGCCCACCTCAGCCCCGCCCGCTTTCCCAGCACAAGCTCTTTCTTTGATGTCCACCGTGCACATGCGCATTCGGCAGCTGCCCCGTCTCCATGCTGGCTTTTCTCTACACGCCCCTTCCTAGAGATCCACAGTGCGCATGCGCAATGGTCCGACTCCGTCCATCACCCCTTCCCAACACACGCCCTTCTCCAGGTCCGCAGGACCATTCGGTCCCACCCCCTCCCCTACAACCCTCCCTCTAAAATTGTCGCAGTGTCGGGTGGTCCTGGCCCCTCCCCTACTCACACCCACCCCAAGACCACACTACAGCCCGGTCCCGCCCTTTTTCACAACACGCCCCCTCCAACCAGGGGCAAAGCCCATCTTGGTTCCGCCCCTTCCTTAATACACCCCCTCCTCAAATCAGAATAGAGCCAGTGATTCCCATCTTGGGCCCAGCCAAACCGGGTCCAGTCCCCTCCCTTCCCATCCGGATGGATCCGGTACGATCCGGTCCCTACAGCAGGTTTTCTCCAGATCCCAGAGGGTGGGGCCGATCCCTACTGGGCTGTGATCCAGAGCCGGGCCCCGCAGCTCACCTCCTCAAATTCCAGAGTGCTTCCACTCTCCAAGCCCCTCCAAAACTCCCAGACTACCCTCCCCGCTCCAGGCCGGAAGTGGTCCCGCCCCTTTCCGCCTCCCTAGGGGGCCTCCGTCGCAGCCAGTCTGCCCTTCCCCCCGTCTCTGCTCCTCATTCCTTATCACCCCCCCGTATTCCCTCTGCCTTGCTCCCTGCTCCCTATTACCCCTCGCATTTCCTATTTTACCCCACAGAATTCCTTATTCCTTACATCCTCCTCCCGTGTCACCTATGCACCCCCTTCCCTAGCACTCCTTAACCCTTCTCTGCATTCTCTATTTTCTTCTCTGGATTTCCACTTTCCCTCAGTATTCCCCTCCCCCTCCCAGTCCGCCACCTAACAAACCCGGTTCCCCTCCTCCCCCACTAGTCTCTGATCCCCAGTCCTTACCGCCTACTACCCTCAGTAGTCCTTGTTGCCTACATCCTACTCCAGGTCATCTCACCCTCAGCTGCAGTGGTGCAGTAAGGATTGCCCACCTGCCTGGCTACAGGTTCGAGGGGACTGAAATCACTGGCTGCCAGGAAACCCAAATCTCAACGCCCCTCACCTTGTCCACGAGCAAGTCCGGGATGAGTCTGCCCTCTCGAAGTCCCTCTCGAAGTCTCAGCCTCCTGGACTAGAGCTGCAGCCAGCCCAGCCCAGCCCCTTTCCGCAGCCCCCTGCCACCCCCCTCCTTCCTTGGGGGTGGGGCAATGGGGCCCCGCTCAGGGCTGTCTGACGCCAAAGCCCGTGTTTATGCCACTGTACCAGGCTCAGTCTGCAGACCTTCCAACTAAAATCACCCCCTCAAAGCGATTCATTCATTGAATGTATTTATTTTTATAACTTCATTTTTTCTTATTACAAAGGTAATGTGTTGTGAAAATTCAAATAAATGCAAAAATATGTAACACACCAATGAAAGGCCACCCTTACCTCGTTTCCCAGAAATAACCACTGTTAACATTTTGATATACATCCCTTCAGATATTTTTTATTTATATACTAATTATTTGGGTTTTCTTCCCACAAATAGTATCCAGCACCTACTGTTCTGTGACCTATTTTTCCCCATTATATATTCTAAACAGCTTTCCATAGTGCACATTTTTTTAACAGCTGCATAGTTTTTTCTTGTAGAGATGGCCCATAATTTATTTAACCAGCCCAGGATACATGAATATGGACATTTAGATTGTTTCTCTCTCTCTGCTTCATGCTTAGTGATGCTTTCCGCACTCCTATATTGTAACATTCTGGGTTTTTTTTCCAAGCACTTTTATGGCTTCAGTATTTACATTTAAATATTTGATTATTCCAAAAATCTGTTTCATAAAAGTATTCAGCTTAATTATTTTCCAAAATCAGTCTCTTATCCCTACACCATGTGCGAATTAATCCACCTTTTTTCCCACTGATTTGAAATAACACCTTTATCACATAATAAATTCACATAAGTAATTGGGTCTATTCAAGAGAACAAAATAAGATGTATAAATAATGGAAAGTAAACAAAGTTATCATTAATTACTGAGTATATGAATGCAGACTTGGACAACCCAAGAGCATCAACTAAAAAGTTATTAGAAACCATAATAAAATTCAGCACAGTGGTCAGTTACAGAAATAAAATTCAATACCTTTCTTACATTCAAAAGTGATTCAAATGGTCGTACGTCTTCTGCTTTATGAGGTCACCTTTTCCTTTACTAAGCTAATAAAACATCAATCCCTATATTCTAGGAGTAATTATCTCTCTCTCTCTCTCTCTCTCTCTCTCTCTCTGTCACACACACACACACACACACACACACACACACACACCACTCATTCAAGATGGGCCTCTGTTCTCCTGACTCCTCTCTTTCTCTGAATTGTTGCTTCCTCCAAGTTTATATCAGTTTACCACTTTCTTGCCTCCTGGGTTCTCTTCCCCATCCACAGGGCTTTATTTCACACTAGACACAGCTCCTCCTTGTCTTCCAGTTCTCGTACCCAAATTCCCATTGCTTCCAAATCATAGCAAGCCTTGAATGCCAATATAAGAATTTTGGTCTTGATCTTGAGAGCACTGAGAGGTTTTTGAAGGGTTTTAAGTTTTGATACAATACAGATTTGTGTTTTAGAGAGAACATCCTAGCTGCCTAATCCATAAGGAGTATAGATTAGATGTCTACCTAGAAAGAGGGTGAGTGGTCATCTAGGTAAACAATAATTGTGGTCTGGTCTAGAGTGGTAGCAATGGAGGTAGTGAGAAATGATTGAATTCAGGATGTATTAAAGAAGTAAAAAGCAACAAGACTACAAATAATTGGGTGTGGGGAAAGGGATGAGGAGGAGGGAAGTATCAAAGGGAGCTCTTGGGGATCTGGATTTGAGAGATCAAATGTGTCAATGGTTGGGGGTCTGATTTGAGAGATTAAATGTGTAAATGGTAACCCATTTCACTGAGATATGGAATATGAACAGAGGGCAACTAGGCATTGATATTGAGATACCTGTGGGACATCCAAGAAGAAATATTCCACAGGCCGTTAAATATACATGTCTGAAGCTTAGGAAAGAGTTCTGGACTGAAGTTACAGATCTAGAAGTCATCAGTATATAAATGGTTCTTTAATCTATGGAAAGGGCAATAGCACCTGAGAAGACTGTGCAGCCTTAGAAGAGATGGGGCCTAGGGAAGAGCCCTGGGGACCAGCAGTGACTATGGCATACGTGGAGGAAAAGGAGCCCATGAGAGAGATGGGTAGGTAGTGACCAAAGAGATAGGGAGAAAAGCAGGAGAAAGTGGTGTCACAAAACCAAGGGAAAAGATTATTTCAAAAGGAAGAAGGAGTCAATGGTGTTGAGTGCTATCAAGAGATCAAGAAAAATCCTGGAAAAATGTCTAGGGATTATAACAATCAGGTGGTGGTCTGGTCTCTGGTGACCTTGGAGGGGATAATTTCAGTGCACACCTTTGTGGCATAGATTCCTAATTGCTTACTCCAATATCCATTCTTATCTTCTTCCTTAGTAATAAAACATCTTGAGTTTTAGCTGTACCCAGTCTCCTGGAATAAAGGCCATGAAGACAAGATAGTGGAGCAGTAAACTAAAAAGAACCTGGATCTCTTAACAATTTCACAGTGCCACCATACTGGCTTTGGACTGCCTACCCTCTAGATTTCTTTTGGGTGAGATAAAAACATGTATGTCTTATTTAAGCCATTGTTACTTGGGAGTCTATGCCATGCAATAGCTTCATGATTGCAGTGAGTTGAGATGGGAATGGTAGATGAGGTATACATGACAATGAATATAGACTACTCTTTCAAGAAACACCTGAGCCTGATTTGAAGATTCTCCCAAAATCTAGCCCTAACTAGTTTTTCAGCCTTTTTCTTGCTGTTTTTCTGAACGCTGCCTATATTCCAACCAAACAAAACACTTACTATTACCAGATAAGCCCTGCCTTCTCTTGCTTAGGAGCCTTTGTTTGTACAGTTTCTTCCCCATGGAACACCCTCTGTTACATATCCTCTGTCACAACGTCCACCATTATTAAATTCCACAGCATTTTAAGTCCCAGTTGTGGCCTTTGGGATCCTGGAGTAACTTTAAAGGAATACACAGTCAGAAGCTTAGGAGATACTGGATTCAAGCAATGGACTCAAGCAAAATCTCAAGTCCATCAGCGAGGCATTCCCAAAGATTTCTGAAGCCAAACTTCCCCAGTCCCCTCTCAATACCACCATCTTCCTAACATAATACCATAGCCACCCTTATCTTACGACCTGGGGAATCAGAGGAGAGGAAGAAACCTTATCAGAATAGAAAAGACAAATTCATTCACAATCTTAACCCTTTGATCAGAGAGATTTCTTTCCACCTTATCCTTGCGAACTCTTGGAATCTTTTGATCTTTAGCACCTACCCATAAAACCTGAAGAACCTAGGTCCCTGGGTCCCAGACAAGTTTCCAGCATCCATATATCAGCAGGCAAATACCTGAGAGCATACAGATCCTACATATCAACTAAGAACAAGGATGAAAAGCTGAGTTATCACCAGGCAGCTCTGTTCAGGAGATAAGGAAAGGCAGGCTAAAGATTGCTTAGTGCAGAATGTCAGGGGGTGAAACTGCCTAATCCTGGAACATCTAAGATTTTAGATCCCTGAGGCTTAAATTGGAAACCCAGAATATCCTTAACCACCAACCCTCTCCTAACATATTTCCCTTTCCCCCAAACTATACAAAATAAGTACCTCTGATTTTTCCAAAATTTTGGAAAATTTAGAGATAAGAAGATTTAGAGATAAGATAGGTGGCAAAAGTTTCTTTCCAAAGATACCGATCATGTTTTTAGTCATCTAAGTCTGCATAGCATAGCAATCAGCTTAAAACTGGACATCAGACTTTCCTGTTCTTCACCTTTTTTTCAGCCATTCGCATCACTAGGAAAGGCCTACTAACCATCCCTTCTCCTGGGCTCCACTCATTGCTTTTGGGCCCTTTCTGTCCTTCAACATCAAGAGGGAGCAACTCTTCTATTTCCAATTTTCAGATTCCTATGTCCCCTATCATGAGCTGCTGGTGGAAACTCTCTTTTTTTTTCTTCCTTTTATGTGCAGGGTAAATTTAATTTATCTTGTAATACTCTAAGCCCAGAAAGCTATCTTTCCACAATCAAAGTGACTTCATTTTGTTAAACCAAAGGCAAATTTCCCATAGATGAAGAAACTGGCTACCCACTTTTGGGCTAAGACTCTTTCTCCCTTGCTCTTTGCACACTGAGTCCTTTCTCAGCACAAGTCTGTGAAGCGGGTTCAGGCCATTCAACAGTCATTGAGCACAAACTATATATTAAGCACCTCTATAGAGGTAGTCCTTGCTCTTGAGGGGCTTTCATTTCTACTGTATGAGCATTAGCCTCATTTTACAGAGGAAAAAATTGGTGGTAAGGGAAGTAACTTGCCCATGGCAAAGGAACTAACAACTAGTGAATGGGAGAGAGAGGACTTGAACCTAAGTCGGTACAATGCCAAATACCAGAGTCTTCACCACTGTGCAGTACTACTTCCAAAGTTTTAAGTGTGAGAATATCTTTTCCAACCCTCTTCGTAAACATTTGTGTGGTGCGTTACAGTATGATTATCTTCCGTGGAGGTGAACTTAACTGGATCTTCATATACCCACTTTGATACTATCATAAAGTATCATAGGATATATAATTATTTTGTTTTTGTGAGATCAACATAAAGGTTTTAGAATTTTATTTTTATTAAAGTAATGCATGAACAAGGCAACAAATCAAACAGTACAGAAGAGCATATGATCAAAACCAAAAGTCCCTTGCTTCAACCCTCCCCATCTCCCTCTCACTCCCTCCAAGCAACCTTGAAAAGTTTTTGTTGTTATTCTGCTGGTAGTTCCCTTTATAACTCTAGATAACATGTATATAGCTGTTTCTTGGTTTATAAAATTTAGACAATATCCTATTGTCTCTCCTGTATGGCAATGAGGATTTTGTTTATGTACATACACAGTCTTACTTTTCCTCCACTCCCCTGCATTTTTAAACACTGATATTCTTTTGTTGTTGTTGTTGTTGTTCTAGGTTAATTTTATAACTTGAAAAAATATAACCTCCATTCCTTATTCCATCCATTTTTAACAGATAATTTCAACTGCCCACTTTTTAGGAAAAAGATATTAGGGTCACTACACTCCCCTGCCCATTCAATGACTCACATTGTCAGTTTCATCTTTCCTTTACATAGTTCAGGTTATTAACATTTACATTCTGTTCTACAGCCACAACCAGGTCTTTCACGTTTTGTCCCCAAGTTGGCTCTAAAACCTGAAAACCAATAAATAGCATTTGCATTATCATGACTATGTAAATATTTTTCAAAACCCAGCTGGGTACTAAGCCAGGAATGCACTTACTTCTCTACAAGTCCAAAGACAAAATCTTTGGTCCTCTCAAAGAAGAATGTTTCTACCATCAAGGTCGAAGAGAGTCTCTCTTATAGTCTGTCAGCTGCTTATAATAATGTTATATTTTATTTTGCTTTATATTTGGACCATGATTTTCTCAAACAGTTACACACCACACACACACACACACACACACACACACACACACACACACACACACACACAGTTTCTAATAGCCTTTCCTTTTTCTTTGAGTCATTTGCCTTTATCATATTCATTCATTCGACCAATATTTATTGAATATCTACTATGTGCCATGCACTGTTCTAGAAGCTGAGGTTACAGCAGTGGAGAAGACAGACATCCTTGTTCCCATGGAGAAAATATTCTAGTGAGAACAAGAGAGAAAATAATCAGATAAACAAGTAAAATATACAACAAGTTAAAATGTGGTAAGTGCTATGGGGAAAAATAAATCATGGTAAAAGAAATGGGGAATGCCAGTGAGGGTGGGAGATTACTATAGTTTTAAATAGTCAGAGAAAGACTCACTGAAAAGGTAAAATGTGAACAAAGACTTGCATGACATGAGAGAGCTAACCAAGTGGACACCTGGGGAAAGAACATTTCAAATGAAAGAATAGTCAGTGTAAAGGCCCTGGAGCAGGACTGTGCCTACCATTTTTTTTCTCCTGCCTGACATTTTTTTTTCATCTTTTTTTTATTATTATGTTATGTTAATCACCATACATTACATCATTAGTTTTTGATGTAGTGTTCCATGATTCATTGTTTGCGTATAACACCCAGTGCTCCATGCAGTATGTACCCTCCTTAATACCCATCACTGGGCTAACCCATCCCCCCTCCCCCCTCCCCTCTAAAACCCTCAGTTTGTTTCTCAGAGTCCATAGTCTCTCATGGTTCATCTCCCCCTCCAATTTCGCCCCCTTCATTTTTCCCTTCCTGCTATTTTCTTCTTCTTCTTCTTTTTTAATATATAATGTATTATTTGTTTCAGAGGTACAGATCTGTGATTCAACAGTCTTGCACAATTCACAGCACTCACCATAGCAAATACCCTCCCCAATGTCTATCACCCAGCCACCCCATCCCTTCCCCCGCCACCACTCCAGCAACCCTCAGTTTGTTTCCTGAGATTAAGAATTCCTCATATCATTGAGGTCATATGATACATATCTTTCTCTGATTGACTTATTTCGCTCAACATAATACCCTCCAGTTCCATCCACTTCATTGCAAATTCTCCTGTCTGACATTTTCAGAGAGCATAAAGGTCATTGTTGCTAGAGTGGCGGAGGAAGGCAGAGAGGGAAGTAATAGGATGAGGTCAGATAGGTAATAGGGCTGAATCTTACCAGGCCCTGTAAGCCACAGTGGGATCCACAGGAGAGTTTTGAGCAGAAGTGGGAGAGGATCTGACTTTGGTTTTATAAGGATCACTCAGGCTATTTGGAATATACACTGGTGGTGGAGAGGAGGGTGAAAGTGAAGATGACAAAGGGGGAAGCAAGAGGACCAGTGAGGAGGCTGCAGTAATCCCTTGGGTTGGATTAACCATTTCCTGGGTTCACTGTTCTGGGCATCTGTTCTGGAAATCCTTCTTCAGCTTTGGAAAATTAACTTCTAATATGTTTTTAACATTTTTTTCATTTTTTTCTGTTCTCTCTATCTAGAACTATTATTCAGATGTTGAAACGGCTGATCTCTATCTCTTAAAATTTCTCTCATACCTTGTTTTTGTTTTTCTTTCTTTCTTTCTTTTTTTTTTGCCCTACATTCTGGGAAATTCCCTCAACTTTATTTCACGGTCCTTCTGTTGATTTTTTTTTTTTTTTTTGCCTCAAACTACTTTTTATTTGCAACTACATGATTTCACGCAATTCTTTTAAACAATGACATAAAATAGATTTCCTTGTGTATAAATAACTTACTCTCCATAAAGTAAATGCTCAAAGGTGCTAGAACAGATCGTCTGCTGCTACAGTGTTCTCATATCCAACAGAGTTGATGCACAATATATAAATACTCAAGTCCAATATTAAAAACTCAGGCACTTGACTAACTTTAATAAAGTTTCTCAAACTATATCAATATATCTAAAGTGCATATATATTTTTTAAGAAAGATTATCAATAACTTTTCTATAAAAATAAGTTTGACGGTTTGGCCCATCTAACTTTACTACTATGAGTATGAACTTTTAACTTTTAATGTGGTCAGGCTTATTCTACCTTCTCTCAACACTGACACCAACAGAATCAAAAGCAGCTAGTGAGGTGCTAACATGTGAGGATTAATCCAGTGATTCTGGTCACAATGCATTCCAGGAGGAGGTACCCATGTTACTGGAATTGGGTGATATGGTTTATTCTTTCTTCCCTGATTTGGATAACCAAATGGAATAGGAGGAGGGTAGTGATTCTGATGACCATTTCCTCGGTACGTTCCTGGCTTTTTTCTGGGCAAAGGGTGCCACACCGGAAGAGGAGGGAATATCAATTCTGAAATCTGGTACACAGGGCTTGGGGTTGCAGTCACCGAACTGGGCTTCACTTCTACTTCCTTACTTATTTCTTCATCTGAAGAAGAGGATCCTTAATGATAATCAGAGGTAACCTTATCAAGGGCCCTGGTAACTTTCTTGGAGATTTCATCCCTGTTCTCATCCTCATTTTCAAAGCTGGCAACAATGAATGCATTGTTTTTTTCTCCATACCGACAGCACACCTCACACGGATCCACCCACAGAATGAATTCCTTTGGTAAGCCTAGATCACTGTACAAGATGCAGCTGTTCTCACAGGCTTTCAGGACATCATGTTTTCGAACTAGCCTTGTGAAAAAGAAGACAACAGCAGCAATTTCGTTCTTCATCTTTACCGCCGCCGCCGCCGCCGCCCTGGGGCCGCAGATTTGGCGGTCCCGACCGTCTCCGGGCCGGGAACCGAGGGCGCCGCCTCAGCGGGCCGGCGCTCGGCGGCAAGCCTAGTCCGGAGCGTGTGGCTCCCGCGTCGTCGGGCGACCGAGCGCGCGCTGAGAGGGCGGGCGGGCAGGAGAGCGCGCGCGCGAGCACAGCCCTGAGGCCGTTGATTTTTTTTTTATTTCAACAACTTATTTTCCATTTCTAAGGAGTCTTTCTTTTCTCTGATTGTTCCTGTTTTGTGGCATCTAGCTCTTGTTTTATTCATACTATGTTTTCTTGAATTTTACTGAGAATATTATCATTTTTTTCTGCAATTCTCTTTTGTTTCCAAAATTCCCAGATTGCTCTGGGATCAGTAGTTTTATTTGTTTACTTTATTCTTTTTCTTTCATGCTGCAGTTTCTTTTAATTTGCCTGAGGATCCTTCGTTATCCATTTCTAGTAAGGGATAAGACTGGTAGCTGGTTTCTCTGTTTTTGTAAAAGCAGGGCTGTTTTCTAAATAGGGCTCTCCTCCATGAGGAAATTCTGACAGGAAGCTTTGTGTGAACTTGGGGGAGGTGGCAACTGACAGGCTATGAGTTGTCCAAATACCAAAATGAGGAGGCTTTATTCTGTGGTACCAAATGCCATAGGACAAGTCTGAATGTTCCCTACAGAGTTTGTAAAATGACTTTAGAGATTTTGCCTGAAGGTAAGTACTGGAGCTGCGTGTTCTCTATGTGGGTGAAAAGCGCAGGGAGATAGGGGTTCTGACTGATGCTGATATCCCATGTGCAGGCCTTCAGGTAATCTTTTTCTCACCTCATCTCCTGACTCTCATCCTCCACTGTACCTGCAGACACAGTCCAGAGCATCTCCAGGTTCCCACATACTGACTGATGCCCATCAACTCAGCCTCTCCCCAACCTTCCTCCACCTAGGTCTCCAGAGGGACAGGGAGCTTCCCATACTTTTCATCTCAGTCCGGCCTCATCTCACTCTAGTCCTAGCAGCTAATATTTACTGAACGCTTATCCTGTTCCAAGTATTCCAAAAGTACAGTGTCACTTAATCTTTATCACAACTTTACCTGAACCTTATGAAGTAGGTGTTATTATTATCCTCATTATATAGGAAGAAACAGAGGCTACAGAGTGGTTAATTAACTTAATATTATTAAATATTAATTATTAATATTATTAGCTCAATGTTACATTTCAGTAAGTGACAGAACTGAGATTCAAACCCAGATGATCTGAATCCACTAGTTCTATTTTGAACCACTATGTTATATTCTCACTCCTGCCCTAGCCTGTCTTGGCCTCTGACTATTTTGAAGATTGTAAGTCTCATGTCTGTGGAACCTCTAATTAGTTATGGGACCCAAAGTAAGTCTTTCTTGTCTCAAAGTTAAAGTCAGTGTCAGAAGGGACCAGGATTGGGGCCTTGCCACACCAAACCCTCTCTCATATCTGCAACCTTTTTAAGATGATCAGTGTTAAGCGACCTTTCTCTGGCCTCAGTTTCTGGGCTCCTCTGGATGTTTATAGGAAAGAAAAATGCCACCTTGAGCCAACATAGCAAACAGACAGACCCAGCACTCTAGTATGTTTAGCTTTTATTCATCTACAGCTGGGTGAGGGGAAAAAGGGAGGCATGGAATTGGTCCCTCTCCAGGCAAGATGCCAACCCCAGCTCTTGGACAATCCTGGATTGTATGGGCCTCGGTGCCATATTCAGAGCCTTCCCCACCCTTCAAGATAGTTCCTCTCTCTCAAGAGAAGGAATACCTGGAGGTGTAAAAGAGCAAGAATTTGGGGATCAGCTCAGACCCTATGGATGTAAACAACAGACCCAGCCCAGAGGTGAGATGTCTGGGTGAAGATGCCTCATCTGTGTCAGGTTTTTGATGACCATCCTCCTTGAACTGATATACCAGGGACCTCCTGGCCCCAGCTCACCCAGCACAAAAGTCAGTTCTGGGATGAGGGAACAAAGCTCTGGGATTTTTGAGAAAATTAGCTCTTTGGAGGGGAATAAGAGAAAGTTATTGAGTCTGTTTTCTCAGTCCTACAACTCAGAAGCTAGGACCAGAGGAAAGAGTTATTATTGCTGAGCATATGTCGGTGCTGCACCAGAGATTTTAGAGTTACTATTTCATTTAGTCCTCACAGTGTCCTCGTGAGCTAAGCTCTATTATTATCCACATCACACAGAGAAGGAAACAGAGGCTCAGAGGTTAAGACATAGTTAGGAAGTGGCAGGACCAAAATTTGAACCTAGGTCCATCTGATCCCAAATACCTTCATTTCCCACTGCCTGACACTGAGAATGAACTAGATGTATGTTATATGTGGGTAAACGGAGGGATCATGGCTTCAGGAAAGGTGAGGAAGAAGATCAATATCTTACTTGTATGTGACCTCAGTCTCTAGGCCCAGTTAACACATTGGCAAATGCGGACAAGAGTAGTATCTAGCTCAGAGAGTCAATTCGAGAATTAAATAAGATCATGGGTGCCAGGTGGTTATTGTGCTTTCAGTGCATGATGGCACTTATCAGATGCAATTTTTTATACCTGAGATCCTACAGAGGAAGAAAATATATATGTTTATCACAGTGCTTTGCATAGAGTAGGGCTCAATGAATGACAGCCACTCTATTATACTCTAAAGCCTTGCTACTCAAAGTAAAATCCATGTACTAGCAGCATCAGCATCACCTGGGAGCTGTTCAGAAAAAGCAGAATCACAGGCCCCACCCCAGACTTGCTGAATCAGAACCTACATTTTAACAAGATCTCCAGGAGACTCATGTGCATGTTAAAGTGTTGAAACACTTGTCCAGAGGTCCCTTAATTTGTGATCTTCTGAAAATCTGGTTCTGAGACTTGATAAAGCTCACAGAATATTAAGCAGATTTATGAAATGGATGACAGAGGCTGTTTTCCCTCTCTGGTCCTCAGTTTCTCCACCTGTACCCTGTGGTCTGTTCAGGAGTTCTAGGTTCCCAAGTACATGTTCCCAAGCACATGTAGGCCCAAGGTAGAGTCTACTTAACCCACCTCCCTGTCTTCTCTCTCAGCTGTTGATAACAAGCTATTGCATACATTCTACTGTGCCTTCTCACTGTGCTCACACCTTGATCATCTCTGTCCTGTTCAAGTCACAAGCTGAGGCCCATAAAGCCATTCTTTGACCTGCATCTGCCTCACCTTGCCTTTATCTCCAATTTCACTATATATGTCTGCTTCCAAACTTATTGTTTTATTCATTTGTGTGAACACTTTTTCATTCTTTTGTCCATTTTTCAGCAGAGCATAGTGATAAAGAGCATGCATTCTGAGATCAGACTTCTTGAGTTTGAATCCTGGCTCTGCCAGTTTTGGGACTCAGGACAAGTCACTTCACTTCTCAGGGTCTCATTTTACACATCTGTAAAATGGGGATAAAATTAGGACCCACTTGGAAGGATTAAATGAGTTTACATATGTGAAAGTGTCTGCTAAAATCAGTGCCAGGGACATAAGTCCCTGATAATGTTAGCTTGATTATTTTTTTAGCAAACATTTCCTGATGCCGACTGTGTGACTTGCACTGTGCTGGGTACTACGGAAAGAGGAAGATAAATTACACACAGTCCCAGCTCCCAAAGAGTTCACAGTCTAATGGGGGACAGGAAAAAGGAAGCAGATAGTTTTAATAATATGTTGGGAGAAAAGAGAAATGTGAATGCAGGATGATGGGAATGGTGGGGTCTACCAGGAAACAGTTGTTAGTTCCCCCACCCCCAGGCAGGCAGAGAAAGCCTTACAGAGATGACACATAAATTGAGGCTTGAAATATGAGATATTCACCAGGTGAGCAAGGAGAGGGCAGGGCTGGGGAATTTCAATGTCATTGGAGTGTAGGGCACAAGCAGGAGTAGAGAATGGTCAGAAATGAGATTGGAGATGTAAGGAAAGACTAGGTACTAGAAGGCTGCCAATGCCAGATCAAGTTCCTGGCCCTTACTTGGTAGTGTCCAAAACCATCTTATGTGTTTGCACACCCAACAGAAAAAAACTTGATCAGGTAATCTCCAAATATGTATATTTATTAACTTATAAATTATATATACTACTGAGCAACTATATTAGTTATAGTATGAGGCATATGCAAAAATATAAACAAAGGATGAGGGGAAAAAACACTATAAGTAGAGTGGTAATCTTTCCCATTCCCTCATGATTTATCTCCAGCACCCCCTGGAGCATGTGCACCTCACTTTAGAAATAACTATGGCCCAGGGAACCTAGGTGGCACAGTTGGTTAAGCGTCCTTCTCTTGATTTGGCTCATGATCTCAGGCTTCTGAGATCAAGCTCCCCGCCTCAGCGGGAAGTCTGCTTGAGATTCTCTCTCTCCCTCTCCCTCTGCCCCTCCACCTCATTCTCTCTTTTTGTCTCTCAAATAAATAAATAAATCTTTAAAAAACAAAGAAATAACTGTGGCCCAAAATGAGGAGACATGGCAAGGTTTTAAGCAAGGAATGACAATAATGAAATGGAGGTGGGCTGGAGGGGCCAACTGGGAAACAGAGAGCTTGTTAAGGAACCTGAGGGTTGCTGAGGGCTGGAGCAGTGCAGTGGTGGTGGGATTAGAGACCATAAAGAGGGAGAAACAACTTGATGTATGTGAAAAGTAAGTAATACAGAGATGCCAACCTGATTTCACCTTGTCTGACCTGGTAGATGACAATGCCTTCTTTGCAATGATAAAAATGGGAGAAGGAGCAGGTCAAGGGGAGATAAGTGGGGCCTCATTCGCCCAAATAACCCCTTATTGTGAACTAGAAAAGGCCCTCCCTGGCTTTGGGGAGAGGACTCAGATTTAGCAGTTGAGTAAGGCCAGCACAGGCAGTTTAAGTCTTTGCTCTGACCTCCTTCACCAGAGGGGGTCCTTGGACTGTAAACAACCGGTAAGCCTTAACAACAGCCCTGGGCTTTGTCATCTGGAACCTCCTGGCTTTGATGGGCAGATGGCACTCCCCTAGGGAGAGGAAAGTTTGGAGGAGGTGAGATGTGTGTTCCTGGCCAGGGAGTTCAGGGGAGAGGTGCTGAGGTGATTAAAGAGGGCTTCCTAGAACCATGATTTTCCATATAGGTAAGATTTGAAGGGACCAGAACCATTGCATGTGAGAAACCAGGGAAAAGAGGGAGGATCAAAAGCAAAAAAGTTAGTATGGATTTGTAGTATGAGGGCTAACCAGAGAGGTTGCTGGTCAAACGATGCAAGGGCCAAGTAGTGGGGCAGAATTTGGTTTTTTGCTTCAATAGGGAAAAAAAAACACCAAAAGAATTTTTTTTTTTTTTAATTAAGCAAAGTAGGCTGGAGGAAATGTTCTTGGGCAGACTCTGTGGAAAGTATGCTTGCTGGAGGCAGCACATACACAGAGGCCCCAGTGTGCTGCTGCCAGACCAGCTCCACCCTACACCCCCACACCTCCCAGGAGACCTTGGGACAGTGCCAGCCCAGCCCACCCCCACACTAGTGCAGCAATAGTCTGTTTCAGCTGCCTAGAAACACTTCCCGCCTGAGTGGTCTCTTCTACAAGCTGCATATCCTCCTCAAGTGTTCCTGGCAGACACTGCTTTGGTCAAATAACTTCACCCCCACCTCCACCCCACCCCCATATCTGTGCCTCAGTTTCTCCATATGAAAATGGAGACTGTTGTTTCTGCCTCTTACAGAGTTGCACTAATATTCTCTAGGACACTGAATTATCTATCACTCCTTAAAGGACAGCTCTGACCCATCCCTTCCCTTTTCAGGATTTATCCCTGACTCCTTATTCTCCATAGCAAAAGACCTCACTGCCATATGAGCTCCTTGATTCTGGTATTCAAATCCCTTTATTCTCTAGGCCTACCCAACCACTCCAAACTTCCCTCCATACCTTCTTTACCTGTACCTCTGCTCTAACTAAATACTTGCTGTTCCTTGAAACACAGTCTGTGTTTTTGTGCTGTCTATCCAGAATGGCCATTCTACAAATAATTGTTGAGTGCCTGCTGCGTGCTAGGCCATATTCCGTGCACTGTGTATACAGCAGCAAATGAGACAGACAAAATCCCTGCCCTAAAGGAGCTCACAGTCCACTGGAGAAGACAGACAAGGAAAAATTAAACATAGAAGTATATGTCAGTTTGTGGATGAGAAGTGTTACAAAGAAATAGAAAGTAGAGCAAGGGAGATACAGAGTGAATAGGAAGGTGCTATTTTAGAGTAATCAAAGATATCTCTCTGAGGAAATGACATTTGAACAAAGACCTGAAAGAAGATAGGGTGTAAGACTTGCAAAGCTCTAGAGGAAGAGTGTTCCAGACTAAGGGAACAGTCATTGTAGAAGCTCTGAGACAGGAGTATGCTGAACAAATTCAAGAAACAGCAATGAGGGCAGTGTGGATGGGGCAGAATAAATGAGGGAAAGATTAGGAGGATATGGGGTTAAAGAGGTGGCAGTGAGCCAGACTGTAAAGGGCCATGGGGCCCTTGGTGAGAACTTTGGCTTTTACTCTGAGTTAAGACAGTCACAGAGAGTTTTGAGTGAAGAAGGGACATGGCCTCATTTAGGATTAAATGATCTTTCTGACTACTGTGAAGAGAACAGATCATAAAGAGGCAAGGCTTTAAAGAGGGAAGCCAGTTAATAGGTCATTTGTCCAAGCAAGAGATGTTGGTATTTTGGACTTGGGTAGTAATGGTGGGAGTGGTAAGAAGTAGTCAGATTGTGGATGTATCTAAAGATAGAGCCAAAATTCCCTGATGGATTAGATGTGGAGTGTGAGAAGAAGAGGGGAGTCAGGCATGACTCTAAAATTTTTCAGCCAAACAACTATTTCCTGAGATAAGGAAGGCTGGGGAGGAGTAGATTGTGGAGGTGAGGGCAATACCAGGAACTAAGTTTGGGTTATGTTAAGCTTTAGGTATCTATTGGCCATTCTAGTGGAAATGTCAACTAAGCAATTAGATATGTACCTCTGGAGTTCATGAGACAGGTAAACAAGAGAGATACAGATTTGGGAGTCATCTGCATATAAATGATATTTAATTTAGAGCCATGAAGATAGATGACTTCACCTAGAGAGTGACTGTAGAAAGAACAGAGGAGGGGAAGGGGAAGTTGAGAACAGTCTTGGAGTGTCCCAAAGACTTAGAGGCCAGGAAGAGAAAGAGCCAACAAAAGAGACTAAAAAGGCATGGTCAGTGAAGAACGTATATCCAAAGTCTCCCTGTTTTTCAGACCTATCACTAAGGCCACTTCCTCTAGGACCCTTTCTTAAAGACTTGAGAAAAAAGTGCTCCCTCCCTTCTTTGAAATTTACACTCTATTAGCTTCCTTAGAGCAATGGAAAAAATTGAAGGGGGATGGTAAGCAATCTGATTTAGTATCCCATTAGTCTCTGAGTTCTCTAAGATCAAGGCCCCCTCCCTAGTCAGGCCAGATGCCTTTGCAGGGATTTGCATTTTGCTTTCACAATTTTTACCACATGTACCACCCACCATATTATTTACTTAATATAGTTTTTAAAAAATAGATACACTTTTTAAGATTACCTAAATTAGTCTTATCCTAAGCAGCAATATCTGTGAGTTCATGGGTTCAATGCGTTAGTTATATTTTAATACATATTACCTTAGACACATAATAATTACAATAAAAATGCTCAGTTGTGTCCCATACCCTTATGTGCCAAAACATGGAATTCACTCAACACTTTGAGAAATGTAAAAGTCCCAACACCAGGTCCACCATATGCCAACTGTGTGGTCTCCATTTCCCCACCTGACAAATGGAGATAATGATAACTGCTTCACCTGATTTTATCTACCTGGCCTCCCCTTCTCTTCTCTTGTTCCTTTTCTCACTCTGGTTCTATAGTACTATTTTGCTCTTTCTCCCTCCCCATCCCCCATCCTTCTCTTCCTCCAACTTTTTTGTTTGTGTCCTTCTCTCTGTGTTGCTAACCACCTCTTCTTTTCCTTTTTCTGTTTCTGTCTCTCTCATTCCTTCTCTGTAAGGACCATCAACAATGAAGTCTACATTGCAGAAGTCAAAGAGAAGCACCAGGCAAAGAAAATCTATGAGAAAGCCGATCAGCAGGGAAAGACAGTTGCTCATGTAGACATCAGGTAAGGCTTCATCCAGTCTGAAATGTGACCAATTTCATCTTAGCTGTGCGATCAGGAACTTACACATGTTTTCCCAGGGCCTCAGTTCCTACCTCTGTAAAATGGAGATAATGACCTCTACTTCATAAGATTACATGAAGATGATGTAAGTTAATATCCAAACTTGTAAGAAAGTAGGTATTCAATAAATGGGAGTTTACATCACCATTTCCACTTTCCTCCTCCTAGCAGGATGTGGCTTATTTAAGAACTGGCACTTTCTGGGGCACCTGGGTGGCTCAGTCGTTAAGCATCTGCCTTTGGCTCAGGTCATGATCCCAGGGTCCTAGGATTGAGCTTCGCATCAAGCTCCCTGCTCCGTGGGAAGCCTGCTTCTCCCTCTCCCACTCCCCCTTCTTGTGTTCCTGCTCTTGCTGTCTCTCGCTCTCTGTCTGTCAAATAAATAAATAAAATCTTAAAAAAAAAAGAACTGGCACATTCTAGTAAGGTTATATTCAAGTAAGATTTTTCTAAATTGAATCCTGTTTCCTAACTGAGTTCCATTCTACTGGCAGAAATATAAAGTCTTCCTTCAGTGTTTCCTCTCAGCTTCCAAAAAAGTTTCATCAAACACATAAACTTTAGGTTTGGCTACTGCACACTGAGGAATTAATGACATATAAACAAGTTTACTCTAAAGCATGGGGAGAGGATGGGTGTGAAGGACTATTTGATGGGAAAGAGGCATTGTGTGTAAATGAAAAACAATTTTCATAAAACAAAACATTAGCCATTTATTGTTCTATTCTACATTTAGATTTTCACCCACAGAGTTTCTTTATGTGTAAGCTGTCTGTGGATCAATTTCTCAGGCACAATATTTAGGAGTGTGAATGAGGGAGAGAGATTAATGAGCGGATGACAAGCTATGGGTAAGGGACTTAGTTGAACTGGAAGCCTGGTCAGGTCTGCTGGGGCCAGGGTGGGTATGGGCAGAACTAGATCATCTATCTGTTTTCTTCCCCCTTATGAGATCCCATCCCCTTTCCACACTCCTCCCTTTCATGTCCAGAGACTGGATATCAGACAAGTTTGGAATCTCTACTAGCCTGGCAGCAGGTACAGAGGTCACTTTTCCCCTGGTCTATCAGGGGCTGCTGCAGTGGCACCAGGGCCAGTACCTGCTGGTGGTTAGCCTGAGGCTTGGCCAATTGGTCACAAGGCTGAGTGTAGAGGTCACAGTGTCAGAAAGAATGGGCATTGGCTATATTCACATACCGTCTCTGAGGGCCAGCCGCCTGTACCAACACCCACAGAAGAATGTCGGCAGCACTATGTGTCAACCATCATATTGGCCTTCCCTAAATGGGAAACTGCACTTGGGATTCCTTTTAGTATCACTTCTGCCTTAACCTTACTGCCAAGTACCCTCTGCATTCATTGAGAAGGGGTAATGTTTGTACTTCAAAATACTTGTGTTATAAACTTGGTCTGACCCTTGCAAGCTGTGTGAAATTAACAAGTCCAATAACTTTCCAAATGCCAAGTACCCTCTGCATTCATTGAGAAGGGGTAATGTTTGTACTTCAAAATACTTGTGTTATAAACTTGGTCTGACCCTTGCAAGCTGTGTGAAATTAACAAGTCCAATAACTTTCCAAATTTCTCTTATGAAAAAATAAAATTTGCAGTAGGGGGTGCTTGTTGGGCTCCATAAAATCATGTGGTGATAAATACTGAAGTTGCAGAAGCCGACTTAACCAAACCTTGCAGAGGGCAATGGGAAGACAGTGTAAAGTGCAAGCTGCCCTTGAGGATACCATCTCAGGCTCTGTAGACCCAAGAGCTATCCCGACTGCCAACCTCGCTTTAAATTTCGTCTGCAGATGTTTGAAGGCCAGACTGGCTACATCAGAATCACTATGTGAGCTGTTAGAAATACAGATTCCTGGACCCCACCCTTCTGGATTCTGCTTCAGTAGGTTGGGGAGGGGCCCAGGAATCTATGTTTTTAACCCATTTGCAGGTGAATTTGATATCCAGCCAGATGGGAGAACCACTGAGCTGGCCTACCCACCTCCTCTGAGAGATGAATGGACAGGCACAGAGAAATCACTCATGCCATGTGGCCACCCTCACCAAAGCTGTTTAGCTTGGAGGCCTTGCCTCATTTGAGCCTGCTGGTCCAGAGGGGCAGGGTGGTATACATACGTAAAGGAGAGAGACAGCCACACAGGCCTGGGTTCCAATCCCAGCTTTGACCTTCTTGTAAGGTGGGACCCAAGGCAAATCTTGTAATTGCTCTACTTCACTTTTCCTGCCAGTACAATGGGGAGATGCCATCTATAGCCCAGGACCATTGTGAGAATTTGAGAAAATTCCTTCTTACAAATCACTGGTGCAGTCTCATGAAGATGTGATGATAACTGTAATTGTTTGAGCACTTACTAAGAACCAAGTACGGTTCCAAATGCTTTACATAAATGGTCTCATTTAATCCCCACAATCACTGTCTATGAAATAAGAGCTATTATCATTCCCGTGCTATGGATGAGGAGACTGAGGCTTAGAGCGTGTGAATAACTTGTCCAAGGTCCCACAGGCAGCATCTGAGTCCTTGCAGGCTGCACTCTTAAGCCCTAAGCTATAAATGGCAGCTCCCTCCCCCTTCTCCTGAAAGGTTAAAACAGAGGGTAGAGCCAATCCTGTGGGGAAAAAACAGAACAAAGACCTCTCAAAGGAAGGAAGCCAAGGGAATGTATGTAAGCAGGCGCCTCAGAGAGTATGGGGGCTCAGTTTGCCCCTAAGCTTCCTGGCAGCTGTAGCAGGAAGGAGGGGGGAAGCAGAATTCCCAAGGTTCCATTTTCTGGAAAAAAGGAGGCACAGAGACATGTCTAAATGGACATTTGTCTTGGGTTGGAATTCCAGAAGAGTTGATCTTGTGGCCGGCTCGGCAAACATCCGGGACCAGAAAATCATCTGTGATTTCATGAGGCGCTAAAAGCCTTATTCTCACACGTGATTCTGAGAGTCAGAAGGCAGAGGGGGAAGAAAACACATAAAATTCTATCCCAGAGGAGAACCTTGCTAGGCTGCAACTTCCCACAGCAGTAAGGGGCATGGGAGGGGACCTAGGCCCTGTTTCTGTGTTTGTCTCTCTCCACAGCACACACCACACAGCCTCTGTGGGAGGAGACGCAGGTCCCTGGTCTACCTGGGGACATGACACTCCTCCAGAGACTGGGCCCAGGGATGGAGGGCACGTGAGCCAGGCTGGTGTTGTGGGTGAGGGTCAGACTTCCAGAGCCTGGGAGCTGTGGGGAGGGCTGGGTCTGTCAGCCTGGGCCTGCAGGAAGAGGCAGAACAGGAGGAGCTAGTTGTGGGATTTGGAGAGGATTATAGCACTGGGGCAAGTGGAAGGGTGTTGTAAGCAGGAGGAGCAGCAGGTGGTGCAGGGTTTGCTTTTCCCCATGCTCAGATATTGCCCCTTTTGCTGTCCGCTTTCCTGGATTTCTGCTTGGTGAGCCTTCCATGCCACCCATCTCAACCCTCCCCACCCACACAGGTGAGGCTGACTTGCCCCCATCCACCAGGATTGAGAAGGGAGAGACCTGTGTCTGAATCACCTTCTGCCCAACACTGCAAGACCAGTCTGCCTTCTCCAGCTCAGGCATCTTGGCCCACTTTGTGGTCCAGTACGATGTAGTCATGGAGGGCATCACTGGAGACGTGCAGGTGAGGGAGCCAGGGGAATGGAAAGAGTCAGACAGGCCTGGCCAGTAATCTGGCTTCTGCAAGTTGCTCATCTGGTTTTCCCTAGAGATCAGTGAGGACGAGTGAACACGGACAGAATGTAGTATAGGGACACATGACTTCACACCATAGGAGACACATGTGCTTCCTCTAAGTGTTAGAGACCTGGAACTGTATAAATTGAATAAAACTCCAAATGAACCCATTCCTTTTTTTTTTTTTTTAAGATTCTATTTATTTGAGTGAGAGAGAGAGAGCACGCAGGAGCAGGGCAGGGGGAGGGGGAGGGGCAGAGGGAGAAGCAGACTCCCCACCGAGCAGGGAGCCCCCCACACAGGGCTCCATCCCAGGACCCTGGGATCATGACCTGAGCTGAAGGCAGATGCTTAACCCACCGAGCCACCCAGGCACTCTGAAGTGTATCCATTCCTAATTGAATCGAGTTATAGCCCACTCTTAACCAGTCCTTTTGGAAAGTGAACCATTGGCCCGTAATTGGTCTCTCACACTCATGGGGCTCTCACAATTTCTGCAGCTCTGATGCTCTCATGTTCCCTCACACTTTCTTGCCGTCTCTAAGTTTTAAGAATTCTTTTTGCCTCACCTGAGCCATCGGCCTAAACAGGGAGCCCTTAATTCTGAGCTCACACATTCGTGAAGAATATGCAGAGATCCCATGCTCTGCCAGAGGGTTAGAGCACGGATCCAAGACCCTTGGCTTGACAACAACGATTGCATGGCAGCCTGAGATGTCTGCTCCCAGCCTTCCTTTCCTGCCATACCTCTCACCACCTGCAGCACACAAACCACCCTCTGGCTGCCCCACACCACACCACACCACACCACACCACACCACACCACACCACACCACACCACACCATACAACACCACACCACATGCCTTTCTTCAAAAACACCTGAATTTGCCACCCATTTGTTTCTGAGCATTTGCTCATACTATCTGCTTGCCCTGGGAATGTCTTCTCCCTCTTTTCTCCACTTGTCCTCGTCCTTGAAGACCTAGCTCAAGTGCCACCTCTCTGATGACCCCAGCCCACGGACAATTCCTCTGTCTGCTCTGGGCTAATATAGTGCTTTGGTAACACCTCTTCCCATGCACATATTTACTCATTCATTCATACGTGGATACATCACCACCAAGCAGAGCTACTCTAGCCCAGTCCTGTCCTCATTGACTCTGGGATCTCAGAAATGAGGTGGACACAACCCCTAGTCTTCCTTTGGAACATCCCAGTCCCTAAGCAGCCGGATACACAGAGCTTCGGCAGTCATAAACAGTTCTAAATGCTGCGTATAAATCTGTAATGGGTTATGTGCAGATACCGCTGAGGAGGGTTCCAGGAAAGCCTTCCTAAAGGAGTTGGCCTTTAAATTAGCCTGGGAAAATATGAATAGATTCTACCTCTGCCTGGATCGATAGTGTGAAGGGAATAGCATGCAGAGAGAGTGGGGGACAGTATGTGCAGAGGCACAGAGGTATGGTACAGCCTGTTGTGTAGGGGGAATAAAATAATTCTCTCTCAGAATAGGAGCTGAGGGTACCCTGCCAGTAGGTGGCAGCAGGGGCCTTAACCTGGTGTTCAATCATGTGGGTGTGTAAATTGAGGTATTTGTCGGCTTCCTATTCTTTACCTTTTTGACCATTGCCTGGAGCAGAACTATAATTAGAACAGATGTAATTAGGCACTAAATAGCAAGACAGATACTCCCATTTACTGTGTGCCCTGACTCCTGCATCCCCTACCAAGAACCCCTCAATTGACCTCCCATTCCTGCTTGAGTATGCCCATCTTTCAAAATCCAGCACATTCACCCCTTCATTCACTCAGTTGGGACTCCGTACGTACCTAATCTGCTTCATGCCCACTGCTGGCTGATGCTGGGAACCCTGAAGTGCATCACACACAGATCCTATTCACTGTCTCTGGGTGAAACAGACAGACACACACACACACACACACACACACACACACAAGATGAGAAGTGCTCTTCCAGTGACAACACAAGCTGGGATGGATGCCATCGCGAGGGAAGAAGGTGGTCAAGCAGGGCTCCCCGGCCGAAGTAAAGACCGACCTGGGTTAAAGAATACAAAACCGTGTACCAAGTTGGGAGAGGGGCTGTGGAAAGGGAAAGGCATTCTAGCCAACCGGGGGCTGCCTGATACAGGGAATAAAGGCTGGAAATACCCAGGGGTGTTTAGGGAGCCTCAAGTAGGTTGGAGTTCCTGGAGCATTGATTTGAGGCACAAGAAACGGTAAGAGGTGAGACCGAAGGCTACGAGTGCTGCAGGGGCATGATAAGGAACATGGAATATGTCTTGAAGGTGACAAGGGAGCCATGAGAGGGAATAACATTATGGGGTTTGAGTTTAGAAAGACCCGACTGAGCAGCTGCTGCAAAGATGCATGGATGGGAGGGGCCACAATAGAAGCAGCAGAACCAAAGAGAAAGAAGTCTTGAATCTGGGTTTTGTTAGTTTGGGATGGAGAGGAAGGGTGGGCCTGAGATATATCCAGCAGATTAAACCAGAAGGAATCTGTGGCTGGTTGGATGTGGGGAGTGAGGGGCACAGGAAGATTCAAGGGTGACACCAAGGTTTGTATCTGGAGTGACCATGTGGATGATAGGGTCTGTAAATGACAAAGGCACACAAGGGCAGGATGGGGGAAATATATGAATTTATTGTTTGGGCAAAATACATTGGAGGCATCTTCAGACACCCAAGGGAATGGGTCCAACGGTGATCAGGTATGCAGTTGTGGAGGGGAAAGAGTGGAGAGCATTGGATTGGAGAAAGAGGTATTGGGTCATCATGGAGATTCAGGGACTGAAAATACGAGAGCTAGGGAAGTGACCCAGGGAGAATGTGTTGAGCCAGAAGAGCAGATCCAGGATGGCAATTGCTAAGGCACAGCTTCCCAGTCCAGCAGCCATTGATCTCCTCAGCTCTCTGGGTATCCAGCCCCACCAGCTGCCAGCAGTCTGCTCAGAGCTCTATATCCCCACCATTTCCCTCCATTGTGCTACACAAGCATAATCATTTTCTTTGCATGCCACGACTGAAAAAAATTTATCAGGAAGCACTGCTTAAGGGACGGGGGAGAAAATGGAGCTCAAGTAAGAGGCTGAATCAAATGGGCCAGAAATCTGGTAGGAGAATAAGGAGAGTTTGCCATCTCTGATTCCCAGGACAGAAGATTCTTCTTGGGACCAAAAGTGATTGCCAGTTGTGAAATACATCAGGGAGCTGCAGTCCAATAAGAATCAAAATACACCCATGGAGTTTGGAAACCAACTAGTTATTGTTGCCTTTAGTGAGAGAAGAGTCAGTGTGTGGTGGGGGCTGAAGCCAGTCTGTGGTGTGGAGAGGAATAAGCTGGAGGTGGGCAGACCACTGTAGGTGATGATTTCATTACCTTGGCATGCTGCAGGGAGGAGAGAAGATGGTTTGAAGTTTTGATGGGATTGGGATCAATGGGGACTGTCTTAGTGGATGGAAGAGACACAACACTTTCCGCATCCTAAAGAAGACCCAGTAGCATGTGTGGGGCAGGTTGGAGAGAAGGGTCTGACTGGTGGAGGAGGTGCCGGAGGCTGGGAGTGCATGGGGTCCAGGACAGGACTGTCTGGTCCTTAATAGAGGAAGAGGTGTATGGGTGTGTGAACCCTGTGCAAGGGTGGCATGGGCAGTCCAAGGGACATGGCCTGGTGCCCTTAATTTTCTTCATTAGGAAGGAAAGGAAACATTTCCTGCCAAGTGAGGTGGCATGGCAGCTGAGGGGAGCGTGAGAGTTTGGTGCCCTGGGTCATGCTTCTGGCTTATAAGATGTGAGGTGTGAGGCCACCATGAGGAGATAAGAATGTGATTTTTCTGGAAACACTCACCTGCCCAGGTTATGGGAGGAATAGGAGGGCAGCTGGTCTCTGCCTTGGTTGGGCCTGGGCAGTTGCAAGATGGACGACCCAGGCCTTTGAGAACTGCTGTAGAGTGCCAGGGGAAAGTGGAGACAGAGCCCCCATATGCACTTGTGAATTAATTCAAAGGCTGGAGTGGAAGGAAAGAGCAAGATGTCCTCCTTTATCCTCCTTTCCCCCTGAGAGAGGAGGAGATAGTGTGTTCAGCCTTGCCATTCAGAGAGCTCCTGAATGGCAGAGAGGAGAATAAAGCTGGCTGTCCCAAGGCAGGGCTTACTTCAGGCTACTGAGCAGCATAGACCCTCCGCAAGCCCATACTTCCCTAGGCTGAGCTGACACTGGTCCTGGGGGCCCTCCCAGCTCCCCCCTCCACTTCCCTTAGCTGTTCCAGCCCCCAGGCTCTGCAGAGGGGAGATGGAGTGGGGGAAGGGGGTCAGCAGCCAATCACATCCCTGGCAGGCCAAGGCATCTGCACCTGGTCTAACCAATCCCCTCTGAACAAACAGCTCACTCAGCCTCTGCTCCCTCCTTCCCTGCTTACTCTGCCCAGCAACAGCAGAAAGGAGGTTTAAGGAGGAGAGGGAAGCCCTGCAAACTCCCAGCCCCTGGCAGCAATGGAGCTGGGCCCCTGGCTCACTCTATAGAGGGAGGTTAAAACAATACTTACAGTTCCTGGAGCCCAGGCAAAATGTCCCCAGGGGCCCTCAAGACTGTGCAAGTCAGCTCTCATGGACAGGAACTCACATATTACAGAGATCCTGATCCTTGGAGCCTTGGGCCACAAGCCAGTCTCATTCACTCCACAGCTCTGGGGCAGGCCCTGGGCTGACAGCCTGAACAGCAGAGACACAGTTCTGGTGGAGGAGATGGACATTGAAACAAACAATCGCACAGATGCCTAATTTAACTAGAAACAGAGGCAGGGCCTAGGGAGGAAAAAGGCAGGGTGTTATGTTGGAGAACAAGAGGGGACCTGAGTTAGACTGCCTTTCACAGTTCTTGTTGGTTTCACTTCTTTTTGTCCAGATTTACGAGGGCTATTTTATTCATTACTTTGCCCCCATAGCCCTCCCACCTGTCAAGAAAAACGTGGTATTCCTTATTGACATGAGCGGCTGGCTCTAAGTTTGGCACCACGATGAAGCAGGTAGCAAGGACCCAGCAGACCTGTCATAGTTCTTGTTTTAGAAGGCTCGGAAAGCAGAGAGTATGGGAACAGTGGTCCCCTGGGACCAGAGACTCTACCTCCCTTCACCCTGGGATCTTATAGGCCGAGGCCTACCTTAGGGTCCTGGTAACCTTGCACATCAGGAGCCATGTAGACCCGAAACCACAGAATACTGGGAACATTGAAACACTGGACAATGGGACTGTAACCATCAAGACCCTTAATGACAAAACTTCAGATCGCCAAGGGGCCCAGAGTCATAGAACCTGCAAGCTGGAGAACTCTGGTGTCATAAAACCTGAGTCAACAAATAAAAAGAAAATCATAGTCAATTTAGACTCTGAACCTTCCAGAGGCCACAGGTTTGTTTTGTGCTGGTTTGTTTATTTTACTTCAAAGCCAGAAAAATACAGTGCACTGGTATTGTAGTGCGTGCTTAGAAACTACAGAGTCCTGGGTCCATCTAGATCTAAATATTGTAGCCCTTCTACCAGAGTACCCTTAGAACAGAATACTGGAGCCATAGGCCAAAGAGATTTTGAGTTTAGAACCTGAATCCATAAAGTTCTGGAAGCAGTATTTTGAACTCCAATACTCTGGGACTCTAGAATTATAAAATTCAAGTGACCTGGAGCAGTATAGTCTATGTGCCTTGAAGTTCTGAACCATAGAGCCCATGGGACCTAAGGCTACTAACTTGTATTTTAGGGTGTAACCAAACCGGGGGAAGGGAAATATTGAGAGCTGTCTTTTGCAGTCTTAAGTGTAGGGGAAAGGATATACCCAACTCCAAACTTTTCTAGCCTTTCCATCTCAACTAAGGTCAGGAAAAAGCTGAGGAGCACTTGTGGAGGTCATAGTTCAGGGGCATAGGTGCCCTAAAAGACTGAGACCTGAGCATCGAACTATGAGATGCTTCTCCTTCCCCCACACAGTATCACCACATGCACTGCATTCCTGTATAACAACAGGAGATTACAGCTGACAGAACTGGAAACCTAGACTCTTTAAGAAAGAATATCCCGAGAAACCCAAGACAATGGAGGAGTCAAAAACAAGGACCCTAAAAGAAATTTTTGCCTCTGACACATGCAACTGTAGCAACTAGCAAGCACAACCTAATTCCTAGCCAGATAAACATAGAATCTCCCACTAAAGACCTATTTACCTCAGGTCTTTTTACGTGATACATCATGTCTGCTTTCACCAAAAACTTACAAGCCATGCTAAAATGAAAAAACACAGTCCAAAAAGATGAATCAACCATCAGAACCACACTGATATGGCAGAGAAATTATTAGACCTGGAATTTTAAATGGCCATGACTAATATGCTACGGGCTCTAATGGGAAAAGTGGATAACATGCAAGAACAGACAGGTAATGCAAACAGAGATGGATACCCTGAGAAAAGCAAAAGTAAATGCTAGAAATATAAAACACTGTAACAGGAATGAAAAATGCCTTTGGTGTGGGCTCGTTAGGAGACTGAACATGGACAAAGAACAAGTCAATAAGCTTGAGGATGTGTTAATAGGAACTTCCCAAACTGAAAAGCAAAGAGAATAAAGAATGTAAAACAAAATAAGACAAAAGAGAATATCTAAGAACTGTGTACAATTACAAAAGTACAACACATATGTGTAATGGGAACACCAGAAGGAGAAGAAAGAAAATAACAGAAGAAATATTTGAAGGAATACTGGGTACAGATTTTCCAAAATAAATGACAGTCACTAAACCACAGGTCTAGGAAGCTCAGAGAACACCATGCAGGATAAATACCAAAAAGATCTGCACATAGGCATATCCTATTCAAACTGCAGAAAATCAAAGGAAACGTTCTAAAAAAGAAAAAAAAAGCCCATGGAGAAGATCACCTTACTTATACAGGAACAAGAATAAGAATTACCTTGGACTTCTCTTGAGAAACCATGCAACCAAAAAAAAAAAAAAAAAAAAAGAGTGAACTGAAATATTTAACGTGTGGAAGAACAACAAAACAAAGCAAACAAACAAACAAAAAAACCCCAAAAACTACCAGCCTAAAATTCTGTATACAGCAAAATTGTCTTTCCAACGTGAAAGAGATAGAAAGACTATTAGGCAAACAAAAATTGAGGGAATTGTTGCTGGTAGACCTGCCTTGCACAGGCAAATGTGAAAAAAAGTTTTCAGAGAGAAGGGAAGTGGTGTAGTTCAGATATTTGGGTCTACATAAAGAAAGAAAGAGTGTTAGGGAAGGAATGAATTAAGGTAAAATGAACTCTTTTCTTTTTTAATTAATTGTTCTAACAAAAACTGTTCAAAATAATAACAGAAATAATGTGTTCAGTGAATACAGCTTATTGATAATTGAAATTAATGACTGCAATGTTATATAAGAGACAGGAGGGGTGGATTGGGAATATTCTGTCATGAGGTACTTGTACTACACATGAAGCTATAGTGTTTTTTGAAAGCGGACTTGGATTAGTTGTAAAAGCATATTGCACACTCTAGGGAAACCACTAAGAAAAATAATTTGAAACCATAATGGCTCTGCTAAAAGACAAGAGAAAATGGGATCATATAAAACACTCAGTTAAAACCACAGAAGACAGAAAAAGAGTAGAAGACCGAAAAAAAGGAGGAAGGAAGGAAGGACGGAAGGACGGAAGGAAGGAAGGAAGGAAAAGAAAAGAAAAACAAGGGCAGCAAGTAGAAAAGGGTTAAAAACATGGCAAATATTATTGTACCTATAACAGTGATCACTTTAACTGTGAATGGTCTAAATACACCTATTAAAAGACAGAGACTCTCAGTGTTGATTAAAACCAAACAGAACCTAACAAAAACAAACAAACAAAAAAACCAGACCCAACGATGTGTTGTCTACAAGAAACCCATTTTAAATATAAAGACACAGACAGATTAAAAGTAGTGGGTATGGAAAAAAATAAAAGATACCATGCTGAACACTAATAAAAAAGCTGGAGCAGCTATATTAATTTCAGACAAAGTAGACTTTAGAGCATGTAAATTATCAGGGATAAAGAGATGCATTGTATAAAGGAACAAAAAGCAAATTTCCCTGACAGATAACACACTGCTTGATCTCTTGGTAGATATGGCATCGTTTGCATGGAGGATCTGATTCACAAGATCTATATTACTGTAAAGTGTTTCAAAGAAGCAAAAGACTTCCAGTGGCCCTTCAAATTATCTTCTCCATGAGGTGGAATGAAGAAAAGATCACCCATTTTGTGGAAGGTGCAGATGCTGGCAATAGGGAAGACCAGATCAACAGCTTATTAGAAGGATAAACTAAGGTATCTACCATCATTATTCCTGCAATCTGGCCAGTTAATACACAACGACTGCTTTCAGACTGAAAAAGAAATCTTATATAACTATAATTATATAATGGCTCTCCAAGAAGACATGACAATCCTTAATGTGTAATGCACCTAACAGTAGAACGTCAAAAGACATGAGGCAAACACTGATAGAAACTGCAAGGAGAAATAGATGAAACCGCTGTTATATAGTTAGAGACTTCAGCTCCCTTCTATCACAAATGGACAGATCCAGCAGGCACAAAATCAGTAAGGACATAGTTTAACTGAACAACACCATCAATCAGTTGGATCTAATTGACATCTACACAGTACCTCATCCAACAACAGCACAATACACAACCGTCTCAAGCTCACGTCAAACATTTGCCAAGGTAGACTCCATTGTGGGCCATAAAACACGCCTTAACAAATTTAAAAGAATATAAATCGTACAATAAATATATGCTCTCAGACCAAGTGGAATTAAACTAGAAATCAGTAACAGAAAGATAGCTGGAAAATCTCAGTAGATTAAACAACATACTTCTAAAAACATAATTTGTCTCTGGTTAACGGGAGATTCTCGGGAAGGGCCATCATGCTCTATGTTGCAGTCCTCTGAATGAAAACAAGAATGAATGGTTAAATCCTTAAAACCATACAACACTTAGGCCTTAGTACCTTGTATAGAAATAACCTTTCAGCCTTGAGCAAGACCTCAGCTCCCTATTCCAGAATGTGTGACCTGAGCTCATCCTGTGGCAGGAAAGACTCTGATCCACTTGAAAGCATTCAAGGCATCTTCTATCAGTTTAAGGTGTAGAGAAAGGTGGGCCACAAGTGGTATTCCTTGTGGTCTCTGAAATCTATAACAATATAAAATTTTGAAGGCATAATGTTTAACATCTCCAGAATATGGATTTGAGTCCCTGGTTCATCGGTGACTAGTTGTGTGACCCTGAGCAAGTCACTCCAACTCTCTGAGCCTCAGCGTTGTCACTGATAAAACGGGTATAATATCAGTACCTTTTTCATTGTGTTGCTATGACAATTAAATGAGCTGATGCATCTAAGCATTTGGCACAGTGCCTGGAACATAACAAGTGCCCCATAAGTGGTACCTAATTCTAGGACCTACATTCCGTATTCCCCGAACCTCCTATGTGCCCAGCCCTATGCTAGGTATTGTCATGGAGAAGGGAGCCAAAAGGAAGAAGCATTCGAAGCCCTGTTCTCAGAGGGCTCAACATCTCTGTGGAAAATGAAAATATTCTACGTATGACAGTCAGCAAACCATCTGGGACAGGGAAAAGCTGGGTACAAGGGGCGTGGGTCAAAGTAAGCAATCAAGGAAGGGCTGCTCAGAGAAGGAGCAGTGAAGATACGGATAAGTAAAGGGGAAGTGGGAAGGTCTGTTATCCAAGGGGCTCAACAAGAGCAAAGTTGTGGAGAAAAAAAAAAATGGAATCTGGGTTATCTGGGGGCTGGTGAGAAGACCCGCCTGGAAGAAATGGAAGATGAGGTAAAAGAACAGATTACATAGGGCAGAACTAAAGCATGCCAAAGTCGCTGAAAGGAAGTTATAAAGACCTAGAATCATAAAGCTCTTAAGCTTTAAGGTCCTGGAATCACTGAATCCTGGGTCATGCGGTCCAGGAACCATGGAACACACAGGATTCTAGCACCCTGAATGCACAGAGCTTGAACCTTCTAGACCACCACTGTCTAATAGAACTATCTTGATGATGGAAATGTTCTAAAGTTCTGAGGTGTCCCATACAGTAGCCACTGCTCTGCAATAACTCTCGTGTGGTTATTGGACACTTGAAATGTGGCTACTGAAAATAAAGAAACAGGATTTAACATTTTTTTCCTTTTAATTTTAACTAACTTACGTTTAAGTAGCTACATGTGGCTAGCAGTTACCATTGGACAGTGTAGGTCTAGACTTAGATCCATAGGGCCTATAGCATTTTGCCCTGAGAATTCTAGACTTCCGGAGTGCCAGAGTCCGAGAGCCTTAAAACCATACAGCACTTAGGCCTTAGTACCTTGTATAGACATAACCTTTCAGTCTTGAGCAAGACCTCCAGCCTTGGTCCATCTCCTTCACTTCATCCATATCCCACAGACTGAAAAGGCCACGAATGTGATCCTGGGTGACCTGCGGGTCAACGACCACTCCAACATCATCACCTTTTCTGACTCGGTTAGTGTCTAGAAAGCTGGAGGCTCCATCCAGGCTACCATCCAGAATATCCACAGCACCAAGGACTACCTGGGTCACATGGAAGCTGATGGTTGTAAGTGTTAGACCTACCCACTCAAATGGATGGGCTGTGGTAATGTGGGGAATTCCTTTTTATTTATTATTTATTATTTATTTATGTTTTCTGTTTTAGGTAGGCTCCACACTCAACGTGGGGCTCAAACTCGTGACCCTAAGATTAAGAATCATGTGCTCTACCGCCTGAGCCAGCCAGGTGTCCCAGATGTGGGGAACTCTTGAAATGCTCCCTTCATTCCCCCATCCACCTCACCTCTCACAATACCTGAAATATCACTATTATATTTTATCCAAATATGTCCCTTCATCCTTCTGGGTCCCTTTTCCTAGCAGAAAGGACATAGCACTATGTATTTTAGGGCACATTCTTCTTTGGCCCTGAGTTTCTTTAAAGCATATACTCAGAAGAATTTGCCAAAACTTTTTAAAATCAATAATCTACATATTTATTTCCAAGCATTTGGTCAAGCTGCCGTCCTGATTCTGGCTTTTGATCAGTCGTCTCTCGGAGAAGTACTGAAGTCTCCCCCACCCACCACCTCCTGTCAACTCAGCCCTTTCTTACCCTGTAGCATGGAGGTGGGGTTGCTATCATTGGGGAGCTGCCTGTCTGACTAGAGAATTAAGATATCCCCCCAAGAAACAGGCAAATCATAGTCTGAGACAGGGAATGATAAAAGCCAAGGACATGTGGGCCCCACTGTCAGATCTCAGGGAACCTGTGTGGGAGTGGGGGAGTTGGGAAGGATAAGTAGCAGAAACAGTCTGAGCAAAGATAAGGAGAAATGACTGAGCCTGAGAGGTTGGTGAGGTGCCCAGAGTGTCTGCAATGGGGATAGAAATAACGAGAAAAGATGGTCTCACAGTCAGCTTCCCAATTAGGGACCAACGTTCAACCAGCTCTGCTAAACCATAGCAATGCTAAACCACAGCAATCAGGAGACTGGACGGGGCCCCAGTGTGGGGAGGATTCCTCTCATCATCTTCCTGACAGATGGGGAGCCCACAGCCAGTGTGATGACCCCCAGGGTGATCCTCTCCAACATCTGTCAGGTGCTGGGCAACAGGGTGTCCCTTTTCAGTTTGGCCTCTGGGGATGAGGCTGACTTCCCATTGCTGTGTCACCTGCCCCTGGAGAACTAGGGAGCAGCCCGGTGCATGTATGAGGGCACTGATGCATCCCTACAGCTGGAGGACCTCTATGAGGAGGGCCTCTCCATGCCTCTGCTGGCAGACGTGCATCTGGACTGCCTGGGTGGCTTGGTTGGGGCCTCCCCTTGGGCCTTTCCCCCCAGTTATTCTGGGGGCTCAGAACTGGTGGTGGCAGGACAAGTGCAGGCAGGCAGGCAGGCAAGCAGGAACTGGGCATCCACCTGGCAGCCCGTGGCCCCAAGGGTCAGCTTCTTGTGGCCTGCCACAGTGAGGTGGCCACCAACAGCAGCCAGAAGAACTTTGGTGTCCCAGGGGAGCCAGCCTACTATGTAGCCCACTTCACTGGCTGCCTCTGGGCCTACATCACCATTGGAGAGTTGCTGAGGGGTGCTTCCCAGCCCGTGACACCACCACTCTCCACCTGCTGGCTGCCAAAGTCCTCAACCTGTCCCTTGAATACAACTTTGTCACACCTCTGACTTCACTGGTCATGGTGCAGCCCAAGGAGGCAAGTGGGAAGGCTAGGATACAGACTTCCACTGCAGCTGGACCAGGCACCATTATGCCCTCACCCACCAGCAGGCATGGCCTAGAGACAGGCACAGCCCAGTCAGCCTTGGTACCCAAGGTGTCTCCCAAATCAAGGCTTGTGAAACCAAGGTCCTATTTATCCTCAACGACTCCTGCTTCTACAGAAATTATGCCCAGTTCCAAGGAGTTGGAGCCGCTGGGTCAGAGCACTAAGTACCCTATCCACCCCAGCACACCCAAAGCCCCCAAATCCAGCACGACAGGATTCTGGACCTTTGGTTCAGCCAACTCTCAGAATAAAAACTGCTGCCTTTGGGCCCTCAAACTCTGGTGCCCTGTTGCTTACGAAGCCCAGCGCACCATCACACCAGAATCCTGGTACCCTATTACCCATGAATTCCAAGACACAAGTCCCACCTCTGAATCCTGGCACCCTATCCCAGCCCAAAGCTGGCATTATGAAACATGTTATTCCACTGCCCTCCGAACCTGGTGCTCCATCACAACCCAAACTGGGTGTTCTATCACACTCTCAACCTGGGGTACTCACATCACAGTCACCCAAAAGCTTGCCACAGCCCAAGCCTGGAGTCTCCACACTTCAGATCCTCAAATACCTACCACACACTAGACCAAATGTTCCTGCTCACACGACCCCAGACAATCTGTCACACCCTAACCCCAGGATCCTCTTACCTTAGACCCCTAAGATAATCCCATCACCTCTTAAATCTAGTACCCTACCTCCCCAAAATTACCCAAGCTTATCATTTTCCAAACCTAAGACCCCAATCCCCAATAAACCCAGAACCCCATTACCCCCCAGACCTGCCAGACCTATGCCCCCACCTCCTCAGGATCTAAGCACATTCACAAGCACAACCTCAAGTCCCGCAAGTCCCAGCAGTACCATGACCACCTCTGTCCTTGGAGAAGCCCTCCCTATTACCTTTGACTCCGCCTTGCCCTCTCAGCTGCCCCGAGAAAGCTCTGGCATCAGCATGACCTGCTGCTGGGGCCCCAAAGCACCAGGCAAATTCTGGGACTCTCTGTGTCAGAAGTCCCAACAGTGGGCCTACCGAGCAGCTCCAGGCCTGTGCCAGAAGGCAGCCCCCCAAACCTGCCAGTCTCGCTGCCTTCTGGCACCCCCCCTGAGGCAGTCAGCCTACTCCATCTCCCTGAGGAGCTAGAGCTGCTGTCTGAGTCAATGGTGGAGTCCATGATCATGGAGTCCTTGAATCCACCGGCTTTCTATACCTTCCTCACTCCTGATGAAGATGGTGAGTGCCATGGGCAAGAGGTCAAGCCATGCGGGGGAGGTATGAATGGAGAGCTCCAGGGATTGGGAGCGTACAAGGCTTCTGCAGAATCTAGTGATGACAGTTGCCTGATTGCTTGCTTTGAAACTTTGAATCAGCTACTTAACCTCTCTGGGCCTCAGTACATAAGCACAGAATTAGGGGAGGGAGGTTAAGACTGGGAAGGCTAAACAGAAACAATCTGGTCAAGCTGAGGTTTTGACATTTGCTTTGTCGGACAAGAGAATTGCTCATGCTTCCCAAGCAGGGTAGGGATACAGGGTTCTAAATGGAAGCACCACTGGGTAAGACAGGTCTGATTAGTTCTTTTGTGCTCTGTAAACCGCCCTGCTAACAGAGAGGGGTACACAAATTGGAAAAGATAATAGTTATTATCTTTAAATTGCCCAAAGACTGTGAAGTAATAACAGTTAACATTTTTTTAGTCCTTCCTATGTGCAGGTAGTCGTCTACATTTTGCACTTTCAGTCCCTCATTTAATACGCACACACACACACACACACAACCTGTTGACATCTGCATTTTACTCATGGGGGGAAACTGAAGTACAGAGAACTGAAGTAACTTATTCCATGTCACACAACTAGGAAGAGATTTGGACCTACATTAATTTGGTCGTAGACTGAATGTGCTCCACCACTCCTTTGTTCTGTCTTCCTAAGAAGAGTGACATTTCCTGGGAGACCTTATAGGACGGGATTAGAACCAGTTGGTGGTGGCAGTAAGTCACAGGGATACAAATCTGGGCATGAGATCCTTGACATGCCCCTCCACCACCCGCCAATATCCCATCCATCTTCAATTCTTGGCAATATTACCTCTGACATATTTGCCAAATGCACCCACTTCTCACCACCCCAACTGTCACTATCTTAGGGCAGATTACCATCGTGTCTACCCTAGAAAACCGGTCCAGTCTCCTCACTGGTCTCCCTGCTTCCTCTCTCAGGAGATTTTTTTTTTTTTTTTTTTTTGCCATTCTTCCCCAGCAGCAAAAGGATCGTTTAAAAAACAAAGATTACTTCATGTCCCTTTCTTACTTAGCCCCCCTAAAGGGTTTCCCATCACACCAGGAATGAAGTCCAAAGTTTTCTTTATAGCCTACAAGGCCCTGCGTGATCTGCCCTCTATCTCATACCCTTCTGACCTCACTTTCTCCCACTCACTCTCTGAACTCTAGCCCCCCTGGCCTCCTCTCTATTCACTAATGGGCCCTGCCTCAACCCCATCTCCACTCAGGGATCTCTCTCAAGCTATTCCCTCTGTTTGATAATCGCTCTGCCCTGCCCTGCCCCCTGTGTACCATCTTCATCTCTTGCATTGCCACTCAAATTCCAGATCACACCTTAGATCTCAGCTCAGATGTCCTTCCCACCCTCTCCCCAACCGCCCCAGACTTAATCAAATACCTGTAATTCCCTCAGTCACTTTATTATTTTTTTCTGGGGCTCCTGGCTGGTTCAGTCAGTAGAGCATGTGACCCTTGATCTCGGGGTTGTGAGTTCGAGCCCCATGTTGGGATGTAGAGATTACTTAAAAATAATACTGGGTGTTGTATGTAAGTGATGAATCACTGAATTCTATTCCTGAAACCAATATTGCACTGCATGTTAACTAACTAGAATTTAAATAAAAATTCGAAAAGAAAAAAAATAAAATTTTGTTTGAACTACTAAAAAAAATAAAACCTTAAAAAGAGAGAAAGTGAGCAAGTGAGAGAGAGAGAGAGAGACAGACAGACAGACAGACAGAGAGGGATATTCACAAAGACCCAGACACAGAAGCGGAGGAGACAAGAAACACAGTGATACATAGAGACACAAGGACACAGAGGTAACCAGGGAGACATAGGTCAACACCATAGTCCAAGACACCAAGGACTAAGAAGTACAAGCACAGAGACATGCTGACATGATGACTTACAGACACGGGATAGGGGATGAGAGGAGAAAACAGAGACACAGGACCACAGATCTACAAAAGCATAGAAACAGAGATGCTGCACACACCAAGACTTGGTAGCAAAGATCCAAGGACATGGGCACACGCAGAGGAGCACACTAAGAGTGGAACTGGAGCACAAACTTATATACTCAGAGATCCAGGGGCAAAAACGTGGGGAAGCAGACACCCAAACTGTGACAAACACCAGCTAAGACACAGGGGTTAGGCTAGGTAACAGAGAGACATAAAGACAGGCAAGCTGGAGGCCCAGATATAATGGAGACACTGTGACATAGGGACACAGGAATTTAGAAAGGGAGGGAGAGAAAGAGAGAGACAGAGAGAGAGAGAGATCCTAGAATAAGTAGACATGGGGATGTGAACCCACAAATACAGCCATATGGATACAAGCTAGAAATGGGAACAGATACACAGGAACATGTCTGGGAGGATCAAGATAGGAACAAAGAAACCTAGACACATAGAAACAGAGACACACAGAACATAAACAAATGGGCAGAGACACAGTGACAAGGAAATCTATCTAGAGAGGCGGGGAGGCAAAGGCACAGAATAAAAATAAACCCGGGGGTACCCAGAAATAGAAACACACAAATAGGCCACAAATGAAGAGCTGGGGACAGTGAATCAGACACAGGGACACAGAGAGTGGCTCAAAAATAAAAAGACATGAGTAGGAGAATACAAAGATGGCAGCAGTGTAGGGGAATGCTATGCTCACCTCGTCACACAACCAGAACTAGATAATTATCAAATCATCCTAAATACCCCAGAAATAGACCAGAAGACTGACAGAACAAACTCTGTAACTAAAGGGAGAAAAGAGGCCACATCGAAAAAGGTAAGGAAGTGGGGAGACATGGCTTAGGGGAGAAAAGAATCCTGGGTGCTGCAGAGGGGAGGGAGCTGTGGTCACAGAGAAGGGTAAGAATGAGGAGCACACAGGGGAATGCCCAAGGAGAATGCATCCCCAAAGCCATTGGCTTGAAAAACAAGAGTGGCTGAATTTCACGAGTTCTTGCAACCAAGGGGGCTTAAAGGCTGGAGTTTTAGAGGTCAGTGGGCTTGGCTGGAATAGACTTGGAGGGCACTGCGCTGCTCCCGGAGAGAAGGCAGGCAAAGGACCTGAAGGCAGACAGTGTGGAAACAGCAATCTGAAATCACCTGGGACACACAGTGGGAGAGTTTATTTGTTCTTCTCGTAGTGTGTCCCTGAGAGCCAGTATTTGTGGAGATGCTGCTCTGGGGACAAAGAAGCTGACTGGCACTATTTCCCTCCCCTGACCCACAGCATAAACAGGGAGCCACCTGGAGCAAGCAACACAGCGCCCACACTGGCTGCCTAACCTGCTTACACCAAGCCCCACACCCCTGTGCTCCGATGGGACTGCCCTTCTCAGTCAAGCTTGCTCCAGTCCCAGCGCAGAGGGCCCCTTGCCAGAAGACCAGGAGAAAACCATGCCCACACCACATCTCCCAACCAGAGAGTTCTGCAGGGCTTCAGTTCCAGTGGAGGCACTTTCAGGTCTCATCTAACAAGCAGACTAGAGCACACCTACTTAAAACTCACCACTTTCTGGCAAAGGACCAAACACTGCCCACTGCAGGCAGAGAGCCTCTGCAGACAACTACCCTGAAGGATAGAGCAACCAAAACACTCCTACAGAGTGCACACGACACACACCAGAGACACTCCCTGAAGTGCCAAGCCCTGGACACTACATGACCTCTTCTTCATAAAGCCATTGCTCTCAGGAGCAGGAAACATAACTGGCTATTCTCACACACAGACGAAGGCAGAGACCTAGACAAAATGTCACATGGAGGGATTCATCCCAAATGAAAGAATAAGATAAGGTCATGGCCAGAGATCTAAGCAAAACAGATATGAGTAACATGAGTGATGGAGAATTTAAACCAACAATCATAAGAATACTCCCTGGGCGTGAGAAAGAGTAGAAGATTTCAGGGAGGCCCTTACCACAGAGATAAAAGAGTTAAAAGCCAACCTGACAGAAATGAAAAAGGCAATAACTGAGATTCAAACCCGGCTGGATGGAATAACCACAAGGATGGAAGGAGCAGAGGCATGAATGAGTGATATAGAAGATAGAAGCTGAACAAAAGAGAGAAAGCCAAACTATGGATCATGAGGAAAGGCTTTGGGAACTCAGTGACTACATCCAACATAATAACATTCGTATCATAGGATATGAGTCCCAGAGTCCCAGAAGAGGAGTGAGAGAAAAGGGGACAGGGGGTTTATTTGAGAAAATAATAGCTAAAAACTTCCCTAATCTGGGGGCGAAAACAGCCATCCAGAACCAGGAGGCACAGAAAACTCCCATCAAAATCAACAAAAACAGGCCAACACTAAGACATATTGTAATTATATTTGAAAAATAGAGCGATAAATTAAAAATCTTAAAAGCAGCAAGACAAAAGAAGTCCTTAACCTATGAAGGAAGATACATAAGGCTAGGTGAGATTTCTCAACAGAAACTTGGCAAGCCAGAAGGGAGTGGCATAATATATTCAAAGTGCTGAATGGAAAAATCTGCAGCCAAGAATACTCTACAGCAAGGCTATCACTCAGAATAGAAGGAAAGATACAGAGTTGTCCGGACAAACAAAAACTAAAGGAGTTCATGACCACTAAAACAGCCCTGGAAGAAATATTAAAAGGACTCTTTGCAAAGGAGAGATGAACAGGGATAATGACAAGAAAGGATCAGAGAAAATCTCCAGAAAAGACAAAAACAAGTAATAAATTGGCAATAAGTACATACCCAGCAATAATTATTCTGAGCGTAAATGGACAAAACGCTCCAGTTAAAAGACATAGGGTGTCAGAATGGATAAACAACAACAACAACAACAACTGAGTCTCATCTATATACTTCCTACAGGAGACTCATTTCAGACCTAAAGACAGCTGCAGATTGAAAGTGAGGGGATGGAGAAACTTTTTTTTCACACAAAAGGATGTCAAATGAAAGCCAGCATACTGATTCTTGTATCAGACAAACTAGACTTTAAACCAGACTGCAGCAAGAGAAGAATGACGCGATTCATAATAAAGGGGACGATACAGCAAGAAGATCGGACAATTGTAAATATCTGTGCACCCAACATGGGAGCCCCAATAAAACAATTAATAACAAACATGAAGGACCTCATTGACAATAATACAATAATAGTAAGGGACTTTAACACCCCACTTACAGCAACGGACAGACCATCTAAGCAGAGAATCAATAAGGAAACAATAGCTTTGAATGACACACTGGACCAGAGGGACTTTAGAGATATATTCAGAACATTCCATCCTAAAACAGCAGAAGACACATTCTTTTCATGTGCACATGGAACATTCTCCAAAGTAGATCACATATTAGGTCACAAATCATGCCTCATCAAATACAAAAAGATTGAGATCATACCATGCACCTTTTCTGACCACAAAACTATGAAACTACAAGTCAACCACAAGGAAAAAAAAAATTGGAGAGATCACAAGTACATGGAGGTTAAGCAACGTGCTACTAACGAGTGAAAGGGTCAACCAGGAAATCAAAGAAATATGAAAATACATGGAAACAAATGAAAATGAAAACAAAATGGTGCAAATCCTTTGGGATGCAGCAAAAGTTGTAAGAGGGAAGTATATAGCAATACAGGCCTACATTAAGAGGCAAGAAAAATCTGAAATAAACAACCTAACCTTACACTTAAAGGAGCTAGAAAAATAACAACAAACAAAGCCTACAATCAGCCGAAGGAAGGAAATCATAAAGAGTAGAGCAGAAATAAATGACATAGAACCTAAAAACAACAAACAAACAAACAAACAAAAAACAATAGAACAGGTCAATGAAACCAGGAGCTGGTTCTTTGAAAAAATTAATAAAATTGGTAAACCCCTATCTAAACATAAAAAAGAAAGGATGAAAGGACCCCAATAAATAAAATCACAAATGAGAGAGGAGAAATGACAACCAACACCACAGAAATATGGACAATTATAAGAGAATATTATAAAAAAAAAAATATGCCAACAACCTGGGAAAAAAAATGGATAAATTCCTAGAAACATATAATCTACAAAAACTGAAACAGGAAGAAACAGAAAACTTGAACAGACTGATTACCAGCAAATAAATTGAATCAATAATAAAAAGTCTCCCAACAAACAAGAGTCCAGGACCACACGGCTTCACAGGGGAATTCTACCAAAGATTTAAAGAAGACTTAATACCTATTCTTCTCAAACAATTCCAAAAAACGGAAAAGGAAGGAAAACTTCCTCATTCGTTGTATGAAGTCAGCACTACCCTGATACCAAAACCAGACAAAGATTCCAGCAAAAAAGAGAACTACAGGGCAATATCCCTGATGAACACGGATGCAAAAATTCTCAAGAAAATACTGGCAAACCTAACCCAACAATACATTAAAAGAATCTTTCACCACGATCAAGTGGGACTTATTCCTGGGCTGCGAGCATGCTTCAATACTTGCAAATCAATCAATGCCATACACCACATTAATAAAAGAAAGGATAAGAACCATATGATCCTCTCAACAGATGCAGAGAAAGCATTTGACAAAGTAGTACATCCATTCATTATAAAAACCCTCAACCAACTAGGGTAGAGGGAACATAACCTAATAAAGGCCAAATACAAAAAACCCACAGCCACTGTGATCCTCAATGGGCAAAACCTGAGAGCTCCTCCTCTATAATCAGGAACAAGACAGGGATGTCCACTCTCACCACTGTTATTTGACATAGTATTGGAAGTCCTAGCCACAGCAATCAGACAACGAAAAGAAATAAAAAGCAACCAAACCAGCATGGAGGAAATACAACTTTCACTATTTGCAGATGACATGATACAATATGGAAAACCTGAGATGACATGATACAATATAGAAAACCTGAAAGACTCCATCAAAAAATTGCTAGAACGGATGCACAAATTCAGTAAAGTTGCAGGATGCAAAATCAACATACAGAACTTTGTTGCACTTCTATACGCCAGTATTGAAGGAGCACAAAGAGAAATCAAGGTATCAATCCCATTTACACTTGCAGGAAAAACCGTAAGATACCTAGCAATAAACCTAACTGAAGAGGCAAAAGACCTGTTCCCTGTAAACTCTAAGACATTGATGGGAGAGCTACGATGGCAGCATAGTAGGAGGACCCTAGACTTACCTCATCCTTTGAACACAGCTAGATAACTGTCAAATCATTCTGAATACCCAAGAAATCAACCTGAGGACTAATAGAACAGACTGCACCACTAGAGGGAGAGAAGAGGCCACATTGAGGGAGGTAGGAAATACAGAGATGTGGTTTGTGGGAGAAAGGGATCATGGGAGCTGCGGAGGGGAGGGTGCCCTGGCTGCAGAGAAGGGCAAGAGAGACTGGAGTGCACAGGGATACACACAAAGAGAACACTTCTCCAAAGCCATTGGCTGGGAAAACGAGAGGGGTTGATTTTCGTGAGTTTTTGCAACCAGCGGGACACAAAGACTGGAGTTCTAGAGGTCCCTGAGCTTGGCTGGGGTAGAGGCCTGAAGACACTGTCCTACTCCTGGAGACGAGGCAGGCAAGCAACCCCGGGACAGACTGTGCGATCTGAGGATCATCTAAGGTGCATGGGAGGGACTCTTTGTACTTTTTTGGAGCACATCTGCAAGAGATGGCATGGCCTCTCTGGGGACAAAGAACTGGTAGGCGCCACTTCCCTCCCCTGCCCTTCAGCATAGGTGCAGAGACACTTACTGAGGGCAGCAAACCCAGACACTGGCTGTTTAGCCTGCTTTGCTCCAAATCCCATGCCCCTGTGCTCTGGCGTGACTTCCCTTCTGGGTCACACCTGCATCAGTCCCAGCACTGCGACACCCTTCCCCAGAGGACCAGCACAGGTCCCCGCCATACCAGGTCCCTGAAGTTCGAAATTTTAAAAATCAGCAGGTGTGGCTCGGATAGAGCCCAAGGTGTGCTGCACTGCTCCAGGTAGGCAAGCAACCCAGAGACAGAAAGTGTGAAAACAGCGATCTGAAAAATTCTGGGATGCATGAGGGGAGATCATTTGCTCCTCTGAAAGTGCTTCCCTGAGAGCAGCAAAAACGGGCTCCCAGACTCCTGTCTCCGGGGACAAAGGAGCTGGCTGGCGCCACTTCTGTCTCACCCGTCAGCATAAACTAACTTCAGTAAACAACACAGTGCCAACACAGGCTGCCTTACCTGCTTCTACCAAGTCCTGCCTCCCTCTGCTCTGCTGGTACTACTGCTGTTCTTGGGCAAGTGTGCTTAAGGACCAGTTCGGTGGGCCACTTCCCCCAGAAGACCAGCAGAAACCCCTGCACGCAGGATGTCTACTGACCACAGAGTTCCGCAAAGGTTCAGTTCTAGGGGAAATAGTATCAGGTCCCTTTTAACAAGCAGACCAGAGCACACTTAGTTAAAACTCACCACATTCTGGCCAAGGTCCAAACGCTCCCCTCTGTAGGCAAGGAGAACCTCTGCAGACCACTGGCCTGAGGGATAGAGCAGCCAAAACACAGCATCAGACGGCACACAGCACACACCAGAGACACTTCCTGAAGCACCAGGCCCTGGACATTATATGAACCCTTCTTTGTAAAACCCTTACTTGCAGGAGCAGGAAACATAGTGGGCTTTTCTAACACGCAGAAGAAGACAGAAACTGAGACAAAATGCCAAGATGGAGGAATTCACCCCAAAAGAAAGAACAAGAAAAGGTCATGGCCAGGGATCTAAACGAAGCAGATATAAGTAATATACCTGATCCAAAACTTAAAGCAACAATCATAAGGGTACTAGCTGGGCTTGAGAAAAGCTTGGAAGACATCAGGGAGACCCTTACTGCAGACATAAAAGGGCTAAACACCAATCAGACCAAAATGAAAAAGGCAATAACTGAGATTCAAAACTGACTGGATGTAATGACCACAAGGATGGAAGAAACAGAGGAATGAATAAGTGATATAGAAGATAGAATTATGGAAAATAATAAAGCTGAACAAAAGAGAGAAAGACAAATTTTGGATCACAACAGTAGACTGAGGGAACTCAGTGACTCCATCAAATGTAGTAACATTCATATCATAGAAGTCCCAGAAGAAGAAGAGAAAGAAAAGCAGGCAGAAGTTTTATTTGAGGAAATAATAGCTGAAAACTTCCCTAATCTGGGGAAGGAAACAGACATTCAGTTCTGGGAGGCACAGAGAACTCCCAACAAAGTCCACAAAAGCAGGCCAATACCAAGACAATATTGTAGTGAAGTTTGCAAAATACAGTGATAAAGAAAAAAATCCAAAAAACAGCAAGACAAAAGAAATCCCTAACCTACAAGGGAAGACCCATACAGCTAGCAGTAGGTGTCTCCGCAGAAACTTGACAGGCCGGGAGGGAGTGGTATGATATATTCAACATGATGAATGGGAAAAATCTGCAGCTGAGAATTCTCTATCTAGCAAGGCTATCGTTCAGAATAGAAGGAGGTTTAAAGAGTTTCCCAGACAAACAAAAACTAAAGGAGATTGTGACCATTAAAGCAGCCCTGCCAGAAATATTAAAGGGGACTCTTTGAGTGGGAAGGGCAGACCAAAAGTGACAAAGACAAGAAAGGAACAGAGAAAATGTCCAGAAACAATGACAAAACAAGCAACAAAAAGGCACCAAATACATATGTATGAATAATTAGTCTGAATGTAAATGGACAAAACGCTCCAATCGAAAGACATAGAGTGTCAGAATGGATAGAAACCCAAGACCCATCTATGTGCTGCCTACCAGAGACTCATTGTAGACCTAAATCACACCTTCAGATTGAAAGTGAGGGGATGAAGAAATATTTATCATGCAAATGGAAATCCAAAGAAAGCCGGAGTAGCAATACTTATATCAGACAAACTAGATTTTAAACCAAAGACTGTAACAAGAGATGAAGAAGTGTGCTACATCATAGCAAAGGAGACTATCCATCAAGAAGATCTAACAATTATAAATATTTATGCCCCCAACTTGGGAGCACCCAAATATATAAAACAATTAATAACAAACATAAAGGAACTCATTGATAATAATACAATAATAGTAGGGGACTTTAACACCCCTACCCTTACAGCAATGGACAGATCATCTAAGCAGAGATCAACAAGGAAAGAATGGCTTTGAATGACACCCTGGACCAGATGGACTTAGCAGATATATTCAGGACATTTCATCCCACAACAGCAGAATACACATTCTTTTGGAGTGCACATGGAACGTTCTCCAGAATCGCTCACATATTGGGTCACGAATCAGGCCTCAACAAGTACAAAATGATCAAGATCCTACCATGCATCTTTTCTGACCACAACAGTATGAAACTTGAAGTCAACCAGAAGAAAACATTCGGAAAGACCACAAATAGGTGGAGGTTAAACAGCATGCTCCTAACCAGTGAATGGGCTAACCAGGAAATTAAAGAAGAAATTTTTAGAATGCATGGAAACAAATGAAAATCAAAACAGGACAGTTCAAAACCTTTGGGATGCAGCACAGGCGGTCATAAGAGGGAAGTATATAGCAATACAGGCCTACCTCAAGAAGCAAGAAAAATCTCAAATAAACAACCTAACCTTACACCTAAAGGAGCTGGAGAAAGAACAACAAATGAAGCCTAAAACCAGCAGAAGAAGGGAGATAATAAAGATTAGAGCAGAAATAAATGATGTAGAAACTAAAGAAACAGTAGAAGAGATCAATGCAACCAGGAGATGGTTCTTTGAAAAAATTAGTAAAATTGGTAAACCCCTACCTAGACTCATAAAAAAGAAAGGAGAAAGGACCCCAATAAATAAAATCACAAATGAGAGAGGAGAAATGAAAACCAACACCACAGAATTATAAGCAAGTATAAGAGGATACTGTGAAAAACAATATGACAACAAACTGGACAACCTGGAAGAAATGGATAAATTCCTAGAAATATATAAACTACCAAACTTGAAACTGGAAGAAATAGAAAACTCGAACAGGCCAATAACCAGCAAAGAAATTGAATCAGTAATAAAAAAATCTCCCAACAAACAAATGTCCAGGGCCAGAGAGCTTCATAAGAGAATTCTACTAAACGTGAAAAGAAGAGTTAATACCTATTCTTCTTCAACTATTCCAAAAAATAAAAATGGAAGAAAAACCTCCAAATACATTCTATGAGGTCAACATTACTCCAATTCCAAAACCAAAGACTCCAGCAAAAGAGAGAGAGAGAGAGAGAGAGAGAGAGAGAGAGAGAGAGAGAGAGAGAGAACTACAAGCCAATAACCCTGATGAACATGGATGTAAACAGTTCTCAAGAAAATACTAGCAAATTCACAGACCTCTACCTCTGAAACAAATAATACATTATATGTTAAAAAAAAAAAAAGAAGATACTAGGAAGGGGAAAATGAAGGGGGAGAAATCGGAGGGGGAGACGCAACATGAGAGACTATGGACTCTGAGAAACAAACTGAGGGTTCTAGAGGGGAGGGGGTGGGGGATGGGTTAGCCTGGTGATGGGTATTAAAGAGGGCACGTACTGAATGGAGCACTGGGTGTTACACGCAAACAATGAATCATGGAACACTACATCAAAAACTAATGATGTAATGTATGGTGATTAACATAAGTAAATAAATAAATAAATAAATAAATAAGAAAAAGAAAATACTGGCAAATTCAATCCCACGGTACATTAAAAGATTCATTCACCGGGATCAAGTGGGATTTATTCCTGGGCTGCAAGGACGGCTCAATATTTGCAAATCAATCAACGTGATACACCACATTAAAAAAGGAAAGGATAAGAACCATATGGTCCTGAGAGGGCGGAGCAAGATGGCAGAGGAATAGGAGACCTGGATTTCGTCTGGTCTCGGGAATTCAGCTGGATAGGGATCAAACCATTCTGAACACCTACGAACTCAACAGGAGATCGAAGAAAAGACTAGCAACAACTCTGAACAGAAAAGCGACCACTTTCTGGAAGGTAGGATGTGCAGAGAAGTGAATCCGAGGCGATATTCGGGAGGATAGATGGCGGGGGAGGGGGTCTCCGTCGGCCGCTTCTGGCAAGTGATAGAGCAGCGGAGCACAAAATCGGAACTTTTAGAAGTCAGCTCCGCTGAGGGACGTCGCTCCAGTGGCTAAGCGGGGGGTGGAACCCTCACGGGACAGTGCGGTCTCAGGACCCTCAGGGTCACAGAAAGACCGGGGGTGCCTGAGCGCGGCAGAGCTCTCAGGTATCAGAGCGGGGAAGCTGGCTGCAGAGACGGAGCCAGGCGCGGACTGTCAGCTTGGGGTTGCCATAAACTGTGATCGGCGACACAGTCAGGCCACTGCTCCTCCAACGGGGACCCAACAAGCAGCAGATCCGGGGAGACTCCCTTTCCTCCCCTGGGAGGAGCGGCGTGGGAGCACCCTGTAGGGATCTGCTGGGTTTGGAGACTCCACACCGAGTCGGGTGCCAGAGATAGAAATGCTCGGTCACAGGCCAGGTGAGCACGGAGTGTGGCCGGAGACTGGGGAGACGGGAGTGATTGACTGCTTTTCTCTGGGGGCGCACTGAGGAGTGGGGCCCCGAGTTCTCGGCTCCTCCGGGGCAGAGATTGGGAGGCTGCCATTTTCACTTCCATCCTCCAAAGCTGTACCGAAAGCATGCAGGGAACAAAAGCTCCCGAGAGCAAACCCAAGCAAATTACCTAGCCCGGACCAGGCAAGGGTGGGGTAATTCTGCCTCCGGCAAAGACATTTGGGAACCACGACAACAGGCCCCTCCCCCAGAAGATCAGCAAGAACAGCCAGCCAAGACCAAGTTTACCGATCAATGAGAACGGCAGAACTCCAGTGCTAGGGGAATACAGCACATAGAATTCATGGCTTTTTTACCATGATTCTTTAGTCTTTCAAAGTTAATTTTTTTTAATTTCTTTTTTGAATTTTTCTTTTTCCCTTTTTCAACCATCTTATCAATCCCTTTTTGAAAAAACATTTTTAGAGTCATATTCTATCCCTTCATCATAGTTCCCTTGTTTTTGGCATATATATGTATATATATATACACACACACACATATATATACATATATATATATAAGTTGTTCTCCCTTTAAAATTTTGAGATACAGTTTCTTCTAACAGATCAAAATATACACTAAATCTCTAGTGTATGGCTTTGTTCTAGTCTCCTGCCTGATCACATTCTCTCCCCCTTTTTTTTTCTTTTTTTAAAAATCCTCTTCTTTCTTTTTTCAAACAACTTCTTATCAATTCCTTTTATAAAATTTTTTATAATTTTCCATCTTTACAGTCATATTCCACCCCTTCATCGTATCAACCCTTATTTTTGTACATATATAAGTTTTTCTTTCTTTAAAATTTTGGGAGGCACTTTCTTCTGACAGACCAAAATACACCCAAAATCTAGTGTGTGGCACTGATCTATGCACCAGCCTGATCATATTTGATCATATTGGGTTTTTTTGTTTTGTTTTGTTTTGTTTTGTTTGTTTTTATCTTTTTCCTTTTTTTTTCTTTTTTCTTTCTTTCCCTTTCTTTTCCCCTGGTTTCAGGTCTTTTCTGATTTGTTTAGAGTATATTTTCTGGGGATGTTGTTACCCTGTTAGCATTTTGATCTCTTTTATCTATTCTCCTCTGGACAAAATGCCAATATGGAAAAAAATCACCTCAAGAAAAAGAACAAGAGGTAGTACCGACTGCCAGGGACCTACTCAATACAGACATTAGTACAATGTCGGACCTAGAGTTCAGAATCATGATTTTAAAGATACTAGCTGGGCTTGAAAAAAGCATGGAAGTTATTAGAGAAACCCTTTCTGGAGAAATAAAAGAACTAAAATCTAACCAAGTTGAAATCAAAAAGGCTATTAATGAGGTGCAATAAAAAATGGGGACACTAACTGCTAGGATAAATGAGGCAGAAGAGAGAATCCGTGATATAGAAGACCAAATGATGGAAAATAAAGAAGCTGAGAAAAAGAGAGATAAACAACTACTGGATCACGAGGGCAGAATTCGAGAGATAAGCGATACCATAAGACAAAACAACATTAGAATAGTTGGGATCCCAGAAGAAGAAGAAAGAGAGAGAGGGGCAGAAGGTATATTGGAGCAAATTAGAGCAGAAAACTTCCCTAATGTGGGGAAGGAAACGGGCATCAAAATCCAAGAGGCACAGAGAACCCCTCTCAAAATCAATAAAAATAGGTCAACACCCCGACATCTAATAGTAAAACTTACAAGTCTCAGAGACAAAGAGAAAATCCTGAAAGCAGCTCGGGAGAAGAGATATGTAACCTACAATGGTAGAAACATTAGATTGGCAACAGACCTATCCACAGAGACTTGGCAGGCCAGAAAGGACTGGCATGATATCTTCAGAGCACTAAATGAGAAAAATATGCAGCCAAGAATACTATATCCAGCTAGGCTGTCATTGAAAATACAAGGAGAGATAAAAGGCTTCCAGGACAAACAAAACCTAAAGGAATTTGCGAACACGAAACCAGCCCTACGAGAAATATTGAAAGGGGTCCTCTAAGCAAAGAGAGAGCCTAAAAGTAACATAGACCAGAAAGGAACACAGACAATATACAGTAACAGTCACCTTACAGGCAATACAATGGCACTATATTCATATCTTTCAATAGTTACCCTGAATGTAAATGGGCTGAATGCCCCAATCAAAAGACACAGGCTATCAGATTGGATTAAAAAACAAGACCCATCAATATGCTGACTGCAAGAGACTCATTTTAGACCCAAAGACACCCCCAGATTGAAAGTGAGGGGGTGGAAAACGATTTACCATGCTAATGGACACCAAAAGAAAGCTGGGGTGGCAATCCTTATATCAGATAAATTAGATTTTAAACGAAAGGCTGTAATAAGAGATGAGGAAGGACACTATATCCTACTGAAAGGGCCTATCCAACAAGAAGATCTAACAATTGTAAATATCTATGCCCCTAACATGGGAGCAGCCAATTATATAAGCCAATTAATAACAAAAGCAAAGAAACACATCGACAACAATACAATAATAGTGGGGGACTTTAACACGCCCCTGACTGAAATGGACAGATCATCTAAGCAAAAGATCAACAAGGAAATATAGACTTTAAATGACACACTGGACCAAATGGACTTCACAGATCTATTCAGAACATTCCATCCCAAAGCAACAGAATACACATTCTTCTCTAGTGCCCATGGAACATTCTCCAGAATAGATCACATCCTAGGACACAAATCAGGTCTCAACGGGTACCAAAAGATTGGGATCATTCCCTGCATATTTTCAGACCACAATGCTTTGAAACTAGAACTCAATCACAAGAGGAAAGTCGGAAAGAACTCAAATACATGGAGGCTAAAGAGCATCCTACTAAAGAATGAATGGGTCAGCCAGGAAATTAAAGAAGAATTAAAAAATTTCATGGATACAAATGAAAATGAAAACACAACTGTTCAAAATCTTTGGGATGCAGCAAAGGCAGTCCTAAGAGGAAAGTGTATAGCAATACAAGCCTTTCTCAAGAAACAAGAAAGGTCTCAAATACACAACCCAACGCTACACCTAAAGGAGCTAGAGAAAAAACAAAGCCTAAACCCAGCAGGAGAAGAGAAATAATAAAGATCAGACCAGAAATCAATGAACTAGAAACCAAAAGAACAGTAGAACAGATCCACAAAACTAGGAGCGGGTTCTTTGAAAGAATTACCAGGATTGATAAACCCCTGGCCGGACTTATCAAAAAGAAAAGAGAAATGATCCAAATCAACAAAATCATGAATGAAAGAGGAGAGATCACAACCAACACCAAAGAAATACAAACAATTATAAGAACATATCATGAGCAACTCTATGCCAGCAAATTAGATAATCTGGAAGAAATGGATGCATTCCTAGAGATGTATAAACTACCAAAACTGAACCAGGAAGAAATAGAAAATCTGCACAGACCTATAACCACTAAGGAAATTGAAGCAGTCATCAAAAATCTCCCAACAAACAAAAGCCCAGGGCCAGATGGCTTCCCAGGGGAATTCTACCAAACATTTAAAGAAGAATTAATACCTATTCTTCTGAAACTGTTCCAAAAAATAGAAATGGAAGGAAAACTTCCAAACTCGTTTTATGAGGCCACCATTACCTTGATCCCAAAACCAGACAAAGACCCCATCAAAAAGGAGAATTACAGACCGATGTCCTTGATGAACATGGATGCAAAAATTCTCACCAAAATACTAGCCAATAGGATCCAACAGTACATTAAAAGGATTATTCATCACGACCAAGTGGGATTTATTCCTGGGCTGCAAGGTTGGTTCAACATCTGTAAATCAATCAACGTGATACAATACATTAACAAAAGAAAGAACAAGAATCATATGATCCTCTCAATAGATGCATTAAAAGCATTTGACAAAGTACAGCATCCTTTCTTGATCAAAACTCTTCAGAGTATAGGGATAGAGGGTACATACCTCAATATCATAAAAGCCAACTATGAAAAACCTACAGCAAATATCATTCTAAATGGAGAAAATCTGAGAGCTTTCCCCCTAAGGTCAGGAATGCGGCAGGGATGTCCACTATGACCACTGCTATTCAACATAGTATTAGAAGTCCTAGCCACAGCAATCAGACAACAAAAAGAAACCAAAAGCATCCAAATTGGCAAAGAAGAAGTCAAACTCTCACTCTTTGCAGATGATATGATACTTTATGTGGAAAACCCAAAAGACTCCACCCCAAAACTGCTACAACTCATACAGGAATTCAGTAATGTGGCAGGATATAAAATCAATGCACAGAAATCAGTGGCATTCCTACACACCAACAACAAGACAGAGGGGAGAGAAATTAAGGAGTCGATCCCATTTACAATTGCACCCAAAACCAAAAGATACCTAGGAACAAATCTATCCGAAGAGGCAAAGGATCTGTACTCAGAAAACTATAAAATACTCATGAAAGTAATTAAGGAAGACACAAAGAAATGGAAAAACGTTCCATGCTCATGGATTGGAAGAACAAATGTTGTGAAGATGTCAATGCTACCTAGAGCAATCTACACATTCAATGCAATCCCCATCAAAATACCATCCACTTTTTTCAAAGAAATGGAACAAATAATCCTAAAATTTGTACGAAACCAGAAAAGACCCCGAATAGCCAGAGGAATGTTGAAAAAGAAAAGCAAAGCTGGCGGCATCACAATTCCGGACTTCCAGCTCTATTACAAAGCTGTCATCATCAAGACAGTATGGTACTGGCACAAAAACAGACACATAGATCAATGGAACAGAATCGAGAGCCCATAAATGGACCCTCAACTCTATGGTCAACTCATCTTCGACAAAGCAGGAAAGAATGTCCAGTGGAAAAAAGACAGTCTCGTCAACAAATGGTGTTGGGAAAATTGTATAGCCACATGCAGAAGAGTGAAACTGGACCATTTCCTCACACCACACACAAAAATACACTCAAAATGGTTGAAAGCCCTAAATGTGAGACAAGAGTCCATCAAAATCCTAAAGGAGAACACAGGCATCAACCTCTTCGACCTCAGCCGCAGCAACTTCTTCCTAGAAACATCGCGAAAGGCAAGGGAAGCAAGGGCAAAAATGAACTATTGGGATTTCATCAAGATAAAAAGCTTTTGCACAGCAAAAGAAACAGTCCACAAAACCAAAAGACAACCGACAGAATGGGAGAAGATATTTGCAAATGACATATCAGATAAAGGGCTAGTAATCAAAATCTATAAAGAACTTATCAGACTCAACACCCAAAGAACAAAGGATCCAATCAAGAAATGGGCAGAAGACATGATCAGACATTTTTCCAAAGAAGACATCCAAATGGCCAGCAGACACATGAAAAAGTGCTGAACATCGCTCCGCATCAGGGAAATCCAAATCAAAACCTCAATGAGATACCACCTCACACCAGTCAGAACGGCTAAAATTGACAAGTCAGGAAATGACAGATGTTGGCGGGGATGCAGAGAAAGTGGAACCCTCTTACACTGTTGGTGGGAATGCAAACTGGTGCAACCACTCTGGAAAACAGTATGGAGGTTCCTCAAACAGTTGAAAATAGAGCTACCATACGACCCAGCAATTGCACTACTGGGTATTTACCCCAAGGACACAAATGTAGGGATCCGAAGGGGTACATGCACCCCGATGTTTATAGCAGGAATGTCCACAATAGCCAAACTGTGGAAAGAGCCAAGATGTCCATCGACAGATGAATGGATAAAGAAGACGTGGTGTATATATATACACACACACAATGGAATATTATGCAGCCATCAAAAGGAATGAGATCTTGCCGTTTGCAACGATGTGGCTGGAACCGCAGAGTGTTATGCTGAGTGAAGTAAGTCAATCAGAGAAAGACATGTATCATATGACCTCACTGATAAGAGGAATTCTTAATCTCAGGAAAGGAACTGAGGGTTGCTGGAGTGGGGGTGGGGTGGGAGGGATGGGGTGGCTGCATGATAGACATTGGGGAGGTTATGTGCTATGGTGAGCGCTGTGAATTGTGCAAGACTTGAATCACAGATCTGTACCTCTGAAACAAATAATGCAATATATGTTAAGAAAGATAAAAAAGAAGATAGCAGGAGGGGAAGAATGAAGGCGGGAAATCGGAGGGGGAGACGAACCATGAGAGACGATGGACTCTGAAAAACAAACTGAGGGTTTTAGAGGGGAGGGGGGTGGGGGGATGGGTTAGCCTGGTGATGGGTATTAAAGAGGGCACATTCTGCGTGGAGCACTGGGTGTTATGCACAAACAATGACTCATGGAACACTACATCAAAAACTAATGATGTAATGTATGGTGATTAACATAACAATAAAAAAATTTAAAGAAAAAAAAAGAACCATATGGTCCTCTCAGTAGATGCAGAAAAAGTATCTGATAAAGTAGAACATCCATTCAGGATAAACACCATCAGTGGAGTAGAGGGAACATACCTGAACATACTAAAGGTCATATATGAAAAACCCGCAGCTAATATCATCCTCAGTGGGCAAAACCTGAGAGCTTTTCTTCTTCAGGAACAAGACAGGGATGTCTTGAAGTCAGGAACAAGACAGGGATGTCCACTCTCACCACTGTTTTATAACATAGTATTGGATGTCCTAGCCACAGCAATCGGACAACAAAAAGGAATAAAAGACGTCCAAATCGTCAAGAAAGAGGTAGAACTCGATATTTGCAAAAGACATGATACTCTATATCAAAAACCCAAAAGACTCCCCCCAACAATTGCTCGAACTGATGTATGAATTCAGTAAAGTCACAGGACACAAAAATCCACAAATGGAAATCTGTTGTGTTCTATACACCAATAATGAAGCAGCAGAGAGAGAAATCAAGGAATTGTCCCCATTTACAATTGCACCGAAAAGCATAAGATACCTAGGAATAAGCCTAACAGAACAGGTGAAAGACCTGCACTCTGAAAATTATAAAGAACAGATGACAGCAATTGAAGAGGACACAAAGAAATGGAAAGACTTCCCATGCAAACAATGAATCATGGAACACTACATCAAAAACTAATGTTGTGGGAGGGGGAAGAAAAGATGGCGGAGGAGCAGGGGACCCTATTTCAACTGGTCCCTGGAATTGAGCTGGATATCTTCCAGACCACTCTGAGCACCCACGAAATCAGCCTGAAATGTAAGAACATCTGGATCTCTACAAACAGAATATCACAGGGGGTTGGTTTCCAGGTACGAAGCGGGGAGCCGTGATTCCGCAGGCAGATATCTGAGGATAAAGGGCAGCGGGAGGGAGCCTGGCCATGGGGATCCCACACCACCAGTGAGCGACAGCCTCGCGCGCTGGGGAAGGGCACAGACTCGCAGACCGGTAGTGGCGGGGAAAGGACTTGATGGAAACCCGGAGCGGCGGGGTCCTGCGTGCGAACTGGGAGTGGCTGGCAGTTTTAGACGCACAAAGGGCAGAGACGTGCCCCGACCTGGAGGCAGGACTGGGAGCACTGCAGAGGGGTGCACAACCCAGGACACTGCAGTTTATAGCAGCACAGACAGAAACAGAGACAGTGTGGCCTGGAGAGCTCTCTGAACAACAGACTGCGATCTCTCTGCTCTGAGGCAGAGGGTTGGAAATGGTCTCTTCTGCTCTGACTCGCGGAAGAGATGTGGAAAGCCGCCACGGAAAGCTGCCAGAGAACAAAAGCCCCAAAAAACTGATTCCCACTGAGCCCATCCCCGGCCACAGGGGGGCAGGGCAACTCCACCCAAACAGGGTTGCCTGAGTAACAGCACGACAGGCCCCACCCCCAGAAGACAGGCTGGGAAAACAGGAGGACAGCAACCATAAGGTCCCTAGAAAACAGGTGCATCTTGCTTGGGTTCTGGTCAATAATTTGGACTCTATACATTCCCTCAACCACCCCTCAACGGAATGACTAGGAGGAGGAACCCCCAAAATAGAAAAGACTCAGAGATTATGACTTATGCCACAGATTTACATATGGATGCAGATATAACCAAGATGTCGGAGGTGGAATTCAGGCTAGCAATTGTGAAGACAATGGCTAGAATGGAGAAATCAATTAATGGCAACATAGAGTCTCTAAGGGCAGAAATGAAAGCTGAATTGGCAGAACTTAAAAATGCTATCAATGAGATCCAATACAATCTAGATAATCTAACAGCTAGGGTAAGTGAGGCAGGAGAACAAATAAGTGACATGGAAGACAATATAATAGATAAAAAGGGAAAAGAGGAGGCCAGGGGAAAACAACTCAGAATCCAGGAAAATAGAATCAGAGAAATAAGTGACACCATGAAGCGTTCCAATGTCAGAATAATTGGAATCCTGGAGGGAGTGGAGAGAGAGGACTAGAAGACGTATTTGAACAAATCATAGCTGAGAGCTTCCCTAATCTGGGGAATGAAACAAACATTCGCATCCTAGAGGCAGAGAGAACCCCTCCCAAGATAAAAAAAAAAAAAAAACAGGCCAACACCCCAGCATGTAATAGCAAAACTTGCAAATCACAGAACCAAGGAAAACATCTTAAGGGCAGTTAGGGGGAAAAGATTCCTTACGTCCAGAGGGAGGAACATCAGAATAACGTCAGACCTATCCACAGAGACCTGGCAAGCCAGAAAGACCTGGCAAGACATATTCAGGGTACTAAATGAGAAGAACATGCAGCCAAGAATACTTTATCCGGCAAGGCTGCCATCCATTTAGAATGGATGGAGAGATGCAGAGCTTCCAAGATCGGCAGAAACTGAAAGAATATGTGACCACTAAGCCGGCCCTGCAAGAAATATTAAGGGCAGTTCTATAAAAGGAGAAAGACCCCAAGAATGATATACAACAGAAATGTACAGGGACATTCTATAAAAACAATGTCTTCACAAGCAACATGATGCAATTAATTCATATCTTTCAATAATCACTCTCAACGTGAATGGCCTAAATGCTCTCATAGAATGGCACAGGGTTGCAGATTGGATAAAAAGACAGGACCCATCCATATGCTGTCTACAAGAGACTCATTTTGAACCTAAAGATACAGCCAGACTGAATGTGAAGGGCTGGAGATCCATCTTCCATGCCAGCGGACCTCAAAAGAAAACTGGGGTAGCAATGTTTGTACCAGCCAAATTAGATTTTAAACTAAAGTCTGTAATTAGAGACACAGACGGACACTCTATCATTCTTAAAGGGTCTATCCAACAAGAAGTTCTAACAATTGTAAATATCTATGCCCCCAACATGGGAGCAGTCATCTACATAAGCTTACCTTTAAACAAAATAAAGAGTCATATTGATAACAATACGTTAATGGTAGGAGACCTCAATACTCCACTCTCAGCAATGGACAGATCATCTAAGCAGAAAATCAACAAGGAAACAAGAGCTTTGAATAATAACACTGGACCAGATGGACCTCATAGATATATACAGAATATTCCACCCTAAAACAACAGAATACTCATTCTTCATGAGTGCACATGGAACTTTCTCCAGAATAGACCACATACTCGGTCACAACTCAGGTCTCAACCGATACCAAAAGATTGAGATTATTCCCTGCATATTCTCAGACCACAATGCTTTAAAACTGGAACTCAATCACAAGAAAAATATTGGCGGAAATTCAAACACTTGGAAGCTAAAGACCACTCTGCTCAAGAATGTTTGGGTCAACCAGGAAATCAAAGAAGAACTTAAACAATTCATGGAAATCAATGAGAACGAGAACACATTGGTCCAAAACCTATGGGATGCTGCAAAGCCAGTCCTAAGGGGGAAATACATAGCCATGCAAGCCTCACTCAAAAAAATAGAAAAATCCCAAATTCACCAACTAACTCTACACCTTAAAGAACTAGAGAAAAAGCAACAAATGATGCCTAAGCCACGCATTAGAAGAGAAATAATTAAAATTAGAGCAGAGAACAATGAATTAGAAACCAGAAACACAGTAGATCAGATCAACGAATCTAGAAGTTGGTTCTTTGAAAGAATTAATAAGATCGATCAACCACTGGCCAGACTTATCCAAAAGAAAAGAGAGAGGACCCAAATTAATAAAATGATGAATGAAAGGGGAGAGATCACGACTAACACCAAAGAAATAGAAACAATTATTAGAAATTATTATCAACAACTATATGCCAATAAACTGAGCAATCTGGATGACATGGATGCCTTCCTGGAAACCTATAAGCTGCCAAGACTGAAACAGGAAGAAATGGACAATCTGAATAGGCCAATAACCAGTAAGGAAATTGAAGCAGTGATCAAAAACCTCCCAAAAAACAAGAGTCCAGGGCCAGACGGATTCCCTGGGGAACTCTACCAAACATTCAAAGAAGAAATAATACCTATTCTCCTGAAGCTGTTTCAAAAAATAGAAACAGAAAGAAGGCTTCCAGACTCATTCTATGAGGCCAGCGTTACCTTAATCCCCAAACCAGGCAAAGACCCCATCAAAGAGGAGAAATTCAGACCGATATCCCTGATGACTATGGATTCCAAAATCCTCAAAAAATCCTAGCTATTAGGATCCAACAATACATTAAAAGGATCATCCACCATGACGAAGTCTGATTCATCTCTGGGATGCAAGGGTGGTTCAACATTCGCAAATCAATCAATGTGATAGAACACATTAGAAGAGGGAGAAGAACCATATGGTCCTCTCAATTGATGCAGAAAAAGCATTTGACAAAATACAACATCCTTTCCTGATTAAAACTCTTCAGAGTATAAGGATAGAGGGAACATTCCTCAAGTTCATAAAATCCATCTATGAAAAACCCACAGCAAATATCATTCTCAATGGGGAAAAGCTGAGAGCCTTTCCCTTAAGATCAGGAACACGTCAAGGATGCCCACTCTCGCCACTATTGTTCAACATAGAACAATAGAAGTCCTAGCAACAGCCATCAGACAACAAAAAGAAATAAAAGGTATTCAAATTGGCAAAGAAGAAGTCAAACTCTCTCTTTTCGTAGACGACATGATACTTTATGTGGAAAATCCAAAAGACTCCACCCCCAAATTACTAGAACTCATACAGCAATTCAGTAATGTGGCAGGATACAAAATCAATGCACAGAAATCAGTTGCTTTCTTATACACTAACAACGCAACTGTAGAAAGAGAAATTAGAGAAATGATTCCATTTATAATAGCACCAAAAACTATAAGATACCTTGGACTAAACCTAACCAAAGAGGTAAAGGATCTATACTCTAGGAACTACAGAACACTCTTGAAAGAAATTGAAGAAGACAGAAAAAGATGGAAAAATATTCCATGCTCATGGATTGGAAGAATAAACATTGTTAAAATGTCTATGTTACCCAGAGCAATCTATACCTTCAGCACCATCCCGACCAAAATTCCAATGACAGTTTTCACAGTGCCAGAACAAACAATCCTAAAATTTGTATGGAATCAGAAAGGACCCCGAATTGCCAAGGAAATGTTGAAAACAAAAAACAAAGCTGGGGGCATCACGTTGCCGGGATTTCGAGCTATATTACAAAGCTGTGATCACCAAGACAGCATGGTCCTGGCACAAAAACAGACATAGACCAGTGGAACAGAATAGAGAATACAGATATGGACCCTCAACTCTATGGTCAAATAATCTTTGACAGAGCAGGTAAAAATAGGCAATGGAAAAAAGACATTCTCTTCAATAAATGGTGCTGGGAAAGTTGGACAGCCACATGCAGAAGAATGAAACTCGACCATTCTCTAACACCATACACAAAGATAAACTCAAAATGGATGAAAGACCTCAGTGTGAGACAGGAATCCATCACAATCCTAGAGGAGAACAGAGGCAGTAACCTCTTTGACATCGGCCACAGCAACTTCTTTCAAGATACATCTCCAAAAGCTAGTGAAACAAGCAAAAATGAACTTTTGGGACTTCATCAAGATCAGAAGCTTTTGCACAGCAAAAGAAACAGTCAACAAAACCAAGAGGCAAACCCACAGAATGGGAGAAGAGATTTGCAAATGACACTACAGATAAAGGGCCGCTATCCAAGATCTATAAAGAACTTCTCGAACTCAACACCCAAAAAACAAATAATCAAGTCAAAAAATGGGCAGAAGACATGAACAGACACTTCTCTAAGAAGACATACAAATGGCTAACAGACACATGAAAAAAATGTTCATCATCATTAGCCATCAGGGAAATTCAAATCAAAACCATATTGAGATACTGCCTTACACCAGTTAGAATGGCAAAAATGGACAGGGAAAGAAACAACAAATATTGGAGAGGTTGTGGAGAAAGGGGAACCCTCTTACACTGTTGGTGGGAATGCAAGTTGGTACAGCCACTTTGGAAAACAGTGTGGAGTTTCCTCAAAAATTTAAAAATAGAGCTACCCTATGACCCAGCAATTGCACTCCTGGCTATTTACCCCAAAGACACAGATGTAGTGAAAATAAAGGCCATATGCACCCCAATGTTCATAGCAGTAATGTCTGCAACAGCCAAACTGTGGAAGAGCCGAGATGCCCTTCAACAGTCGAATGGATAAAGAAGATGTGGTCCATATATACAATGGAATATTACTCAGCCATCAGAAAGGATGAATACCCACCTTTTACATCAGCATGGATGGGACTGGAGGAGATTATACTAAGTGAAATAAGTCAAGCAGAGAAAGTCAATTATCATATGGTTTCACTTATTTGTGGAACATAAGGAATAACATGGAGGACATTAGGAGAAGGAAGGGAAAAATGAAGGGAGGGAAATCAAAGGGAGAGATGAACCATGAGAGACTATGGACTCTGAGAAACAAACAGGGTTTTAGAGGGGAGACGGAAGGGGGGATTGCTTGGACCAGTGATGGGTGTTGAGGAGGGCACGTACTGCATGGAGCACTGGGTGTTATACGAAAACAATGGATCATGGATCACCACATCAAAAACTAATGATGTATTGTATGGTGACTAACATAACATAATAAAATTAAATAAAAAAAGAAACCAAAAAAAAAAAAAAACTAATGTTGTAATGTGTGGTGATTAACATAGCATAATAATATAAAAAAAGATTTCCCATGCTCATGGATTGGAAGAACACATATTGTTAAAATGTCTATACTACCTAAAATATGTATGGAACCACAAAAGACCCCAAAGAGCCAAAGCAATCTTGAAAAAGAAAAGCAAAGCTGGAAGCATCACAATTGTGGATTTCAAGTTATGTTACAGAACTGTAGTGATCAAGAAAGTATGGTACTGGCCCAAAAACAGACACATAGATGAATGGAACTGAATAAAAACCAGAAATGGACGCACAAGTATATGGTCAACTAATCTTCAACAAAGTAGGAAATAATATCTAATGGGAAAAAGACAGTCTCTTCAACAAATGGTGTTGGGAAAACTGGACAGCAACATGCCAAAGAATGAAACTGGACCACTCTCTTACATCATACACAAGATGGACGAAAGACTTAAATGTGAGACAGAAATCCATCAAAATCTTACAGGAGAACACAGGCAGTAACCTCCCTGACATCGGCCATAGCAACTTCTTACTAGATATGACTCCTGAGGCGAGGGAAACAAAAGCACAAACTATTGGGACCTCACCAAGATAAAACACTTCTGCACGGTGAAGGAAACAATCATCAAAACTAAAAGGCAACTTTCAGAATGGGAGAAGATATTCGCAAATGGCATATCTGATAAAGGGTTAGTATCTAAAATCTATGAAGAATTTATAAATCTCCACACCCAAAAAGCAAATGATCCAGTTAAAAAAAAAATAGGCAGAAGACATGAATAGACATTTTCCCAAAGGAGACATCCAGATGGCTAACAGACACATGAAAAGATACTCAACACCACTCATCATCAGGGAAATGCAATGGACAACCCCAATGAGCTACCACCTCACACCTGTCAGAATGGTTAAAATTAAGAACACAGGAAACAGCAGGTGTGGTGAGGATACAGAGAAAGGGGAACCCTCTTACACTGTCGGTGGGAAGGCTAACTGGTGCAGCCACTCTGAAAAACAATATGGAGTTTCCTCAAAAAGTTAAAAGGGTAACTACCCTACAATCCATCAAGTGCACTACTAGGTATTTACCCAAGGAATCTAAAAATACTAATGTGAAGGGATATATGCACCCCAATGTTTATAGCAGCATTATCTACAATAGCCAACTTATGGAAGCAGCCCAAGTGTCCATCGACTGATGAGTGGATAAAGAAGATGTGGTATATGTATGTTGGAATATTACTCAGCCATAAAAGTGAAATCTTGCCATTTGCAACGACGTGGATGGAGCAACCGAGCATTATGCTAAGCAAAATAAGTCAGTCAGAGAAAGACAAATAGTATATGATTTCACTCATGTGGAATTTAAGAAACAAACAAACAAAAAAGGAACAGATGGGAGAAAAAAAGAGAGAGAGAAGGAAATCAAGAAACAGACTCTTCACTATAGAGCACAAACTGATGATTACCAGAAGGGAGGGGGTGGGTGATATAGGTGATGGGGATTAAGGAGTGCACTTGTTGTGATAAGCACCAGTGATGTATGGAAGTGTTGAATCACTATATTGTACACCTGAAAGTCATATTACATGGTATGTTAACAAACTGGAATTTAAATAAAAACTAAAAAAAAAAAAAGACATTGATCAGACACCAGACACAAGGAGTGAGACAGGAACACAGAGATGGTGAGTCAGATCAAAACAAAAGCAGGGTCAGAACAAGAAGGTAAGAGAAACAGATGCAGAGAGGCACCCTGGAAAATAGATGCATAGAAACAAGAACACAGCCACGGGGACCTAGAGAACATGAGGCAGGAACCAAGAAATAGAGTGATTGAGTCACAAAACAACTTAAGACACTGTCACAGCAACATCAAGAAACAAATACAGAGATATTGGCCAAAACTGGGGAAGGTAAATGGGGAATTACAGTAAATACCAAATCACAGACATGGAGAACAAAGTCCCAGAGATACACAGACTCAGAGACTCACCAACAAAAGGTACATGAAAGGAGGCATATGCAGATTTATGAGCACAGACACTGCAACACAGAGGCTCAGAGACACCCAGATACAGGAATACAGAGACCCTGAGACACACTTCCAGTGGATCACAGAGGTTCAGGGGTATGCAAGGACTTGGGGATGCACACAGATAAAAACATAGAGATACTGGCACTGGAACACAGAAGCTCATGGGCATCCAGATACAGAGATACACAGATGCTAGTTCAGAAGCTAAGACTCAGGGACATGTAACGATTTAGGGACATGCAGACTCAGGGATGCACAATGACTCAAGGACACATAAAGACTCAGGAACATGCAAAGATTCAGGGTCATGTAAAGAATCATGAATACACAGAACTCAGTGATGCACAGAAGAAGGGATGCACAAACACAGAGAATTGTTGGATTCCCAGACACTGAGACACAGAGATCTATGGGCACACAGAGACAGGAAGACACAGACACTAGATTGAAGAGGCTCTGGATATGCAGAAACTCAAGTACCTTCAAGGACAAGGATGCACAGACACTAAAACACAGTGATGAGGGACACACAGAGACAAGAACATAGAAGCCGAAGAATACAGGCAGAGACTCAGGGACACTCAGAGATGGTGATATACAGACACTGAAACAGAGACTAATAGGATGTACAACACAGGGATGCATAAAGAATGGGACACAGAAACTTACAGACTTCACAGGGGGTCAAGGACATGCAGATACTGGACGACAACATACAATGGAAATCACAGACACCAGAGCACAGGGACACTGGGATGCAGAAACCTTGGGAAACTGAAATATGCAGACACTGGAACACAGCTGGACACTTGCCCATATAAATATTAAGATACACACAGCCATGAAGAAACATGGGAACCCACTAACACACAGAGAGACACAGGTATACACACAAACACACAGACACTAGAATAGATGTCAGAACACACAGGGATGGTGGCACACAGAGACAATGGGAAAAGACACTGCCACACAAGTATCGGTACATACAGACACTGGGATGCACAGAGGGACACATAGAACCTGAGATGGACACACACACTGGGATACACACACCTTTGAGACACAAGGAAACTGGGGTATGAAGACTGAAGCACACAAAAGAGGAAACTCAGAGACACACAGTAGCATGCCAATACTGGGACACACAGATGATAGGATGCAGGCATTGAGGCACACAGACTCAAGGACAGACAAAAACACTGAGACACACAGACACTTCGACTCACAAATAGTGGAACAAGCAAACACTGGAATATACATACACTGAGGTACAGTGGCATTGGGACACACAGAAACTGGGACACACCCTGGGACATACACTTATAGAGGCTTACACAGGCAGTGACACATACAGCCATGGGGCTACACAGAACTGGGCCATATAGACACTGGGTCAAACAGACACTGTGATACATAGACACTGGGCTACAGACACTGAAGTACACAGAAACACTGAAACTAATAGACACATGTAACATGCAAATGGTCAAGTTACACAAAGTGGGACATATAGAAACTGAGGAATGCAGATACTGGAACATGCATAGATACCAAGACACACAGACACTAGGACATACAGTCATTAGGACATAAACAAATACTGGGGACACCCAGACATTAGAGTACAGAGAAACTCTCATCTGCAGACACTGGGAAATATACAGACACTGTGATGCACAGTCGTTTTGACACAGACACTGATGCACAGCTAAGGGAAGAGGAAGAAATTGGGATTTATAGACATTGAGGTTCACAGACACTGGGATACAAAAACACTGGAATACACAGATACGTGGGGGACATAAACACCGGGACACAGCCCCTGAGACACATAGACATTTGGATCTAGAGACACAGAAGAATACAGTCCCTGGGACATTCAAGCACAGGGAAACAGGGTGCACAGACAGAGACAAACGACCACTGGGACATACAGACACTGACACACACAGACGTTGCAATGCGTAGGTAATGGAACACACAAACGCTGGGGTTCTCAGAAACTGGGAGGTACAGATGCCAGAAAACATATAGACCATGGGATATACAAACACTGATTGCAAACACTTAAACCTACAAATTCTGGGACACATAAACACTAGGACATACAGACACAGGGATATAGTCTCTGAGGCACACAGAAACACTGAAACTCAGATATACTACACCATGCTGACACAGGGACATCGTTACTGAAACATAGAGACATTAAGATACTCTGACCCAAACACACAGAAACTGGAGTACAGACACTAAAGCACACAAAACAATGAAACACATAAACACACTGCAACATGCTTTCTTTGGAACACACAAACACTGGAACATACAGACATTGACACAGACACTGGAACCTACAGTCATTGGGACATGCACGGACAGGAGAACACATAGACACTGGAATTTACAGATGTGGGGATACAGACACTGGGACATACAGACACTCTTTTCACAGATATTGAGACACACAGATGCTCGTACAAAAACACTAGGGCACACAGAAACACTGAACTGAGATACGCAACCAACATGTTGGCATTGTGACACACAGACACCGGGGGCACAGAGACACTAATGCACTCACTTATAGACTTAAAGAGAAATTGAAATACAAAAGACATTGTGGTACATAGACGCTAAGACACATAGACCTTAAGACACACAAACACTTGGATATACAGAGACTGGGTGAATGATGGAGCCATTTCCTAAGACAGGGGAACCTAGGAGAAGAAGTAGGCTTTGGTGGGGAGCCTACATTAGTTTAAGGTGTCTGTAGGCCTTCAAAAACAGTTATTCTTTAATTAATCTCTCTTCTTTCTCCAAAAGTCTTCAGATTTGATGCATAGATCTCTGTTAGGATAATTTTGGTTGCAAGTAGTAGAGAATCCAACTCAAACTATTTTAATAAAGGGGACTTACTGGCTCATGCAACTGAAAAAAAATTCAAAAGTAGGGTGGGCTTCAGAACCAGTTCAGCTGTTCAATGATATCACCAAGGTAACATTCAACTTCTTTCTATCTCTTCACTGCCTTCCACAGTCACTCTATCCTAAGCTTGGCTCCCTTAACCACAAGGTGACTGCCAGCAGCAACAAACACTGAAGGGAAGTCCTGAGTTTCACCCTACCTCACGTACATGCCCACTTTCAAATCAGTTATTGTGTCCTGGGATATAGGGTTGTGTTAACTGGCTTAAACCAAACCTGAGCCCACTCTTGGATGTAAAGATTGAGTCAGCCTCAACCAACTACAGGGCTGCTACACATTGTGTGAAGGGTAAAATGAACGCTGGACAGACCACCAAGCATGTCACTACATTAGAATAACTGGTTTGGCTATAACAAACACTGCAGACCAGGTCAAAGGAATAAGTGCCCAGCAATGATGGAGTAGTAATTATATCCGAAGACCCATACTGGGGAAAGCTACTCAACACAGCCCAGAAGCTTGAGCTTCCTAGCAACCATGGTGCAAAATGACAATACAGTGATGATCTCTGAAGGTGATCTTCAGGTAGCTGTTTTTTCATAGTAACAAATGACTGCTACTGCCATAACAGCCACAGTCCCCTCTATCTTCTATGTAAGTTGGGTAGAATCTACAACTCAGCAATGCTACTATTAGCAGAGGATAAGACAGAGGCCAAGAGAGTGTGTGTGACCTACTTTGGAGGACAAAGCAAGTCAATGGCAGAGCCAGGACTAGAACCCCCAATGTTTCTTAGCTATAAACAACAGAAATAAACTCTGGCTGATTAAAGCACAAAGAAACTTGTTAAACAGTTCTTAGATAGTTCACAGAGTCTGTGAGAGCAGGAAAACCAGATGCAAAGGCAACATACCCAGGAATGATACCCAGACTCCCACCTCAGAATTTTTCCAGAGGAGATACTGCTCATGACGGCCACTGGAAACTGATGCCATCATTTGCAGTTCCCACCTCACCAACTCTTCCACTGCCTCTGGAAATCAGATGTAGCCGCTGCAGCTGCATTCACCCACCAACACAATGGATTCCATGCAGCCCCTGCTTCCTTAAGCTTAACCCCTGATTATAAGTCTAGGATAAGTTGATCTAATTACTGTAGTCTAGTCATGTGCCCAAGCCTTAGCTGTAAAGGAGTCTAGGCAAGTGAAGAGGTGGCTTTTTCAGCTTCTGTTGTGGCAGGTGGGCTCTGCTTTATAAGGCAGGGGATTACCAAACACAGAAAAGGAGTCAGTAACCAAAAATGGCGGTAAGTCCTCATTATACCTGGCTTATTGTCACCCTACCTAGGGCTTCTACAATGGAACCACTTATTCTGCAACCAGTTGTTCAATAAGCATTCCCCAAGTATGGTAAACTACCAACACTAGGAGAAAAATGTAGGGGATAGGAGGAGGCATATGTTCTCCCTGTCCTCCTTCCAGGATGGTTGGAGTGTTCCACCCACACAGGAGCTCTTTGGTAAATAGCACCAAATACTCTTGAACAAGGTTTAAGACTGTGAAGGCTTCCAGGGGTACCTGGGTGGCTCAGTTGGTTAAGCATCTGACTGTTGTTCTCAGCTCAGGTCTTGATCTCAGGGTTGTGAGTTCAAGCCTTGCATTAGGTTCCATGCTGGGCTTGGAGTCTACTTAAAAAAAAAAAAAAAAAGATTGGGAAGGCTTCCAGGGGAATAAAACTTGGTCTGGGCCTTTGAGGATGGGTAGACACCAGAGAGGAAAAGAAGAGGAAAAGAGCATTGCATCTAGTCTCCACTCTCAATCCTCTTCTTTTTCATCTGGTCCCTACCTGGTTGCTGGCTGTCTGAGTACCTATTCACATGTGTAGAGGATGGTTGAACATCACCATTGCCTCTGGATTTCCAGGGCTAGAGCTAAGGGCCATGCTGGGGCCAGCAGCAAACAGACACATGGTACAAATGGCTGGATGGTATAGACCAAATGAGGCCCAGCAATGGTCTCCATTGTCACCCAGTAGGATATGTGATCACACACACCATTTCCTTCTCCCTTTTCACGTAACCTCAAGGTACTGAGTTTTTCCCTCTAAGTCTCAGTAAAATGGAGAGAATTAGTCATATTTTGCAGGGCTATGAGGTTGAAATAAAAAAATATGTATGTATGTATGTACGTATTTACATACATACATATACACCTTTACAGTACCTGGCTCAATGCCTAACACATAAATGGTATTCGATGTTATTATCATTCCTCTTAGAAAGCCAGAGGTTAAAGGAACTTTAAAAATTGCCCATCTAGGCCAACACACATGAAAAAGTGCTCAACATCGCTTGGCATCAGGGAAATCCAAATCAAAACCTCAATGAGATACCACCTCACACCAGTCAGAATGGCTAAAATTAACAAGTCAGCAAACAACAGATGTTGGCGAGGATGCAGAGAAAGGGGAACCCTCCTACACTGTTGGTGGGAAGCGAGCTGGTGCAGCCGCTCTGGAAAACAGTATGGAGGTTCCTCAAAAAGTTGAAAATAGAGCTTCCCTATGACCCAGCAATTGCACTACTGGGTATTCACCCCAAAGATACAAATGTAGTGATCCAAAGGGGTACGTGCACCCCGATGTTTATAGCAGCAATGTCCACAATAGCCAAACTATGAAAAGAGCCAAGATGTCCATCGAACGGATAAAGAAGATGTGATATGCGTGTGTATGTGTGTGTGTGTGTGTGTGTGTGTGTGTGTGTATACACAATGGAATATTATGCAGCCATCAAAAGGAATGAAATCTTGCCATTCACAATGACGTGGATGAAACTGGAGGGTAGTATGCTGAGCGAAATAAGTCAATCAGAGAAAGACATGTATCATATGATCTCACTGACGTGAGGAGTTCTTAATCGCAGGAAACAAACTGAGTGTTGCTGGAGTGGTGAGGGGTGAGAGGGATAGGGTGGCTGGGTGATAGACACTGGGGACGGTACGTGCTGTGGTGAGCACTGTGAATTGTGTAATACTGTTGAATCACAGACCTGTACCTCTGAAACAAATAATAGTTTATATGTTAAAAAAAAAAAGAGAAGAAGATAGTAGGAAGGGAAAAATGAAGGGGGGAAATCGGAGCGGGAGACGAACCATGAGAGACTATGGACTCTCAGAAACAAACTGAGGGTTCTAGAGGGGAGGGGGTGGGGCGATGGGTTAGCCTGGTGATGGGTATTAAAAGGGGCACGTACTGAATGGAGCACTGGGTGTTATATGCAAACAATGAATCATGGAACACTACATCAAAAACTAATGATGTAGTATGGTGATTTACATAACAACAACAACAACAACAACAATAAATAAATAAATAAATAAATAAATAAATAAAATTACCCATCTAACACTTGTTTCTTAGGGTAGCTAGGGCCTAAAGGGGGTAAAAACATTGCCTGGGGTCACACAGGTTAATGGCAGAGAAAGAACTGTAAACCATTCTTCCCAACTTCTCCAAGGCTTTTTTTTTTTTTTAACCTTTTTCTTGTTGAGTCATGTTGATTACAGTCCACACTGTGGGGGTAAAATCAATGGGTCATCCCTCCCATGGGTGTTGGCCTGTCTTCAACAGTTGGAGGACTTATTCATCTAAGATATATAGAAAATTTATCTATGCCAGGTTATTGCTAGACAAGGTTAGGGACTAAAGAGGACTCAGACCTGATCCCTGCCCCTGAGATATTCCAAGACCTGAGAGAAGATGGTTACAAACACAGACAACTGCAAACAAACAAACTAACAAAAACTAGAGATTTGTGTGTGTGTCAGGTACTGAAGGGACTAAAGGGTGACTTTAAGGGATGTTAACGATATTAGCCTCTCCCCCCATATAAAATCCATAAATCAATCCACATCCATATCAAATAAGTTAAATGGCAATGATGTTCTTTCTATGGACAATTACAGCTTCTCAATCTTTTGTAAAGTGTGACTAAAATAATCCTGAGAGACTTCCAGCTATGGCTTAATGAGAAGATCAGCAAATGCTCCCCTCATAAAGTAACCATAAAGCAGACAAAATTGGTTTTAAAAACCCCAACTGTATTGGAAACCAAAGGAATACAACAATCTCAGACGTGTTTATACTTGTGTGTATGTGTTTGTGTGTGTGTTTCTATTTTTTCCAGGTTTATTGAGAAATAACTGGCAAACATCACCATATAAATGTAAGGCATACAGCATGATTGTTTGATCTATATGTATTGTGAAATGATTATCACAGTAAGTTCAGCTAATGTCCATCTCATACAGATACAATAAAAAGAAAAGAAAGAAGAAAGGAATAAAGGAAAAAAAATTCTCCTTGTAGTGGGAAGTCTTAAGATTTACTCTCTTGGATTAAGGACCTAAATGTGAGACCTGAAACCACAGAAGCCCTGGAAGAGAGCACAGGCAGTAATTTCTCCAACTTCAGCCACAGAAGCATTTTTTTAGATACGTCTCTTGAGGCAAGGGAAACAAAAGCAAAAATAAGCTTTTGGGACCATATCAAAATAAAAAGCTTCTGCACAGCAAAGGAAACAATCAATAAAACTAAAAGGCAGTCTTCAGAATGGGAGAAGATATTTGCAAATGACATATCAGATAAAGGGCTAGTATCCGAAATCTATGAAGAACTTATCAAACTCAACACCCAAAAAACACAAATAATCCAATAATATATATAATGTATATAATATATATGCGTAATGAAAATAAAAAATAAATGGGTATTAAGGAGGGCAAATACTGCATGGAGCACTGGGTGTTATACGAAAACAATGAATCGTGGATCACTACATCAAAAAACTAACGAGGGATTGTATGGTGACTAACATAATAAAATAAAATAAAATAAAAATTTGAAGAAATGGGCAGAACACATGAACAGACATTTCTCCAAAGAAAACATACAGGTGGCCAGTAGACGCATGAAAAAATCACATCACTCATCATCAGGTAAATGAAAATCAAAACTATAATGAGCTATCACCTCACATCTGTTAGAACGGCTAAAATCTAAAACTCAAGAAACAACAAGTGTTGGCAAGGATGCAGAGAAATGGGAACCCTCGTACACTGTTGGTGGGAATGCAATCTGATACAGCCACTGTGGAAAACAGTATGCAGGTTCCTCAAAAAAGGAAAAACAGAAGTACCATATGATCCAGTAAATCTACTACTGGATATTTACATGAAGGATATGAAAATGCTAACTTGAAAAGGTATAAGCACCCCTATGTTCACTGCGGCACTATTTACAATAGGCAAATCGTGGAAGCAGCCCAAGTGTCCACTGATAGATGAATGGATAAAGAAGAAGTCATATATAATGGAATATTATTCAGCCCTAAAAAAGATTGAAATCTTGCCATTTGCAACACGTGGATGGAGTTAGAGAGTATAATGTTAAGTGAAATAAGTCCATCAGAGAAAGGCAAATACCATATGATTTTACTCATATGTGGGATTTAAGAAACAAAACAAATTCAACTAATGAACCATTGAACATCATATCAAAAACTAATGATGTACTATACCTTGGCTAATTGAATTTAAGTAACAAAAAGAAAGAAACAAAACAAATGAACAAAGTATAAAAGAAAGAGAGAGAGAGAGAGAGAGAGAGAGAGAGAAGCCAAAAAACAGACTCTTAACTATAGAGAAGAAACTGGTGGTTGTGAGAGAGGAGGTGGGGGGAGGGTGGGTAAAATAGAAGGCAGGGATTAAAGAGTACATTTATCACAATGAGCACTGGGTGACGTATGGAAGGGTTGATTCACTATATTGTACACCTGAAACTATTATAACACTGTATGTTAAGTGTATGGAATTAAATTTTTTTAAAAGAAGATTTCTTCTCTTAACAACTTTCCTATATATCACACAGCAGTGTTAGCTATAGTCATCATGTTGTACATTATATCGTAGTACTTATTTATCATAACTGGAAGTTTGCACCTTTTGACCACTTTCCTCCAATTCCCCTTCACTGCACCCTCTGCCTCTGGTAACCACAAGTCTGATCTCCTTTTCTATGACGGTTTTGTTTTTTTAGATACCACATTCAAGTGCGATCATACAGTATCTGTCTGTCTCTGTTTGAATTATTACACTTCTTTTAAAGATTTTATTTATTTATTTGAGAGAGAGGACACAAGCGGGGTGGAGGGGCAGAGGAAGAGAGAAGCAGACTCCCTGCTCAGCAGGGACCCCAGTGTGGGGCTCCATCCCAGGACCCTGAGATCACGACCTGAGCCGAAAGCAGACGCTTAACCGACAGAGCCACCCAGGGGCCCCTGAATTATTTCACTTCGCGTAATCCTTTCAAGGTCCATCTATGTTTTCACAAATGGTAAGATTTTTTTTCCTTTTTATGTCTGAATAACATTCAAATGTATAATATATAATGTGGTATGTCCATGTTACATATAGTGTGGTATATATGTATATACATATATATGTATATATGTGGTATAGACATATGTATAGTGTGGTATATGTGTGAGTATATATATGTATATGTTTGTGTGTGTGTGCATCACAACTCCTTTATCTATTCATCCATCAGAGGCACTTTCCATATCTTACCTATTGTAAATAATGCTGATATGAACATGGGGGTGCCGATATAGTCTCAAGTTAATGTTTTTATTACCTTTGGATTCATTCTAAGAAATAAATATCCACAAAATTGCTGGATCATATGGTAGTTCTATTTTTAATTTTTTGAAAATCCTCCATAATGTTCTCCATGGTGGCTGCACCAATTTACAAACCCACCAACAGTGAACAAGTGTTCCTTTTTCTCCACATACATGCCGGCCTGTGCTATCTCTTGTCTTCTTGATGATGGCCCTTCTAATAGCTGTGAGGTGATATCTCTTTGTGGTTTCAATTTGCACTTCCCTCATGACCAATGATGCTTAACGGCATCTTTTCATGTACCTGTTGGCTTTTCATAGATCTTCTTTGGAGAAATGTCTATTCAGATACTTTGCTCAGTTTTTAATTGGGTTATTTGATATTTTGCTATTGAGTTGTATGAGTTCTTCATATGTTTTGGATATTAACCCATTATTAGATATATGGTTTGCAAATGTTTTCCCCATTCTGTAGGTTGTCTTTTCACTTTGTTGAAGGCTTCTTTCACTGTGCAAAAGATTTTTAGTTTGATGTAGTCCAACTCGTTTATTTTTTGTTTTGTTGCTTCTGCTTTAGGTGTCCTATCCAAAAAAGCCATTACCAAGACCCATGTCAAGGAGATTTGTTCCTGTTTCCTTATGGGAATTTCATGGCTTCAGGTCTAATATATTTTGAGTTGATTTTTGTACGTGGTGTAAGATATGGGTCCAGTTCCATTCTTTTACATGTGACTATTCAATTATCCCAGCACCATTTAGAGACTGTCTTCTCTCCACTAAGTATGCTTGGCTCCCTTGTCAAATATTAGTTAACCATATGTGCTTGGGTTTATTTATGGGCTCCTGATTCTGCTCCATTGGTCTATTTCTCCATTGTCATGCCAGTACCATACCGTTTTGATGACGATAGCTTTAGAGTATAACTCGAAATCAGAAAGTGTGATATCTATGGCTTTGTTCTCCTTTCTCAAGATTTCTTTGGGGGGTGGTAGTGCTATTTGGGGTCTTTTGTGGTTCTATATAAATTTTAGAGGGCCTTTTTCTACTTCGGTAAAAAAATGCATTGAAATCTTGATAGAGAGTGCATCAAATCTATAGATGGTTTATGGTAGCATTGACATTTTTAACAATATTAACCCTTCTGATCCATGACCACAAGATCCCTTTCCATTGATTTGGGTCTTCTCCAATTACTTTCATCAGTTCCTTCTAGTTTTCAGTATGGAGATATTTCCCCTCCTTAGTTTAATTTATTTTTAAGTCTTTCGTTGCTTTTGATGTAATTGTGAATGGGAGCAATTCCTTTTCCCTCTGATTAGAGGCATATTGTATTTAAAACAGGTTTGGAATGGAATCATTAAAATCAAAATCATTAATATAAATAATATTTATTGACAACTTTATGCTAAATACATGTGTGTACCTATATATATTGATTTTACCGTCATTATCTCATTTTGCTTTATGTCATTCAAAGGAGTTGGTCATTTTATGCCCATTTTTACAGGATACTTGGCAATGTAATGTAAACTGATCTAAGTATATGCAATCAATAACTGAAAGAGACATAAATTATCCCAGGCACTTCTGTCTCCAACAACTATGCTATTTCTTTTCCTTTCTTTATTTCTATTTTATTATTGAGGTATAGTTGACATACAATGCTACATTTCAGGTGAACAACATAATGATTTAATAATTCTCTACATTACTCAGTGCTCACCGAGATCAGTATAGTCACCATTAGTCATTATACAACATAGTTACAATATTATTGACTATATTTTCCATGCTGCAACATTCATCTCCATGACTTATTTATTTTATACCTGGAAGTTTATACCTCTTAATCCCCTTCACCTATTTCACCCATACACCCACCCACTCACACTCTGTTAACTCCAAGTTTGTTGTCTATAGTTGAGTCTGGTCTTTTGCTCTGTCTCTTTTTTTCCCTTTGTTTGTTTTGTTTCTTAAATTACTCACAGGGGAAGAGAGGAAAAAATGAAACAAGACAAAACCAGAGAGGGAGACAAACCATAAGAGACTCTTAATCATAGGAAACAAAATGAGTGTTGCTGGAGTGGAGGGGGGTGGGAGGGATGGGATAGCTGAGTGATGGACATAGGGGAGGGTATGTGCTATGGTGAACGCTGTGAATTGTGGAAGACTGATGAATCACAGACATGTACCCCTGAAACAAATAATACATTATATGTTAATAAAAAATTTTAAAAAATAAAATAATAAATAAACAAACAAACAAATAAATAAATAAATATCAGGCATGAAAAAAATTACACATATGAGTAAAAGCATATGGTATTTATCTCTCTCTGATGTATTTCATTTAGCATTATACTCTCTAGCTCCATCCAGGTTGTAGCAAATGGCAAGATTTCATTCCTTTTTGTGGCTGAATGATAGTCTGTTGCATTTGTATACTACCACTTCGTCTTTAGCCAAGCATCTATCAACGGATACTTAGGTTGCTTCCATAATTTGGCTATTGTAAATAATGCTGCAATAACCATAAGGGTGCATGCTTCCCTTTGAACTAGTGTTTTTGTATTTGGGGGATAAATACTCAGTAGTGCAATTACTGGATCATAGGGTGGTTCTACTTTTAATTTTGTGAGGAACATCCATACTCTCTTTCACAGTAGCTGTACCCATTTGCATTCCCAACAAGAGTTCATGAGGGTCATTATTTCTATGGATCCTTGCCAACAACTGTTTTCTCTTGAGTTTTTTATCTCAGCCATTCTGATGGGGTTAAGGTGATATCTCATTGTGATTTTACTTTGCATTTCCCTGATGATGAGTGATGCTGAGTATCTTTTCATGTGTCTGTTGGAGATCTGTATGTCTTCTTTGGAGAAATGTCTGTTCATCTGTTCTGCCCATTTTTTAACTTGATCATTTGTTTTTTATTTCTTTTCATTGTTGAGTTCTATAAGTTCATAGATATTTGGATACTAACCCTATTGGGTATATCATTTGCAAGTATCTTCTCTCATTCAATAGGATGTCTTTTAGTTGTGCTGGTTGTTTCCTTTGCTCTGCAGAAAATTTTCTCATGCTATAGTCCCAATAGTTTATTTTTGGAGTTACCATGTGGAAACAGGTTGTGTAGCAATCAGGTTGTTCTCTATAGTAAAAAGTCTGTTAGTTTGCATCTCTCTCTTTTTTCTTCCATTTGTTCATTTCTTTTGTTTCTTTTTTAAATTTTATATTATTTTATTATGTTATGTTAGTCACCATACGATACATCATTAGTTTTTGATGTAGTGATCCACAATTTATTGTTTTCACATAACACCCATTGCTCCATGCAGTATATGCCCTCCTTAATACCATCACCGGGCTAATCCATCCCCTTCCTCTAAAACTCTCAGTTTGTTTCTCCAAGTCCATAGACTCTCATGGTTGGACTCCCCCTCTGATTTCCACCACTTCATTTTTCCCTTCCTTCTAATGCCTTCCATGCTATTCCTTATGTTCCACAAATAAGTGAAACCATATGAAAATTGACTTTCTCTGCTTGACTTGTTTCACTTAGCATAATCTCCAGTCCCATCCATGTCGATGTAAAAGTTGGGTATTCACCTTTCTGTCAGCTGAGTAATATTCCATCGTATAGATGAAGCATATCTTCTTTATCCATTCATCTGTCGATGGACATCTTGGCTCTTTCCATAGTTTGGCTATTATGGACATTGCTGCGATAAACATCGGGGTGCACGTACACCTTCGGATCCCTACATTTTAATCTTTGTGGTAAATACCCAGTAGTGCAATTGGTGGGTCATAAGGAAGCTCTATTTTCAACTTTTTGAGGAACCTCCATACTGTTTTCCAGAGTGGCTGCACCAGCTCCCTTCCCACCAACAGTGTAGGAGGGTTCCCCTTTCTCCACATCCCCGCCAACATCTGTCGTTTCCTGACTTGTTAATTTTAGCCGTTCTGACTGGTGTGAGGTGGTATCTCATTGAGGTTTTGATTTGGATTTCCCTGATGCCAAGCGATGTTGGGCCCTTTTTCATGTGTCTGTTGGCCATTTGGATGTCTTCTTTGGAAAAATATCTGTTCATGTCTTCTGCCCATTTCTTGATTGGATCATTTGTTCTTTGGGTTTTGAGTTTAATAAGTTCTTTATAAATTTTGGATACTAACCCTTTATCTGATATGTCATTTGCAAATATCTTCTCCCATTCTGTCAGTTGTCTTTTGGTTTTGTTGACTGTTTCTTTTGCTGTGCAAAAGTTTTTATCTTGATGAAATCCCAATAGTTCATTTTTGCCCTTGCTTCCCTTGCCTTTGGTGATGTTTCTAGGAAGAAGTTGCTGCGGCTGAGGTCGAAGAGGTTGCTGCCTGTGTTCTCTTTTAGGATTTTGATGGACTCCTGCCTCACATTTAGGTCTTTCAACCATTTTGAGTCTATTTTTGTGTGTGGTGTAAGGAAATGGTCCAGTTTCATTCTTCTGCATGTGGCTATCCAATTTTCCCAACACCATTTGTTGAAGAGACTGTCTTTTTTCCATTGGACATTCTTTCTTGCTTTGTCAAAAATGAGTTGACCATAGAGTTGAGGGTCCATTTCTGGCCTCTCTATTCTGTTCCATTGATCTCTGTGTCTGTTTTTGTGCCAGTACCATAATGTCTTGATGATGACAGCTTTGTAATAGAGCTGGAAGTCCAGAATTGTGATGCCGCCAGCTTTGCTTTTCTTTTTCAACATTCCTCTGGCTATTCGGGGTCTTCTCTGGTTCCATACAAATTTTAGGATTATTTGTTCTATATCTTTGAAAAAAGTGGATGGTATGTTGATAGGGATTGCATTAAATGTGTAGATTGCTCTAGGTAGCATTGACATCTTCACGATATTTGTTCTTCCAATCCATGAGCATGGAACGTTTTTCCATTTCTTTATGTCTTTCTCAATTTCTTTCATGAATATTTTATAGTTTTCTGAGTACAGATTCTTTGTCTCTTTGGTTAGATTTAGTCCTAGGTATCTTACGGTTTTGGGTGCAATTGTAAATGGAATCGACTTCTTAATTTCTCTTTCTTCTGTCTTGTTGTTGGTGTATAGGAATGTCACTGATTTCTGTGCATTTTTATATCCTGCCACTTTACTGAATTCCTGTATGAGTTCTGGCAGTTTTGGGGTGGAGTCTTTAGGGTTTTCCACATATAGTGTCATATCATCTGCAAAGAGTGAGAGTTTGACTTCTTCTTTGCCAATTCGGATGCCTTTTATTTATTTTTGTTGTCTGATTGCTGTGGCTAGGCCTTCTAATAGTTTGTTGAATAGCCGTGGTGATAGTGGACATCCTTGCTGTGTTACTGACCCTAGGGGGAAAGCTCTCAGTTTTTCCCCATTGAGAATGATATTCACTGTGTGTTTTTCATAGATGGTTTTATGATATTGAGGTATGTACCCTCTATCCCTATACTCTGAAGAGTTTTGATCAAGAAAGGATGCTGTACGTTGTCAAGTGCTTTTTCTGCATCTATCGAGGGGATCATATGGTTCTTGTTCTTTCTTTTATTAATGTATTGTATCACATTGATTGATTTGAGGATGTTGAACCAACCTTGCAAACCAGGAATAAATCCCACTTGGTCATGGTGAATAATCCTTTTAATGTACTGTTGGATCCTATTGGCTAGTATTTTGGTGAGAATTTTTGCATCCATGTTCATCAAGGATATTGGTCTGTAATTCTCCTTTTTGATGGGGTCTTTGTCTGGTGTTGGGATCAAGGTAATGGTGGCCTCATAAAACGAGTTTGGAAGTTTTCCATCCATTTCTATTTTTTGGAACAGTTTCAGAAGAATAGGTTTATTTCCTCTTTAAATGTTTGGTAGAATTCCCCTGGGAAGCCATCTGGCCCTGGGCTCTTGTTTGTTGGGAGATTTCTGATGACCGCTTCAATTTCCTTAGTGGTTATATGTCTGTTCAGGTTTTCTATTTCTTCCTGGTTCAGTTTTGGTAGTTTATACATCTCTAGGAATGCATCCCTTTCTTCCAGATTATCTAATTTGCTGGCATAGAGCTGCTCATAATATGTTCTTATAATTGTTTGTATTTCTTTGGTGTTGGCTGTAACCTCTCCTCTTTCATTCATGATTTATTTATTTGGGTAATTTCTCTTTTCTTTTTGATAAGTCTGGCCAGGGGGTTATCAATCATTAATCCTTTCAATGAGCCAGGTCCTAGATTTGTTGATCTGTTCTTTTGGTTTCTATTTCATTGATTTCTGCTCTGATCTTTATTATTTCTCTTCTCCTGCTGGGTTTAGGCTTTATTTGCTTTTCTTTCTACAGCTCCTTTAGGTGTAGCATTGGGTTGTGTATTTGAGACCTTTCCTGTTTCTTGAGAAAGGCTTGTATTGCTATATACTTTCTTCTTAGGACTGCCTTTGCTGCATCCCAAAGATTTTGAACAGTTGTGTTTTCATTTTCATTTGTTTCCATGAAATTTTTTAATTCTTCTTTAATTTCCTGGCTGACCCATTCATTCTTTAGTAGGATGCTCTTTAGCCTCCATGTATTTGAGTTCTTTCCGACTTTCCTCTTGTGATTGAGTTCTAGTTTCAAAGCATTGTGGTCTGAAAATATGCAGGGAATGATCCCAGTCTTTTGGTACCGGTTGAGACCTGATTTGTGACCTAGGATGTGATCTATTCTGGAGAATGTTCCATGGGCACTAGAGAAGAATATGTACTCTGTTGCTTTGGGATGGAATGTTCTGAATAGATCTGTGAAGTCCATTTGGTCCAGTGTGTCATTTAAAGTCTATATTTCCTTGTTGATCTTTTGCTTAGATGATCTGTCCGTTTCAGTCAGGGGGGTGTTAAAGTCCCCCGCTCTTATTATATTGTTGTCAACGTGTTTCTTTGATTTTGTTATTAATTGGCTTATATAATTGGCTGCTCTCATGTTAGGGACATGGATATTTACCATTGTTAGATCTTCTTGTTGGATAGGCCCTTTCAGTAGGATATAGTGTCCTTCCTCATCTCTTATTATAGTGTTTGACTTAAAATCTAATTTGTCTGATATAAGGATTGCCACCCCAGCTTTCTTTTGGTGTCCATTAGCATGGTAAATCGTTTTCCACCCCCTCACTTTCAATCTGGGGGTGTCTTTGGGTCTAAAGTGAGTCTCTTGCAGAGAGCATATCGATGGATCTTGTTTTTTTATCCAATCTGATACCCTGTTTCTTTTGATTGGGGCATTCAGCCCATTTACATTCAGGGTAACTATTGAAAGATATGAATATAGTGCCATTGTATTGCCTATAAGGTGACTGTTACTGTATATTGTCTGTGTTCCTTTCTGGTCTATGTTACTTTTAGGCTCTCTCCTTGCTTAGAGGACCCCTTTCAATATTTCTTGTAGGGCTGGTTTCGTGTTTGCAAATTCCTTTAGGTATTGTTTGTCCTGGAAGCTTTTTATTTCTCCTTCTATTTTCAATGACAGCCTAGCTGGATATAGTATTTTTGGCTGCATATTTTTCTCATTTAGTGCTCTGAATATATCATGCCAGTCTTTTCTGGCCTGCCAGAAAAATTGGATTTTAAGCTAAAGACTGTAGTTAGAGACACAGAAGGACATGATATGACCGAAATAAATAAATAAATAAATAAATAAAGACTTCTCGTGCTGTAATCCCAATAGTTTATTTTTGGAGTTACCATGTGGAAACAGCTTGTGTAGCAATCAGGTAGGTCTCTATAGTAGAGTCTGTTAGTTTGCATCTCTCTCTTTTTCTTCCATTTGTTCATTTCTTTTGTTTCTTTTTTTAAATTTTATATTATGTTATTATGCTATGTTAATCAACATACATCATTAGTTTTTGATGTACTGATCTACAATTCATTGTTTTCATATAACACCCATTGCTCCATGCAGTACGTGCCCTCCTTAATACCCATCACGGGGCTAATCCATCTCCTCCCCTCTAAAACTCTCAGTTTGTTTCTCAGAGTCCATAGACTCTCATGGTTCGAATCCCCCTCTGATTTCTCCCCCTTCACTTTTTGCTTCCTTCTCCTAATGTCTTCCATGCTATTCCTTATGTTCCACAAATAAGTGAAACCATATGATAATTGACTTTCTCTGCTTGACTTATTTCACTTAGCATAATCTCCTCCAGTCCCATCCATGTTGATGTAAAAGTTGGGTATTCATCCTTTCTGATGGTTGAGTAACACTCCATTGTATATGTGGACCACATCTTCTTGGAAGGCAGCTATGCTAACCATTATACCACCAACGCTCTGCCTGGACCGCATCTTCTTTATCCATTCATCTGTTGAATGGCATCTTGGCTCTTTCCACAGTTTGGCTATTGCAGACATTGCTACTATGAACATTGGGGTCCATATGGCCCTTCTTTGCACTACATCTGTATCTTTGGGGTCAATACCCAGGAGTGCAATTGCTGGGTCATAGTGTAGCTCTATTTTTAATTTTTTGAGGCACCTCCACACTGTTTTCCAACGTGGCTGTACCAGCTTGCATTCCCACCAACAGTGTAAGAGAGTTCCCCTTTCTCCACAACCTCTCCAATATTTGTTGTTTCTTGCCTTGTCAATTTTTTGCCATTCTTATTGGTGTAGCGAGGTATGACAATGTGGTTTTGATTTGAATTTCCCTGATAGCTAATGATGATGAACATTTTTTCATATCTCTGTTAGCCATTTGTATGTCTTCTTCAGAGAAGTTTCTGTTCATGTCTTCTACCCATTTTTTGACTCGATTATTTGTTTTTGGGGTGTTGAGTTTGAAAAGTTCTTTATAGATCTTGAAAATCAGCACTTTTTACTGTCATTTGCAAATATCTTCTCCCATTTTGTGGGTTCCCTCTTTGTTTTGTTGACTGTTTCCTTCGCTGTACAGAAGCTTTTGATCTTGATGAAGTCCCAAAAGTTCATTTATCTATTGTTTCACTAGCCTTTGGAGATGTATCTTGAAAGAATTTGCTGTGACTGATGATGAAGAGGTTACTGCCTATGTTCTTTAGGATTTTGATGGATTCCTGTCTCACATTGAAGTCTTTGATCCATTTTGAGTTTGTCTTTGTGTATGGTGTTAGAGAATGCTCAAGTTTCTTTCTTCTGCATGTGGCTGTCCAATTTTCCCAGCACCATTTACTGAAAAGACTCTCTTTTTTTCCACTGCATATGTTTTCCTGCTTTGTTGAAGATTATTTGACCATAGAGTTGAGGGTCCATATCCAGGTTCTCTATTCTGTTCTATTGGTCTATATGTTTCTTTTTGTGCCAGTACCATGCTGTCTTGGTGATCACTGCTTTGTAATATAGCTTGAAATCAGGCAACGTGATGCCCCCAACTTTGTTTTTCTTTCTCAACATTTCCTTGGCGATCCGGGGTCTTTTCTGATTCCATGCAAATTTTAGGATTGTTTGTTCTAGCACTTTGAAAAATGTCATTGGAACTTTGATCGGGATGGCATTGAAGGTATAGATTGCTCTGGGTAGCATAGAAATTTTAACAATGTTTATTCTTCTGATCCATGAACATGGTATATTTGTCCATCTTTTTGTGTCTTCTTCAATTTCTTTCATGAGTGTTCTGTAGTTCCTAGAGTATAGATCTTTACCTCTTTGGTTAGATTTATTCTGAGGTATCTTATGGTTTTTTGTGCTTTTGTAAATGGAATCGTTTCTCTACTTTCTCCTTCTACAGTTGCATTGTTAGTGTGTAAGAAAGCAACTGATTTCTGTGCATTGATTTTGTATCCTGCCACATTACTGAATTGCTGTATGAGTTCTAGTAATTTGGGGGTGGAATCTTTTGGGTTTTCCACATAAAGTATCATGTCAGCTGCGAAGAGAGAGAGTTTGACTTCATCTTTGCCAATTTGAATACCTTTTATTTCTTTTTGTTTTCTGATTGCTGTTGCTAGGACTTCTAGTACTATGTTGAACAATAGTGGTGAGGGTGGGCATCCTTGACATGTTCCTGATCTTAAGGGAAAGGCTCTCATCTTTTCCCCATTGAGGATGATATTTGCTGTGGGTTTTTCATAGATGGATTCTATGAAATTGAGGAATATTCCCTCTATCCCTACACTCTGAAGAGTTTTAATCAGGAAAGGATGTTGTATTTTGTCAAATGCTTCTTCTGCATCAATTGAGAGGACCATTTGGTACTTCTCTCTCCTCTAATTAATGTGTTCTATCAAATTGATTGATTTTCGAATGTTGAACCACCCTTGCATCCTGGGGATAAATCCCACTTCGTCATGGTGGATGATCCTTTTAATGTATTGTTGGATCCTATTAGCTAGAATTTTGTTGAGGATTTTGGAATCCATATTCATCAGGGATATCAGTCTGAAATTCTCCTTTTTCATGGGGTCTTTGCCTAGTTTGGGTGATTAATGTAATGCTGGTCTCATAGAATAAGTCTGGAAGTTTTCATTCTGTTTCTATTTTTTGAAACAGTTTCAGGAGAATAGATATTATTTCTTCTTTGAAAATTTGGTTGAACTCCCCAGGGAATCCATCAGGCCCTGGACTCTTGTTTTTGATCTCTGTTTCAATCTTGTTACTGGTTATTGGCCTATTCAGATGGTCAATTTCTTCCTGTTTCAGTCTTGGCAGCTTGTAGGTTTCTGCGAAGGCATCCATGTCATCCAGATTGCTCAGTTTATTGGCATAGAGTTGTTGATAATCATTTCTAATAATTGTTTTTATTTCCTTGGTGTTAGTCATGATCTCTTCCCTTTCATTCATAATGTTATTGATTTGGGTCCTTTTTCTTTTCTTTTGGATAAGTCTGGCCAGTGGTTGATCGATTTTATTAATTCTATAGAGAACCACCTTCTAGTTTCCTTGATCTGATCTACTGTGTTTCTGGTTTCTAATTCATTGATCTCTGCTCTAATCTTATTATTTCTTTACTAATGCATGGCTTAGGCATCGTTTGTTGCTTTTTCTCTAGTTCTTTAAGGTGTAGAGTTAGTTGGTGAATTCGGGATTTTTCTATTTTTTTGAGTGAGGCTTGGATGGCTATGTATTTCCCCCTTAGGACCGCCTTTGCAATATCCCATAGGTTTTGGACCGATGTGTTTTCATTCTCATTGATTTCCATGAATTGTTTAAGTTCTTTGATTTCCTGGTTGATCCAAACATTCTTGAGCAGAGTGGTCTTTAGCTTCCAAGTGTTTGAATGTCTTCCAATTTTTTCTTGTGATTGAGTTCCAGTTTTAAAGAATTATGGTCTGAGAATATGCAAGGAATAATCTCCAGTCTTTTGGTATCAACAGAGAGCTGATTTGTGACCCAGTATGTGGTCTATTTTGGAGAAAGTTCCATGTGCGCTCGAGAAGAATGAGTATTCTGTTTTAGAGTGGAATATTCTGTATACATCTATGAGGTCCATCTGGTCCAGTGTTACCATTCAAAGCTCTTGTTTCCTTGTTGATTTTCTGCTTAGATGATCTGTCCATTGCTGAGAGTGGAGTATTGAGGTCTCCTACCATTAACGTATTGTTATCAATATGACTCTTTATTTTGTTTAAAGGTTGGCTTATGTAGATGGCTGCTCCCATGTTGGGGGCATAGATATTTACAATTCTTAGAACTTCTTGTTGGATAGGCCCTTTAAGAATGATAGAGTGTCCTTCTGTGTCTCTAACTACAGACTTCAGTTTAAAATCTAATTTGGCTGATATAAGCATTGCTACCCCAGCTTTCTTTTGAGGTCCCCTGGCATGGAAGATGGATCTCCATCCTTTCACTTTCATTCTGGATGTATATCTTTGGGTTCAAAATGAGTATCTTGTAGACAGAATATCGGTGGGTCCTGTCTTTTTATCCAATCTGCAAACCTGTGCCGTTTTATGGGAGCATTTAGGCCATTCATGTTGAGAGTGATTATTGAAAGATATGAATTTATTGTCACCATGTTGCCTGTGAAGACATTGTTTTTATAGATTGTCCCTGTACATTTCTGTTGTATATCACTCTTGGGGTCTTTCTCCTTTTATAGAACTGCCCTTAATATTTCTTGCAGGGCCGGCTTAGAGGTCACATATTCTTTCAGTTTCTGCCAGTCTTGGAAGCTCTGCATCTCTCCATCCATTCTAAATGACAGCCTTGCCAGATAAAGTATTCTTGGCTGCATGTTCTTCTCGTTTAGTACCCTGAATATGTTTTGCCAGGCCTTTCTGGCTTGCCAGGTCTCTGTGGTTAAGTCTGACATTATTCTGATGTTCCTCCCTCTGTACATAAGGAATCTCTTCCCCCTTAATGCCCTTAGGATGGTTTCCTTGGTTCTAAGATTTGCGAGTTTTACTATTACATGCTGAGGCATTGGCCTGTTTTCCTTGATCTTGGGAGGGGTCGTCTCTGCCTCTAGGACATGAATGTTTGTTTCATTCCCCAGATTAGGGAAGTTCTCAGCTATGATTTGCTCAAATACATCTTCTAGTCCTCTCTCTCTCTCCACTCCCTTCGGGATTCCAATTATTCTGACATTGGAACGCTTCATAGTGTCACTTATTTCTCTGATTCTATTTTCATGGATTCTGAGTTGGTTTTCCCTGGCCTCCTCTTTTCCCTTTTTATCTATTATATTGTCTTCCAGGTCGCTTATTCGTTCTTCTGCCTCACTTACCCTAGCTGTTAGATTATATAGATTAGATTGGATCTCATTGATAGCATTTTTAAGTTCTGCCAATTCAGCTTTCATTTCTGCCCTTAGAGACTCTATGTTGTCATTAATTGATTTCTCCATTTTAGCCAATGTCTTCACACGTGCTACCCTGAATTCCATCTCCGACATCTCGGTTATATCTGAATCCATTTGTAAATCTGCCACGTAAGTCATAATCTCTGAGTCTTTCCTATTTGGAGGGTTCCTCCTCCTAGTCCTTCTGTTGAGGGGTGGTTGAGGGAATGTATAGAGTCCAAATTATTGACCAGAACCCAAGCAAGATGCACCTGTTTTCTAGGGACCTAAGGGTTGCTGGCCTCTTGTTCTCCCAGCCTTTATTCTGGGGGAGGGGCCTGCTGTGCTGTTACTCCAGCAACCTTGTTTGGGCAGAGAGTTATCCTGCCCCCTGTGGCGGGGAATGGGCTCAATGAGAACCGGTTTTGGGGGCTTTTGTTCTCTGGCGGCTTTTTCTGGCAGTTTTCCACATTTCTTCTGAGAGTCAGAGCAAAAGAGACTGTTTCCAACCCTCTGCTTCAGAGCAGAGAAATTGCAGTCTGTTCTTCAGTGAGCTCTCCAGGCCACACTATTTCTGTTTCTGTCTGTGCTGCTAGAAACTGCAGCATCCTGGGTTATGCACCCCTCAGCAGGGCTCCCTGTCTTTGCCTCCAGGTTGGGGCACGGGGACACGTTTCTGCCCTTTGTGCTTCTAAAACTGCCAGCCATCCCCGGTTCATATGCGTGACCTCACCGCTCCAGTTTCCATCCTGGTGGGGGTTACTCTAAATTCCTTTCCCAGGTGCTACTGGCCTGCGAGTCTATGCCCAGTCACCAGTGTGGGAGGCTATCGCTCACCGGTGGTGTAGGATCCCCACAGCCAGACTCTCTCCCACTGCAGTTTATCCTCTGATATCTGCCCACGGAATCATGGCTCCCCACTTCATACCTTGAAACCAACCACCTGTGATATTCTGTTTGTAGAGATCCAGATCTATCTTCTTACATCTCAGGCTGATTTCGTGGGTGTTCAGCTGGTAGATAATCAGCTCAATTCCAGGAACCCTTTAGAATAGGGCCCCCTACCCCTCCATCTTTTCCCGCAGCCTCAATTTCTCTGTCTTGGCATTTTTTCTAAGTCTCTGTCTTCTTCTCTGTGTTAGAAAAGCCAGTTTTTGTCTCCTGTTCCTGAAAGTAATGGCCTTATGAAAAAGAGTTCATGTAATCCCCAGAGACTGGTGCTTCAGGAGTGTCTCTAATGTGTGCTGTGTCTCTAATGTCTGCTGTTGTATTTTGGCCACTCTTTCCTTCCAGCCAGCCATCTGCAAAGGCTCTCCTTGCATGCTGTGGGCAATGTTTGGTCTCTAGCCTGAGTGTGGTGAGTTTTAACCAGTTGTGTTCTGGTCTGCTTGTGAAATGAGGCTTGGAACCACATCCATCAAAACTGAGGCCCTGCAGAACTCTGGTCGGGGGATGTGGTATGGGTATGGCTTTGTGCTGTTCTTCTGTAGGAAGGACCCACTACACTGGGACTGAGGCAAGCATGACTGAGAAGGGCATTCCCACCAGATTTCCAGGGGTTGGGGCTTGGGGTATGCAAGTTAGGCAGCCACTGTTGGCACTGAGCTGCTTCTTGCAGGTGGCTCAGTGTTTATGCTAAGGGTCAGGTGAGGGAAATGGCATCAGATCACTCTTTTGTTCCCTGAGAGGTGCTCTGTGAATGCTACCTGTTGGGGAGGTGATCCTGGAAGAGCAAATAATCCACCTGTGTGCCCTCGGTGCTCTTCAGATTGCTGTTTCCATGCCATCTGCCCCCCAGGTTTTTTTCCTGCCTTCTCTCCAGGAGCTGCATAGTGCCCTCTAGGCTCTAGTCCATCTAGGCCCATTGACCTTTAAAAGTCTAGACTTTAAGCCCCGCTGGTTGTAAGAACTCATGAAATTCAGCCCCTCTCAATTTCCAAGCCAATGGCTTTGGGAAAATGTTCTCCTTGTGCATTCCCCTGTTTGCACCTCTCCCTCTCTCCTTTTGCAGTGACCATGGCTCCCTCCCCTTCATAGCACCTGTGATCCATTTCTTTCCTAAACCAGGTCTCCCCACTTCCTACTTTCTTCAGTATGGCTTCTTATTTCCCTTTAACCTTGGAGCGTGTTCTCTCAGTCTTCAGGTCTATTTGTGGAGTATTTAGGAAATGATTTGATAGCTATCTAGTTGTGTTCCCAGGATGAAGTGAGCCTAGGGTTCTCCTACTCTGCCACCATCTTCCTAGCCAGCATCCCAACCATTTCGAAACATTACATTTTTTTTTCATTTGTCTCCATGTATTTTTTAATTTCATCTTTGCTTTCTTCCTTTCATTAGTTTTGGAGTTAGAATTTAGTGATTCATCAGTTGGAAATGACACACAGCGCTCATTACATCAAGTACCCTACTTAATGCCTATCACCCAATTATCCCTTACCCCCACCCACCACCCCTCCAAAAATGCTCAGTTTGTTTCCTAGAGTTTAGTGTCACTTATGATTTGCTTCCATCTCAATTTTCATCTTATTTTATTTTTTTTCCTTCCCCTGTGATCATCTCTTTCGTTTCTTAAATTCGACATATGAGTGAAATCTTACGGTATTTGTCTTTCCCTGACTGACTTATTTCACTTAGCGTAATACCCTCTAGTTCCACCCACGTCCTTGCAAACGGCAAGAATTCATTTTTTGATGGTTGGGTAATATTCCATTGTATATATGAATCACACTTCTTTATCCGTTCATCTGTGGAAGGGTATCTTGGCTCCTTCCATAGTTTGGTTATTGTGGACATTGCTGCTATGAACATTGGGGTGCATTGCCCCTTCTTTTAACTACGTTTGTATCTTTGGGGTAAGTTCCTAGTAGTGAGATTGCTGGGTTGTAGAGTAGCTGTATTTGTAATGTCTTGAGGAACCTCCATACTGTTTTCCAGAGTGGTTATACCAGCTTGCATTCCCACCAACAGTATAAGAGGGTTCCCCTTTGTCCACATCCTGGTCAACATTTTTTGTTTTCTATGTTGTTGATTTTAAACATTCTAACTGGTGTAAGATGGTATCACATTGGGGTTTTGATCTGTATTTCCCCGACGACGAGTGATGTGGAGCATTTTTTCATGTATCTGTTGGCCATTTGTATGTCTGTTCATGTCTTCTGCCCACTTCTTGACTGGATTTTTTTGTTTTTTGGGTATTGAGTTTGATAAATTCTTTATATATCTTGGATACCAACCCTTTATATGATTTGTCATGTGCAAATATCTTCTCCTATTCAGTAGGTGACCTTTTAGTTTTGTTGGCTATTTCCTTTGTGGTGCAGAAGCTTTTTATCTTGATGAAGTGCCAATAGTTCATTTTTGCTTTTGTTTTCCTTGCCTTGACAGACATGTCTTGCAAGAAGTTGCTGCAGCTGAGGTTGAAGAGGCTGCTGCCTGTGTTCTCATCTAGGATTTTGATGGATTTCTGGCTCACATTTAGGTCTTTCATCTGTTTTGAGTTTATCTTTGTGTATGGTATAAAAGAATGGTCCAGTCTCATTCTTCTGCATGTGGCTGTCCAGTTTTCTCAGCACTATTTGTTGAAGAGAAGTCTGGCTTCATGATGCCCCCACCTTTCGTTTTCTTCTTCAACATTCTCCTGGCGATTCAGGGTCTTTTATGGTTCCATACAAATTTTAGGATTGTTTGTTCCAGCTCTGTGAAAAATGTCGATGGTGTTTTCATAAGGATTACAATTAAAGTGTAGATTGCTCTGGGCATCACAGACATTTTAACAATGTTTATTCTTCCAATCCATGAGCATGGAATGTTTTTCCATCTCTTTGTGTCTTCCTCAATTTCTTTCATACGTGTTCTGTAGCTTTTAGAGTACACATCCTTTACCTCTTTGGATAGGTTTATTCCTAAGTATATTATGGTTTTTGGTGCTATTGTAAATGGAAGTGATTCCTTAATTTCTCTTTCTTCAGTCATGTTGTTAGTGTAGAGAAAGGTAACTGATTTCTGTACATTGATTTTATATCCTGCCATGTTGCTGAATTGCTGTATGAGTTCTAGCAACTTTAGGGTGGAGTCTTTTGGGTTTTCCACATTAAGTATCATGTCATCTGCAAAGAGTGAGAGTTTGACTTCTTTGCCAGTTTGAATACCTTTTATTCCTTCTGGTGTCTGATTGCTAAGACTAGGACTTCTGGTACTATGTTGAACAACAGTGGTGAGAGTGGTCATCCCCATCATATTCCTGACCTTAAGGGAAAAGCTCTCAGTTTTTCCCCACTGAGAATGACATTTGTTGCGGGCTTTTCATAGATGGCTTTTATGATATTGTGGTATGTTCCCTCTATCTACACTGTGGAGAGTTTTAATCAAGAAAGGATGCTGCACTTTGTCAAATGCTTTTCTGCATCTATTGAGAGGATAATAGTGCTCTTGTTCTTTCTTTTATTAATGTGATATGTCACATTGTTGATTTGTTAGAATTGAACCACCCTTGCATCCCCCCCCCAAAAAAACCCCTTGGATCCTATTGGCTAGTATCTTGGTGAGTACTTTGGCATCCGTGTTCATCAGGGATATCAGTCTGTAATTCTTCCTGATGGGGTCTTTTTTGGTTTTGGGATCAAGGTAATGCTGGCCACATAGAATGACTTTGGAATTTTTTCCTTCCATTTCTAATTTTTTGAAACAGCTTCAGTAGAATAAGTATTATTGCTTCTTTAAATGTTTGGTAGAATTCCCCTGGGATGCCATCCATCCCTGGACTCTTATTTGGTGGGGGGGTTTTGATTACTACTTCAATTTCCTTGCTGGTTATGAGTCTGTTCATGTTTTCTATTTCTTCCTGATTCAGTTTTGGCAATTTATAAGTTTCCAGGAAGGCATCTATTTCTTCCAGATTGCCTAATTTGTTGGCGTATAGTTGCTCCTAATATGTTCTTATAGTTATCTGTATTTCCTTGGTGTTGGTTGTGATCTCTCCTTTCATTCACGATTTTATTATTTTGGGTCCTTTCTCTTTTCTTTTGGATAAGTCTTGCTAGAGGTTTATTGATCTTATTAATTCTTTCAAAGAACCATCTCCTAGGTTCATTGATCAGTTCTACTGTTCTTTTGGTTTCTATTTTATTGATTTCTGCTCTAATCTTTATTATTTCTCTTCTCCTGCTTGGTTTAGTCTTTATTTTCTGTTCTTTCTCCAGGTCCTTTAGGTGTAAGCTTAGTTTGTGTATTTCCGATTTTTCCAATTTTTTTGAGAGAGGATTGTTTTGCAATGTACTTCCCTCTTAGGACTGCCTTTGCTGTATCCCAAAGGTTTTGAACCGATGTGTTTTCATTCTCATAGTTTCCTTGAATTTTTAAAATTCCTCTTTAATTTCCTGGTTGATCCATTCATTCTTTTTTTTTTTGTAAAGATTTTATTTATTTATTTGAGAGACAGAGAGAATGAGAGAGAAAGCACATGACATGGGGGGAGGGTCAGAGGGAGAAGCAGACTCCCTGCTGAGCAGGGAGCCCGATGCGGGACTCGATCCAGGGACTCCAGGATCATGACCTGAGCCGAAGGCAGTCGCTTAACCAACTGAGCCACCCAGGCGCCCTGATCCATTCATTCTTTAGCACAATGCTGTTTAACCTCCAAGTGTTTGTTTTCCTTCCAATTTCCTCTGTGATTGAGTTCAGTTTCAAAGCAGTCTGGTTTGGAAATATGCGCTGAATAATTCCAATCTTTTCCTACCAGTTGAGACCTCACTTGTGACCCAGTATGTGGTCTATTTTGGAGAATGTTCCATATGCACTAAAGAAGAATGTGTATTCTGTTGTCTTAAGGTGGAATGCTCTGTATATATCTGTGAAGTCCATCTGGTCCAGTGTGTCATTCAAAGCCTTTGTTTCTTTTTTGATCTTCTGCTTAGATCATCTGTCCATTGCTGTGGGTGGGGTTTTGAAGTACCCCACTATTATTGTATTATTATCAACGTATTTATTTTATTTGTTATTAATTCGTTTATATAATTGGCCACTCCCAAGTTAGAAGCATAAATATTTATAATTGTTAGATCTTCTTGTTGGATAGACCCTTTAAGTATTACATAGTGTCCCTCTTCATCCCTTACTACAGTCTTTGGTTTAAAATCTAATTTGTTTGTTATGAGGATTGTCCATTAGCATGATAAATGGTCCTACACCTCCTAACTTTCAATCTGAAGATGTCTTTAGGTCTAAAATGAGTCTCTTGTAGACAGCATATGGATAGGCCTTGCTTTTTTATCCAATCTGATACCCTGTGTCCTTTGATTGGAGCATTTAGCCCATTTACAAGCAGAGTAATTATTGAAATATATAATTTACTGTCATTGTATTACTTATGAAGTCACTTTTTCTATATACTGTTTCTGTTCCTTTCTGGTCTATGTTACTTTTGGGCTCTCTCTCTGCTCAAAGGATCCCCTTTAATATTTCTTGCAGGGCTTTCATATTTTTGCAGGTGTTTATGAATTCTTTTAGTTTTTGTTTGTCCTGGACACTGTTCTTGCTGGAAAGCCTTTCTGGTTCAATTATTCTTGGCTGCATATTTTCCCATTTAGCACATTGAATATATCATGCCAGTCCTTTCTGGTCTGTCAGGTCTCTATAGACAAGAAGGCTGCCAGCCTTATGTGTCTACCCTTGCAGCTTAAGGACCCCTTGTCCCAAGCTGCTTTCATGTTGTTCTCTTTATCTTTCTAATTTTTAAGCTTCAGTATATTATGTTGAGTTATTTTTCTTTTTTTTTAATTTTGATGGGGGTTTTCTGTGCCTTTGGACTTGAATACCAATTTCCTTCCCCAGACTAGGGAAGTTCTCAGCTATAATTTCTTTAAATAAACCTTCTGACCCCTTTCCTGCTCCTTATCCTCTGGGCTTCCCATAATATGGATATTATTTTGCTTTAGAGAATCACTGACATCCCTAAGTCTGCCTTCATGATTAATAGTTTTCTTTCCCTCTTTTTGTCAGCTTCCTTTTTTTTCTACTTTTTATTTTTTTATTTTTTTATTTTATTATGTTATGTTAGTCACCATACAATACATCATTAGTTTTTGATATAGTGACCCACGATTCATTGTTTTCATATAACACCCAGTGCTCCATGCAGTACATGCCCTCCTTAATACCCATCACTGGGCTAACCCATCCCCCAACCCCCTCTTCTCTAAAACTCTCAGATTGTTTCTCAGAATCCATAGTCTCTCATGGTTCATCTCTCCCTCTGAATTCCCCCCTTTGTTTATCCCTTCCTTCTAATATCCTCCATGCTATTCCTTATGTTCCACAAATAAGTGAAACCACATGATAATTGACTTTCTCTGCTTGACTTATTTCTCTTAGCATAATCTCCTCCAGTCCCATCCATATTGATGTAAAAGTTGGGTGGGTATTCATCCTTTCTGATGGTTGAGTAACAGTCCATTGTATATATGGACCATATTTTTTTTGGACTTTATTTTTTTTATTTATTTATTTTTATTTTATTATGTTATGTTAGTCACTATACATCATTAGTTTTTGATGTGGTGATCCATGATCCACTGTTTTCGTACAACACCCAGTGCTCCATGCAGTACGTGCCCTCCTTAATACCCATAACCAGGAGAACCCATCCTCCCTCCCCCCTCCCCTCTAAAACCCTGTTTGTTTCTCAGAGTACATAGTCTATCATGATTCATCTCTGCCTCTGATTACTCCCCTTCATTTTTCTCTTCCTTCTTGCAGTGTCCTCCACACTATTCCTTATGTTCCAAAAAAAGGTGAAACCATATGATAATTGACTTTCTCTGCTTGACTTATTTCACTTAGCATAATCTCCTCCAGTCCCATCCATGTTGATGTAAAAGTTGGGTATTCGTCCTTTCTGATGGCTGAGTAATATTCCATTGTATATATGGACCACATCTTCTTTATCCATTCGACTGCTGAAGGGCATCTCAGCTCTTTCCAGAGTTTGGCTATTGCAGACATTGTTGCTATGAACACTGGGGTGCATATGCCCTTCTTTCCACTACGTCTGTGTCTTTGGGGTAAATAGCCAGGAGTGCAATTGCTGGGTCATAGGGTAGCTCTATTTTTAAATTTTTGAGGAAACTCCACACTGTTTTCCAAAGTGGCTGTACCAACTTGCATTCCCACCAACAGTGTAAGAGGGCTCCCCTTTCTCCACAACCTCTCCAATATTTGTTGTTTCTTTCCCTGTCCATTTTTGCCATTCTAACTGGCATAAGGTGGTATCTCAAAGTGGTTTTGATTTGAATTTCCCTGTTGACTAATGATGATGAACATTTTTGTATGTGTCTGTTAGCCATTTGTATGTCTTCTTCAGAAAAGTGTCTGTTCATGTCTTCTGCCCATTTTTTGACTTGATTATTTGGGGGTTTTTTGGGTGTTGAGTTTGAGAAGTTCTTTATAGATCTTGGATAGCAGCCCTTTATCTGTAGTGTCATTTGCAAATCTCTTCTCCCATTCTGTGGGTTGCCTCTTTGTTTTGTTGACTGTTTCCTTCGCTGTGCAGAAGCTCTTGATCTTGATGAAGTCCCAAAAGTTCATTTTTGCTTTTGTTTCACTACCTTTTGGAGATATATCTTGAAAGAAGTTGCTGTGGTCGATGTCAAAGAGGTTACTGCCTATGTTCTCCTTTAGGATTTTGATGGATTCTTGTCTCACATTGAGGTCTTTCTTCCATTTTGAGTTTATCTTTGTATATGGTGTTAGAGAATGGTCGAGTTCCATTCTTCTGCATGTGGCTGTCCAATTTTCCCAGCACCATTTATTGAAGAGACTGTCTTTTTTCCATGACATGTTTTTTCCTGCTCTGTCGAAGATTATTTGACCATAGAGTTGAGGGTCCATATCTGGGTTCTCTATTTGTTCCATTGGTCTCTATGTCTGTTTTTGTGCCAGTACCATGCTGTCTTGGTGATCACAGCTTTGTAATAGAGCTTGAAATCGGGTAACATGATGCCCCCAGCTTTGTTTTTGTTTTTCAACATTTCCTTGGCGATTCAGGGTCTTTTCTGATTCCATACAAATTTTAAGATTGTTTGTTCCAGCACTTTGAAAAATGTCATTGGAATTTTGATCGGGATGGCATTGAAGGTATAGATTGCTCTGGGTAGTATAGACATGTATCTTCTTCAATTTCTTTTATGAGTGTTCTGTAGTTCCTAGAGTATAGATCCTTTACCTCTTTGGTTAGTGGACCACATCTTCTTTATCCATTCAACTGTTGAAGGGCATCTTGGCTCTTTCCACAGTTTGGTTATTGCGGACATTGCTGCTATGAACCTTGGGGTGCATATGGCCCTTCTTTGCACTACATCTGTGTCTTTGGGGTAAATATTCAGGAGTGCAATTGTTGGGTCATAGGGTAGCTCTATTTTTAAATTTTTGAGGAACCTCCACACTGTTTTCCAAAGTGGCTGTACCAACTTGCATTCCCACCAACAGTGTAAGAGGGCTCTCCTTTTTCCACAACCTCTCCAACATTTGTTTCTTGCCTTGTCTAATTTTGCCATTCTAACTGGCATAAGGTGGTATCTCAAAGTGGTTTTGATTTGAATTTCCCTGATGGCTAATGATGTATTTGTATTTGTATTTGTCTGTTAACCATTTGTATGTTTTCTTCAGAGAAGTGTCTGTTCATGTCTTCTGCCCATTTTTTGACTTGATTATTTGTTTTTTGGGTCTTGAGTTTGAGAAGTTCTTTATAGATCTTGGATAGCAGCCCTTTATCTGTAGTGTCATTTGCAAAGATCTTCTCCCATTCTGTGGCTTGCCTCTTAGTTTTGTTGACTGTTTCCTTTGCTGTGCAGAAGCTTTTGATTTTGATGAAGTCCCAAAAGTTCGTTTTTGCTTTTGTTTCACTAGCTTTTGGAGATGTATCTTGAAAGAAGTTGCTGTGGCCGATGTCAAAGAGGTTACTGCCTGTGTTCTCCTCTAGGATTTTGATGGATTCCTGTCTCACATTGAGGTCTTTCATCCATTTTGAGTTTATCTTTGTGTATGGTGTTAGAGAATGGTCGAGTTTCATTCTTCTGCATGTAGCTGTCCAATTTTCCTGGCACCATTTATTTATCAACTTCCTTTTTTAAATCATTTTTTCTATTTCACTGATTTGCTCTTCTGATTTGTTCACCCTCTTTTTTATGACCTTCACTTGTGACTGCATCTTGGTAATGTCAGTTTTAATTTCATCATGGCTAGGTTTTAGTTCTTTATCTCTATGTTAAGGGATTCTCTAGTGTCTTCTATGCTTTTTAAAGCCCAGGTAGTATCTTTATAACATGTTTTATTTTTTATTTTTTATTCCTTTTTTATATTTTATTTAAATTCAATTAGCCAATATAATTTTTGGTGTTGTGTTCAATTATTCGTTAGTTGCATATAACACCCAGTGCTCATAATCTCTTTTTTAAATTCTAGCTCAGACATTTTACTTATATCCATACTGAGATAAATCTCTGGCAGTGAGCACTACCTCTTCTTTTCTTTTGGGTGAACCTCTCCATATAGTCATTTTGTCCAAAAAAGAAGAGAAGAAATTAAAACGACAATAACAACAACTACAGAAAAAAACACAAAACAAAAACTAGATCCTGGGTGTGGGTGTTCTGCTTGTTAAAAGAAACTAGATCCAAAAATAAGAAAGGAAGAAAAAAATATATATATAGTACATTGAAAGAAAACAAAGAAAAAAACACACACATGAAGTGTATATATATATATAGTACATATATATAGTACATTGAAAGAAAACAAACAAATAAGAAAGGAAAAAATATATATATACTACATTGAAAGAAAACAAAGAAAAAAACACATGAAGTGTATATATATATAGTTCATATATATAGTACATTGAAAGAAAACAAATATGTATATATATACACACATAAAGTATGTAAAAATTGAAAAATCAAAATAAAATTGAAAAATTAAGAAAATAACTGAAAAATAATACTAAAAGACTAAAGAATAAAGATACAAAGAATTTGATATACTGTTTTCCCCAAGAGCTGAAGTTTTGCAGCTCTCTATGATCGGTGAGCTTGGTGAGAGTGATTTGTTTGTGCTGGCCTTCTGGGGGAGTGGCCTGTTGCACTGAAAATCAGGTGGACTTACCCTAATGGAAATGCGCCTCCAGTGTGCTGAGGCAGGACTCAGTGTAAGTGGCTCCGGACTCCACTAAGTGGCGCTGTGTTGCTCCTTGAAGTCTTTCAGTACTAATGGGCGGGATGAATATGGGGACAACCCGCTCTCTAGCCCAGGAGCTGAAAATTCACACCCCTCACTCTTCAGTGAGCCACCACAGAAAAGCAATCACTCTTATCTCCCCAGTTTCCATCAGAACTCTGTTCATCCTGCTTGTGTCTGAGCCTTTTTGTTGCAGGTAAAAGAATGAGTTTCAAAGCTCCAAATTTTAGGGACTCCTGTAGCAGGGACCCATGCTGTTCCTCCCAGGGGAGGGGGGGCTCTCCCCACGCTTCTGCCTTTTGCTGAGCCCCTCTCAGGAAAGCAGTCACACAACCATGCAGTGTTGCACATTTTATGACAACACAGAGCAAAAAGCCCACATGTAGAGTTGCTCTTCTCAGCCAGGTTCCTTGTACCTATGCCTGGGAACTCTGCTGCACTCAGGCATGATCCATTCTTCTTGCGACCCCCAGGATCCTGAGACTATGCTGTCACACCTGGGATTCTGCCCCGCTTTACCACCCAAACATCTTTAAGCCAGGCACATCTCCCACTGTACCAGACTTCTAAAAGTTCTGATTTTTGCACTCCACTGCTTGTAATACTTTACAATAGCCTCCCTAAGCAGGCTCCCTCCCCTCCACTGTATCCTCAGGTATATCACACCGGATTCAAGTCTCCACACCTCCTACCTTCCAAATGGCGGTCGCTTTTCTACTTGTAGACTTGCAACATTTGTTTCCTCAGATCTCTGACTGATTTCTTGGATGTTCAGAAAGACTTGATAACTGTCTAGTTGGGTTTGAGGGACGAGACAAACTTAGGGTCCCCTTAGCCCTCTGCCATCTTAACTCCTCTCAATGCATATGAATTTATTGCCATTTTATTACTTGTTTTGTCATTGTTTCTGGGGATTTTCTTTGATCCTTTGTCACTTTTGATCTCTCCTTTCCATTCAGAGTCGCCTTTAATATTTCTTGCAGGACTGGTTTAGTGGTCATGAACTCCTTTAGTGTTTGTTTGTTTGTTTGTTTGTTTGTTTGTCTGGGAAACTCTTTATCTCTCCTTCTATTCTGAATGATAGCTTTGTTGGGTAGGGTGTTCTTGGCTGCAGATTTTTCCCATTCAACACTTTGAATATATCATTCCTCTCTCTTCTGCCTTGCCAAGTTTATGTTGGGAAATCTCCAGCTAGTATTATTGGTTTTCCCTTGTAAGTTAAGGGCTTCTTTTTTCTTGCTGCTTTTAAGATTTTTTCCTTTATCACAGTATTTTGCAAATTTAATTACAATGTGTCTTGGTTTTGGCCTGCTTTTTTTTTATTTTGGTGAGAGTTCTCTGAGCTTCCTGGGTCTATATGTTGATCTCCTTCCCCAGATTAGGGAAATTTTCAGCTAGTATTTCTTCAAATAAATTTTCTGTCCCCCTTTCTCTCTCTACTTCTTCTGGGACTCATGTAATATGAATGTTATTACATTTGACAGAGTCACTGATTTCCCTATGTCTATTCTTGTGTTCCATAATTCTTCCTTCTCTCTTTTGTTCATCTTCATCACTTTCCATTACTTTGTCTTCTAGGTCACTAATTCATTTCTCACCTTCTATCCTGCGTTTCATTGCATCAAACATGTTTCCAATCTCATTTATTGCATTTTTCATCTCTGATTCATTCTTTTCTAACTCTTTTTTCTCTGCAGTAAGGGTCTCATTGAAATCTTCTATTCTTTTCTTAAACCCAGTGAATATCCTTATCATTATTGTTTTAAATTCTCCATCAGGATTTTTTTTTAAGATTTTATTTACTTATTTGACAGAGAGATCAGCAGCAGAGGGAGAGGGAGAAGCAGACTCCTTGCTGAGCAGGGAACCTGATGTACGATTCTATCTTAGGACTCTGGGATCATGACCTGAGTCAAAGGCAGACGCTTAACTACTGAGCCACCCAGGCACTCAGGATTGTTACTTATATCTGTTTTGCTTAGATATCTGGCTGTGGCCTTATCTTGTTCTTTCATTTGGGATAAATTCCTCTGTCTTCACATTTTGTCTAAGTCTTTTCCTTCTCTCTGCATCAGAAAAGCCATTTATGCCTCCTGCTCTTTCTTTGATTTGGCCTCTTTTCTCCCTTTAGTTGTGGAATTTGTTCTGTCAGTCTTCAGGCCAATTTCTGGGGTATTTAAGATGATATGATAGTTGTCTAGTTGTATTCATTTGATGAGACAAGCTTAGTGTCCTCCTACTCTGCCTCCATCTTCCTCCTATCTCTGACTATCTTTGAATGATGAGTGTATCAGTTTCAAAATGGGTCTAATGTACTAATGTAGGTATCAACTTTGAAGCAGTAGGAAGAATCTTCCCAACTGAAGCAAAAATATGTGGATAGGCCTGAATGAAGTGGGACAAGAAATTTCTAGAGTTGGCAGGACCAAGGAGTAGACACTAGTATGGGGAAGGTTTGGGGAGGACATTGGCTCTATGCACCAGCAAGGAGGTATAAGGAATTGAGGCAAAGAGAATCAGCATTTTAGTGATGAGTTGTTTTACTCCTAGTGGATTAAAAATGCCTGTGGGGCATTCAAGCAGAGATGAGTAGCAGATGGTTGAATATGTGGGCTTGGAGTTGGAGAAAAAGTTTTGGCCTGAAGATATAGAATATCATTCTTAATGAGGGTGTAGATGATAATTCAGGAAAAAAAACAAAGAGAAGTAAACAGAGAAGGGAGAGAAAAGCCAGAGTGTAGAGAATTTCATAAAGTGAAAGAGATGGCAGAGAGTTTAAAGGAAATGAGTAACAGGAAATATCATGAGATTTTCATGAAGATCATCCCTAGTGGTGCCCAAAGTGGTTTCAGTGAGATATTTGAGTCAGAAGCTTGAGGTGGGTAAGGAATAGCTGGTAGAAGTGTCAGGTGGAAGAACAATCTGTACTGTCAAGATTGGCTGTGAGAAAGAGAACAAAATAACAGCTACCAGGCAAGAGGAATGCAGGAGGAGATCATTGCACTGAAATATACATTCATCTCTTCATTATTGGTTTTCCCCAGAAGAATATTATCTCTATTATTCAGCCATAAAAAAGAATGAAATTTTGCCATTTATGACAACATGAATGGACCTCAAGAGCAGGGATTTTCATTTTGTTGCTAATCCCCTAGAACTCAGATGAGTGCTTGACACACAGGAAGTGCTCATTATGTATTTGTTGACTATAAGAATGAATACCAAGGAAAGGAAAGGTTTCTACACCTGGCATCCTGCACTGTGTAAGAGTTAAGGAGAATGAGATGAGATCTACACATGCTGACACGATTAGAATTCAAGCCTATTGTGTGAAGGTGCAAGTAGATATGTAAAGTAAAATTCCTGTAATGGAAGGGAACTGAGGAGTGTGGAGCATATAGAAAAGGGAAGAATCCAGTCATGGAAGGAACTGAGCAGATGCTGGCTTACAAAAAAAAAAAAAAAAAAAACACTAAAAGAGTTGGTGTGATAAAGAGACCCAGGAATGGGTGGACTTCTTAGATATACCTATTAGGGGAAGAATGCCCCTGATGTGGGTGGGACTTAGCAGGGCACAGGCCTATAGAGGTGAAGGTATCTAATGGTGGTGGAACTGAGTATAGGCCTAAGGATATCAGAGTCTGACTTGAGGCTTGCTTACAGAGAAGGGTCCTGTGTTAAGAAGTAGTGAGAGAAGTTTTGTACAGAAGATCACTGGTATAGGTAATGCTGAATATAAAATTGCCTTTATAGACTAGAAGCACTTCCACCTCTAATGTTCCAGATCCTACTATGTAACTGCCAATACGTTGGAAAGGACCCTGACCTGAACATAGTGGATTCCAGGCTGTCCTCTTAAAATGAAAAGGATTCTGATCACGGTCAAGGTAACTATATTAGTGTCTATTCTACCTGTGGGAGTGAGAAGGATCTGGGCTGGAGCATGGCTGACCATAAACTTGAAAGTAATGAGGAAGACCCTGGGGTATGGGTAGTAAGTTTCTGCTGAAATAAGTTGGGAGTGGCAGGTTTTGCCTTGTGTGGCCTGAGGGGAACCAAGCAGGGCCAGGTTGGGGGTTGTTTTCATATATACTGGGTAAAGTAAGAGACTTGGTGTGTGATAAGCCTGAACGAGTAGTGTGCATCTCTGAGTGTGACCGATATAAGGCATAGAAATGAGCAGAGCAGAACCAAGGAGCTCCTGATTATGAGAAAGGGCTGTCCTGATGCATGGGGGGAGCACTTCAGGGCTAGGTTTGTATTGGTAAGAACTGATACAGTGGCTGGGGGGTAGGGAGGAGGGTCCTGTCCTAGGCAAGGCATTATTACAAACTTCTACTGGTCTGGGTTTGAGATTTTTCAAAAATCTCTGTGCATCGATGATATGGTATGAGCCACAGCAGTAACTAAAGCCAAGAAATTCATCTCCATCAGGTTTCATGTGCACTAACTGTGTGGATGTCCCTCTCCAAGGAGTCCCCCACTTTACTAAAATTCCTAGTTATAAATGACTGAATGTTGTTTATTATAAGTATCATATTATGGTACTAAATCTTTTGTGTGTGAAACAATTCTGTGTCTGTATCATCCATCCTAGTGGAAATTGAGAAACCATATCTGAAACAGCCCAAGTTATATGCAGCTCAAAGATGCATATTTAAAACATGGAAATGATCATAATGCAGAAAATTTAACTTTCTGTGTAAAGGAGGTTGATATCAGCATAGCCACATATCAGTTTCCATAGAAATACAGGGTGTCATAGTTGCAAAGAACCACCAACTTGAACTCCCACAGTTTTCAGATGAAGGAATATGCCTGAACAAAGCTGTTCAGGATGTATGGGGGAACACATATGACCCAGACAAATTTCCTGCCCTTCAGCAGCTCACGGTGTTGAAGGAGAGAGACATGGACTTATTGTCTGAATCATAGCCTTGATCTCACTGTTGCTGGACCCTTTATATTTGTCACTCCACAAAGACTCCAAGAGGTAGATAAGATTCTTTATAAAGAGGCAGACAGGTGATGGAGATTTGGTAACTCATCTAGCAAGTGGTAGAGCTTGGAATACACACTAAAGTCTGTTTGTCTCCAAAAAAATCCTCTTTCCACTCATGATGACAACAGTACACTTGTTTTATACATGCCGAGCTGTAGATGTCTTCCTTGATAACACAGTCACCCCCTCCCAACATGGTTCACACCAGGATAATCCAGGCACCCAGCAGGGAAGAACATCTTTGTGAAGTGCTAAGTCAAGAGCATTGGGTCAGATCTCAGAGTATCTGTGCTGAAACTGATGTAACTAAGGTCCTGCTTTCTGATCATTTATGAATCTGTAACGACATGCATCTTGGAAAGTGACAGAGTCAGGGAAAACAGGATCTTTTACAGCATTAAGGGTTAACCTTACTGTCCCTGAACTTTAAGGGGGATCTATTCCTAAGACAGGGAAGTTCCTCAGAAACTGCTGTTACCTGGTAAAGAGGAAGTTAAAGGCTTGCCTCAGAGACCTATACCTTTCCCAGCTGAGCAGAGTTTCACTTCCACGCTTCCCCTATGGGGAAGAAAATACTAAAATACTTTCCCTAGAAGTTGTCCTTTGATCATAGTCTCTGCAGTATTTCACCAATTGTAAGAATACAGGGTCAAGTGGAGCCATGAGAAAAGAAGGTGGAGCCTGGGAAATAAAATATACAACATTATTATGAAAGAGTTTAATTTAATGGAAAGAACATGGGGCAGAGGAATCAGACAGATCTAGGCTTTGTGATATTAAGCAGGTAACTTAAGCTCTCTGACCTTTGGTTTCCTCCTTTGTAAAATGAGGCTAAGGAGTTTAATTAAATTTGTAAGTAGGATCAAATATTAATCAAAGACCCCATTAAAATTAAATGCTTATATTTGCTATATTTGTATATTCTTATACATATACATAGGTTTGCAAGCTGAATTTAAAAACTTAATGGACAAATAGGCTTGGGGATTTGAAACTTTAATAATTGAAGTATTAATTTTTAAAAATAATCTTGTTTATGTTAAGTTAAATAAGTCAGACAAAGAAGGAGAAATAATGCATGATCTCACGTATATGTGGAATCTTTTTGTTTTGTTTTGTTTTTGTTTAAAGTTTTTATTTAAATTCTAGTTAGATAACATATAGGGTAATATTGGTTTCAGGAGTAAAATTTAGTGATTCACCACTTACATATAACACCCAGTGCTCAACACAAGTGCCCTCCTTAATGCCCACCACCCATTTAGCACATTCCCTGCCCACCTCCCTCCATCAACCCTGATTGTTTTCTACAGTTAAAAGTCTCATGGTTTGCTTCTCTCTCTTTTTTTCCCCCTTCCCCTATGTTCATCTGTTTTGTTTCTTAAATTCCACGTATGAGTGAAATCATATGGTATTTGTCTTTCTCTGACTGACTTATTTCACTTAGCATAATACACTGTAGCTCCAGCCACATCATTGCAAATGGCAAGATTTCATTCTTTTTGATGGCTGGGTAATATTCCTGTGTGTGTGTGTGTGTGTGTGTGTGTGTGTGTGTGTGTGTGTGTGTGTGTGTTAAGAAGAAGAAGAAGAATGGTAAAAGATCCATTCATCAGTCAATGGACATTTGGGCTCTTTCCATAACTTGGTTATTGTTGATAATGCTACTATAAACATCAGGGGACATGTGCCCCTTTGAATCAGTATTTTTGGATCATTTGGGTAAATACCTAGTAGTGCAATTGCTGGGTCATAGGGTAGTTCTATTTTTACCTTTTTTAGGAACCGCCATACTGTTTTCCAGAGTGGTTGCACCAGTTTGCATTCCCTATATGTGGAATCTTAAAAAAATAAAACAAGCTCATTGATACAGAGAATAGATTGATGGTTGCCAGGGGTCAGGGGTGGGGGTGAGTGAAATGGGTAAAGGGGTTCAAAAGGTACAAACTTCCAGTTATAAAGTAAGTCATGGGGATGCAATGTACAGCATGGTGACTATAGTTAATAATACTATATTGCATACTTTTAAGTTGCTAAGAGAGTAGATCTTAAAAGCTCTCGTCACAGGAAAAAAATCTGTAAATATGTATGGTGACAGGTGTTAACTAGGCTTACTGTGGTGATCATTTTGCAATATATGCAAATATCAAATCATTGTACACATAAAACTAACATAATGTTGTATGTCAATTATTACTTAATAAAAAAAGAAAAAGGTAATTTTCTTAATAAGATTTTCTGAGCCCAAAAGCCATCCTGGAGACACCAGAATATTTAGTGAACATTCATTTCCCACTCATTATATTGCTACCAAATTCAAACAAGCCTCCATTTCTCACTCTGCCAAAACAGGCCTTGATAAGTCACTAATGACTTCGATGTTGCTGAATACAGCTTCTCAGGCTTCATCTTACTTGATACTTCAGCATCAGGCCACTGCCAATAGTGCTTGCCACCTTCTCTTCCTTTGGTTTCTGTGACACAAGAATCACCAGATTTTTCTGACATTGCTATCTCTTCCTTCTTACCTTCATGGGATCATCTTCCAATTCGACCACGAAATGCTGTGGTTTCTCAAGGCTCAGTCCCCCCTCCTAGCCTCACTCTTTTCTTAGGAATCTCATTACTACTGATGACTTCAATCACCACCTGTTTCTACATGTGTCACTGTTTTGAGGGTTCTGAAGACAATCTCCAAGTTCAGTAACTCCTTAGAAGAACTCATAGGATTCAGCATTTAGTCATACCAGCTGCCTAAAATTTGTTGCAGGAAAAGGATACAGACAAAATCAGCAAAGGGAAACAGCAAATGGAATAAAATCTGGAGGAAACCAGGCACAAATTTCCAAGATTCCTCTTCAAGTGGTTTTACACAGGACATGCTTAATTCCTCCAGCAGTGAGGTATAATAATACATGTGAAATCTTGTCTGCCAGGCAAGCTGATTAGAGACTCCACACCCAGGATTTTTATCGGAACTGGTCTTATAGACATCTTCTGCCTAGGTACCTTCTACCCAGCACATACCAAAATTCCAGACTCCCAGAACAAAAGCAAGTGTTCGGCATAAGCTACATTGTTTGTACAAACAGTTAGGCATACTAAGCCACTCTTGCCAGCTTTCAGGAATAATGAAAAACCATCTAAAATCCAACTTATCAGATACCAGCCAAGGGCAAACCTTGTAATCAGGCCCTCAAAGGATAGTGGTCAAGCCTGCTCTGTTAAATCTTTTCTGCACACTTAAAAACTGTATCTCCAGGAGGGGGCTGAAGATGGCGGAGGAGTAGGGGACCCTATTCCAACCAGTCCCCAGAATTGAGCTGGATATCTACCACACCACTCTGAACACCCATGAAATCAGCCTGAGAGGTAAGATATATCTGGATTTCTACAAACAGAATATTGCAGATGGTTGGTTTCAATGTATGAAGTGGGGAACTGTGATTCTGTGGGCAGATATCCAAAGATAAATGGAAGGGGGTGGGAGCCCTAGGGATCCTAGACTCCTGGTGAGCAATAGCCTCCTTTGCTGGGGACAGGGCACAGACTTACAGACCAGTAGCAGTGGCAAAGGAACTTAGGGCAGCCCCCTGGACCGAAACCCAGAGCAGTGGGGCCATGTGTGGGAACTGGGGACAGCTGGCAGTTTTAGAAGCACAAAGGGCAGAGACATGCTCCCATGCCCCGACCTGGAGGCTAGGACTGGGAGCCCTGCTGAGGGGCGCACAACCCAGGATGCTGCGGTTTATAACAGCACAGACAGAAATCCAGTGAGCCTGGAGAGCTCACTGAAGAACAGACTGTGATCTCTCTGCTCTGAGGCAGAGGGTTGGAAATGATCTCTTCTGCTCTGACTCACGGAAGAGGCACGGAAAGCCTCCAGGGAAAGCCTCCAGAGAATAAAAGCCCCCAAAACTGGTTTTCACAGAGCCCATCCCCCCCCACAGGGGGCAGGGCAACTCTGCCCAAACAGGGTTGCCTGAGTAACAGCGTGGCAGGTCCCTCCCTGGGAAGACAGGCTGAGAGAACAAGAGGCCAACAGCTCTAAGGTCCCTATAAAACAGGGGCATCTTGCTTGGGTTGTGGGCAATAATTTGGACTCTGTACATTCCCTCAACCACCCCTCAACAGAATGACTAGGAGGAGGAACCCCCAAAATAGGAAAGACTCAGAGACTGTGACTTCTGCCACAGATTTACAAATGGATACAGATATAACTAAGATGTCGCAAATGGAATTCAAGGTAGCAGTTGTGAAGACAATAGCTAGAATGGAGAAATCGATTAATGGCAACATAGAGTCTCTAAGGGCAGAAAGCTGAATTGGCAGAACTTAAAAATGCTATCAAAGAGATCCAATCTAATCTAGATAATCTAACAGCTAGGGTAAGCAAAGCAGAAGAATTAATTAGTGATCTAGAACACCAACTGATAGGAAAGAAAGAAAACGAGGAGGTCTGGGAGAAACAACTCAAAATCCATGAAAACAGAATTAGAGAAATAAGTGACACCATGAAACGTTCCAATTTCAGAATTATTGGGATCCCTGAGGGGGTGAAGAGAGAGAGGGGACTAGAAGATATATTTGAGCAAATTGTAGCTGAGAACTTCTCTAATCTGGGAAATGAAACAAACATTTGTGTCCTAGAGCAGAGAGGACCCCTCTCAAGATCAAGGAAAACAGGCCAATGCCTCGGCATGTAATAGTAAAACTCGCAAATCTTAGAACCAAGGAAACCATCTTAAGGGCAGTTAGGGGGGAGAGATTCCTTATGTACAGAGGGAGGAACATCAGAATAATGTCAGACCTATCCACAGACACCTGGCAAGCCAGAAAGGCCTGGCAAGACATATTCAGGGTACTAAACGAGAAGAACATGCAGCCAAGAATACTTATCTGGCAATACTTTATCTCCATCCGTTTAGAATGGATGGAGAGATGCAGAGCTTCCAAGACCAGCAGAAACTGAAAGAATATGTGATCACCAAGCCAGCCCTGCAAGAAATATTAAGGAGGGTTCTATAAAAGGAGAAAGACCCCAAGACTGATATACAACAGAAATTTACAGAGACAATATAGAAACAAGGACTTTACAGGCAACATGATGACAATAAATTCATATTTTTCAATAATCACTCTCAACGTGAATGGCCTAAATGCTCCCATAAAATATCACAGGTTTGCAGATTGGATAAAAAGACAGGACCCATCCATATGCTGTCTACAAGAGACTCATTTTGAACCTAAAGATACATCCAGACCGAAAGTGAAGGGATGGAGATCCATCTTCCATGCCAGCAGACCTCAAAAGAAAGCTGGGGTAGCAATTCTTATATCAGACAAGTTAGATTTTAAGCTAAACACTGTAGTTAGAGACACGGAAGGACATGTTATCATTCTTAAAGTGTCTATCCAACAAGAAGATCTAACAGTTGTAAATATCTACACCCCCAACATGGGAGCAGCCATATACATAAGCCAACTGTTCACCAAAATAAAGAGGCATATTGATAACAATATGTTAATATTAGGAGACCTCAATACTCCACTCTCAGCAATAGACAGATCATCTAAGCAGAAACTCAACAAAGAAATAAGAGCTTAGAATGACACACTGGACCAGATGGACCTCATAGATATATACAGAATTCCACCCTAAAACTACAGAATACTCATTCTTCTTGAGTGCACACAGAACTTTCTCCAGAATAGACCACATACTGGGTCACAAATCAGGTCTCAATTGATACCAAAAGATTGAGATTATTCCTTTCATATTCTCAGACCATAATTCTTTAAAACAGTAACTCAATCACAAGAAAAAATTGGAAGACATTCAAACACTTGGAAGCTAAAGACCATTCAATTCAAGAATGTTTGGGTCAATGAAGAAATCAAAGAAAAATTAAACTATTCATGGAAACCAATGAGAACGAAAACACATCAGTCCAAAACCTATGGGATACTGCAAAGGCCGTCCTAAAGGGGAAATACATAGCCATCCAAGCCTCACTCAAAAAAAAAAAAAAAATCCCTAATTCACCATCTAACTTTACACCTTAAAGAACTAGAGAAAAAGCAACAAACGATGCCTATGCCACACATTAGAAGAGAAATAATTAAGATTAGAGCAGAGATCAATGGATTAGAAACCAGAAACACAGTAGATCAGATCAGCGAAACTAGAAGCTGGGTCTTTGAAAGAATTAATAAGATTGACAGAGATGTAGTGAAAAGAAGGGCCATATGCACCCCAATGTTCATAGCAGCAATGTCCCCATTAACCAAACTGTGGAAAGAGCTGAGATGCCCTTCAACAGTTGAATGGATAAAGAAGATGTGGTCCATATATACAATGGAATATTACTCAGCCATCAGAAAGGATGAATACCCAACTTTTACATCAACATGGATGGGACTGGAGGAGATTATGCTAAGTGAAACAAGTCAAGCAGAGAAAGTCAATTATCATATGGTTTCACTTATTTGTGGAACATAAGGAATAGCATGGAGGACATTAGGAGAAGGAAGGGAAAAATGAAGGGGAAATTGGAGGGAAATCGGAGGGGGAGAGGAACCATGAGATTCTATGGACTTTGAGAAACAAACTGAGGTTTTAGAGGGGAGGGGAGAGGGGGGATAGATTAGTCCGGTGATGGGTATTAAGGAGGGTACGTACTGCATGGAGCACTTGGTGTTATACGAAAACAATGAATCATGGATCACTTCATCAAAAATTAATGATGTATTGTATGGTGACTAACATAACATAATAAAATTAAATTAAATTTGAAAAAAAACTATCTCCGCTCCTGGTGGATCCTCTGAACTCCAGACCCATATATCTAACTACATGATATATCTTACCTTATATCTATGTCTACTTTATAACTTCAATAAGATTACAAAGATACTTCAGATTTAACATCATAGACGCCAGTTATTGTAAATATTCTCTGCCCCAACACAATTCTAAGTACTTTACATATACTAAGATGCTTAATCCTCAAAGAAACCATATTAAGTAGTATTATTATCTGCATTTTAAAAGTAAGGAAACTGAAGCACAGAGAGGGTTATGATTATGCAGTTAGAGAAGTAATTTGTGTGACTAGAATTCAATCCCAGTCAATTTGACTGTCGGACCTATGTTCTTAATAACCACTCAGTATTGTCTCAACATATCCAAAACCAAACTCATGATCTTCCCCCCCCCAACTCTGTTCCTCTTTCAGGTTTCCCAGTTATCTTCATTTATCTCTCCATATAGGACATATTCTTGATAACTTTCCATCTCTCACCTTGCCACCCCCTATAACCAATTTATCACTAAGTTATGTCTAGCTAGCTTTCTCTTATGCATCTATTGAACCTATCCAGGTTTCTCTATCTTTACCATCAGGTGGATCAATAACCTCTGCATGGATCTCTAATCTTATGGACCATATGGATATAGTCAACTGCCCAGGGATTGTGTAGTGAGGGGATAGAAAAAAATCTGGGCTGTAGAGAGACACAGAGCCAACCTGACATAGCAGTTTGGAACTTTTACATAACAGAGAAGTCTATTTTTATCATATTTAAACTGCCATTATTTTGAGTCCTTGTCAAATGCAACTATATCTTAACTGATATAAAGTGCTTGTTCCAACTGATGGTTACCAGAAGGGAGGTGGGGGGGATAGGTTAATATAGATGATGGGAATTAAAGAGTGCATTTGTTGTGAGGAGCACCAGGTGTTGTATGGAAGTGCTGAATCACTATACAGTATACCTGAAACTAATATTACACTGTATGGTTCACATTGATTGATTTACGAACATTGAACCACCCTTGCATCTCAGGAATAAATCTCACCTGGTTGTGGTGAATAATCCTTTTAATGTACTGTTGGATCCTATTGGTTAATTTACTGGAATTTAAATAAAAACTTAAAAAATAAAGTGCCTGTTCCTTATGGTACACATGCTCAGAATGGGCCTCAGGACTGTGCACTGGGTGGCATTAGAAATATTATTTTACTTGAAAATAATATTGATATATTATGGAGAAGAATACAAAAATCAAATAAATATTCAAGATAAAACACAGGATCTCAAAGAAACCTAATTTATCACTTGTAGTGGGTTCCTTTTAGCTCTGTCCCAGAGTTTTCTAGATATAAATTTATTCTTCTTACCCACTGTGATGGTAAAGACTGAGCACTCCTTTCTGGGGCACAGAGCTGTCTGTCCCTGAAGGCCCCACAGGCTTCCCCTTCAGACACTTATTTGGAAAGAATCAAGCCATTTGAATAAGTATGGTAACAAAGGGATTTCATGGCTAGGAAAGGAAAACTCATACTCTGGAAGGAAAACCTCATATTAAAATTGGGGAGGAGTTAAGACGGCAGAGAAGTAGGGGGACCCTAGGCTTTCCTCACTGTTTGAACACAGCTCTATTGAAGTCGAATCACTTGGAACACCAAGGAAATCGATCTGAGGACTGGGAGAAGTATCTCCACAGCTGGAGAGATACAGCATGGTAGATGTGAGATGGGGGAGAGAAAAACTGCAGTGCCATGGAGAGGAGAGAACCCATTCCATGGGGAGAGAAAAGGGAGAGAGAGGGGTTGAGAGACTGTGGTGTCAGTTTCACACAAGAAGAAAACGTCTCCGGACCAGGGACTGGGGAGTGAGGGGTACTGAGTAGCACAGGTTTTTTTTGTTGTTGTTGTTATTGTTGTTTTGTCTTTGTTTGTTTTGCAAACAATGTGTTGGAGTTCAAAAACTGAGATTTTGGAAGTGTGTGACTTTCACCAGGTGGAGCTATGGCATGCACTTCTAGGAAGAAGGAGTTGCTAACCCAGGAGTGTGTCACACTTCCACCTACAACATGGTGTAGGGATTTCCTGGGTCACACTGGGAGAGAACGTTCCCCTTCCTGGAGTACATATGGAAGAGGGTATATTGCCTCTCCAATGACAAAACACCTGCAAACACCAGCAAATGTCCTTTCATCAGCAGGGGACAGAGGTGTGCACAGAAGGTAGATAACTTGGTCACTGCTTTTTGCTGTGCTACACCATTGATTCCATGCACTGCATATGCATAAGACTGTTTTTCTGGGACAGAGGACATGAGATGCAGTGTGGCGAGGCTCTACTCTGGAGGAGGGAAGCAGATCCATGCTGTGCCAGGTCCTTTAAGATTTGGAGTTTTGAAACCCAGCTGCACACCAAAGATAAAACGGAGGAGAGCTGTGGTACCTGATGTGCTGACGGCCCTTGCTATATGTGAGGGCTTCCTGAATAGCAAGCGTGTAAGATCCCTTGTCTAGGATGAGAGAGTTGGGAGTGCCATTTTCCTCCTCACCACAAATAGGCTCGGATTTCAAAGCAACACAGTGGCCCCCAGTGGAGACACTTACACCAAACCCTGCCCCCCTCCCCCCTCATTTCTTAAAAGTGCATGTTTAATGGGGCAGGTCTGACTCTGACTCAGCACAATGGACCTCTCCCCCAGAAGACCAGCCAGGCAGCACCCCACATGGACCAAGACTCCTGATCATAGAGTGCTTCAAAGTATCACTGCAGTTCTGGTGGAAGTAGGACGAGGCTTTCTTTTTTTATTTTTTTTTTCTTTTCTTTAGAATTAACCTTATAGTTTTTCATTTGTTTTTGTTTGTTTTTCATTTCCTTTTCTCTTTTTACTGAGATCAGGTTTCTTTTTTTTCTTCTCCTTTTCTTTCTTTTTCTCTGGAATCAGGCTTATAGTTTTTTGATTATTTGGGGGTTTTTGTTTCTTTTCTTTTTCTTTTTTTAGTAAGGCTTTTTCCTTTCCTTTTTTTATTTTTTTCCAAAAACTTATTTTAACAAACTAATCAAAGCACACTCAGTTAAAGGTCCAAACACACCCCACTGCAATCAAGGAGGAACTCTGCAGTGGGTTAAAGAGTGGGAAAAGGCAGCAAAAACACAACAGCAGAATGGGCACAGGATACCCCAGAAACTCTTCGTAGGCCCTGGACAGTGTATGACCCTTTTTAATATAGCATGACACTCAGATGCAGAAAACAACAAATTTTCACAACACACAAAAGACAAACTTAGCCAAAATGACAAAACAGAATAATTCTCCCAAAAAAAAGGTCAAGAAAACATCAAAGCTGGGGACTTGCTCAAAAGAGATGTAAGCAATATATCTGAACAAGAATTTAAAACAAAAAATCTTAAGATTACTAGCTGGGCTTGAAAAAAACATAAAAGACACCAGAGAAACCTTACTGAAGTGATAAAAGACCTAAAAACTACTCAAACCAAAATAAAAAATGTTATAACTCAGATGGAAAACCTACTGGATATAGTCACAGAGGACTGAAGAAGCAGAGAGAGAATAGGTGCTATAGAAGATAAAACTATGAAAAACAAGCTAAAAAGAAGAAGGAAAGAAAATTGTTAGATCACAAAGGTAGACTTAGGGAACTCAGTGATTCCATAAAGCACAATAATATCTCTATCATAGGACTCCAAGAAGAAGAAGAGTGGGGAAAAGGGGTAGAAGGTTTATTTGAATAAATTATACCCAAGAACTTCCCTAATCTGGGGAAGAAAACAGGCATTCAAGGGCAAGAGGTACAGAGACCTCCTCCCAAAATCAACAGGTCAACATCATGACATATCATAGTGAAACCTGCACAATATGAAGATAAAGAAAGAATTCTGAAAGCAGCTTCAGACAAAACGTCCTTAACCTAGAAGGGTAAACACATAAGGTTAACAGCAGACCTGTCCACTGAAACCTGTCAGGCCAGAAGACAGTGGTGGGAATATTCAATGTGCTAAATGGGAAAAACATGCAGCCAAGAATACTTTATCCATCAAGGCTGTCATTTGGAATAGAAGAAGAGATAGAGAGTTTCCAAGACAAGCAAAAACTAAAGGAGTTGGTGAACACTAACCCCGCTCCACAAGAAATTTTAAAGGGGACACTTTAGCTAGAAAGAGAGACCAAAAGCAACAAAGACTAAAAAGGAACAGAGATAATCTACAGGAACAGTGACTTTACAAGTAATACAATGGCACTAAATTGATATCTATCAATAATCACTCTGAATGTAAATAGACTAAATGCTCCAATCAAAAGGCATAGGGCATCAAAATGGAAAAAGAAACAAGACCTGTCAATATGCTGCTTAAAAGAGACTCATTTTAGACCCAAAACACCTCCAAATTGAAAGTGACAGGGTGGAGAACAATTTATCATGCTAATGGACATAGAAAACAACTGGAGTACCATCCTTAGACAAATTAGATTTTAAAGCAAATATCATAATAAGAGATGAAGATGGGAACTATACCATAATAAAGGGGTCTATCCAGGAAGAAGATCTAACAATTTTAAATATTTATGCCCCTAACGTGGGAGCAGCCAAATATAAAAATCAATTAATAAGAAGCTTAAAGAAACTCATTGATAATAATAGAATAATAGGAGGGGACTTTAACACCCCACTCACAGCAATGGACAGATTATCTAAGCAGAAGATCGACAAAGAAGAAAGGGCTCTGAATGACACACCGGACCAGATGGACTTAAAAGTTATATTCATAATATTTCCTCAAAAAGTAGTAGAATCCACATTCTTTTCAAGTGTACATGGAACATTCTCCAGAATAGATCACATACTGGGTCAGAAATCAGGCCTCAACTGGTACAAAACGATTGAGATCATATCATTCATATTTTCAGACCACCACAATGCTATGAAACCTGAAGTCAACCACAAGAAAAAATTTTAAAAAGACTACAAATACGTTGAGGTTAGAAAACATCTTACTAAAGAATGAATGGGTTAACCAGGAAATTAAAGAAGAAATTAAGAAATATTTGGAAGCAAATGAAAATTAAAACATGACAGTCCAAAACCTTTGGGATGCAGGAAAGGCAGTCCTAAATGGGAAGTATATAGCAATACAGGCCTTCCTCAAGAAGGAAGAAAAGACTGAAATACATAACTTAACCTTATATCTAAAGGAGCTGGAAAAAGAACAGCAAATAAAGCTTAAATCCAGCAAAAGAAGGGAAATAATAAAGATTAGAGAAGAAATAAATGATACCGAAATAAAAAAAATAGTAGAACAGATCAATGAAACTAGGAGCTTGTTCTTTGAAAAAAATAACAAAATTAATAACCCTCTAGCCAGACTTATCAAAAAGAAAAGAGTAAGGACCCAAATAAATAAAATCATGAATGAAAGAGGAGAGATTGCAACCAATATTGAAGAAATACTAACAACTATAAGATAATATTATGAAAAACTACATGCCAACAAATTGGAGAAACTGGAAGAAATGAATAAATTCCTAGAAACATTAAGCTACCAGAAGTGAAACAGAAAGAAATAGAAAACTTGAACAGACTGATAACCAGAAAAGAAATTGAGTCAGTAATCATAAATCTCCAAACAAACAAATGTCCAGAGTCAGATGGCTTCTCAGGGGAATTCTACCAAACAATTACAGGAGACTTAGTACCTATTTTTCTGAAACTGTTCCTAAAAAAAGAAATGACAAGAAAACTTTTAAACTCGTTCTATGAAGCCAGCATTACCTTGATTCCAAAACCAGACAAAGACCCCACTGAAACAGAGAACTACAGGCCAATATCCCTGATGAACATGGATGCAAAAATTCTCACAAAGATACTAGTCAATGGCATCTAACAGTAAAGTAAAAGGATAATTTACTATGACCAAGTAGGATTTATTCCTGGGCTGCAAAGGTGGTTCAACATCCTCAAAGCAACCAATGTGATAAACCACATCAATAAAAGAAAGGACAAGAACCATATGATCTTCTCAATAGATGCAGAGAAAGCATTTGACAAAATATAGCATCCTTTCTTGATAAAAACCTTCAAGAAAGTAGGGATAGAAGGAACATACCTCCACATCATAAAAGCCTTACACAAAAGACCCACAGCTAAATCATTGTCAATGGGGAAAACTGAGAACTTTCTCCCTAAGGTCAGGAAAATGACAAGGATGTCCACTCTCACCACTGTTGTTCAACATAGTACTGGAAGTCTTAGCCTCAACAATCAGACAAGAAAAAGAAACAGAAGGCATCCAAATCAGCAAGGAAGAAGTCAAACTTTCACTCTTTGCAGACGACATGATACTCTATGTAGAGAAACCAAAAGATTCCACCAACATATTGCTAGAACTGTTACAGGAATTCAGCAAAGTTGCAGGATATAGAATCAATGCACAGAAGTCTGTTGCATTTCTATACAATAATAATGAAGCAGCAGAAAGAGAAATCAAGGAATCAATCCCATTACCAATTGCACCAAAAACCATAAGATACCTAGGAATAAACCTAACCAAAAAGATAAAGGATCTGTGCTCTGAAAAGTATAGAACACATATGAAAGAAATTGAGGAAGGCACAAAGAAATGGGAAAACATTCCATGCTCATGGATTAGAAGAACAAATATTGTTAAAATGTTTATAATACCCAAATCAATCTACACATTCAATGTAGTCCTTATCAAAATACCACCAGCATTTTTCACAGAACTAGAACAAACAACCCTAAAATTTGTATGGAACCACAAAAGACCAGAAATAGCCAAAGGGATGTTGAAAAAGAAAACCAAAGCTGAAGGCATCACAGTTCTGGACTTCAAGCTCTATTACAAAGCTGTAAACATCAAGACAATATGGTACTGGCACAAAAACAGACATATAGATCAATGAAACAGAGTAGAAAACCCAGAAATGGACCCACAAGTATATGGTCAACTAATCTTTAACAAAGCAAGAAAGACTATCCAATGGAAAAAAAGACAGTCTTTTCAATGAACGATGTTGGGAAAATTGGACAGTCACATTCACAAGAATGAAACTGGACCATTCTCTTACACCATACACAAAGATAAACTCAAAATGGATGAAAGACCTAAATGTGAGACAGGAATCCATCAAAATCCTAGAGAAGAACAAAAGCAGAAACCTCTTTGACCTCAGCCATAGCAACTTCTTCCTAGATGTGTCGACTGAGACACAGGAAACAAAAGCAAAAATAAACTACTGTGGCTTCATCTAGATAAGAACCTTATGCACAGCAGAGGTCAACAAAACTAAAAGACAACGAGTGGAATGGGAAAAGATATTTATAAATGACATATCAGATAAAGTGGTAGTATTCAGAAATCTATAAAGAACTTATGAAACTCAACACCCCAAAAATTGAAAATCCAGTTAAGAAATGGACAGAAGACATGAAAAGACATTTCTCCAAAGACACAAATGGCTATCAGACACATGGAAAATGTTCGACATCACTCATCATAGGGAAATACAAATCAAAACCACAATGAGATACCACCTCACACTGGTCAGAATGACTCAAATGAACAACTCAGGAAGCAACAGTTGTTAGCGAAGGTGTAGAGAAAGGGGAACCCTCTTACACTGTTGGTGGTAATGCGAACTGGTGCAGCAACTCTGGAAAACAGTATGGAGGTTCCTCAAAAAGGTAAAAATAGAACTGCCCTATAACCTAGAAATTGCACTAATAGGTATTTATCCAAATGATACAAAAATAGTGATTCAAAGGGGCTCAGGCACCCCTCTGTTTATAGTAGCAATGTCCACAATAGCCAAAATATGGAAAGAGCCCAGATGTTCATCGGTTGATGAATAGATAAAGAAGAAGTGGTATATATACCCATGGAATATTTATTCAACCATCAAAAAGAATGAAATCTTGCCATTTGCAACAATGTGGATGGAACTATAGTGTATTATGCTAAGCAAAATATGTCAGTCAGAGAAAGACCATATGATTTCACTCATATGTAGAATTTAAGAAACAAAACAAATAAAACAAGGGGAAAGGAAGGAAAAAATGAGATAAAAACAGAGAGGGAGGCGAATCTTAAGAGATCCTTAACTACAGGGAACAAACTGAGAGTTTTCAGGGGAGGTTCATGAGGTGATGGGGTAAATGGGTGATGGACATTAAGGAGGGCACTTGTTGTAATGTACACTGGGTGTTATATACAAGTGATGAATCACTAAATTCTACCCCTGAAACTAATACTACACTATATGTTAGCTAACTTGAATTTAAATAAAATACTGAAAGAAAAAATCTATAAAAATAAAATAACATAAAATAGGGAGAAATTATTAAATTCAGAAATATGTATGGGATAAATACTTGTAAGAGATTCTATGTTGTCAAACATGTTGAAAATATTTTGCACATTATATTTCACTGGTAAAATCAGAATATATTGAATCAGGAGGATGAAATAAATATGATTTCATCAACAAGAACATGTATCAAAACAATAAGATGTTTGAAAATGCAATATTCATGCAAGAATAATAAAAAAATAAGTCAGTCTAACATGAAAGGAACTTGGAAGTCATCACTCCATCCTAAAAGCAAGTAAAAAGTTGAAAAGAACTGAAGAAATCAGCAACTCCTCTTAGATCCATCAGCGAAATTAGGTTATGGGGTAAGCCATGTCCCCCAAATTGGAGAAACAGGCAAAAACAGAATCACAACTTACTGAAGCAGAATCCCATAAGCAGAAAACGCCCCAGGAACCAGTACCAGAGCAGGAAAATCTGAATTGTAATTGATCAACTACAGAGGGCTCAGTGTGGACAAGTCTATGAGATAAAACCCCAGGGGTTTTGTTTGTAGGGTACCCCACAATTTTGTGAGTTTTACTTTGAAAATCTCAAACACGTTCTTACAGTGAATATCAGAGAAAAGTCCCCTCATGCCTCCAGCAAGGGGAGAAATATGCCAGAGAATTTTTTCTTCTTTTTTAAAGAGATTTATTTATTTATTTGGGAGAGAGAGAGTGTGCACACAAGTGTGGGGAGGGGCTAAGAGAGAGGGAAAGAGAGAATTGGAAGCGGACACCCCATTGAGCACAGAGCCCAGCATGGGGCCTGATCCCACAACCCTGAGATCATGACCTGAGCCGAAACCAAGATTTGGTCACTTAACTGACTGAGTCACCGAGGCACCCTGAGAATTTTGTTCTTCTTAACAAGACCTGCCCTCAAGAGAAACTCTTATACCATAGCCTAAACTATTAGGGTTTTATCAGAGTCTAACCAACCTAAGGGAAAGGAAATACTCAATTCCAGCCCCTCTAACGTTCCATATGGGAGAAGGGAAATACCCAATTCCACCCAACTCTAGACATCCTGTCCCACATAAGGGGGGAGAAAAAAACTGAGAAATACTTATGACATTCATAGTTGAGAGTTGCAAGCTCACTAAAAGCCCTAGACCTAATCATAGGACTATAGAAGTTTTCCCCTCCTCCCACACCTTACTTCCACATTACTAAAGCCCTATTTATACCAGTTATTTTTAACCAGTACATCATGTCTGCCTATCAAAAAAAATTATAAGGCATACTAAAAAGCAAAAACAAAACAAAACAAAAAACATACATAATTTAAAGAGATAAAACAAGCATACGAATCAGACTTAAATATGGCAGGGATGTTAAAATTATCAGACCAAGAATGTAAAACAACTATGATTAATATGCTAATGGTTCTAATGGATAAAGTAGACGGCATGCAAGAACAGATGGGCAATGTAAGCAAAGAGATGGAAATTCTAGGAAAGAATCAAAATGAAATGCTAGAGATTTAAAAATAACTGTAAAGGAAAGCAGAAATGCCTTCAATGGGCTTATTAGTAGGCTAAACACTGCTGATGAAAGAATCTCTGAGCATGAGGATATCTCAATAGAAACTTCCAAAACCAAAAAGTAAAGAGGAAAAAAAATTTTTTTCAGAAACCATGCAAGCAAGAAGAGAGTGGAGTAAAATAAAGTGTTGAAGAAAAAAAAAAACACCAACCTAGAATTCTGTGCCCTGTGAAATTATCCTTCAAAGTCAAGGGAATAAATATGTTCTCAGATAAACAAATACTGAGTGAATGATAAAGGAAATTCTTCAAAAAAAAAAGGAAATGATATAGGACTAAACTCAGATCTACATAAATAAAGACATTGGAGAAAAAATAAGTAAAATTAAAACTTTAATTTTTTATTCTCAATTCATCTAACAGATAAGTTTGTTCAAAACAATAATAGCAACAAAGTATTCAACAATATATATTTTTATGTGTGCTTATTAATAAATGAAGTGAGTAAGCAATAATACAAGGGATAGGAGGGAATAATTACAATTATTTTGGTATTAACAGGTACTTCACCACTTGTCTAGTGGATTAGAGTAATTTGAAAGTGGACTTAGATTAGCTGTAAATGTATACTGAAAACTAGGGTAACCACTAAAAAAAAGTATAATTAATATGTCAATAAAAAAGAGAAAATGGAATAAGATAAAATCCTCAATTAAAGCCACAAAAGGAAGAAAAATAGTGGAAGGAAGAAACAGGAACAAAGACAGTAATGACATTAAACATCAAGGACTTAATACAGTAATTAAAAGACAGAGAATGTTAAGGTGGTTAAAAATAAAAGCCAACTTTATGTTGTTTACATGAAACCCACTCTAAATGCAAAGGCACACAGATCTAAAGTAAAAATATGGTTTCCTTCACTGTTCAAAAAATGTTGTGAATGAAACCATCAATAAAACAAAAAGTCAGCCTACTGAATGGGAGAAGATATTTGCAAATGATAATCCAACACGAAATTAATGTCCAAAATATGTAAAGAACTTATACAACCCAACACACACACAAAAAAAACTTGATTAAAAATGGGCAGAGGAACTAAATAAACATTTTCCAAAGAAGAAATACAAATGGCCAATAGACACATGAAAAGATGCTCAACATCACTAATCATCAAGGAAATGAAAATCAAAACCACAATTAGATATCACCTTACATCTATCAGAATGGTTAAACTCAAAAGGACAAGAAATAACAAGTGTTGGTAAGGATGTGGAGAAAAATGAATCCTCATGCCCTGTTGGTGGGAATGTAAATTGATATAGCCATTGTAGAAAAAAATACGAAGATTCCTCAAAAAGTTAAAAACAAATACCATATGATTCAATAATTCCACTACTGGGTCTTTACCCAAAGAAAACAAAACACTAATTCAAAAAGATATATGCACCCCTATGTTTACTGTAGCATTATTTATAATATCCGAGATATGGCAGCAATCTAGTGTCCATTAATAAACAAATGGACAAGGGAGGTGTGTTATATATATACAATAGAATACTACATAATCACAAAAGGATGAGACTGTGCCATTTGAAACAACATGGATGGACCTAGAAGGTATTATGCTAAGTGAAATAAATCAGACTGAGAAAGACAAATAACATATGATTTCACACATATGTGAAATAAAAACAACACACAAACAAACAAAATCAGAATCAGACCTATAAACACAAAGAATAAAGTGATGGTTTCCAGAAGGAAGGGGGTAGGAACAATTGGTGAAAGAGAATGAGAGATATAGGGTTCCAGTTATGAAATGAGTAAGTCATGGTAATAAAAGGCACAGCATAAGGAATATAGTCAATGATATTGTAAGCACTATATGGATCTACACTTTGATCATAGCATAATGTTTAAACTTGTTGAATCACTGTGCTGCACACCTGAATCTATTACACTATATGTTAACTAACTAGAGTTTAAATAAAAATTGGGGGGAAAATGCAACATTGTGTATCAACTACACCCAAATAAAAAATAATTAAAAATGGAAAAAAGTAAATATATGGATGAGTAGCCAAAGGAATCCTGAAAAAGATCAAAGTTTGAAGCATTACACTTCTCATTTCAAACTATATTGCAGAGCTATAGTAACCAAATAGTATGTTACTGACATAAAAACAGACACATAGACCAATAGATAAGAATTGAAAGCCCATAAATAAAACCCCTATGGTTTTATTTGGACCACTTATTTGCATATATGGTCAACTAATATTTGACAAGGGAGTCAAGAATACTCAATGGGAAAAGGATCCTCCTCATTAAATGGTTCTGGGAAAACTGGATAAACACACGCAAAAAAAAAAAAAATGAATTTGGACCACTATCTTACACCACTTACAAAAATTAGCTTGAAATGGATTAATGACTTAAACATCAGACCTGAAATTGTAAAACTCTGGGAAAAAATGGGTAAAAATCTGCTTGACGTTTGTCTTCACAAAGATTTTTTGGATATGACACTAAAAGCACAAACAACAAAAGCAAAAATCATTCAGTACAACTACATTAAACTAAAATGTTTCTGGGCAACAAAAGAAACAATTAACAAAATGAAAAGACAATCTATAGAATGGGAGAAAATATCTGTAAATTATATGTCAGATAAGGGGTAAATATCCAAAATATATAAAGAATTCATTCAACAGATGAATGGATAAAGATGTGGTCCATATATACAGTGGAATATTACTCAGCCATCAGAAAGGATGAATACCCAACTTTTACATCAACATGGATGGGACTGGAGGAGATTATGCTAAGTGAAATAAGTCAAGCAGAGAAAGTCAATTATCCTATGGAGGACATTAGGAGAAGAAAGGGAAAAATGAAGGGGGCGAGGATTGGAGGGAGAGATGAACCATGAGAGACTATGGACTCTGAGAAACAAACAGGGTTTTAGAGGGGAGGGGGGAAGGGGGATTGGTTAGCCCGGTGATGAGTATTAAGGAGGGCACGTACTGCATGGAGCACTGGTGTTATATGAAAACAATGGATCGTGGATCACCACATAAAAAACTAATGATGTATTGTATGGTGACTAACATAACATAATAAAATAAAAAAAAAAAAGAATTCATACAACTCAATAACAAAAAAATGAACAATCCAATTCAAAAATGGTCAGAGGAAGTGAATAAACATTTTTTAACATACAGTGTTTTATCAATTTCAGGTGCAAAACAGAGTGATTAAACAGTTCTATACATCACCCGGTGTTCATCAAGACAAGTGCCCACAAGCTCATTCCTTAATCCTTGTCACCTATTTAACCCATCCCACTATTCCCCTCCCTTCTAGTAACCATCAGTTTGTTCTCTATAATTAAAAGTCTCTTTCTTGGTTTCCCCCCCTTTTCCCTTTTGCTAGTTTGTTTTGTTTCTTAAATTACACATATGAATGAAATTATATATTTGTCTTCCTCTGACTGACTGACTTCACTTAGCATTATACACTCTAGCTCTGTCCATGTTGAAAATGGCAAGATTTCATTCGTTTTTATGGCTGAGTAATATTCCTCTGTGTGTGTGTGTGTGTGTGTGTGTGTGTGTGTGTGTGTTTAATATTTTTATCCATTCATCAATAGATGGACACTTGAGCTGCTTCCATATCTTGGCTATTATAAATAATACTGATATAAACATGGGGTGCTTATATCCCTTTGAATTAGCATTTTTGTATTCTTTGGGTAAATACCCAATAGTGTGATTGCTGGATCATTGGATAGTTCTATTTTTAACTTTTTGAGGAACTATCATACTCTTTTCCACAGTGGCTACACCAGTTTGCATTCCCATCAACAGTGCAAGAGAGTTCCTTTCTCCACATCCTCACCAACACCTGTTGCATCTTGTGTTATTGATTTTAGCCACTCTGACAAGGGTGATATAATATCTCATTTTGGTTTTGATTTGCATTTTCCTGATACTAAGTGATGATGAGCATCTTCTCATGTCTGTGATGGCCATCTGTATGTGTTCTTTGGAAAAATCTCTATTCATGTCTTCTGCCCATTTTATAATTGGATTATTCATTTTTGGGGTGTTGAGTTTTATAAGTTCTTTATATATTTTGGATACTAACCCTTTATCAGATATGTCATTTGCAAATATCTTATCCCATTCCATAGGCTACTTTTTAGTTTTGTTGTTTCCTTCACTGTGCAGATTTTTCTTTTGATGTAGTCCCAATAGTTTATTTTTCCTTTGTTTTCCTTGCCTCAGGGGACCTATCTAGAAAAATTTCCTATGGCCAATGTCACAGAAATTTCTGCCTGTGCTTTCTTCTAGAATTTTATGTTTTCAGGTCTCACATTTAGGTCTTTAATCCATTTCGAATTTATTTTTGTGTATGGTGGAAGAAAGTGGTCCAGATTCAGCATGTTGCTGTCCAGTTTTCCCAACATTTGTTGAGGAGACTGTCTTTTTTTCCAATGGATATTCTTTCCTGCTTTCTCAAAGATTAATTGATCATATACTTGTGGGTCCATTTCTGGGTTTTCTATTTGTTCTATTGATCTATGTGTCTATTTTTGTGCCAGTACCATATTGTTTTGATTATTACAGCTTTGTAATATAACTTGAAGCTAAGAATTGTGATGCCTACAGCTTTGTTTTTATTTTTCAAGATTGCTGTGGCTATTTGGGGTCTTTTGTGGTTCCGTACAAATTTTAGGATTGTCTGTTCTAGCCGTGAGATAAAAATGCTGCCGCTATTTTGATAGGGATAACATTAAATCTGTAGACTGCTTTGGCTAGTATGGACATTTTAACAATAGTAGTTCTTCCAATCCATAAACATGGAATGTCATTCCATTCCTTTGGGTCCTTTTCAATTGCTTTGATCAGTGTTTTATAGTTTTCAGAGTACAGATCTTTCACCTCTTTCATTAGGTTTATTGCTAGGTATCTTATTATTTTTGGTGCAATTATAAATGGGATTGATTGCTTAGTTTCTCATTCTGCTGTGTCATTATTGTGTATTGAAATGCAACAGATTTCTGTATGTCGATTTTGTATCCTGTGACTTTACCGAATTTATCAGTTCTAGCAGTTTGTTGGTGGAGTCTTTCAGGGTCTCCTTATAGAATATAATGTCATCTGCAAATAGCGAAAGTTTAATTCTTCCATACTTATTTGGATGCTTTTTATTTATTTTGGTTGTTTGATTGCTGTGGCTAGGGTGTCCAGTAAAATGTTGAATAAAAGTGGAGAGAGTGGACATCCTTGTCTTATTCCTGACTTTAGGAGAAAGGCTCTCAGTTTTTCCCCTTTGAGGATGATGTTTGTTGTGGGTTTTTCCTATATGACCTTTATTATGTCGAAGTATCTTCCTTCTAAAGCTACTTTGAGGGTTTCTATCATGAATGTATGTTGTACTTTGTCAAACGCATCTTCTGTCTTGTGAATAGACATTTTTATGAAGAAGACACACAACTTGCCAACAGGTACATGAAAAAGTTCTCAACATCATAAAAATGCAAATCAAAATCACAAAGAGATATTACCTCACACCTGTTAAAATGGCTATCACTGAAAAGACAAAAGATAACAATTGTTGGTGAGGATGTGAAGAAAAGGAAACTCTTGTGCACTATTGGTTGGAATGTAAATTGGTACACTTACTACAGAAAACATATTGGAGATTCCTCAATAAATTAAAAATAGAACCACTATATGATCAGCAATCACACTTTTGGTTATAAAACATGTGGTATACACACACACATACACACACAATGGAATGTTATTCAGTCATGAGAGAGAATGAAATCCTGTGGTTTTCAACAACATGGATAGACCCTAAAGGCATTATGCTATGGGAGATAAGTCAGACAAAGAAAGACAAATACTGTTGGCATCACTTAAATGAGCAAAGTTAAAAAGCCAAACTCGTAGAAACAGAGTAGAATGTGGTTACCAAGGCTAGGGGTAATAGGGAATGGGGAGATATTGGCCAAAATTTACAAGCCTCCAGTTAGAAGATGAATAAGTTCTAGGGATCAAATGCATAACATAATGATTACAGTTAACAATATTGTGTTATATACCTGAAAGTCGCTAAGAGAGTAGATCCCAAATGTTCTCACTACAAAAAAGAAGTGATAATTAAGTGACATAATGGATGTATTAGTTAATACTATATGGTAATCATTTTGCAATATATAAAAGCATCAAATAGCACATTGTACATCTTTAATTTAAACAATGTTATACGTCAAATGTATCTCAATAAAGATTGGGAAAAATAAAATATTTTTATCTTAAATAATGGTAAAGGTATGGAGAAAGATATATCATGCTAACACTAATTTTTTAAAAGCTGGAATAACTATATTAATTTCAAACAGAAAAGAATTGAGACCAAGGAAAATTATCAGGGATAAAGTGGGGCATTACATATGATAAAAAAGTTGATTATCCAAGAAGACCTAACAATACTTAATGTATGCACTTAACAATAAAACAAAATACGTGAGACTAAAACTAATAGATCCACAAGGAGAAATACACAAATCCACTATTATACTTGGAAACTTCAACACTCCTCTATCAGATATGAAAAGATTCATCAGGCAAAAAAAAATCAATAAGAACATATTTGAATGAAATAGCATGATCAATCAACATATCTGACAACATATACCATCTACTTCACCTAATGACAGTGGAATACATATCCTTCTCAAACTCACAAAGAATATTCACCAAGATAGACCACTTTTCTGGGCCATAATAAACCTTAAATTTAAAAAGGAAATTGAAACAGTAATCAAAAACCTCCCAAAAAAAGGAATTCAGCTAGATAGTTATCAAACCATTATGAACACCTACAAACTCAACAGGAGATCAAAGAAAAGAATAGCAGCAATTCTATGAACAGAAAAGCGACCACTTTTTGGAAGGTAGTATGTGCAGAGAAGTGAATCTGAGGCGATAATACAGGAAGATAGACCGTGGGGGGAGGGAGCCTCCATCAGCCAGCTACTGGCAAATGAAAGAGCAGCGGAGCACAAAATTGGAAATTTTAGAAGTCTGCTCCACTGAGGGATGTCGCTCCAGTGGCTAAGCGGGGGGGGGAACCTTCACTGGGGCAGCGTGGTCTCAGGACCCTCGGAATCACAGAAAGACCATGGGTGCCTGAGTGTGGCCAAGCTCCCAAGTATCAGAGCAGGGAAGCCGGCTGCAAAGATGGAGCTGAGGAGTGGGCTCTCAGCTTGGGTTTGCCATAAACTGTGATCCACAGCACAGTCAGGCCACTACTCTCTGAGCAGGGGCCCAAAAAGTGGCAGATCTGGGGAGATTCCCCTTCCTCCCCCAGGAGGAGTGGCACGGGAGTGCACCACAAGAATCTGCTGGGTTTGGAGATTCCAAACGGGGTCGTGTGCGAGAGATAGAAACAGTCACAGGCCAGGTGAACATGGAGTGCAGCTGGAGACCAGCGAGACAAGAGTGATTGACTGCTTTTCTCAGAGGGCTCACTGAGGAGTGGGGCCCTGCATTCTTGGCTCCTCCAGGGCCAGAGATTGGGAGACTGCCATTTTCATTCTCATCCTCCAAAGCTGTATGGAAAGCTTTCAGGGAACAAAAGATACTGAGAGAAACTCAAGCAGATTACTTAGCCTGGCACCTGGCAAGGGCAGGGCAATTCCACCTCTGGCAGACATTTGAGAATCACTGCAACAGGCCACTCCCCTAGAAGATCAGCAAGAGCATCCAGCCAAGACCCAGTTTACCCATCAATGAAAACTGCAAAACTCCAGTGCTAGGGGAATATAGCGCATAGAATTCATGGCTTTTTCCCCAAGATTCATTAGTCTTTCAAAGTTAATTTTTTTAATTTTCTTTATTTTTTTCTTTTTCTATTTCTTTTTGGGTTTTTTTTTTTTTTTCCTTTCCTTTTTCAACCAACATCTTAACGTATCAATTCCTTTTGGAAAATCTTTTTAAATTTTCATTTTTGTATTCATATTCTATCCCTTCAATTTATTTAACCTTATTTTTTGTATATATATAAGTTTTTCTTCCTTTAAAATTTTGGGATACAGTTTCTTCTAACAGACCAAAATATACCATAAATCTAGTGTATGGATTTGTCTAGTCTTCTGCCTGATCACATTCTCTCTTTTTTTTAATTTTTTTTCTTTTTTCAACAAACTCCTTATCATCAATTTCTTTTTCAAAATCTTTTTAAATTTTCATCTTTACAGTCATGTCCTATCCCTTCATCATATTTACCCTTAATTTGTATATATATAAATTTTTCTTTCTTTAAAATTTTGGGAGGCAGTTTCTTCTAAAAGACCAAAATACACCCAAAATCTAGTTGTGGCTCTGTTCTGTTCACCCGCCTGATCATATTCTTTTTTCTCCTTTATTACCCCCCACCCAAGCCCCGGTTTTAAGTCTTCTGATTTGTTTAGTGTATATTTTTCTGCAGCTGTTGTAACCCTTTTAGCATTTTGTTCTCTCATCCATCTATTCTTCTCTGGACAAAATGACAAGACGGAAAAAATCACATAAAAAAAAAGAACAAGAGGTAATACTGACTACCAGGGACCTAAAAAATATGGACATTAGTAAGATGTCAGAACTAGAGTTCAGAATGTTGATTATAAAGATACTAGCTGGGTTTGAAAAAAGCATGGAAGATACTAGAGAATCCCTTGCTGGAGAAACAAAAGAACTAAAATCTAACCAAATTGAAATCAAAAAGGCTATTAATGAGGGGCAATAAAAAATGGAGGCTCTAACTGATAAATGAGGCAGAAGAGAGAAATAGTGATATAGACGACCAAATAATGGAGAATAAAGAAGCTGAGAAAAAGAGAGATAAACAACTACTGGATCATGAGGGGAGAATTCAAGAGATAAGTGATACCATAAAATGAAACAATATTAGAATAATTGGGATCCCAAAGGAAGAAAGAGAGAGAGAGGCAGAAGATATATTGGAGGAAATTATAGCAAAGAACTTCCCTAATTTGAGGAAGGAAACAGGCATCAAAACCCAGAAGGCGCAGAGAACCCCCCTCAAAATCAATAAAAATAGGTCAACACCACGACAACTAATAGTAAAACTTACAAGTCTCAGAGACAAAAAGAAAATTCTGAAAGCAGCTCAGGACAAGAGGTCTGTAACCTAAAATGGTAGAAACATTAGATTGGCAGCAGACTTATCCACAGAGACCTGGCAGGCCAGAAAGGACTGGCATGATATATTCAGGGCACTAAACGAGAAAAATATGTAGCCAAGAATACTATATCCAGCTAAGCTGTCACTGAAAAGAGAAGGAGAGATAAAAAACTTCCAGGACAAACAAAAACTAAAAGAATTGAAAACACCAAACCAGCCCTAAAAGAAATATTGAAAAGGGTCCTCTAAGCAAAGAGAGAGCCTAACATAGACCAGAAAAGAACAGAGACAATATACAATAACAGTCACTTTACAGGCAATACAATGGCACTAAATTTCTATCTTTCAATAGTTACCATGAATGTAAATGGGCTAAATGCCCCAATCAAAAGACACAAGGTATCAGATTGGATAAAAAAAAAACAAGACCTGTTGATATGCTGTCTGGTAGAGTCTCATTTTAGACCCAAGGACACCTCCAGATTTAAAGTAAGGGGTGGAAAATCATTTACCATGCTAATGGACATCAAAAGAAAGCTGGGGTAGAAATTCCTGTCAGATGAATTAGACTTTAAAACCAAGACTATAATAAGAGATGAAGAAGGACACTATATCATACTTAAAGGGTCTATCCAACAAGAAGATATAAAAAAATTAAATACCTATGCCCCTAACATAGGAGCAGCCAATTACATAAACCAGTTAATAACACAATCAAAGAAACACATCGACAACAATACAATAATAGTAGGGGACTTTAACACCCGCCTCACTGAAATGGACAGATCATCTAAGCAAAAGATCAACAAGGAAATAAAGGCTTTAAAGGACACACTGGAGCAGATGGTCTTCACAGATCTATTCAGAACATTCCATCCCAAAGCAACAGAATACACATTCCTCTCTAGTGCGCATGGAACATTCTCCAGAATACATCACATCCCGGGTAACAAATCAGGTCTCAAATGGTACCAAAAGTTTGAGATCATTCCCTGCATCTTTTCAAATGACAATGCTTTGAAACTAGAACTCAATCACAAGAGGAAAGTCGGAAAGAACTCAAATACATGGAGGCTAAAGAGCATCCTACCAAAGAATGAATGGGTCAACCAGGAAATTAAAGAAGAATTTAAAAAATTCATGGTAACCAATGAAAATGAAAACACAACTGTTCACAATTTTTGGGATGCAGCAAAGGGAGTCCTAAGAGGAAAGGATATAGCAATACAAGCATTTCTCAAGAAACAAGAAAGGTCTCAAATACACAACCTAACCCTTCACCTAAAGGAGCTAGAGAAAGAACAGCAAATAAAGCCTAAACCCAGCAGGAGAAGAGAAATAATAAAGATCAGAGCAGAAATCAATGAAATAGAAACCAAAAGGACAGTAGAACAGATCAATGAAACTAGGTGCTGGTTGTTTGAAAGAATTAATAAGATTGATAAACCCCTGGCCAGACTTATCAAAAAGAAAAGAGAAAGAACCCAAATAAATAAAATCATGAATGAAAGAGGAGAGATCACCAAACAAATACAAATTATAAAAACATATGAGCAACTATATGCCAGGAAATTAGGCAATGTTGAAGAAATAGATGCATTCCTAGAGATGTATAAACTACCAAAACTGAACCAGGAAGAAATAAAAAACCTGAACAGACCCATAACCAGTAAGGAAATTGAAGCAGTAATCAAAAATCTCCCAAAAACAAGAGCCCAGGGCCAGATAGCTTCCCAGAGGAATTCTACCAAACATTTAAAAAAGAATTAACACAAATTCTTCTGAAACTGTTCCAAAAAATAGAAATGGAAGGAAAATTTCCAAACTCATTTTATGAGGCCAGCATTACCTTGATCCTGAAACCAGACAAAGACCCTATCAAAAAGGAGAACTACAGACCAATATCCCTGATGAACATGGATGCAAAAATTCTCACCAAAAGGTGGAGGGGGGAAAACATGGCAGAGGAGAAGGGGACCCTATTCCAACCGGTCCCTGGAACTGAGCCAGATATCTACCAGACCACTCTGAAAACCCACGAAATCATTCTGAGGTGTAAGAAGATAGATCCGGATTTCTGCAAACAGAATATCGTAGGCAGTAGGTTTCAAGGTACAAAGTGAGGAGCCACGGATTCCGTGGACAGATATTGGAGGATAAATGGAAGGGGGAGGGAGCCAGCCTTCAGGATCCTACAGCACCTGTGAGGAATAGCCTCCCGTGCTGGGACGGGGCACAGACTCACAGACAGGTAGTGGCGGGGAAAGGACTTTAGGGCAGCCCCCCAGACAAAAGCCCAGAGCAGCAAGGCTGCACATGTGAACTGGGGGTGGCTGGCGGTTTTAGAAGCACAAAGGGCAGAGATGTGCCCTGACCTGGAGGCGAAGACTGGGAGCACTGCTGAGGGGCGCACAACCCAGGATGCTGCAGTTTCTAGCAGCACAGACAGAAAGGGAGATAGTGTGGCCTGGAGAGCTCACTGAAGAACAGACTGCGATCTCTCTGCTCTGAGGCAGAGGGTTGGAAACAGTCTCTTTTGCTCTGACTCTCGGAAGAGATGTGGAAAGCCACCAGGGAAAGGCGCCAAGGAACAAAAGCACCGAAAAACTGGTTTTCACTAAGCCCATGCCCCACCACAGGGGGCAGGATAACTCTGCCCAAACAGGATTGCCTGAGTAAGAGCACGGCAGGCCCCTCCCCCAGATGACAGGCTGGGAAAACAAGAAGCCAGCAACCCTAAGGTCCCTAGAAAACAGGTGCATCTTGCTTGGGTTCTGGTCAATAATTTGGACTCTATACATTCCCTCAACCACCTGTCAACAGAATGAGTAGGACGAGGAACCCCCAAAATAGGAAAGACTCAGAGATTATGATTTATGCCACAGATTTACAAATGGATTGAGATATAACCAAGATGTCTGAGATGGAATTCAGGACAGCAATTGTGAAGACAATAGCTAGAATGGAGAAATCAATTAAGAGCTACATAGAGTCTCTAAGGGCAGAAATGAAAGCCGAATTGGCAGAACTTAAAAATGCTATCAATGAGATTCAATCTAATCTAGATAATCTAACAGCTAGGGTAAAGGAGGCAGAAGAACGAATTAGTGACCTAGAAGACCAATTAATAGATACAAAGGGAAAAGAGGAGTCGAGGGAAAAACAACTCAGAATCCATGAAAATAGAATCAGAGAAATAAGTGACACCATGAAACGTTCCAATGTCAGAATTATTGGAATCCCTGAGGGGTTGGAGAGAGGGAGAGGACTAGAAGATATATTTGAGCAAATCGTAGCTGAGAACTTCTCTAATCTGGGAAATGAAACAAACATTCGTGTCCTAGAGGCAGAGAGGACCCCTCCCAAGACCAAGGAAAATAGGCCAATGCCCTGGCATGTAATAGTAAAACTCGCAAATCTTAGAACAAAGGACACCATCTTAAGGGCAGCTGGGGGAAGAGATTCCTTATGTACAGAGGGAGAAACATCAGAATAACGTCATACTTATCCACAGAGACCTGGCAAGCCAGAAAGGCCTGGCAAGACATAGTCAGGGTACTAAACAAGAATAACATGCAGCCAAGAATACTTTATCTGTCAAGGCTGTCATTTAGAATGGTTGGAGAGATGCAGAGCTTCCAAGACCAGCAGAAACTGAAAAAATATTATGACCATTAAGCTGGCCCTGAAAGAAATATTAAGGGGGGTTCTATAAAAGGAGAAAGACCCCAAGAGTAATATAGAAAAGAAATTTACAGGGACAATCTATAAAAACAATGTCTTCACAGGCAACATGATGACAATAAATTCATATCTTTCAATAATCACTCTCAACGTGAAAGGCCTAAATGCTCCCATAAAACATCACAGGTTTGCAGATTGGATAAAAAGACAGGACCCATCCATATGTTGTCTACAAGAGACTCATTTTGAACCTAAAGATACATCCAGACTGAACGTGAAGGAATGGAGATCCACTTTCCATGCCAGTGGACCTCAAAAGAAAGCTGGGGTAGCAATTCTTATAACAGACAAATCAGATTTTAAGCTAAACACTGTAGTTAGAGACACAGAAGGACACGATATCATTCCTAAAGGGTCTATCCAACAAGAGGATCTAACAATTGTAAATATCTATGCCCCCAACATGGGAGCAGCCATCTACATTAACTGTTCACCAAAATAGAGTCATATTGATAACAATACGTTAATTGTAGGAGACCTCAATACTTCACTCTCAGTAATAGATAGATCATCTAAGCAGAAACTCAACAAAGAAACAAGAGCTTTGAATGACACACTGGACCAGATGGACCTCATAGATATATACAGAACATTCCACCCTAAAACTACAGAATACTCATTCTTCTTGAGCTCACATAGAACTTTCTCCAATACAGATCACATATTGGGTCACATATCAAATCTCAACTGATACCAAAAGATTGAGATTTTTCCCTCCATATTCTCAGACCATAATACTTTAAAACTGGAATTCAATCACAAGAAAATTTTGGAAGAAATTCAAACACTTAGAAGCTAAAGACCACTCTGCTCAAGAATGTTTGGGTCAAGCAGGAAATCAAAGAAGAACTTAAACAATTCATGAAAACTGATGAAAATGAAAACACATCAGTCCAAAACCTATGGATAATGCAAAGGTGTTCCTAAAGGGGAAATACATAGCCATCCAAGCCTCTCTCTAAAAAGCAGAAAATCCCTAATGCACAAGCTAACCTTACACCTAAAGGAGCTGGAGAAAGAACAGCAAATAAAACTGAAACCAAACAGGAGAAGAGAAATAATAAAGATTAGAGCAGAGATCAATGAAATAGAAACCAGAAAAACAGTAGAACAGATCAACAAAACTAGAAGCTGGTTCTTTGAAAGAATTAATATGATCCATAAACCTCTGGCCAGACTTATCCAAAAGAAAAGGGAAAGGACCCAAATCAATAAAATCATGAATGAAAGGGAAGAAATCACAACTAACACCAAGGAAATAGAAAAAAATTATTAGAAATTATTATAAGCAACTATATGCCAATAAATTAAGCAACCTGGAAGAAATGGATGCCTTCCTGGAAGCTTATAAACTACCAAGACTGAAACAGGAAGAAATTGACAATCTGAATAGACCAATAACCAGTAACGAAACTGAAGGAGTAATCAAAAACCTACCAGAAAACAAGAGTCCAGGGCCAGATGGCTTTGCAGGGGAATTCTACCAACATTTAAAGAAATAGTACCTATTCTTCTGAAGCTGTTTCAAAAAAGAGAAATGGAAAGAAAACTTTCAAACTCATTCTATGAGCCCAGCATTACCTTGATCCCAGAACCAGGCAAAGACCCCATCAAAAAGGAGAAATACAGACCAATATCCCTTATGAATATGGATTCCAAGATACTCAACAAGATCCTAGTCCATAGGATCCAATAGTACATTAAATGGATTATCCATCATGACCAGATGGAACTTATTCCTGAGGTGGAAGTGTGGTTCAACATTTGCAAATCAATCAACTGATAGAACACATTAACAGAAGAAAAGACAATAACCATATGATCCTCTCAATTGATGCAGAAAAAGCATTTGACAAAATACAGCATTCTTTACTGATTAAAACTCTTCACTGTGTAGGGATAGAGGGAATATTCCTCAATTTCATAAACACCATATATGAAAAACCCACAGTGAATATCATTTTCAATGGGGAAAAGCTAAGACTTTTCCTTTAAGAACAGGAACATGACAGGGATGCCCACTCTCACCACTATTGTTCGACATATTACTAGAGGTCCTAGCATCAGCAATTATTCAACAAAAAGAAATAAAAGGCATTCAAATTGGCAAAGAAGAAGTCAAATTCTCTCTCTTCCCAGATGATATGATACTTTATGTGGAAAACCCAAAACACTCCACCCCCAAATTACTAGAACTCATACAGCATTTCAGTAATGTGGCAGGATAAAAAATCAATGCATAGAAATCAGTAGCTTTCCTATACACTAACAAGGTAACTGTAGAAAGAGAAATTAGGGAACCGATTCCATTTACAATAGCACCAAAAACCATAAGATACCTCGGAATAAACCTAACCAAAGAGGTAAAGATCTATATTCTTGAAACTACAGAACACTTATGAAAGAAATGGAGGAAGACACAAAAAATGGAAAAAACATTCCATGTTCATGGATCGGAAGAATAAACATTGTGAAAATGTCTATGCCGCCCATAGCAATCTACACTTTCAACACCATCCCTATTAAAATGCCATTGGCATTTTTCAAAGAGCTGTAACAAACAATCCTAAAATTTGTATGGAACCAGAAAAGACCCCGAATCACCAAGGAAATGTTGAAAAAGAAAAACAAAACTGGGGCATCACGTTGCCTGATTTCAAAGCTATATTACAAAGCTGTGACCATCAAGACAGCATGGTGCTGGCACAAAAACAGACACATAGATTAGTGGAACAGAATAGAGTCTCCAGGAAAGGACCCTCAACTCTATGGTCAACTAATCTTTGACAAACCAGGAAAATATATGCAATGGAAAAAAGACAGTCTTTTCAATAAATAGTGCTGGGAAAATTGGACAGCTATATACTTAAGAATGAAACTCAACCATCCTCTTACATTGTACACAAAGATAAACTCAAAATTGATGAAAGACCTCAATGTGAGACAGGAATCCATCAAAATCCTAGAGAGCATAGGCAGTATCCTCTTCAACCTCAGCCACAGCAACTTCTTTCATGACACGTCTCCAAAGGCTAGTGAAACAAAAGCAAAAATGAACTTTTGGGGCTTCATCAAGATAAAAAGCTTTCTCACAGCAAAGGAAACAGTCCACAAAACTAAGAGGCAACCCATGGAATGGGATAAGATATTTGCAAATGACATTATAGATAAAGGGCTGGTATCTAAGTTCTATAAAGAACTTCTCAAACTCAACACCCACAAGTGTCAAAAAACAGGCAGAAGACATGAACAGACACTTCTCCAAAAAAGACATAGAAATGGCTAAGAGACACAATGGAAAAATGTTCATCATTAGCCATCAGGGAAATTCAAATTAAAAAGCAAATTGAGATACCACTTTACACCAGTTAGAATGGCAAAAATTAACAATACAGGAAACAACAAATGTTAATGAGGATGTGGAGAAAGGGAAACCCTCTTACACTGTTGGTGGGAATGCAAGTTGGTACAGCCACTTTGGGAAACAATATGTAGGTTCCTCAAAAAGTTAAAAATAGAGCTACCCTATGACCCAGCAACTGCACTCCTGGGTATTTACCCCAAAGACACAGATGTAGGGTAAAAAAGCGGCACCTGCACCCCAATGTTCATAGCAGCAATGTCCACAATAGCCAAACTGTGGAAGGAGCCAAGATGTCTTTCCACAGATGAATGGATAAAGAAGATGTGGTTCATATATACAATGGAATATTCCTCAGCCACCAGAAAGGATGAATACCCACCATTTGCATTGATATGGATGGAACTGGAGGGGATTATGCTACGTGAAATAAGTCAAGCAGAGAAACACAATTATCACATGGTTTTACTCATATATGGAACATAAGGAATAGCATGGAGGACATTAGGGGAAGGAAGGGAAAACTGAAGGGGGGGCAGAAATCAGAGGGGGAGATGAACCATGAAAGACTATGGACTCCAGAAAACAATCTGAGTGTTTCAGAGGGGAGGGGAGTGGGGGGATTTGGTAGCCTGGGGAAGGGTATTAAGGAGGGCACATGTTGTAATGAGCACTGGTTGTTATACACAAATAATGAATCATGGAACAATACATTAAAAAAAAGTAAGTTAAAAAAAGGAACGAACAAAGCTGGAGAATCACACTTTCTGATTTCAAACTATATTAGAAGGATATTATAATCAAAAGAGTTGGGTACTGCATAAAAATAAACAGATTTGCAATCCCAGAAATAAACCCACATATGTTTCATCAACTAATATTTGACGAAGGAACCAAAACTTCTCAATGGGAAAAGGACAGGCACTTCAGTAAGTGGTGTTAGAAAAACTGGATATCCACATTTAAAAGTATGAAATTGGACCCCTATCTTATACCACTCACATAAATTAACTCAAAATGGATTAAAGACTCAAACAGAAGACCTGAAACTAAAATTCCAGAGAAATACATAGGACAAACTCCCTGAATTGGGTCTTTACCATGATTTTTTGGACATTCCACCCAAAGCACAAGCAAAAGCTAAAAGAAAGAAATGGTATTAATCAAACTAAAATACTTCTGTACTGCAAAATGATAATAAACAAAAGGAAAAGTCAACCTACAGAACGAGAGAAAATATTTGCAAACCATTTATCTGATAAGGGGTAATATCTGAAATATGTAAATAATTTTACAGCTCAGTGGCCAGAAAAAATCCAATTTAAAAGTGGGAAAAGGATCTGAATCGATATTTTCCCAAAGAAGAACTAAAGATGGCCTATGTTTACATGAAAAAGTGCACATTGCTTATCATCAGGGAAATGTACATCAAAACCACGAGATATCATCTCATGTTTATTAGAATGGCTATTATCAAAAAAAATGAGATATCAAATGCTGGTGAGAATGTATAAAAAAGAAATCCTGTGTGCTATTAATGGAAATATACATTGGTAGAGCCACTATTGAAAACTGTATGGAATTTCCTCAAGACTTAAAAACAGAAATACCATATGATCCACCAATTCCACTTCTGGGTATGTATTTGAATGAGATAAAATCTGTATCTCAGATATCTGCACTCCCATGTTCATTGCAGCTTTATTCACAATAGCTAAGACATAGAAATAACCTAAGTGTCCATCAATGGGTAAATGGATTTTTAAAATGTAATATATCTATATCAATATAGATATATTGTAATATTATTCATCCATAAAAAAGGAAATCTTGCCATTGTAACAATATAGGCAGACCCTCAGGGCATTATGCTAAGTGAAATAAGTCAGACAAAAAAAGACCAATATTGTATGATCTTACTTACATGTGGAATCTAAAACCCTCTTATTTATAGAAACAACTAGTAGAGTGATAGTTACCAGGGGCTGACGGTGAAGGAAATGGGAAGATGTTGGTCAAATTGTACAAACTTAAGTTATAAGATGAATAAGTTCTGGAGCTCTAAGGTACACCATGGTGACTATAGTTAACAATACTGTATTGTATGCTTGAAAGTTGCTGTGACAGAAGAGCTTTGATGTTTTCACCATAACAACAACAGCAACAAAATGGTAATTATTTGCAGTAAATGATGTGTTAAACAATCTTATTGTGATAAAGGTTTTCAATATATACATATATTAAATCATCACATTGCTCACCTTAAGTTTAAGCCATGTTATATGTCAATTTTATTTTGATAAAATGCGTGTGGGTGGGCTAAGTTCCAGTGGTTGGCTTCCTTGTTCTAGCAACCTATGAATAAATAGCTTTTGAGTATTTCTTTCTAAAATAAGGAATGTTAATATAACATACTCTTTAAATATATACTTGTTCTTCTCTCATTTCTCAACCTCTTTAATAGATATAAAATGATATAAATTAACTAATTTAAACAATGTATTGTTATATTTTGTAGCATAGATAGATGTAATAGGTATAGCAATAATATCACAAAAGCAGGAAATGAGGAATACAATATACAGGAGTAACATCTCTGTATCTCACTGGAATTAAGTTATTATGAATAACTTAACTTAGGTGCATTAACTTAATTAACTTCTAATAAGTTAAATGCATATGTAAACTTGTAAATGCACTTAATTTAGGTGCATTAACTTAACTTCTAATAAGTTAAATGCATATGTAAACTTTAGAGCAACCAATAAAAAACAACTCAAAAATATACAGCAAAAAATCGTTAAATGAATTAAAGTGTTACAATAGAAAGTATTCACTCAATGCAAAAGAAAGCAGAAAAAGGAATATAGAAGACAAAGACATGAGACATATATAAAGCAAAATATAAAATGGCAGATATAAATCCGTGTATACAAAAATAACAATAAATGTGAGTGACAATGTGAATATGAATGGAATGAAGAATCATACTGGATTTTTTTAATCAAAGTATAAACTGTACAGAGGAGATACACTTTTTTTTGTTTGTGTTTGAACTTCAGTTAGTGAACATACAGTGTAATATTAGCTTCAGGTGTACAATACAGTGATTCAACACTTCCATACAATACCCAGTGCTCATCACAAGTGCACTCCTTAATCCCCATCATCTATTTAATTTACCCCCCACCCGTCTCCCTTCTGGTAGCCATCAATTTGTGCTCTAGAGTTAAGAGTCTGTTTCTTGATTTGTTCCTCTCTCCCTTACTTTTCCCCTTTGATCATTTGTATTGTTTCTTAAATTCCACATATGATGAAATCATACAGTATTTTTCTTTCCACAGGAGATACACTTCAGATGCAAAGATACAAATAGGTTAAAAGTAAAAGGATGGGGGCACCAGGATGGCTCAGTCAGGTAAGTGTCTGCCTTTGGCTCAGGTCATGATCCTGGGGTCCTAGAATCAAGTCCCACATTGGGCTCCCTGCTCAGTAGGGAGCCTGCTTTTGCTCATGATCTCTCTCGCTCTCTCTTGCAAATAAGTAAATAAAATCTTTTTTACAAAAAAACAAAGTAAAAGGATGGAAAAAGATATCATGCCAATATTGACCTAGGAAAGCTGGAGTGGCTATAACTAATAACAGAAAAATAAACTTAAAACAAAAAATGTTACTAAGATAAAGAGGGACATTCTATAATGAACATAGGATCAGTCCACCAGGAAAATACAGCAATAATAAATTTATATGCACCTAACATAAAACTATAAAAACAAAGCAAAAACTGATAGAATTGAAGGTAAAAAAAAATAGAAAATTCAACAAGAGGAGTTTGAGACTTTGATACCTCATTATCAATAATAAATAGAACCAGGCATAACATCAATAAAGAAATAGAAGATTTAACACAATAAACTAAGAGATCTAACAGATAGCTATAAAATTTCATCCAAAAACTTTGGAATACACATTCATGGAAAGTACACTGGAACAATCCCTAAGATAGGCCATACGTTAGCCAATAAATAAGCCTCAATAAATTTAAAAGAATTGCAATCGTATGAAGTATGTTTCCTAATCACAATGGAATGTAATTAGAAACAAATAACAAATTCTGCTTTCATGCTCTTGGCTATCTTGGTGACTGCTCTTCATTGGGGCCAACCTGCACCTAAGAAGGAGGATGGTGGGCTCAAAGAAGACAGAAAAGTCACTGGAGTCAATCAACTCTAGGCTCCAACTCATTATGAAAAATGGAAAGTACATGCTGGGGTATAAGCAGACTCTGAAAATGATCACACATGACAGAGCAAAACTGCTCATCCTCGCCAACAATACCCCAGCCTTGAGAAAATCTGAAATAAAATACTATGCCATGGCTAAAACTGGTGTCCATCACTACAGTGGCCATAATATTGAACTGAGCACAGCATGTGGTAAATACTACAGAATATGCATACTGGCTATCATTGATCCACTTGATTCTGATATCATTAGAACCAGGCCAGTGAAAAGTAATCACATGAAATTCCTCCTTAATAAAACTGGCCAGAGCTTGTAGAAAGAAGAAAGAAAGAAAGAAAGAAAGAAAGAAAGAAAGAAAGAAAGAAAGAAAGAAAGAAAGAAAGAAAGAAAGAAAGAAAGAAAGAAAGAAAGAAAGAAAGAAAGAAAGAAAGAAAGAAAGAAAGAAAGAAAGAAAGAAAGAAATAGAGAGAGATAAAGAGAGAGAGAAAGAAAGAAAGAAAGAAAGAAAGAAAGAAAGAAAGAAAGAAAGAAAGAAAGAAAGAAAGAAAGAAAGAAAAAGAAAGAAAGAACGAAAGAAAGAAAGAGAAAGGAAAGAAAGAAGAAAAGAAATTTGGGAAAACAAAAATATATGAAAATTTAAAGCACACTACTAAATAACCAATGGATCCAAAAAAATCAAAAGAGAAATTAGAATATATTTTGTGATGAAAGAAAATAAAGACAGAATATACCAAAACTTATGGTTTGCAGTTAAAGAAGTGCTGAGAGTATACTTCATGGCTATACATTTAAAAAGAAGAAAGATCTCAAATCAATAACCTAACCTTCCACTTTAAGAAACTAGAAAAGGGAGAGTAGAGGAAGATGGTGGCAGAGTAGGAGGACCCTAGGCTCCTGTCATCCCACAAATACAACTAGATAACTATCAAATCATCCTAAAGACCCCAGATATTGACATAAAGACTGACAGAACAAACTCTACAACTAAAGATATAGAAGAGGCTACATCAAAGAAGGTAGGAAGTGTGGAGATGCAATTTGGGAGAGAAATAGATTGTGGCTGCTGTGGTGGGGAGGGAGCCACAGTTGTGGAAAAGGGTGAGAGATGGACTTGTACACAGGAGAGCACACATGGAAGAGATTCCCCACAGCAGTTGCATTATAAAGTGAGAGGGGCCAAATTTTGTGAGTTCCTGCAACCAGAGGGACTTAAAGCTTGGAGTTTTTTGTTTGTTTGTTTTATTTCAGTAATCTCTATATCCAACATAGGGCTCAAACTCACAGCCCCGAGATCAAGAGTCACATGCTCTTCTGACTGAGCCAGCCAGGTGTTCCTTAAAACCTGAAGTTTTAAAGATCAGTGGGCGTGGCTCAGGGGGGGAGCTCAAAGGGCATTGCACTGTTCTTGGAAAGAAGGCAGAGCAAATAACATCATGGAAAGCGAGATCTGAAGAGTGCCTGGGGCACACAGTGAGGACGTTATTTGCTCTTCTCAGAGCACATCCCAGAGAGGTAGTGTTCACAAAGAACACCTACTGGAGTAAAAGAATTTGCCAGTGCCATTTCCCTTCCCTGACCCTCAGCATAAACACAGGGCCACTCCAGCAACCAGCACAGCACTTACACTTGCTACCTAACTTGCTTGCCCAAGACCCCTCCACCCACACACTCCAGTGAAACTGCTCTTCCTGGTCATGCATACCTTAGTACCAGAGCAGCAGGCCTCCTCCCCTAGAAAACTAACACAAACCCCTGCCCACATCACATCTCCCAACTCTGGAGTTTAGCAGAACCTCAATCCAGTGACAGTGGTGATAGGTCTCACCTCACAAGCAGAGTAGAACACACCTAGTTAAAACTCACCACATTTAGTCCAGGGACCAAACACTCAGTGAGATGCTCACAATAGGCAGAGCATCTGTAGATGACTGGCCTAAATGATAAACTGGCCAGGAACAACAGCAGAGCACACAGAGCACACATTGGAGACAGTCTCAGAAGCACCAGGCCCTGGGGAACAGAGGACACTATGCTGCAGGGTACTACAGGATATTTCCTTTATAAGGCCATTACCTTTAAGAGCAGGAGACATAGCTGACTTCTCTAACACAGAGAAGCAGGCATACAGACTTAGACAAAATGAGAAGACAGAGGAATTTGCCCAAATGAAAGAATAGGACAAGGCCATGGCCAGAGACTTAAGAGACACAGATATAAGTAACATGCCTGATAGAGAATTTAAACTAATGATCATAAAGATACTTGCTGGACTTGAGAAAAGAGTAGAAGGCATCAGTGGGACTATTAACACAAAGATAAGGAAAAACATAGCAGAGATAAAGGGCTCAGTAAACGAAATAAGAAACATGCTTGATAGAATAAACAGCAAGAGGGGCAAAGATGGTGGAGGAGTAGGGGACCCTATTCCAACCAGTCCCCTGAACTGAGCAGGATATCTACCAGACCACTCTCAACACCCACAAAATCAGCCTGAGATGTAAGAAGATATATCTGGATCTCTACAAACAGAATATCGCCGGTGGTTGGTTTTGAGGTATGAAGCGGGGAGCCGTGATTCTGTGGGCAGATATTGGAAGATAAAAGGAAGAGGGAGGGCACTGCCATAAGCACTTGAGCCAGGAAGGTGAAATAACACAGGAGTGCAAAAGCCTCCCGCACTGGGGACCTGGCACAGACTTGCAGACTTGTAGCAGTGGGGAAAGAACTTTAGGGCAGCTCCCCAGACTGAAACCTGGAGCTGCAGGGGCATGCATGGGAACTGGGGGCAGCTGGCAGTTTTAGAAGCACAAAGGGCAGAGACATGCCTGGACCTGGAAGCGAGGGTTGGGAAAGCTGCTGTGAGGTGCACAAACCCAGGACGCTGCAGTTTTAGCAGCACAGACAGAAACCAAGACAGTGTGGCCTGGAGAGCTCACTGAAGAACAGACTACAATCTCTGCTCTGAGGCAGAGGACTGGAAATGGTCACTTCTGCTCTGACTCTCAGAAGAGATGCAGAAAGCCACCAGGGAAAGCTACCAGAGAACAAAAGCCCCCAAAAACCGGTTTTCACTGAGGCCACCCCCCCACAGGGGGCAGGACAACTCTGCCCAAACAGGGTTGCCTGAGTAACAGCATGGCAGGCCCCTCCCCCACAAGACGGGCCAAAACAAGAGGCCAAAAACCCTAAGGTCTCTATAAAACAGGTGAATCTTGCTTGGGCAGTGATCAATAATTTGGACTCTGTACATTCCCTGAACCACCCCCCAACAGAATGACTAAGAAGAGGAACCCCCAAAATAGGAAAGACTCAGAGACTCTGACCTCTGCCACAGAACAAATGGATATGGATATAAGCAAGATATCGGAAATAGACTTCACAGTAACATTTATGAAGACAATAGCTAGGATGGAGAAAATGATTAATGACAACATAGATTCTCTAAGGGCAGAAATGAGAGCTGAACTGGCATAACTTTAAAAAGCTATCAATGAGATCCAATCTAATCTAGATACTCTAACAGCTAAGGTAAACAAGGCAGAAGAATGAATTAGTGATCTACAAGACAAACATTCCATGCTCATGGATTGGAAGCATAAACATTGTTAAAATGTCTATGCTGCCCAGAGTAATCTATACCTTCAATGCCATCCCAATCAAGATACCAATGGCATTTTTCAAAGTGCTGGAAAAAACAATCCTAAAATTTGCATGAATCAGAAAAGACCCCAAATCGCCAAGGAATTGTTGAAAAAAAAAAAACTGGGGGCATCACTTTTCCTGATTTCAAGCTATATTACATGGCTGTGATCACCAAGACAGCATGGTACTGGCATAAAAACAGGGATATAGACCAATGGAACAGAATAGAGAGCCCAGATATGGACCCTCAACTTTATGGTCAACTAATCTTTGACAAAGCAGGAAAAAACATGCCATGGAAAAAAGACAGTCTCTTCAATAAATGGTGCTGGGAAAATTGGACAGCTCTATACAGAAGCATGAAATTCAACCATTCTCTTACACCATACACAAAGATAAACTCAAAATGGATGAAAGCCCTCAATGTGAGACAGGAATCCATCAAAATCCTGGAGGAGAACATAGGCAGTAACCTCTTTGACATCAGCCACAGCAACTTCTTTCAAGGTACATCTCCAAAAGCTAGTGAAACAAAAGCAGAAATGAACTTTTGGGACTTCATCAAGATAAAAAGCTTCTGCACAGCAAAGGAAACAGTCAGCAAAACAAAGAGGCAATCCACAGAATGGGAGAAGATATTTGCAAATGACACTACAGATAAAGGGTTGGTATCCAAGGTCTACAAAGAACTTCTCAAATTCAACACCCAAAAAAACAAATAATCCAGTCAAAAAATGGGCAGAAGACATGAACAGACACTTCTCCAAAGAAGACATAGAAATGGCTAACAGACACAGGCAAAAATGTTCATCATCATTAGCCATCAGGGAAATTCAATTCAAAACCACATTGAGATACCACCTTACACCAGTTAGAATGGCAAAAATTGAAAACATTTGTTGTTGGAGAGGTTGTGGAGAAAGGGGAACCCTCTTAAACTGTTGGTGGGAATGCAAGGTGGTACAGTCACTTCGGAAAACAGTGTGTAGATTCCTCAAAAAATTAAAAATAGAGCGATTCCATGACCCAACAATTGCACTACTGGATATTTACCCCAAAGACACAGATGTAGTGAAAAGAAGGGCCATATGCACCCCAATGTTCATAGCAGCAATGTCCATAATAGCCAATCTGTGGAAGGAGCCAAGATGCCCTTCAGCAGATGAATGGATAAAGAAGATGTGGTCCATATATACAATGGAATATTACTCGGCCATCAGAAAGGATGAATACCCAACTTTTGCATCAACATGGATGGGACTGGAAGAGATTATGCTAAGTGAAAGAAGTCATGCAGAGAAAGTCAATTATCATTTGGTTTCACTTATCTGTGGAACATAAAGTATAGCATGGAGGACATTAGGAGAAGGAAAGGAAAAATGAAGGGGGGGAATCAGAGGGGAAGACAAACCATGAGAGACTATGGATTCCAAGAAACAAACAGGTTTTTAGAGGGGAGGGAGGTGAAGGGTTAGCCCAGTGATGGGTATTAAGGAGGGCACATATTGCATGGAGCACTAGGTGTTATGCACAAACAATGAATCATGGAACAGTACATCGAAAACTAATGATGTAATATATGGTGATTAACATAACAATAAAAAAATTTTAAAAAGAAAAAAAGCTAATGATGTACTGTATGGTCACTAACATAACATAATAAAATAATTTTTTAAAAAAAAAGAAAGAAAAGAAATAACAATTGAAAACTTCCCTAATCTGGGGAAGGAAACAGATATCCAGATTCAGGAGTCACAGAGAACCCCCAACAAAATAAACAAAAGCAGGTCCACACCAAGACATATGGTTTTTAAAATGGAAAAATATAGTGATTTAAAAAAATCTTAAAATCAGCAAGAAAAAGGAAGACATTTAAATACAAGGGAAACCCCATGGGACTATCAGCATAGTTTTCAACAGAAACTTTCCAAGCCAGAAGGTACTAGCATGATATATTCAACATGCTGAATGGGAAAAACCTGCAGAAAAGAATATTCTATCCAGCAAGACTGTCATTCAGAATAGGAGAGATAAAAGATTTCCCAGACAAACAAAAATTAAAGGAGTTCATGACCACTCAATCAGCCCTGCAGGAAACACTAAATAGGACTCTCTGAGTGCAAAGAAGAGACCAAAAGTAACAATATGAAGGTAGGAAACACAAAAGCAGTAAAAAATAATATTTCTGTAAAAACTCAAAGAACTAAAAAAAATACAAGGATTTAAAATATGACACCATATACCTAAAATGTGGGGAGAAGAGTAAAGAATGACTTGAAACTTAAATGACCATCAACTTAATATAGATTGCTATATGCAGAAGAGCTTATATGCAAACCTAATGGTAACTACAAATTCAAAACCACTAACAGATATGCAAAGGACAGAGGGAAATAAATCCAAATACATCACTAAATAAAATCAGCAAACCATGAAAGCGACAAAGACAAGAAAGGATCAGAGAAAATCTTCAGAAATGACCACAAAACAAATAATAAAATGGCAATAAGTACATATCTATCAATAATTATTTTCACTATAAATGGACTAAACACTACAATCAAAACATGTAGAGTGTCAGAATGGATTTAAAAACTAGGCCCATCTATATGCTACAAGAAAGGCACTCATGTTTTTATTATATTCACTTAGTCAGCATATAGTACATCATTAGTTTTTAATGTAGTGTTCAACGATTCATTAGTTGCATATAATACCCAGTGTTAATCACAAAATGAGAAAGACACTCATTTTAGACGTAAAGGCACCTGCAGATTGAAAGTGAGGGGATGAAGAAACATTAATCATGCAAATGGATGTCAAAAGAAAGCTGGAGCAACAATACTTATATTGGAAAAACTAGACTTTAAAACAAAGCCTGTAACAAGTGACAAAGAATGGCACTATATAATAATAAAAAAGACAACAAACAAGAGGATATAACAATTGTAAATATCTATGCACCCAACATAGGAGCACCCAAATACCTAAAACAGCTAATAACAAACATAATGGAACGAATCCATAATAATACATTAATCGTAGAGGACTTTCACATCCCAAGTACATCAATGGACAGATAATTTAAACAGAAACTCAACAAGAAAAAAAGGCTTTGAATGACACACTGGAAATGAAGGATTTTTTTAAGTTGAATAAACTTTTTTCTTTAAATTTTTATTTAAATTCTATTTAGTTAACATACAGTACAATACGGGTTTCAGTAGCAGAACACAGTGATTCATCACCTACATACAACACTCAGTGCTCAACACAAGTGCCCTCAATACCCATCACCAATCTAGCCCATCCCCCACCCACCTCCCTCCATCAACCCTCAGTTTGTTCTCTATCTTTAAGAGTCTCTTGTGGTGTGTTTCCCTCTCTCTCTTTTTTCTCCCCCCCCATATGTTCATCTGCATTGTTTCATAAATTCCATAAGTGAAATCATATGGTATCTGTCTTTCTCTGACTAAGCTTATTCTGCTTAGCATAATACACTCTAGCTCCATCCACATTGTGGTGAATGGCAAGATTTCATTCTTTGTGATGACTGGGTAATATTCCATTGTGTATATATACATCTTCTTTATCCATTCATCAGTCAATGAATATTTGGGTTATTGGTTTTTTTTAAAGATTTTATTTATTTATTTGACAGAGAGAGACACAGCAAGAGAGGGAACAGAAGCAGGGGGAGTGGGAGAGGGAGAAGCAGGCTTCCCGCTGAGCAGGGAGCCTGATGCGGGGCTCAATCCCAGGACCCTGGGATCATGACCTGAGCCAAAGGCAGACGCTTAACGACTGAGCCACCCAGGCGTCCCTGGATATTGTTGATAAAGCTGCTATGAACATCAAGGTGCATATACCCCTTCAAAACTGTGGAAAGATTTAATAGATATATTCAGAACATTCAATACTAAAACAGCGGAATACACATTCTTTTCAAATGCACAAGTAACATTCTCCAGAATAGATCACATATTAAGCCACAAAACAAGTATCAAAAAATTTAAAAAGATCAAAGTCATACCATAGTCTCATAGTCTTTTCTGACCACAACCCTATAAAACTAGAAGTTAACCATAAGAAAAATCTGGAAAGACCACAAATACATGGAGGTTAAGTAACATGTTACTAAACAATGAAGGAAGGGGTCAACCAGAAAATAAAGGCAAATGTATAAAATATATGAAAAAAATGAAAATGAAAAAAAATCGTTCAAAGAGAGGCTGATGACCACAGAGTAGGAGGACCATAGGCTTCTTTATTCCATGAACACAACTAAATAAATATCAAATCATCCTAAATACCACAGAAATAGACCTGAAGACTAACAGAACAAAGTCTACAACTAAAGGGAGAAAAGATGCCACATCAAAGAAAATTTGAAGTGCAGAGATGTGGTTTATAGGAGAAATGGCCCACAGCTGCTATGGAGGGGAGGGAGCCAAAGTAGTGAAGAAGGGCAAGAGGAAAGGGAGCACTCAGGGGAATGCACAAGAATAACATTTCCCCAAAGCTATTGGCATGGAAAAGGAAAAGGGTTGAATTTGATGAGTTCTTGTAAGCAGTGAGGCTTGGAGCCTGCAGTTTTAAAGGTCAGCAGGCTTAGCTTGAATAGAGGTCAGAGGGCACTACACTGCTCCTGGAGAGAAGGCAGGCAAACAACCCAGGGGCAGACAGCATGGAAACAGTGATCTGAAGAGCACCTGGGGCACATGGTGGGGAAATTATTTCCTCTTCTCAGAGTGCATCCTAGAGGAGCAGCATTTATGGAGACACCTCTCCAGGAAAAAAAGGAGCTGGCCGGCACCTGTTCCCTCCACTGACCCTCAGCATCAACACAGAGCCAACTGTGGGAAGCAGTAAAGTGTCAACACTAGTTGTCTAATTGGCATACCAAGCTCCACTCCCCCACATTCTGGTGGGGCTGCCCTTCTCAGTCAAGCTCATCTTAGTCCCAGTACAACAGGCCTCTCCCCCCGAAGACCAGCACAAACACCTGCCCATACCAGGACTCCTGACTAGAGAGTTCTGAAGGGTCTCAGTTCTGGTGGTGGTGGTGTCAGATCTCATTTCACAAGCAGACCAAAGCACACAAAGTTAAAACATGCCACATTCAGGCCAAGGACCAAACACTGCCCACAGCAAGCAAGGAGAGCCTCTACAGACAAGTGGCCTGAAGGATGGAGTAACCAATATCCAGAGTGTACACAAAACACACCAGAGACACTCCCTGAAGCACCAGGCCTCAGGCACTACATGACTTTTTCTTCATTAGCCCAATACTTTCAGGAGCAATAGACATAACTGAATTTTCTAACACATAAAAGAAGGCAGAGACTTAGACAAAATGCAAAGATGGAGGAATTCATCCCAAATGAAAGAAGATAAAGTCATGGCCAGAGATCTAAGCAAAACAGATATAAGTAACACACTTGATGGGTAATTTAAAGTCATAACGTGTTTGAGAAAAAAATACAAGACATCAATGAGACCCTTACCACAGAGAAAAAAGAGTTAAGAAAGAATCAGAGATGAAGAATACAATAAGCAAGATTGTAAACACACTTGATGCAATGAAGAACAGGCTGCAAGAAGTGGGAGAACAAATTAATGACCTAGAAGACTAAGTAATGGAAAATATTGAAGCTGAATAAAAAAGAGGAAGAATTATGCAACATAAGAATAGACTCAGGGAACTCAGTGACTCCATCGAATGTAATAACATTCATATTATAGGAGTCCCAGAAGAAGAGAGAAAAAAGGGGGCAAAAAATATGTTTGAAAAAAAATTAGAACTTTACACATCCCCAATCTAGGGAAGGAAACCGACAGCCAGATGCAGGAGGCAGAGAAAATTCCCATCAAAATCAACAAAAGCAGGCCAACACCAAGACATATTGTAAATAAATGTGAAAATATAGTGATAAAACAATATTAAAAGCAGCAAGACAAAAGAAGTCCTTAACTTACAAGGGAAAACCCATAAGGCTAGCTGGAAATTTCCCAACAGAAACGTGGCAAACCAGATAGGACTGGCATGATATATTCAAAAAGCTGAATGGAAAAAATATGTAGCCAAGAACACCCTATCAGGCAAGGCTATCATTCAGAATATAAGGAGAGATAAAGAATTTCTGAGACAAACAAAAACTAAAGAAGTTCATGACCACTGAACCAGCCCTGCGAGAAATATTAAAGGGAATTCTTTGAATGGAAAGGAGACACCAAAAGTGACAAAGACAAGAAAGGATAAGGGAAAATCTCCAGAAATAACAACAAAACAAGTAGTAAAATGGCAATAAATATATAACTATGAATAGTTACTTTTAATGAAAATGGACTACATGCTCCAATCAAAAGACATAGTGTGTCAGATTGGACAAAAAAAGAAGACCCATCATATGCTGTATACAAGAGATTCATTTTAGACTTAAAGATACCTGCAGATTCAAAGTGAATGGAAGGAGAAATACTTATCAGGCAAATGGATGTCAAAAAAAGGGGTAAAGTAGCAATACTTACATTGGACAAACTAAACTTTAAAATAAAGACTGTAACAAGAGATGAACATGGGTATTATACCACAATAAAGGGTATGATCCAATAAGATCTAACAATTGTAAATATTTATGCACCCAACATGGGAGCACCCAAATCAATAAAACAATTAATAACAAACATAAAGGAACTAATTGATAATAACACAATAATAGTAGGGGACTTTAACACCCCACTTACATCAATGAACAGATCATCTAAATAGAAAATCAACAAGGAAACAATGGCTTTGAATGACACACTAGAACAGACAGATTTAATAGATATATTCAGAACATTCCATCCTGCAACAGCAGAATACACACTTTTCAAGTCCACATGGGATGTTCTCCAGAATAGATTGCATATTAGGTCACAAATCAGGCCTAAACAAATACAAAAAGGCTAAAGTCATACCATGCAGCTTTTGTGACCACAACACTATGAAACTACAAGTCAACCACAAGAAAAAATCTGGGAAGACCACATATACATGGAAGTTAAACAACATGCTATTAAACAATGAATAGGTCAACCAGAAAATCAAGGAAGAAATTTTAAAAATACATGGAAACAAATAAAAATGAAAACACAAAGGTCCAAAACTTCTGGGATGCAGCAAAAGTGGTCCTAAAAGGAAAGTATATAGAATATGGCTTACTTACAAATAAAGATCTCAAATAAACAATCTAACCTTACACCAAAGGAGCTAGAAAAAGAAGAAAAAATGAATCCTAAATCAGCAGAAGGAAGGAAATAATAAAGATTAGAGCAGAAATAAATGATACAGAAAATTAAAAAATAATAGAACAGATCAATGAAACCATGAGGTAGTTTTGAAAATTTATTTGAAAATTTAATACATCTCTAGCCACACTAATCAAAAAGAGAAGAGAAAGGACCCAAACAAATAAAATTACAAATGAGAGAGGAGAAATAACAATCAACACCACAGAAATATAAACAATTATAGAGAATATTATGAATAACTAGATACCAACAAATTTGACAACCTGTAAGAAATGAATAAATTCCTAGAAACACCTGAACTCCCAAAACTGAAACAGGAAGAAACAGAAAATTTGAACAGGCTGATAGCCAGAAAAGAAATTGAATCGGTAATTAAAAACCTCCCAACAAACAAAAGTCCATGGCCAGATGGCTTCACAGGGGAATTCTACCAAACATGTAAAGAAGAGTTAATATCTATTGTTCTCACTATTCAAAAAAAAAAAAGAAAAAGAAAAAGAAAGGAAGGAAAACTTCCAAACTCATTCTGAGGCCAGCATTATCTTGATTCCAAAACCAGACAAAGACCCCAGTAAAACAGAGAACTACAAGCCAAAATCCCTGATGAACATGGATATAAAAATTCTCAATAAAATACTAAAAAACCTAACCCAGCAATACATTAAAAGAATCATTCACCACCATCAGGTGGGATTTATGCCTTAGGTGCACGGTGGTTCAATATTTGCAAATCAATCAAGGTGCTACACCACATTAATAAAAGAAAGGATAAGAAACATATGATCATTCCAATAGATGTAGAAGAAGCATTTAACAAAGTACAACATCCATTCGTATTAAAAACCTTCAACAAAGTGCATTTAGAGGGAATATACCTCAACATAATAAGGTCCATATACCAAAAAACCACAGCTAACATCATCCTAAATGTGGAGGAAGTGAGAGCTTTTCCTCTAAGGTCAGGAATAAGACAGGGATGCCCACTCTCACCACTGTTATTCAACATAGTACTGGAAGTCCTAGCCACACCAATCAGACAACAAAAATAAATAAAAGGCATCCAAATCAGCAAGGAATAAGTCAAACTTTCACTGTTTGCAGATGACATGATACTCTACGTAGAAAACCTGAAAGACTCCACAAAAAAACTGCTAGAAATGATAAATGAATTCAGTACAGTTTCAGGATACAAAGTCAACATACAGAAATCTGTTGCATTTCTATACACTAATAATGAAGCAGCAGAAAGAGAAATTAAGGAATCAGTCCTATTTACAATTGCACCAAAACCCATAAGAAACTTGGAATAAACCTAACCAAAGAGGTGAAAGACTTCCAGTCTGAAAACTATAAAATACTGATGAAGAAAATGGAAAAGGACACAAAGAAATGGAAAGATATTTCATGCTCATGGCTTGGAAGAACAAATATTATTAAAATGTCTATTCTACCCAAAGCAATCTAAACATTTAATGCAACTCCTATCAAAACACAAACGGCATTTTTCACAGAGCTAGAACAAATCTTAAATTTTGTAGGGAGACACAAAAGACCCAGAAAAGCCAAAGCAACCTTGGAAAAGAGAAGTAAAGTTGGAGGCATCACAGTTGCTACAGTTGAGGTCAAAGAGGTTACTGCACAGGCAGTATCTTCCTTGACATTGGCCATAGCAACTTCTTTCTAGTTATGTCTCCTGAAACAAAGGAAACAAAAGCAAAAATAAGCTATTGGGGGCCCCTGGGTGGTTCAGTCGGTTAAGGTCTGACTTCAGCTTGGGTCATTATCTCAGGATCCTGGGATCAAGCCCCACATGGGGCCCCCTGCTCAGCAGGCAGTCTGCTTCTCCCTCTCCCTCTGTCCCTCATCCCACTCGTGCTCTCTCTCTCTTTCAAATAAATAAAATAAGCCATTGGGACTACATCAAAATTAAAAGCTTCTGCAGAGCAAAGGAAATGGTCAAGAAAACTAAAAGGCAACCTATGGAATGGGAGAAGACATCTGCAAATGACATATCTGATAAAGGGTTAGTATCCAAAATACATAAAGAACTTATCAAGAAGAAATGAATAACTTATCAAGAAGAAATAATAATGATAAAATAAGAAAAAGAATAACCCAATTAAAAAATGGGTAGAAGACATGACTAGACATTATTCCAAAGAAGACATAGATGGCCAATAGACACATGAAAAGATGCTCAACATCACTCATCATCAGGGAAGTACAAATCAATATTATGATGAAATACCACCTCACACCATTCAAAATATTAAAACTAACAACACATGAGACTGTAGGTGTCGGCAAGAATGTGGAGAAAGGGGAACCATCTTGCACTGTTGGTGGGAATGCAAACTGGTGCAGCTACTCTAGAGAACAGTATGGAGGTTCCTCAAAGTTAAAAATAGGGGGCGGAGCAAGATGGCGGAGGAGTAGGAGACCTGGATTTCGTCTGGTCTCAGGAATTCAGCTGAATAGGGATCGAACCATTCTGAACACCTACGAACGCAACAGAAGACCAAAGAAGAGAGTAGCAACAACTCTCTGAACAGAGAAGCGACCAGTTACTGGAAGGTAGGATGTGCGGAGAAGTGAATACGAGGCGATATTCGGGAGGATAGATGGCGGGGGAGGGGCCCTCCGTCGGCCTCTTCTGGCAAGTGATAGAGCCGCGGAGCACAAGATCAGAACTTTTAGAAGCCGGCTCCGCAGAGGGACGTCGCTCCAGTGGCTAAGCGGGGGGTGGAACCCTCGCGGGACAGTGTGGTCTAAGGACCCTCGGGGTCACAGAAAGACCGGGAGTGCCTGAGTGCAGCAGAGCTCCCAGGAATTGGAGCAGGGAAGCCAGCTGCAGAGACGGAGCCGAGGCGCGGGCTCTCAGCTCGGGGTTGCCATAAACTGTGATCCGCGGCCCAGTCGGGCCACTGCTCCTCCAGCAGGGACCCAACAAGCAGCAGAGCCGGGGAGACTCCCCTCCCTCCTCCGGGAGGAGCGGCACGGGAGTGCACCACAGGGATCTGCTGGGTTTGGAGACTCCACATGGGGTTGGGTGCCAGAGATAGAAACGCTCGGTCACAGGCCGGGTGAGCACGCAGTGCGGCTGGAGACCAGGGAGATGGGAGTGACTGCTTTTCTCTGGGGGCACACTGAGGAGCGGAGCCCCGAGTTCTCAGTTCCTCCAAGTGGAGATTGGGAGGCCACCATTTTCACCCTGGTCCTCCAAAGCTGTACCAGAGCTTGCAGGGAACAAAAGCTCCTGAGAGCAAACCCAAGCAGCTTGCTTAGCCTGGACCGACAAGGGTGGGGCAATTCTGCCTCCGGCAAAGACATTTGGGAACCACGTCAACAGGCCCCTCCCCCAGAAGATCAGCACGAACAGCCAGCAAGCCAAGACCAAGTTTACCAATCAAGGAGAATGGGAGAACTCCAGCACTAGGGGAATACTGCACATAGAATTCATGGCTTTTTTTTTTACCATGATTCATTAGTTTTTCAAAGTTAATTTTTTAACTGTTTTTTTTATTTTTCTTTTTCCCTTTTTCAACCAACATCTTATCAATCACTTTTTAAAAAAAACATTTTTTATTTTTCATTTTTAGAGTCATATTTTATCCCTTCATAGTAGTTACCCTTATTTTTGGCATATATATATAAGTTGTTCTCTCTTTAAAATTTTGAGATACAGTTTCTTCTAACAGATCAAAATATACCCTAAATCACTAGTGTATGGTTTTGTTCTAGTATCCTGCCTGATCACATTCTCTCCCTTTTTTTTTCTTTCTTTTTTCAAACAACTTCTTATCGTATCAATTCCTTTTATAAAATCTTTTATAATTTTCATCTTTACAGTCATCTTCCATCCCTTCATTGTATCAACCCTTATTTTGTACCTATATGTCTTTCTTCCTTTAAAATTTTAGGAGGCACTTTTTTCTAACAGACCAAAATACACCCAAAATCTAGTGTGCGGCACTGATCTATGCACTAGCCTGATCATATTTGATCATATTCGGTTTTTTTTCATATTGTTCTGTTTTTGTATTTATCTTTTTCTTTTTTTTTCTTTTCTTTCTTTTCTCTTTCTTTTTTCTTTCTTTCCCTTTCTTTTCCTCTGGTTTCAGGTCTTTTCTGATTTGTATAGAGTATATTTGCTGGGAACATTGTTAACCTGTTAGCATTTTGTTCTCTCATTCATCTATTCTCCTCTGGACAAAATGACAAGACGAAAAAAATCACCTCAGCAAAAAGAACAAGAGATAGTACCGTCAGCCAGGGACCTACTCAATACGGACATTAGTATGATGTCGGACCTAGAGTTCAGAATCATGACTTTAAAGATACTAGCTGGGCTTGAAGAAAGCATGGAAGTTATTAGAGAAACCCTTTCTGGAGAAATAAAAGAACTAAAATCTAACCAAGTCGAAATCAAAAAGGCTATTAATGAGGTACAATCAAAATGGGGGCATTAACTGCTAGGTTAATGAGGCAGAAGAGAGAATCAGCGATATAGAAGACCAAATGATGGAAAATAAAGAGGCTGAGGAAAAGAGAGAGAAACAACTACAGGATCACGAGGGAAGAATTCGAGAGATAAGCGATACGATATGATGAAACAACATTAGAATAATTGGGATCCCAGAAGAAGAAGAAAGAGAGAGAGGGGCAGAAGGTATATTGGAGCAAATTAGAGCAGAAAACTTCCCTAATGTGGGGAAGGAAACAGGCATCAAAATCCAAGAGGCACAGAGAACCCCTCTCAAAATCAATAAAAATAGGTCAACACCCCAACATCTAATAGTAAAACTTACGAGTCTCAGAGACAAAGAGAAAATCCTGAAAGCAGCTCGGGAGAAGAGATATGTAACCTACAATGGTAGAAACATTAGATTGGCAACAGACCTAGCCACAGAGACCTGGCAGGCCAGAAAGGACTGGCATGATATCTTCAGAGCACTAAACGAGAAAAATATGCAGCCAAGAATACTATAGCCAGCTAGGCTGTCATTGAAAATAGAAGGAGAAATAAAAAGCTTCCAGGACAAACAAAACCTAAAGGAATTTGCAAACACGAAACCAGCCCTACAAGAAATATTGAAAGGGGTCCTCTAAGCAAAGAGAGAGCCTAAAAGCAGCATAGATCAGAAAGGAACACAGACAATATACAGTAACAGTCACCTTATAGGCAATACAATGGCACTAAATTCATACCTTTCAATAGTTACCCTGAATGTAAATGGGCTGAATGCCCCAATCAAAAGACACAGGCTATCAGATTGGATTAAAAAACAAGACCCATCAATATGCTCTCTGCAAGAGACTCACTTTAGACCCAAAGACACCCCCACATTGAAAGTGAGGGGGTGGAAAACCATTTACCATGCTAATGGACACCAAAAGAAAGCTGGGGTGGCAATCCTTATATCAGACAAATTAGATTTTAAACGAAAGGCTGTAATAAGAGATGAGGAAGGACACTATATCCTACTGAAAGGGTCTGTCCAACAAGATCTAACAATTGTAATATCTATGCCCCTAACATGGGAGCAGCCAAATATAGAAGGCAATTAATAACAAAAGCGAAGAAACACATCGACAACAATACAATAACAGTGGGGGACTTTAACACCCTCCTGACTGAAATGGACAGATCATCTAAGCAAAAGATCAACAAGGAAATAAAGACTTTAAATGACACACTGGACCAAATGGACTTCACAGACATATCCAGAACATTCCATCCCAAAGCAACAGAATACACATTCTTCTCTAGTGCCCATGGAACATTCTCCAGAATAGATCACATCCTAGGTCACAAATCAGGTCTCAACCAGTACCAAAAGATTGGGATTATTCCCTGCATATTTTCAGACCACAATGCTTTGAAACTAGAACTCAATCACAAGAGGAAAGTTGGAAAGAACTCAAATACATGGAGGCTAAAGAGCATCCTACCAAAGAATGAATGGGTCAACCAGGAAATTAAAGAAGAATTAAAAAAATTCATGGAAACCAATGAAAACGAAAACACAACTGTTCAAAATCTTTGGGATACAGCAAAGGCAGTCCTGAGAGGAAAGTATATAGCAATACAAGCCTTTCTCAAGAAACAAGAAAGGTCTCAAATACACAACCTAACCCTACACCTAAAGGAGCTAGAGAAAAAATACCAAATAAAGCCTAAACCCAGCAGGAGAAGAGAAATAATAAAGATCAGAGCAGAAATCAATGAACTAGAAACCAAAAGAACAGTAGAAGAGATCAACGAAACTAGGAGCTGGTTCTTTGAAAGAATTAACAAGATTGATAAACCCCTGGCCAGACTTATCAAAAAGAAAAGAGAAATGACCCAAATCAACAAAATCATGAATGAAAGAGGAGAGATCACAACCAACACCAAAGAAATACAAACAATTATAAGAACATATTATGAGCAACTCTATGCCAGCAAATTTGATAACATGGAAGAAATGGGTGCATTCCTAGAGATGTATCAACTACCAAAATTGAACCAGGAAGAAATAGAAAACCTGAGCAGACCTATAACCACTAAGGAAATTGAAGTAGTCATCAAAAATCTCCCAACAAACAAAAGCCCAGGGCCAGATGGCTTCCCAGGGGAATTGTATCAAACATTTAAAGAAGAATTAATACCTATTCTCCTGAAAGTCTTCCAAAAAATAGAAATGGAAGGAAAACTTCCAAACTCATTTTATGAGGTCACCATTACCTTGATCCCCAAACCAGAAAAAGACCCCATCAAAAAGGAGAATTACAGACCAATAACCTTGATGAACATGGATGTAAAAATTCTCACCAAAATACTAGCCAATAGGATCCAACAGTACATTAAAAGGATTATTCACCATGACCAAGTGGGATTTATCCCCGGAGTGCAAGGCTGGTTCAACATCTGCAAATCAATCCACGTGATACAATACAAAAGAAAGAACAAGAATCATATGATCCTCTCAATAGATGCAGAAAAAGCATTTGACAAAGTACAGCATCCTTTCTTGATCAAAACTCGTCAGAGTATAGGGATAAAGGGTACATACCTCATCATCGTAAAAGCTATCTATGAAAAACCTACAGCGAATATCATTCTAAATGGGGAAAAGCTGAGAGCTTTTCCCCTAAGGTCAGGAACGCGGCAGGGATGTCCACTATCACCACTGCTATTCAACATAGTATTAGAAGTCCTAGCCACAGCAATCACACAACAAAAAGAAATCAAGGGCATCCAAATCGGCAAAGAGGAAGTCAAACTCTCACTCTTTGCAGATGATATGATACTGTATGTGGAAAACCCAAAAGACGCCACCCCAAAACTGCTAGAACTCATACACGAATTCAGTAAAGTAGCAGGCTATAAAATCAATGCACAGAAATCAGTGGCATTCCTATACACCAACAATAAGACAGAAGAGAGACAAATCAAGGAGTTGATCCCATTTACAATTGCACCCAAAACCATAAGATACCTAGGAATAAATTGAACCAAAGAGGCAAAGGATCTGTACTCAGAAAACTATAAAACACTCACAAAAGAAATTGAAGAAGACACAAAGAAATGGAAAAACGTTCCATGCTCATGGATTGGAAGAACAAACATTGTGAAGATGTCAATGCTACCTAGAGCAATCTACACATTCAATGCAATCCCCATCAAAAGACCATCCAGTTTTTTCAAAGAAATGGAACAAATAATCCTAAAATTTGTATGGAACCAGAAGAGACCCCAAATAGCCAGAGGAATATTGAAAAAGAAAAGCAAAGCTGGCGGCATCACAATTCCGGACTTCCAGCTCTATTACAAAGCTGTCATCATCAAGACAGCATGGTACTGGCACAAAAACAGACACATAGATCAATGGAACAGAATCGAGAGCCCAGAAATGGACCCTCAACTCTATGGTCAACTCATCTTCGACAAAGCAGGAAAGAATGTCCAGTGGAAAAAAGACAGTCTCTTCAACAAATGGTGTTGGGAAAATTGGACAGCCACATGCAGAAGAATGAAACTGGACCATTTCCTTACACCACACACAAAAATAGACTCCAAATGGTTGAAAGACCTAAACGTGAGACAAGAGTCAATCAAAATCCTAAAGGAGAACACAGGTAGCAACCTCTTCGACCTCAGCCGCAGCAACTTCTTCCTAGAAACATCGCCAATGGCAAGGGAAGCAAGGGAAAATAATGAACTACTGGGATTTCATCAAGATAAAAAGCTTTTGCACAGCAAAAGAAACAGTACACAAAACCAAAAGACAACCGACAGAATGGGAGAAAATATTTGCAAATGACATATCAGATAAAGGGCTAGTATCCAAAATCTATAAAGAACTTATCAAACTCAACACCCAAAGAACAAATAATCCAATCAAGAAATGGGCAGAAGACATGAACAGACATTTTTCCAAAGAAGACATCCAAATGGCCAACAGACACATGAAAAAGTGCTCAACATTGCTCGGCATCAGGGAAATCCAAATCAAAACCTCAATGAGATACCACCTCACACCAGTCAGAATGGGTAAAGTTAACAAGTCAGGAAAGGACAGATGTTGGCAGGGCTGTGGAGAAAGGGGAACCCTCCTACACTGTTGGTGGGAATGCAAGCTGGTGCATCCACTCTGGAAAACAGTATGGAGGTTCCTCAAACAGTTGAAAATAGAGCTACCATACGATCCAGCAATTGCACTACTGGGTATTTAGCCCAAAGATACAAATGTAGGGATCCGAAGGGGTACGTGCACCCCAATGTTTATAGCAGCAATGTCCACAATAGCCAAACTGTGGAAAGAGCCAAGATGTCCATCGACAGATGAATGGATAAAGAAGATGTGGTATATATACACAATGGAATATTATGCAGCCATCAAAAGGAATGAGATCTTGCCATTTGCAATGACGTGGATGGAACTGGAGGGTGTTATGCTGAATGAAATAAGTCAATCAGAGAAAGACATGTATCATATGACCTCACTGATATGAGAAATTCTTAATCTCAGGAAACAAACTGAGTGTTGCTGGAGTGGTGGGGGGTGTGAGGGACGGGGTGGCTGGGTGATAGACATTGGGGAGGGTATGTGCTATGATGAGCGCTGTGAATTGTGTAAGAGTGTTGAATCGCAGACCTGTACCTCTGAAACAAATAATGCAACATATGTTAAGAAAAAAGAAAAAGAAGAAGATAGCAGGAGGGGAAGAATGAAGGGGAGTAAGTCGGAGGGGGAGATGAACCATGAGAGACGATGGACTCTGAAAAACAAACTGAGGGTTCTAGAGGGGAGGAGGGTGGGGGATGGGTTAGCCTGGTGATGGGTATTAAAGAGGGCACATTCTGCATGGAGCACTGGGTGTTATGCACAAACAATGAATCATGGAACACTACATCAAGAACTAATGATGTAATGTATGGTGATTAACATAACAATAAATTTTAAAAAAAGTTAAAAGTAGAATTACCCTATGATCTAGCAATTGCACTACTAGGTATTTACCCAAACAATACAAAAATACTAATTTGAAGGGATACATGCACCCCAATATTTATAGCAGCATTATCAACAATAGTCAAATTATGGAACCAGCCCAAGTCCATTGGCTAATTCAAAAAGAAGTTGTTGTGTATATATACAATGGAATATTACTCGGCCATCAAAAAGAATGAAATCTTGCCATTTGCAAGGATGTGGATGGAGCTATAGAGTATTATGCTGAGCAGAATAAGTCAGTCAGAGAAAGACAAATACCATATGATTTCACTCATATGTAGAATTTAAGAAACAGAGCAAACAAACATGGGGGAGGGGGAAGAGAGGCATACCAAGAAACGGACTATTAACTATAGAGAACAAACTAATTGTTACCAGAATGGAGGTGGGTGGGGGGATGGGTTAAATAGGTGATGGGGATTAAGGAGGGCACTTGTTGTGATGAGCAGGTTGTTATAGGCAAGTGTTGAATTTCTACACCTGAAACTAATATTACACTATATGTTAACTAAATGGAATTTTAAAACTTGAAGAAAAAAACTACAATGAGATATCATTTCACACCTGACAGAATGGCTAAAATCAACAACACAAGAAACAACAGGTGTTGGCGAGCATGTGGAGAAAGAGGAACCCTCTTGCACTGTTGGTGGCAATGCAAAATGGTACAGCCTCTCCAGAAAAACAGTATGGAGTTTCCTCAACAAATACTGATTCAAAGGGATACATGCACCCCTGTGTTTATAGTAGCATTGTCTGCAATAGCCAAATTATGGAATCAGCCCAAATGTCCATCGATTGATGAATGGATAAAGAAGGAGATATACATAATGGAATATTACTTGGCCATCAAAAATAATGAAATCTTGCCATCTGCAACAACATGGATGGAGCTAGAGAGCATCACATTATGCTAAGTGAAATAAGTTAGTCAGAGAAAGATAAATACCATATGATCTCACTCATATGTGAAATTAAGAAACAAACAAGCAAAGTGGAAAAAAGAATGAGGCAAACCAAGAAACAGATTCTTAATTGTAGAGAACAAACTAATGGTTAACAGGAAGGAGGTGGGTGGGAGATGGGTTAACTAGGTGGCAGGGATTAAGGAGTGCACTTGTGATGAGCACTTGGTGTTGTATGGATGTGTTGAATCACTATATTGTACAGTTGAAACTAAAATTACAGTATGTTTACTAACTACAATTTAAATAAAAACAAAAAAAACATACAGATAGTAAATAAGCATGTTAAAAGTGTTCAAATTTATTATCCATTAGATAAATGCAACTTAAATCTATGATGAGATATTACTACACACATCTTAATGTAAAAGTAGTAACTGTACCAATTTTTGGTTATTATGCAGAGAAATTGGATCTCTCATGCATTGCTAGTGGGAATATAAAATGGTTACAGACACTCTGGAATATAATTTACTAGTTTCCTAAAAATCTAAACATATATTTACCATATGATCCAGCAATCACACTCCTGGGCATTTTTGTCAGAGAGTGGAAATTTACATACATATGAAAATCTGTATATGAATCATTTGTTATAGCCCAAAACTGGAAATAACCCAAATGTTTAATTAATGTGTGGATAAACAAAATTTGATAAATCCACACAACAGAATGTTACTCTGCAATAAAAAGTAATTAGCTACTGATATACTCAACAACCAGGATGGATCTCAAGGGCATTATGTTGAGTGAAAAAAGCCAACCTCATAATGTCACATATTATATGATCCAATTTATATACCACTCTCAAAATGATAAAATTATAGAGATGGAGAATATATTTGTGTTTTCCAGGGGATATGGATGATGGCAGGGAAAAAAGTATGACTATAAAATAGTGGTAGCACGAGAGAGTTGTTTCACAGTGACAGAAAAATTCTGAATCTTGATTATTATAGTGGTTACATGAATCTACCTAGAATGATAAAATTGCAAAGAACTACACACACACACACACACACACACAAATACATACAAATCAGTGCATGTAAAAACTCCTAAAATCTGAAGACCTATAGATTGCACCAATGTCAATATCCTGATTTTGATATTGTATTTTATTAACACAAGTTATGATCATTGGAGGATGAAGTACTTTTTCTATTATATTTTGCAACTTCCTGTGGATCTATAATTATTTCAAACTAGGAAGCTTTTTTTTAAAGATTTTATTTATTTACTCGACAGAGAGAGAGACAGCGAGAGCAGGAACACAAGCAGGGGGAGTGGGAGAGGGAGAAGCAGGCTTCCCACTGAGCAGGGAGCCCGATGTGGGACTCGATCCCAGGACCCTGGGATCATGACCTGAGCCAAAGGCAGACGCTTAACGACTGAGCCACCCAGGCGCCCACTAGGAAGCTTTTTAAAAATATACTAGATATCTGCTTCTCTCTGCACATTTTCCCCATGCTCCTCTCTCAACTAAGAATTTCAGCTGGCACTTGGCCTTGTCCACAATGCCCATCTTCCAGCAGCATCCTGGTCTTCTGGACCTATTGGATCAACTACCCACAACTAACTGGCAACTCCTCTCTGAATCTCTTAGTTCATATTCTCAAAAAAGCAATTTGATTGGCCCACCTCATCTTTTCAAGCTGGGCAATAAAACACACACAGGTTGTGTGGCTAGCCTTATATCAGGTACTGTACTCTAAGAGGGGAGGATACAGAACATAGTTAGGCCTCATTTGACCATTCAGCAGGAACTGTAAGTAGAATAAATTCTCCCAGAGGGGGTACAAGGGTGACAGGCAAGAAGGGGCATTTCTCTTTTTTTAATTTAATTTTATTATGTTATGTTAGTCACCATACATCGTTAGTTTTTGATGTATTGTTCCATGATTCATTGTTTTCGTATAACACCCAGTGCTCCATGCAGTACGTTCCCTCCTTAATACCCATCACCGGGCTAACCCATCCCCCCACGCCCCTCCCCTCTAAAACCCTCAGTTTGTTTCTTGGAGTCCATAGTCTCTCATGGTTCATCTCCCCCTCTGATTCCCCCCTTCATTTTTCCCAAGAAGGGGCATTTCTGATGCATGTGTGTAGCACAGTGACTGGTACATGGAAGTGTTCAAGAAATGGTCATGATTATTAACAGTAACATTACACCACCTCTTACAGGAATCCTTCCCAGAACTTTCAAGCTTCCAAACATTTTCTATTACTACTATCGCAAGAATCATCCAATAAGAAACCAATGAAGTTCCTTCATTCTGGATAGATTTATAAGGTCTCCTAGGTGTAAAAGACGGTACTAGGCACTGGGAAGAGGGATACACAAATGCATCAGGCCCTTATCCTGTCCTCAAGGAGCTCCCAGAATAGTGCAAGGAAAAAAGCTACCTCAGCCATGAGAGATCCACAGACAGGGAGCTCTGGGAGATCAGAGAAAGGCAAAGACTGTTGTTTATTCATTTGTATGCCTGTCTCCTGGATACCTCCCCTTAGGTGTCCCAAAGGCACCTTGAACTAAACATATTTAAAACTCATCTGCCCCCTCCCAAACCTGTTCCTCTTCTCAGATTCCCTGTCTCAGTAAGATAAGTTCATCCACTCTAGTTGCCCAAGCTTGAAACCTGAGCAGCATCGCTCACAATATCAGCTGTTGCAGTTGCTAAAGTTGAAACTTTGGTGTGTGTCTGTCTTGCCCCAAAGGTCAGAACTAATAATAAACTTGAGCACTGCTGCAGGATGGAGAAATTAAAACCAGCCTGGAGACAGACAAGACCTGGAATTCACTAGGATTGATTTTGGATTTGGTCTCTAGTGTCAATGGGTACAATCCCTTTCAGGAAAGGTCAACAAGAGCCTAAAATATGTTCATGCCATTTTCCCAGTAATTCTGATCCTAAGTCAATATCCTCCACTCCCACTTCCAAACAGGAAAAGCTCTAAGCACAAAACTATTTCTTGCAGGGCTATTTTCTGATGGTCAAACAGAGAAGTAGTCTTAATATACAACACGAGGACAAGGGTTAAGTGGTTCGTGGCACAGTTGTCTGATGGAACATTCTACAACCATTCCCGAGGAATGGTGGCTGTGGAGATCATATAGCAACGGGGAATTTTATTATGTTGTAACTAAGGATACAGGGTTATGTGTACACTCCAACTGCAACAACATAAAACCTGTGTGAGCTCAGGGTCTGCTGGTAGACAATTAAAATGTCTTCTCTATGAAAAAAAAAGGGGGGGCTAAACTTTCCTTATGTAAACTATAAAAATCTCTGAGCTTTTCTTCCACAGGTGAATCATTCATGGTCCTTTCTCTGAGAGGATAGGGCAGAAAAGGAAAGAAATACAAAAAATTAACGGTTTCAAAATGTATGGGCTAGTCTCTGTGGCCCGCTTGTGGGAGTAGGCAGGCACGGTCACCCCCTGGCGGCCACCCGACTCCCTACGCTTGGGTGGCTCTAACCTCCTTCTGGGCAGCGGCTTCCGCCCTCGGGGGTCCAGCCCCAGCCTAATTCTCAGCGCGTCCAAGATGCCTCCCTCTCCCCTCTTCTGGGGCTCTCCATCTCCTAGTAGGTATTCCACCCTGGGCTACGCCCAGATTTATCCGACCCCGCTACTCGTATCCGAGTTCCTCCCTCCCCCAAAGCCACTCTCCTGGCTCTTATCTGCACGATTCTGTCATTCTCACTGGTTCGCATGCGCCACCACCACTGGCCAATTGGCTGCCTCTGCCACAGTGGGGCGGAGCTTCAAACTCCAAACTTCTCCCTTTTACCTTTTCTGAAGCTTTAAAAAGTGGCAACGCTCTACTCAAGAGAAATTCAGGCAAACTCGTGGTTCTGAGGGAGGAATCCAAGAAAAAATGCGAACCCCAAACTCACTACTCCTTGGTCCGCCTTTGTCCCACCCACTACTGAGATAGATACCGCCCCTTTCTGACTCTTCCCACCTCCCTCCTCGAAGTGTGGGAATCAAAGCCCCGCCCGGTGGACGTCTTATTCCTCAGGATAATATCAGGTCGCTTTTACTCAATCCCAGCCACTCTTGCGTGTGCACACCCACAGGGGCGGGGCTCACGGAAGGCTGATGCAATCCGCCAAGTGGGAGAGGCACGTCGATTGAGATGGGGAGGTAGATTGGGAAAGAATATTCCAGTCCGTTCAGAAACAATGTTCTAAATGAGACCTTAGTATATGTATAAGTGAAAGCTTGTGCCTTTTTTGGAGGCCTGTTTGATAGTGTCTATTACAATTTTTAAAATGCATATATCCTATTGTTTCAACAAGAGCAGTGCATTAGAATCACCAAGAGGGCTTGTTAAAACGCAGGTTGTTGAGGCCACCCCACTAGCAGAATTTCTGATTCAGTGGATTTGGAATGGGCCTGAAAATTTGCCTTTCTAAAAACTTCAGGGTAATGATGCTAACTGGTTTGAGGACCACACTTAACCTTTGATCTAGAGGGGAAAAAAACTTTCAAGAAAGCATGTAGAAACAAGTATAAACCTTGCTAATTTATTTGCAATAATGAAAAATTAAAAGCATTGCTAGGGAGGGTGATTTTATCAGTTAGAAATGGGCTATATATTTATAAACTGACATGGAGAGATGATGGTGGTGGTGGTGGTGGTGATGATAGCTAACATTTATTGAGCACTTACACAGTCCCAGGTACTGTGCTAAGGACTTAATACTCATTTAGTTCTACAGCAATGCTCACTGTTATGGCCCATAACTAATTCTATATTTCCAGTCCAGAACAGATTTTTCCACCAACAATCTTTTCAGTATATGTTTGTGGCCTCATATAATCAGACCCACACACAGTCTGGTAAAGGAGACAAAAATACAAGCAAAGGAAGACTGTAAGAGCACAGAGGAATGGATGGGGCAGGGTTCCAGGAGGAGTTAGAACCTAAAATGTAGGTAAGAGTTTGCCAAAGAGAAGAAAAAGGCCATCTCAGACAAAATGAGTGAGTGGCAAAACATCCCATTCCAAGTTTAGGACTTCAAAGGCCAAATAACACTTAAAAACTTTGTTTTTATCAAATGCCGGCAAGGATTTGGAGCAACAAGAACTCTCAGTCATTGCTGGTAGGAAAGCAAAATAATACAGCCACTTTGGAAGACAGTTTAGTGTTTTCTTACAAAACTAAACATGCTTGGGGTGCCTGGGTGGCCAAGAGGTTAAGCAACTGCCTTCAGCTCAGGTCCTGATCCCAGGGTCCTGGAACCCAGCCCTGAGTCAGGCTCCCTGCTGGGTGGGGAGTCTGCTCTTCCCTCTTCCTCTGCCCCCCTCCCCGGGGTTGTGCTCTCACTCTCTCCTGCTCTCTCGCTCTCAAATAAATAAAATCTTTAAAAAAAAAAAAACTAAACATGAGTTTACCATATGATCCAGCCATCCCATTCCTTGGTATTCACCCAAAGGAATTGAAAACTCATGTCCACTGGCAAAGACTCTTTTTTTGACCAGACTTTAGTTAGGCTTCCCTGAACGCTCTGCCCAACGAGGCCCATGCATGTACTTCCTTGTATAACCCGGTTTTAGCAAGAATCCTGCTCAGGTAGGTTAGTGAGAATTCCCTAACTTTGCTGTCTTAATCAAATTCCTCATCGCCACTATCCCCCAGGTGATGTCTGATCACCCCAGCCTGCCTTCAGCAAGAATCCTATGAGGTCAGTTGAGCCAGAATCCTCCCAAACTTGATGTCCCTTAGTAATTCTTCATTCACCAATGCCCCCCAGTGTCAACTTGCTCCTTAATTATAAATCTCCACTTCTTCTGTTTGTATTCAGAATTGAGTCTAGTTCTATACTGGCATCTCTCTTCCCCTGTTGTAATAACTTACTAAATAAAATCTATCTTCATCACTTTAATTTCTGTCTGGATCAGGTTCTCTTTAACAGTTTTTGGTGCCACAACTGAGATCTGGATCAGAATCACCATCAGGCCCTTGGATGGGATAACCAAGCCTCCCAGCTCCCACCAAGGCCTTTTTTCTCCAGTCTTCTTGTTCATTTGGGTATCTGGTGGTGAATCTGACTCCAACCAAAATCCATTGCTCCAGATAAATGTCCATTGAATCACAGTGAGGATAGACTTTGATTCTTAAGATTCTGAGTATACTCTAGAAGCTGGGTTAGAGTTCCAGACAAGCAGAATCCAGGTAGAGTCCCAGATTTCCCTGTTTGTATCAACTGTGTTAGAATCCCAGGAAAACAACTGTTTCTAAGTATCTGGGTTAGGGTCCCAGGAAAACAGAGGCAGGTTAGATTCTCAAGTTTCTCTGTTCAAAAGTGTAAAGTTATCATTAGTCAATAACATGGGAGTTTCTCAATTGCTGACTATCTGCTTCACCATTATGGCCCTAATACTATCTGACAAAACTTGGCAAAATTTTACTTAAAACATCTCTTGAGCTACACGGCCCCTCTGGGGCTCCTAGGATATGCCCAAATTACTCCACTTATAGGGAGTACAAGAGCAAAAAGGAACAAGAATCTCAGATGCACAATGGTCTGCTTTTCTCTGTTGGTATGAAAAAGCCAAAAAAATGGCTAAATAATTCAAAATTCATTCAAACTATTGAGATTCTTAAACAATGTCTTCAGAAAATTTTTTCTGACCCAGTAAACTCACTAGCATCCTCCACAGCACCCTCCTATTCTTCTCCCAGCTCTCCTTTATATCTTCCTCTCCCAGAATGTCCCTTACCAATGGCATCCCCAGCCCCTCAACTCCCTGTAACTGTAATATTCAGTGGGCCTTCCTCTCTTATAGATGAAGCCCAGGGTGCAGCCAGTACTTGTTCTCCAGTGAGGTCAACATAAGACATAACATTTAAATGTTGGTCTTGGTCCAAAATACATGCCATCATCAAGGACTTTCCTGACTCTCAGAAAGAAAGGAAAAGATTTATCTAATTTAGAATGGTTCTGGGAGCATAGTCTCCATAATTCCCTGATTTATATTACCTTATCCACCCATTGGTCAGCCCTGGATTTGCTTCCCTTTGGTTTGAAAAAGCCAAATGGAACACCATTCCTGAAGCCTTTCAAGGGTCTGTGATTCCCATAAGAAAAAAAAATTACTAGGAGCCATTCCTTAGGTCTAGTCCACCAAAGTTGATCAGTCATGTATTCAAAATTGTAAATAATAAAGAGATAAAACTTTAGCTAACTACTGCCATCCATTAAAAACAACATGTAAAGAGCATTTGGGGCTGGAACTGACTTCCCAAACAGCCTCTAATGGGCCACAAACTTTATAAATGGTCTCAGACTGGAATTCAATGACACATTACAGAGAAAAAGAACATTAACTGGCAAAAGGCAAACATGTCTGAGTTCCAGATATTAGCCCAGCATTATGAAGATAGTACTCTTTTAAAAAATGGAAAATACACAACACAAGCTTATGGTATTGCAATTAAAACAACTAGAAAGACACCAAAATTGTAGGGGAAAAAAGGACACTGGGACCTTCAGAGACAAGAGGAAGCTCAAGTCCCCTCCTCACCAGAAAATTACTGACTCTCCTCTGGGAAGGTAAATGTCCAATGCCCTCAACTGTGATTAAACTTGCAAGGGGAAATAACCCTGCAAGTGTAAGGATGCCCACCGCATTTCTCGATGATACCAGTGCAATCCATTCTACTCTTAATACTTCCTTGTTTCCTTTCAAGTTATATTACAAAGTTGTAGTAATTAAAACAATATGGTACTAGTCAGATAAAGACAAATACCATATGATTTCACTCATATGTGGAATTTAAGAAACAAAATAAACAACCATCAGGGGAAACAAGAGGCACACCAAGAAACACTCTTAACTATAGAGAACAAACTGATGGTTACCAGAGGGGAGGTGGTGGGGGATGAGTGAAATAGGTGATGGGGATTAAGGAGAGGACTGGTCATGATGAGCACCAGGTGATGTATGGAATTGTTGAATCACTATATTGTACACCTGAAACTAATATAACACTATGTTAACTATACTGGAATTAATTTTTTTAAAAAAGTATTATCCATTAAAAAATATTTCCTTGTTTCTTGCTACCATTGTTTAGAGTCACCAAACTTTATCAGTAGTGGGTTTTGATGAGTCACTTCATGATTTGCCTCTATCCCAGCTCCTCATTATTTCTATGAGACGTCTTAAAGCTCAACACAACTTTCTTTTCACTTCTACCACTCTAGTAAACCTGTTAGGAAGGAATATTCTTATGAATTTGGGTATAAAAATTCATTATGTTCCCAAAGGATTTGTTCTACAGGCCCCTGAATCCCTTTTACATCTGTGTTCCCTAATGGCTTTGTCCAACTTCCCTGAGTTCCTTTGCCCCTTCAACCTAACACCTATTTCACTGAAGATTTAAATCAACTATTAGAATTTCCTCTTCTTTATGGGCAAAAAACACCACCAGTACTGGGCGCATATGGCATGCAGAACTTCTTAAGGTAAAATAAATCCTTCTGTGACCCTCCCCAGGATTCCCCAATATCATTTAAAGCCAGTAGGACTTGAGGAGTTCTGCTCAATAATCCAAGTCTTATTAGACAAAAACTTCTAGTCCCCACTTCTAGTCCATGCAGTACTCCAATTTTGGCCAAAAAAGAGAGTGAGGTTTGGGGAGGTTATTGGTTAGTCCAAGATCCAAGATCTAGCAATAAAATTGTCAAACCCAGATTTCCCTTGGTGCCTATTCCTAACTCTATCCTGTCTGCTCTCCCTTCCAACACCCAATATTCCATAGGCATCTATTTATATTCTACCTTTTCTAGTATTCTTCTTCATAAGCAATCCCAATACTTATTTGCTTTCACCTGGACTGTTATATCCCATGGAGTTGCTGAGTCCCCTACCTACTTATTGTGCACTTTAAATACAAGTTTGAGGGACTTAAAATTCCCAGGAGACTCCACTGTAATCCAATATGTAGATGACTTCCTTCTGTGTTCTGACAGTTATGACCACTCCCCCTTTTTAAAAATTTTTGTTAAGATTTATTTATTTATTTGAGAGAGAGAGAATGAGCTGGAGGGGCAGAGGGAGAGGGAGAGAGAATTTCAAGCAGACTCCATGCTGATCATGGAGCTGACTCAGGGTTTGACCTCACGACCATGAGCTGAAACCAAGAGTTGGGTGCTTAACTGACTGTGCCACCCAGGCGCCCCATGACCACTCCCTTTTAGACACTGAATACCTTCTTAAAGCATAAGAAGCAAAGGGCCATAAGGTGGCTAGAGACAAAATTCAATTTTGCTCTCAAGTGTATCTGATTTCTGGGTCATGCTATTTCAGCTGCAAGTAGAACTATCTCCACAGACCAAGACTTTACTACCAAAATTTTCCTCTCCTTGAAAAAAACAACCAAGAGTTTTTTCTGGATCTTGTGGGGCATGGATACATAATTTCTCTGATTGCCTCACCTCTCTACACATGACTAGGGAGTCATCTCTAAATCCAGTAGTCTGGAACTCCCTTTTCAAAGATGCTTTTGTGAACCTTAAGGTCTCTGTACTTTTACCTCCCACCCTTGGACATCCAAATTACTCCCTGCCTTGTTCCTTGTTTGTACATGAATGAGAGAACTGGGAGTCCTATCTCAGAAGCATAATGTATACCAAAGACCTCTTGGATATTATCATTTGGCCTTAGACCCAGTAGCTAAGACCATTCCCCCCTACATTCAAGTGGTGGCTGCAACCACCAATTTTGTCCAAGCTACTTCTGATTTAGTGTTAGGTAATCTGCTTAACATACATTTTCCTCATGCTGTGCAGACCCTATTATTTAATGAAAATGCAGCACTGGTCTGTGTGTCAGCTTACCTCATGAAATACTACTCTCTCCCATCACCATACATTGTCATCAAAATCTTAACCCCGCCATCTTGTTTCCTTTACCCACTGATGGGACACCCCACAGTTGTATCATTAATACTAGGTCATTCTCCTGTCCTAGACTAGATTTATCAGAAAATCCCTCCTCCAAGTTAACCTCAGTCTTCATATTGATGACACCTACGTCCAAAAGGAAGATGGGACCTTCCAGGCTGATCAACATAAATCTCTAGAATATTAAGCCCTGCCAAATGTTAAATCAGCTCAGGTTGCCAAGTTAATTGCTCTGGGTATAGAAGCAGAGGGAACAAAGTTTAATATTTATACCAATAGCCACTATGACTTTGGGGTGGTACACAATTTTGGTATGTCCTGAAACACAGAAGATTCATGACAGCAGCTAGTACTCCAGTCAAAAATGGGCTCCAAATAGCAGAACTTCTGGAGGCATTGTTAATACTCCATCATATCATTATAGTTAAAATTGAGGGATGAAGCACAAATAAAATCAGATGAGGCTTGGGGAACTAAACTAGTTGGTAAATATGCCAAATTACCAGTATCTTCTACAACCACCCAAGAAATTGAAGCAATTTCCAAGCCTTGGACTATACTCCTGGATCCCACATCAAGACTCTAAACCCCTGGTGGGATTTTCACCATCCCTTGAGAAAGAGAACTTCTTTAGAATGACTTCTAAGGAAATTGTGAAAGAGATATTCATAAACTAATAGCCTCAGACTCAGAAAGAATTGGATGGAGGAAATTTGGATGATGTATCCACTCAGATAGACTTTGAAAACACCAAGAAAACTGCCTGAGAGTTTTGAGAGTAAAGTCTACTTCTCAAGCCATTGTCTATGGTTTACACAACATGACTAACCATATAAAGGATAAAATGCAGTATATAATAGACAAACAGTGGTTTGGACCCTTTAGTTTTATTTGAACCAAGCAGTTGCCATTTGCTTCATTCACCAGAAACATAATCCTGGAAAAACTGTGAAAGTGGGGGCAAAGAAAGGAAGTGGCTCTCCCAGACATTTCCTTCACTGACAAATAGACTGTATTTTATCCAGTTACCAAAAGCAAAAGGCTACCAATATGTACACACTCTAATTTGCATGTTTTCTTTTTTTATTATGTTATGTTAATCACCATACAGTACATCATTAGTTTTTGATGTAGTGTTCCATGATTCATTGTTTGCGTATAACACCCAGTGCTCCATGCAATACGTGCCCTCCTTAATACCCATCACCGGGCTAACCCATCCACCCACCCCCCTCCCCTCTAAAACCCTCAGTTTGTTTCTCGAAGTCCATAGTTTCTCATGGTTCCTCTCCCCCCCCCGACTTCCCCCCCTTCATTTTTCCTTCCTACTATCTTCTTCTTTTCTTTTTGGTGGGTGTTGAGAGTGGTCTAGTAGATATCCAGCTCAATTCAGGGGACCGGTTGTAATAGGGTCCCCTATTCTTCCACCATCTTTTCCTCCTCCCCCGTCTTCTCATTTCATCTAGGTTTCTGTCTTTTGTGTGTTATGAAAGCTTGTCATGTTTCGTGTTCTTGAGAGTAATGCTATATTAAGAAGGGGTCATACACTTTCCAGAGCCCGGCACTTCAGAATGTGTTTCTGGTGTATGCTGTGTGCACTCTGCTGCTGTGTTTTGGCTGCTCTTTCCCACAAGTCAGGCTTCTGAAGAATTCCTCCTTGTTTGCAGTGGGGAGTGTTTGGACCTTTAACTAGGTGTGCTTTGATTTGTTTGTTAAAATAAGCCTGGTAAAAGAACAGAAAAGCATGATCCAAAAGAGATAAAAAGGAAAGGAACAAAAGAAAACAAAACAAAAAAAGCAAACAGACAAACAAAAACCTACAAGCCTGATTCGAAAGAAAAAACAAAAACCCTGGTCTTATTTTCACCAGAACTGAAGCTGATGCTTTTGATCACTCTATGATCAGTAGACTTGACACATGTGGTGGACCTATGCTGATCCTCTGAGGGAGAGGCCCACTGGGCTGGCTTACAGTGAGACCTGCCCTATTAAAGATGTCCCTGCAGGGCAGGGGGTGGGGAAGGATGGGGTTTGTTGTAAATCCCTCCAGCCTCCACTGGAAGCGTTGTGATCCTAATGGGGAGCGGGGAGGAAGATGGTGTCACCTTGCTCTCTCGTCCCCAGGGAGGGGATCCCACAACCACTGCTGTTCAGGAAGTCTTCACAGAAAAACAATCTCCCCTCTTGTGTCCCAGACTTCTGTCAGTTCCTTGCCCTTGTCCTGCCTGTTCCTGGGACTTTGGCATGACTGACACCACAGTTCTGTGTTTTATCTCTGGCACATGGTTGGTATACAAAACTCCAAATCTTAAAGAACCTGGCAAGGTGCAGACATGTTCACCTCCTCCAGAGGATAGCCTCACAGTGCTGTGTCAGTTGTTGTATTGTCACAGAAAAGCAGTCTCATAGCTGTGCAGGTTCTTAGAGTGCATGGTGAAGTGCAGCAAAAAAGCTGCCACCAGGTTATCTGCCCTTTGCCCACACTTCTGTCCCTTGCTGATGAAAGTCTGCTCAATGGTGCCCAGTGGGTCTTTTCTCCTTGGAGAGGAAGTATACCTTCTTCCAAATGTACTCCTGGAAGGGGAATGCTCTCGTCCAATGTGACTCAAGGGGTCCCTACTCCACACTGTCCACTGCCCACTCCTGGGCCTCCACCCTCCCTCTCTCCAGGAGCACCACAGCCCACGAGGCTTGACTCCAGCAAATGGCACAGGCTTCTAAAACCTCAGAATTTGAGCTCCATGGTTTGTAAAAACTTACAATAGTCAGTTCCTCTCGATTCTCCAGTACATGACTTTGGGGGAGTGTTTTTCTTGTGCAAACCCAATGTGCTGCTCTCTCCCCCTTTCTCTTTCTCTCTGTCCTCTCTCCATGAAAAGTGTTCCCTCCCCTCTGTGGTACCATGGCTTTTCTCTCCCCGAATTCACATCTCCACACCTTGTACCTGCCATGTTCCCTCCCTCTAATTGTGCACGTTGTTCTCTCAATCCTCAGATCAATTTCCTAAGTGTTCAAAATGATTTGATATTGATCTAGCTGTGTTCAAGGGATGAGACAAGCCCAGGGTCCCCTACTACTCTGACATCTTAACTCCCTCCCCCTTACTAACTCCTTTGATGTGGCTTTTTCTCTCCCTTTAGTTGTAGAGTTTGTTCTGTCAGTTTTCAGGTTGATTTGGGGGGGTACTTAGAATGATTTCATAGTTACCTAGTTGTGTTCATGGAATGAAACAAAGTATATGGTCCTCCTACCTTGCCACCATCTTTTCTTCAATACAAATTTTTTTTACATTTTTTGCACAAATTAGCAACTAAATAAGGTAAAGGACATATCTTTAAAGCAAATATATTTTGTTTATCAAAAGTTCACTAAAGTGTCATTTTTCTTTTTTAATTTCACTGCAAACTGGCAAAAACTTTGTCATGCTGGTGTACAAGACTAGTTACAAAAGACAAAGACAAAGACAAACTAGTATTGGGAACCAGTGGCATAATATTCATTCACTCAGCAGTAGATCGTGTCAGATATGGTAGGCACAAGGTAACAAGACAAATACAGTCCTTGTACCCCTGGACCTGATATTCTAGTAAGGTAAGTAGACAATAAACAAGTCAACAAATAAATCCAGAAATATACCCAGGATAATATTAGGGTTATGATCAGTACAATGAAAAAAAATGAATAGAGAACACTAAGAAAGTAAAAAGTGTTGGAGGCAGGATTTCAGCAAAATGGTGAAGTAGACAGCTCCAACCTATTATTCTCCTACAGAAATACTGAACACCAAGCAGAAACTGAGAGAACCAGATTCATCAGAACTCTCAAAAGCAGTCAAAGGCTTATAATAACCGAGCGACTGCTGAATCAAGAAAAAGGCAACTCCAAAATATTAAGAAAGCTTTGTGGTATTTTCGCTTTTCTTGCCATACACCATCTCCAGTGCAGTGGTGGTCTTAAACAAGTAAGCCCACATTCCCATATGGGACCTGGATGATGGATCAGGAAGGGAACAGAAAAGACCATATGTGCAAATTATTGTGTATGTATATTCTAACCTGCCTGGGGACTACCTGAAAGACTGACACAAGGCACTCATCTCAGTTCCATCTAACTCAGAACTCAAGCTGTAAAAGCAGGAGACACTGTTCAAAATCAATGCAAACAAAAATAGCAACATGCAGATGCCTGGAGTAAAGGATTACGGTTAGAACATAAATTAGAACATCCCAGACATGGGAGAAAAAGCTGGTGAATGTTTTCTTGATAAATTAGGACATTCAAAAGAAGTCATGTATATGGGAGAATTTAGAAAGATAAATACATGCCTCATGCAAGAAACATGCTCAGGAAAGTCTTGAGAAGAACCTAAATATTCACAACAGTCTGATATCTAGGTTCAGTGAAAGCCTGGTTAAGTATTGAAGGAGTGTCCTAGAAAAAAGTGATTCTGCAAAGATGAGGAAGTGGAGTTTTTGTTTGTTTGATTGGTTTAGTTTTGGAGTTTTGTGGGGGTTTTTTCCAAGGAAAACTATAAAAACACTACCTGAACACAAACTAAGAAACAGGGACTTGCATGAATACAGTCGTTGCAAAAAGAAATAGTTTGGGAAAATCACTAAATAAATGGACTACTATAGCCTTCAAAAATATAAAATAAAATAAACAGCAAATCCAGGGATTGGGAGAGAATCTAATTTACAGAATTAACATTTTATGATATTTAAATGTACAGTTTTCAAACAAAAATCATAATGTACACAAAGAAACAAAAAAGTATGTCCCATTCAAAGGAACAGAATTAATTGACATAAGCCATCTCTAAGGAAAGCCAGGCATCAGATTTATTAGCCAAATAGTTAAAGATTGTATTTATTTATTTGTCAGAGAGAGAGAGGGACAGAGAGAGCACAAGCAGGGGGAGTGGCAGGCAGAGGGAGAAGCACCCCCCCCACACTGAGCAAAGAGCCCAATGTGGGACTCGATCCTAGGACCTTGGGATCATGACCTGAGCCAAAGGCAGACATTTAACTGACTGAGCCACCCAGGCGTCCCTTGCCAAATACTTTAAAACAACTGTCTTAAATATGTTTAGAGAACTAAAGAAAAACTATAGGAAATCAGGAAAATTATATATGAGTAAAAATGAGCACATCAATAAAAAGATAGAAAGTATAAAAAGAAAACGGAAATTTTGGAGCCAAATGTATACTAACTAAAATGAAAAATTCACTAGAGGTATTAAACAGCAGATCCAATCAGGCAGAAGAATCAGTGAACTTGAAGATAGGACAATTGAAATTACTGAGTCTGAAAAGTAGAAAAGAAAAAGAATAAGGAAGGTGAACAAATCTTACAAGACCCATAGTACACCGTCAATCTGATTTACATACACATTATAGGAATCCCAGAAGATGAGAGAAAGAAAGTATACTTGAAGGAATGATGACCATAAACTTCCCAAACATCAGGAAAGACATGAATCTATGAATTCAAGAAGCTCTAACTCCAATAGGACCTATCCAAAGATATCCACACCAAAGCACATTATAATCAAATTGTTGAAAGACAAAGACAGAGAATCTTGAAAGCAGTTAAGACTAGTCACATAAAATGCATTCTCAAAAGATTAACAGCTGATTTCTCAACAGAACCTATGGAGACCAAAACAAGTAATACATGAATTCAGCAATTCACAGGATATAAAACCAATGCTTACAAGTCAGTTGCATTTTGATACACTAATAATGAGTCAGAAGAAAGAGAAATCAAGGAATTGATCAATTTACAATCGTACCAAAAACCATAAGATACCTAGGAAAAAGCCTAACCAAAGAGATAAATGATCTGTACTCTGAAAATTATGGAACACTTATGGAAGAAATTTAGGAAGACACAAAGAAATGGGAAAACATTCCATGCTCTTGGATTAGAAGAACAAATATTGTTAAAATGTCTATGCCACCCAAAGCGATCTACACATTCAATGCAATCCCTATCAAAATACCATCAGTATTTTTCACAGAACTGGAACAAACAATCCTAAAATTTGTGTGGAATCAGAAAAGACCCTGAATAGCCAAAAGATTATTGAAAAAGAAAACCAAAGCTGGTGGCATCACAATTCTGGGCTTCAAGGTCTATTACAAAGCTGTAATCATGACAGCATGGTACTGGCACAAAAACAAACATATAGATCAGTGGAAGAGAATAGAGAATCCAGAAATGGACCCTCAAGTCTATGGTCAACTAATCTTCGACAAAGCAAGAAAGAATATTCAGTGGAAAAAGTACAGTATCTTCAACAAACGGTGTTGGGAAAATTGGACAGCCACATGCAGAAGAATGAAACTGGACCACTTTCTTACACCACACACAAAAATAGACTCAAAATAGATAAAAGACCTAAATGTGAGACAAGAATCCATCGAAATCCTATAGGAGAACAAGGCAGCAACCTCTTTGACCTCAGCCGCAGCAACTTCTGGATAGACACATCTCCAAAGGCAAAAGAAACGAAAGCAAAAATGAACTAGTGGGACTTCATCAAGATTAAAAGCTGCACAGCAAAGGAAACAGTCAACAAAACTAAAAGACAACCTAGGGAATGGGAGAAGATATTTGCAAATGACATATCTGATAAAGGGCTAGTATCCAAAACCTATAAAGAACTTATTGAACTCAACATCCAAAAAACAGAAAGTCCAGTTGGGAAATGAGCAGAAGAGATGAACAGACATTTCCCCAAAGAAGACATACAAATGGCCAACAGACACATGAGAAAAATGCTTACCATCACTCGGCATCAAGGAAATGCAAATCAAAACCAAAATGAGATACAACCACACACCTGTCAGAATGGCTAAAAAAAATTTTTAAGATTTTTTTTTCTGACAAACAGAGACAGTGAGAGAGGGAACACAAGCAGGGGGAGTGGGAGAGGGAGAAGCAGGCTTCCCACAGAGCAGGGAGCCCAATGCGGAACTTGATCCCAGGACCCGGGATCATGGCCTGAGCCGAAGGCAGACGTTTAATGACTGAGCCACCCAGGAGCCCCCAGAATGGCTAAAATTAACAACACAAGAAACAACAGATGTTGGCAAGGATATGGAGAAAGGGGAACCCTCTTACACTGCTGGTAGAATGCCAAGTGGTGCAGCCACTCTGGAAAACAGTAGGGAGGTCCCTCAAAAAGTTAAAAATAGAGCTACCCTATGACCCAACAATTGCACTTCTAGGTATTTATCCAAAAGATACAGAAATAGTGATTTGAAGGAGCGTATGCACTCCAATGTTTATAGCAGCAATGTTCACAGTAACCAAACTATGGAAAGATCCCAGATGTCCATTGACAGATGAATGGATAAAGATGTGGTATATTTAGATATACAATGAAATATTACTCAGCTATCAGAAAGAATGAAATCTTGCCATTTGCAAGGACATGGATGGAACTAGAAGGTATTATGCTAAGTGAAGTAAGTCAGTCAGGGAAAGACAAATACCACATGATTTCATTCATATGTAGAATTTAAGAAACAAAACAGATGAATATAGGGGAATGGAAGGAAAAATAAAATAAAATGAAACAGAGAGGGAGGCAAACCAAAGAGACACTGAACTCTAGGAAAAAACTGAGGGTCGCTGGAGGGGAGGTGGTAGGGAGAAGGAATAACTGGGTGATGGGCATTAAGGAGGGCACTTGATGTAATGAGTACTGGGTGTTATATGCAACTGATGAATCACTAAATTCTACCCCTAGAATTTATTTAGTAATAAAGTATATATTAACTAAATTGAATTTAAATTAAAAAAAAACTGTTACAAGAGGCAAAGAAGGACAATATATATTGGTTAAAAAATAAATTTATCAAGAAGATACAATAAGAGGGATTCTGGGAAGGTAGCAGAGTAGGATGACCCTAAGCTCACCACACCTAGATAACAGCCACATCAGTGCAGCTAACACAGAAAATGACCCAAAGCCTGCCTGAACAGACTCTTCATGGTTAATTGTAGAGAAGAGGTCACAGTGAAAATGGTAGCAAGGGCAGAGTCCCAGTTGGGAACCAAACTACAGGTGAGACTAGCCACAAATGGGAGGGACACCACAAGCATGGAGAAGGGAGAATTACAGACCCAACACCAGGAACCCCAGACATGGTGGGCCTGCACTGGGAAGACGAGTCCCCATAACATTTGTCTTTGAAAACTAGAGGGGTTTAACATCGTGATTTTTACAGTCAGTGGAGCATAAACTAGGAACATTAAATATCAGCAGGTTTGGCCCTGGGAGAGCCAGAGGGCAATATGGAACTGAGTCTCTCAACCTAAAGAGGTGGGATAACATACATCCCTGCTGAGATACAGCATAGAAGCAGCAGTTTGAAAAGCACCTGGGGCACAGGGGAATGATATTTATTTACTAATCTCATAACATGCACTGGAGGGGCAGGGATCTTTAGGAAATTTCTCCAAGAAAAAAAGAGCTGGAGGGTGTCATTTCTCCTCTTCCCCCCAGGCTAGATACCAGAACACCTATGGTAACCACCACAAACATTTTAAATATAGCTTGCTAATACAGCACACCTTGCTCCCGTGTTTTCCTGTTGACTCTCCCCATCTAATCCACCCCACTCAGCAGGAGTCCCTCAAAAGTCCCTCAAAAGCTTCATTCTGTCAGCAGCCCCAACAGTGATCAGTACCCTGATTCCAAGACCAGACACAGACACTACAAAAAAAGAAACTACAGGCCAATATCCCTGATAAACATACATGCAAAACTCACCAACATATATGCAAATATTAGCACACCAAATCCAACAATATATTTAAAAAATCATTCACCATGTTCAAGAGAGATTTATTTCAGGGATGCAAGTGTGGTTCAACATTCACAAATGAATCAATATGATACATCACATTAATGAGAGAAATGATTTTAAAATGTGATCATTTCAATATATAGGGGAAAAAAGCATTTGATGATGTACAACATGCATTCATGATAAATACTCTCAACAAAGTAGGTTTCAAGGGAACATTTCTCAACATAGTAAAGGCCACTGATGAAAAACCAATAGCTAACATCATACTCAATGGTGAAAAACTCAGATTTTCCTCTAAGATCAGAAACAAGACAAGGATTTCCACTCTTAACATTCTTATTCAACCTAGTATTATAAGTCCTAGCCACAGCAATTGGAGAAGAAAAATAAATAAAAGTCATCCAAGTTTGTAAGAAAGAAATAAAATGGTCACTATTTACAGATGACATGATACTCTATATAGAAAACCTGACAGACTCCACCAAAAAACTACTAGAACTAATAAATGAATTCAGTAAAGTCACAGGACACATGGTCATACATACTCAACATACAGAGAATCCCTTGCATTTCTATACACTAATAATAAAGCAGAGGAAAGAGAAATTAAAACAATCCCATTTATACTTGCACCAAAATAATAAATAACTAGGAATAAACTTAACCAAGGATGTGAAATACCTATACTCTGAAAAATATAAAACAGTGATGAAAGTAATTGAAGATGGCACAAATGGAAGAATAGTCCATGCTCATGGATTGGGAAAACACATATTGTTAAAATTTCCATACTATCCAAAGCAATCTACAGATGTAATGTAATCTCTGTCAAATACAAACAGCATTTCTCACATAACTAGAACAAATATTTCTAAAATTTGTATGGAGTCACAGAAGACCCTGAAAAGACAAAGCAATCTTGAAAAGGAACATAACTGGAGGTATCACAATCCAAGTTTCAAGACATACTACAAAGCTGTAGTAATCAAAACAGTATAGTACTGGCACAAAAACAGACACATAGATCAATGCAACAGAAGACAGAGCACAGAAACCAACCCATGCTTTTTTCTATGACAAAAGAGGCAACAATATGCAAAGGGAAAAAGACAGTCTTTTCAGCAAATTGTGCTGGGAAATCTGGACAAGTACAGAAAAAAGAATGAAACTGGACCACTTTATTACACCATACACAAAATATACCTAAAATGGATTAAATACCTAAATGTGAGACCTGAAACCATAAAATCCCTAGAAGAAAACATAGGAAATTGACATAAGCCATAAAAAAATTTTCCAGATATGTCCCCTTTGGCAAGGGACATAAAAGCAAAATTAAACCATTGGGACTACATCAAAATTAAAGGATTTTGCACATTAAAGGAAAACATCAACAAAACAGAAAGAAAACCTAGTGAATGACTGAATGGGAGAAGATATTTGCAAATGATATATATGATAAGGGATTACTATACAAAATATATAAAGAATGGATACAACTCAACACCAAGAAAAAAATAATCCAATTAAAAATGGGCAAAAGGTATGAAAAGACATTTTTCCAAAGAAGAGATGCAGATAACCAACAGACACATGAAAAGATGCTCGATATCACTCATCATCAGGGAAATGCAAATCAAAACCACAATACAACACCTCACATCGCTCAGAATGGCTAAAACAAACAAAAAAAAAAACAGGAAATAATGAGTTTTGGTGAGGATGCCAAGGAAAAGGAACCCTCAGGCACTGTTGGTTGGAATGCAAGCTGGTGCAGTCATTGTGAAAAACATTATGGAAGTTCCTTAAAAAATTAAAAAGAGAATTACCATAGGATCTAGTAATTCCACTGCTGAGTGATTACTCAAAGAACAAAAACTTAACTCAAAGATATATACACCCCTATGTATATTGTAGCATTATTTACAATACCCAATATATGGAACTACTCAAGTGTCCATCCATAGGTAAATAGATATCACATCTTCTTTATATTTATACCTATAAATATATCTATCTATAAATATCTATATCTATCTACATCTATCTATGTCTATGTATCTTGCATCTTGCTTACACCAAAGCCCACCCTGCCACACTCCATTGGAACCACCCTTCCCAGTCACACTTCCTTCATTCCCAGTAATATTCCACTGAAACAAATATATATATAATTGAATTTTTAAAAATAAATTAAAAATTTTAAAGAGGAATATACAAAGGGGAAAAACTGTTTCTTCAATAAATAGTGCTAGAAAAACTGACAGCTTCATACAAAAAATGAAACTTGGAAGGTTGGAAAATGGCAGCAGAGTATAAGGACCCTAGACTTACTTCATCACAGAAATACAACTAGATAACTATCAATTCATCATAAATACACCCAAGACATTGACTTGAAAATGGGCAGAACAAAGTCCACAACTAAAGGTAGAGAAGAGGCCACACTGAAGAAGGTAGGAAGTGTGGAGACATGGTTTGGGAGAGAAAGGGATCATGACCACTGTGAAGGGTTGAGAGCCATGGTCAAAGACAAGGGCAAGAGACAGATGATCACATAGGGGAGCTCACGGGAAAAATAAATCCCTGTAGAAATTGGCTTGAAAAGTAAGAGAGGTCAAATTTCATGAGTTCTTACAACCAGTGGGGATAAAAGCCTGGACTTCTAAAGGTCAGCAGGCTTGGTGTGTTAAGAGCCCAGAGGGCATTTCACTGCTTTTAGACAGAAGGCAGTTAAACAGCCCAGAGACATACAGAGTGGAAACAGCGATCAATAAAGTGCCTGGGGCACACAGTGGGCAGGTTATTTGCTCACCTCAGGGCACATCCCAGACAGAGAGCATTCATGGAAAGACACCTCCAGGAACAGATGAACTGGCCTTCACCATTTCCCTCCCCCACTGCTCAACATAAGCGCAAGGCCACCTGCGGGAACCAGCGCAGTGCTGACAATCCTTACCTAACACGCTTACACCAAGCTCCACCAATCCACACTCAGGTGGAACCACCCTTCTCTGTCATGATTGCCTCAGTCCCAGTGCAGTGGGCTCCATCCCCAAGAATATTACCCAAACTGCTGCTAACACTGCATCTCCTGATGGAGTTTTGGGGAACCTCGTTTCCAGCAGTGGTGGTGACAGGTCACATTTCACAAACAGACCACAGCACACCTAGTTAAAAGGTGTTACATTCAGGCCAGGGACCAAACACTGGTCACAACAGGCTGAGTACCTCTGCCGAGAACAGGCCTGAAGGATAGAGTGGGCAGGACAAAATGGCAGAACACACACAGCACATATTGGAGACACTGCTGGAAGTGCCAGGCCATGGGGAACAAGGGACACCACACAGCAGTGCACTACAAGAACTCTTCTTCATAAGGCCATTACCCTCAGAAACAGGAGATGTAGCTGACTTTCCTAACACAGAGAAACAGGCACAGAGACTTAGACAAAATGAGAAGACAGAGAAATATATCCCAAATTAAAGAACAGGACAGGGACACAGCCAGAGATCTAAGTGAAACATATATAAGTAACATGCCTGAGAGAGAATTTAAAGTAATGATGACAAAAATACTCCCTGGACTTGAGAAAAGAATAGAAGACATCAGGGAGGCCCTTAGCATAGAGATAAGGAATAACATAGCAGAGACAAAGGGCTCAATAAACAAAATGAGAAAACGCTTGATGGAATGAACAGCAGGCTGGAAGAAGCAGAAGACAAATTAATGATGTAGAAGACAAAGTAATGGAAGGGAATAAGTGGGAAAAAAGAGAAAAAATAATTATGCAAAATGAAAATAGACTTAGGGAGCATGGTGACTCCATCAAACGTAAGAATATTCATAATATAGGCATCCCAGAAGAAGAGAGGGAGAAGGGGGCAGAAAATTTATTTCAGGAAATAATAACTGAAAAGTTACTGAATCTGGGCAAGGAAACAGATATCCAAATCCAGCACTCATAGAGAATCCCCAAGAAAATCAACAAAACCAGACGTACACCAAGACATATTGTAATTAAATTGGCAAAATAGAGTGATGAAGAAAAAAACGTTAAAAGCAGCAAGACAAAGGAACACAGTAACACACAAGAGAAAACCCATAAGGCTAGCAGGGGATTTTTCAGCAGAAACTTTGCAAGCCAGAAGGGAGTAGCATGATATATTGAAAGTGCTGAGTGGGAAAAATCTGCAGCTAAGAAAACTCTATCCAGCAAGGCTATAAGTCAGAATAGAAGGAGAGATAAAGAGTTTCCCAGACAAATAAAAACTAAAGGAATTAATGACAATTAAATCAGCCCTGAAAGAAATATTAAAGGGGACAATTTGAATGCAAAGGAAAGCAAAGGTGACAGTATAAAGGTAGGAAACACAAAAGCAGTAAAGATCAATATTTCTGTGGGAAATTAGTAAAGGAACTCACAAAAAAAAAGGATGTGAAGCAGCATATACCTAAAACGTGAGGAGGACAAGAGTAAAGAATGGGTTCAAACTTAAATGACCATCAACTTAATATAGACTGCTATATGCAGAAAAGGTTCTATCCAAAACCTAATGGTAACCATGTATTAAAAACAGCTAATAAATATGCAAAGAATAAAGAGAATGAAATCCAAATATATCACTAAAGAAAATCAGCAAACCATGAAAAAGAGAAGGACAAGAAAGGATCAGAAAAAGTCTTCAGAAACAACTGCAAAACAAATAATAAAATGACAATAAATGCTTACAATAATTACTTTGAATGAAAATGAACTAAATGCTTGAATCAAAAGACATGAAGTGACAGAATGGTTAAAAAACAATACCCATCTATATACTGCCTAAAGAGACTCATTTTAGACATAAAGACACCAGATGCAGATGGAAAGTAAGGGGACAGAGAAATTCCTATCGTGAAAATGGATGTCAAAAGAAAGCTAGAGTAGCAATAATTATATATGACAAAGTAGAATTTAAAACAAAGTCTTAAAAAAAGACAAAGAAAAACCACAGTATAATAATGAGGGGACGATCCAACAAGAAAACATAACAATTGCAAGTATATATGCACAAAAAATAGGAGCATTAAAATACATAAACAGTTAATAACAAACATAAGAGATTTAATCAATGATACAATAATACTATGGGGCCTTATCACCCTACTTATGTCAATGGAGATCACCTAAACAGAAAATCAACAAGGAAACAATGGCTTTGAATGAGACACTGGAACAGATAGATTTAACAGGTATGTTCAGAACATTCCATCCTAAAACAAAAGAAAACACATTCTTTTCCAAGGCACATGGAACATTCTCTAAAATGGAACACATATTAGCTACAAAACAAGCCTCAACAAATTCAAGAATGACAAAGTCAAACCATGCATCTTTTCTGAAAACAATACTATGAAACTAGAAATAAACCACAAGAAAACAACAGGAAAGACTACAAATACATGGAGGTTACATAACATGCTACTAAACAATGAATGAGTCAACCAGTAAATAAAAGAAGAAATTTAAAAAGTACTTGGAAACAAATGAAAATGAAATATAATGGCCCAAAACCTCTAGAATGCAGCAAAAGCAGTTCTAGGAGGGAAGTTTATAGCAATGCCAGATTTATCAAAAAAAGTGAAATGACTCAAATACATAAAAACACAAATGAGAGAGAAGAAATAACATCAAACACCTCAGAAATACAAACAATTGTAAGAGAATAATATGAAAAACTATATGCTAACAAATTGGACAACCTAGAAGAAATAGATAAATTCCAAGAAACATATAAACTACCAAAACTGAAAAGGGAAGAAATCAAAAACTTGAATAGACCAATAACCAGCAAAGAAATTGAATCAGTAATCAAAAATCTCCCAACAAATGAAAGTCCAGGGGCAGATGGCTTCACAGGGGAATTCTACCAAACATTTAAATAATAGTTAAAACCTATTCTTCTCAAACAATTCCAAAAAATAGAACAGGAAGAGAAACTTATAAATTAATACAATGAGGCCAGTGTTACCGTGATACCAAAACCAGATAAAGACATGCCACAAAAAAAAAAAAAAAAGAACTACAGGAGAATATCTCTGATGAACACAGATGTAAGTATCCTCAATAAAATAGTAGCACACTGAACGCAACAATACATTAATAAAATCATTCACCACAATCAAGTGGGATTTATTTCTGGGTTACAAGTGTGATATAATATTTACAAATCAATCAACATGATACATAACATCAATAAGAAAAAGGATAAAAATGATATGATCATTTCAATAGTTGTAGAGAAAGCATTTGATAAAGTACAACATCCATTCATGATATGAACTGTCAACAAAGTAGTTTGAGAAGGAACACCTCAACATAATAAAGGCCATTTATGAAACATCTGCAACTAAATCATCCTTAATGGGGAAAACCTTAAAGCTTTTCCCCTAAGGTCAGGAACAATACAAGGATGTTCACTCACCACTTCTATTCAAGATAGTACTGAAAGTCCTAGCCATACCGATCGGACAACAAATGGAAATATAAGGCATCCAAATCAGTAAGGAAGAAGCAAAACTCTCACTATTTACAGATGAATGATACTATATATAGAAAACCCAAAAGACTCCACAAAAAATTTGCTAGAATTCATATGCAAATTCAGTAAAGTTTTAGGATACAAAATCAATGTACAGAAATCTGTTGTATTTCTCTACACTAATAATAAAGCAGCAGAAAGAGAAATTAAGAAAACAATCCCGAGTCCTGGAAGGTACCGTAACAACATCAGCATGTCGTTGTCCAAGTCGACCATGGTTCTAGGTTACTGGGATATTCGCGGGCTGGCACACGCCATCCGCATGCTCCTGGAGTTCACCGATACATCCTATGAGGAGAAACAGTACACGTGCGGGGAAGCTCCCGACTATGATAGAAGCCAATGGCTGGATGTGAAATTCAAGCTCAACCTGGACTTTCCTAACCTGCCCTACCTCATGGATGGTAAGAACAAGATCACCCAGAGCAATGCTATCTTGCGCTACATCGCTCGCAAGCACAATATGTGTGGTGAGACTGAAGAAGAAAAGATTCGAGCGGACATCATGGAGAACCAAATAATGGATTTCCGCATGAGCTGATACGACTGTGCTATAGCCCTGACCTTGACAAACTGAAGCCTCAGTACTTGGAACAGCTACCTGGACAACTGAAACAGTTCTCCTTGTTCCTGGGAAAATTCTCATGGTTTGCAGGAGAAAAGCTCACCTTTGTGAATTTCCTCACCTATGATGTCTTAGATCAGAACCATCTGTTTGAGCCCAAGTGCCTGGATGAATTTCCAAATCTGAAGGCTTCCACGTGCCATTTTGAGGCTTTGGAGAAGATCGCTAACTACATGCAGTCTGACCGCTTCCTGAAGATGCCCGTCAACAACAAGATGGCCCAGTGGGACAACAAGAGAATATGCTGAGCAGGAGGTGGACTTGCACTGCTTGTTTTATTCCATCCTGTCCCTAGGGGGCGTGTACTCTCTCTTCTCTGCTCTTTTCAATAAATAGCGTTTAGGCTAAAAAAAAAAAAAGAAAAAGAAAGAAAACAATCCCTTTTATAACTGCACCAAAAATAATAAGATACCTAGGAATAAACCTAACCAATGACATAAAGACCTATACCGTGAAAAGTATAAAACACTGATGAAAAATTGAAGACAGGAAAGGAGTTAATATGGCAGAGTATTAGGGGGACACTAAGCTTATCTCATTCCTCGAATACAGCTAGATAGTTATCAAACCATTCTGAACACTTGAGAAATCAATCAGAGTTCTGAGAGAACAAACCTTCAAGTCTACAAGTAGAAAAGCAACCGCTTTTTGGAAGGTAAGAGGTACGGGTACTTGAATTCAGGGAGATATAGCTGTGGATATGGTGGTAGGTAGGGAGCCTACTTATGGAGGCTACCAGAAAGTATGATAAGCAGGAGAGTGAAAAATTGGAACTTTTAGAAGTCTGTTACCATGGGAGATGTGCCTGGCTTACAGGTGCTTAGGTGGCAAAGCAGGGCAGAATCCCAGGAGTGACACCATGGTTTGAGGATCCCCTAGGTTGCAAGAAGAATGGGTGGAGCCTAAGTGCTGCACTGTTTCCATGCATAGGAGCATGGAAACCAGTTGAGAACAGTGAGTCTAAGTGCTGGTTTTCTGCTGTTTTGCCGTAAACTGTGAGCTACTGAACCGCCATGTGGCCACTTTCTTGAGATGGCCCAGCAATTGGGAGAGCATGGGGAGGCACTCGCCAGGAGGAACAGCATGGGTCACATCACGGGAGTCCCCAAAATTTGGAGTTTTGAAACTCAGTTGGGAGCCTAGATAAAAACCTTGGACACAGGCAGGGTGAATGTAGGGTTCTGATGGAAATGGGGGACACAAGAGTGATTGCTCTTCTGTGAGGGCTCATTGAAGAGTGGGGGGGTACAAAATCTCACTTCCAAGACTAGAGAGCAGGATGTCACCATATTCATCCCATCCATCAGTGCTGAAAGACTCCCAGGAGCAAAAGAGTGCCACCTAGTGGAGTCCAGACCCACTTACACCAAGCGCCTGCTCCCTGCACCCTGGAGGCACATTTCCATTAGGGTAAGTCTACCTGAGAATCAGCACAACAGGCCACTCCCCCAGAAGAAAAGCACAGACAACTCCATCCCACAAAGGTTACTGATCATACAGGGCTGCAAAGCTTCAGCTCTAGGGTAAAATCATATCTAAGTTCTTTTGTACTTTTATTCTTTATTTTTTATTATTTTTCATTTATTTTCTTATTTTTTCAATTATTTTTTATTTATTATTATTTTTTCTAATTTAAATATATATATTCTTTTGCTTACTTACATTGTATTTTTTTTCTCTCTTATTCTGGGATATAGATTCTTTTAACAAGTTGGCCAAAACGCACCCAAGATCTAGGGTTTTTTTTCTTTTCCTTTTTGTTATTTTGGTTTTGTTTTTACTTTTTCTTTCTTTTTTTTCTTCTCTGAACAAAATGACAACATGGTTAAATTCACCCCAAAGGAGAGAACAGGAAATAATACTCACAGTTAGGGATTTACCCCATACAGACATAAGTAAGATATCTGAACTAGATTTTAAAACAATGATTATAGGACAGGAGTCCAATATGGTGGGTGATTAGGAGACTTTAATTTCATCTGGTCCCAGGAATTCAGCTAGATAGCTATCAAATCATTCTGAACACCTGTGAACTCAACCAGAGATTGAAGAATAGAATATGTGCAACTCTACGAATAGAAAAGCGACAACTTTCTGTGAGGTAGGAGGTGCAGAGAAGTGAATCCGAGGCAATATTTGGGAAGATAGACTGTGGGGGGACAAAGCCTCCATCAGCCAGCTACTGGCAAGTGATATAGCAGCAGAGCACAAACATGGAACTTTTAGAAATCTGCTCCAGTGAGGGATGTCGCTCAAGCTGCTAAGCAGGGATGGAACTCTAGCTGGGACAGTGTGGTCTCAGGATCCTCAGGGTCACAGGAAGATGGAGGGTGCCTGAGTGTGGCAGAGCTCCCAGGCATTGGAGCCTGGAAGGCAGCTGCAATCCATGAGCCCAGGAGTGGGCTCTCAGCTCACTGTTGCCATAAACCACAAACAGTGGCACAGTTGGGTGACTGGTCTCTGAGCAGGGGCCCAAAAAGCAGCAGAACCCCTGGGAGGAGCAGAGCAAGAGCATGCCACAGGAGTGGGCAGGATTTGGAGACTTGAAATGGGTAGAATGAGATAGAAACACTCGGTAACAGGCCAAGGGAGCACAGAGTGCAGCTGGAGACCAGGGAGACAAGAGTGATTGACTGCATTTCTCTGAGGGCTCACTGAGGAGTGGGGCCCTGAGCTTTCAGCTCTGGGGCCAGAGGTTGGGAGGCTGCCATTTTCATTCTCAACCTCTAAACCTGCGTGGAAAGCCTTCAGGGAACAAAAGCCACATAGAGCAAACTGGAGCAGATTACTTAGCCTGGTCCCCTGGCAAGGGTGGTACAATCCCCCTTGGGGCAAAGACACTTGAAAATCAATGCAACAGGCCCCTCCCCCAGAAGATAAGCAAGAACATCCAGCCAAGACCAACTTTACCAATCAATGAGAAGTATAAAACTCCAGTGCTAGGGGAATACAGCACATAGAACTCATGGCTTTTTCCCCATGATTTCTTAGTCTTTCAAATTTAATTTTTTAATTTTCTTTATTTTTTTTCATTTTTTTTAATTCTTCTTCTTTCTTGGGCACCTGGGTGGCTCAGTTGGTTAAGCCACTGCCTTCAGCTCAGGTCATGATCCCAGAGTCCTGGGATCAAGTCCTATATCAGGCTCCCTGCTCAGCGGGGAGTCTGCGTCTCCTTCTGACCCTACCCCCTCCTGTGCTCTCTCTCTCACTCTCTCTCTCAAATAAATAAATAAAATCCTTAACAAATATTTTTTCTTCTTTCCTTTTTTAACCAACTTCTTATTTTATCAAATCTTTTTTAATTTTCATTTTTAAAGTTACATTCTACCCCTTCATTGTATTTAATCTTATTTTTGTATATATATAAGGTTTTTTTTTTCTTTAAAATTTTGGGATGCAATTTCTTCTAACAGACCAAAATACACCCAAAATCTAGTATATGGCTCTGTGCTATTCACCCGTCTGATCATATTCTCTTTTTGGTTTGTTTGTTTGGTTGGTTTTTTGTTTCGTTAAAGCCTTTTTTAATTTTCATCTTTACAGTTACATTATATCCTTTCAATGTATTTAATTTTGTTTTTCTTTCTTTTGAATTTTGAGATGTAGTTTCCTCTAACAAATTGACCAAATACACTCAGGAGATAATTTATTGCTCTGTTCTGTTCACCTGTCTGTTTATATTCCTTCCTATTTTAGTTGCTGTTGTTTTTTTTTTCCTTTCTCTTTGGTTTTTCCTTCTCTTTTAATTTCCATTTTTATACTTACATTCTATCCTTTCATTGTATTTAATTTTATTTTTGTATGTATATAAGTTTTTCTTTCTTTACAATCTAAGGATCTAGTTTTCTAGAAAACAGACCAAAATACACACAGAACCCAGAGTATTGCTCCATTATGCTCACATATCTGATTATTTTCTCTATTTTTCTCTTTTCTTCTCTCTCTCTCTTTCTCCTTTTCCCAGTTGTGGGTATCTTCTGATTTGTTTAGTGTATATTTCTCTGGGGTTGTTCTTGCCATTTTACTATCTTGTTTTCTTGTTCATCTATTCTTCTCTGGACAGAATGGCAAGATGAAAAAATTCACCTCAAAAAAAAGAGAACAAGATGCATTACGGACTGCTAGGGACCTAACCAATATGGACATTAGTAAGATGTCAGAATAATGATTATAACAATACTAGCTGGGCTTGGGGCACCTGGGTGGCTCAGTTGGTTAAGCGACTGCCTTCGGCTCAGGTCATGATCCCGGGGTCCTGGGATCGAGCCCCGCATCAGGCTCCCTGCTCCCTGCTTGGCGGGAAGCCTGCTTCTCCCTCTCCCACTCCCCCCGCTTGTGTTCCCTCTCTCAATGCGTCTCTCTCTGTCAAATAAATAAATAAATAAATAATCTTTAAAAAAAAATACTAGCTGGGCTTGAAAAACGCATAGAAGACACTAGAGAATCCCTTTCTGGAGAAATAAAAGAACTAAAATTTAACCAAGTCAAAATCAAAAAGGCTATTAATGAGATACAATTAAAAAAAAATGGAGGCTCTAATTGCAAGGAAAAATTAGGGAGAAGAGAGAATTAGTGATATAGAAGACCAAGCAATAGAGAATGAAGAAGTTGAGAAAAAGAGACACAAACAACTGGATCATGAGGGGAGAATTCGAGAGATAAGTGACACCATGAAGTGGAACAATATTAGAATAATTGGGATCCCATAAAAAAAGGAAAGAGAGAGGGGGGCAGAAGGTATATTGGAGCAAATTATAGCAGAGAACAACCCTAATCGGGGGAAGGAAACAGGCATTCAATCTAGGAGACAGAGGACCACCCTCAAAATCAGTACAAATAGGTCTACATCCCGACATATAATAGTAAAACTTACAAATCCCAGAGACAAAGAGAAAATCCTGAAAGCAACTCGGGACAAGAGGTCTATAACCTACAAGGGTAGAAACATTAGATTGACAACAGACCTATCCACAGAGACCTGGCAGGCCAGAAAGGATTGGTATGATATATTCAGGGTGCTAAATGAGAAAAACTGTAGCCAAGTCCAGCTAGGAGGTCATTCAAAATAGAAGGAGTGTTAAAAAGCATCCAGGACAAACAGAAACTAAAAGAATTTATGATCCCCAAACCAGCCCTAGAAGAAATATTGAAAGGGGTCCTCTAAGCAAAGACAGAGCCCAAAAGTAACATAGACCAGAAAGGAACAAAGACAATATATGGTAACAGTTACTTTACAGGCAATACAATGGCACTAAATTCATATCTTTCAATAGATACTCTGAATGTAAATGGGCTAAATGTCCCAATCAAAAGACACAGATTATCAAATTGGATAAAAAGCAAGACCCATTGATATGCTGTCTGCAAGAGACTCATTTTAGAACCAAAGACACTTACAGATTGAAAGTGAGGGCGTGGGAACCAATTTATCATGCTAATGGACATCAAAAGAAAGCTTGGAAGGCAATTCTTACATCAGACAAATAAGATTTTAAACCAAAGACTGTAATAAGAGATGAGTAAGGATACTATGTCATAATTAAAAGGTCTATCCAAGAAGAAGATCTAAGAATTGTAAATATTTATGCCCCTAACATGGGAGCAGACAAAAATATAAGCCAATTAATAACATAAAAGAAACACATCGATAATAATGAAACAGTAGTAGGGGATTTTAACACCTCCCTCACTGCAACAGACAGATCATCTAAGCAGAAGATCAAAAAGGAAATAAGAGTTTAGAATGACACACTGGACCAGATGGACTTCATAGATATATTCAGAGCATTCCATCCTAAAGCAACAGAATACACATTCTTCTTGAGGGCACATGGAACACTCTCCAGAATAGATCACATCCTGGGTCACAGATCAGATCTCAATGGGTACCAAAAGATTGGGATCATTCCCTGCATATTTTTGGACCACAATGTCTTGAAATTGGAACTCAATCACAAGAGGAAATTTGGAAATAACTCAAATACATGGAGCTAAAGAGTATCCTACTAAAGAATGGATGAGTCAACCAGGAAATTAAAGAATTTAAAAAATTCATGGAAACAAATAAAAATGAAAACATGACAGTTCAAAACCTTTGGGATGCAGCAAAAGCGGTCCTAAAAGGGAAGTATATAGAATTACAAGCCTTTCTCAAAAAACAAGAAAGGTCTCAAACACACAACATAAAATTACACCTAAAGGATCTGGAGGAAGAAAAGCAAATAAAGCCTAAACCCAGCATGAGAAGAGAAATAATAAAGATTAGAGCATAAATCAATGAAATAGAAACTAGGAGAAGAGTAGAACAGATCAATGAAATTAGGCGCTGGTTCTTTGAAAGAATTAATAAGATTGATAAGCCCCAGGCCAGACTTATCAAAAAGAAAAGAGAAAGGACCCAAATTAATAAAATCATAAATGAAGGAGGAGAGATCACAACCAACACCTAAGAAATACAAACAATTATAAGAATATATTATGAGCAACTATATGCCAACAGGTAAGGCAATCTGGAAGAAATGGGTGCATTCCTAGAGATGTATAAACTACGAAAAGTGAACCAGGAAGGTATAGAAAACTTGAACAGACCCATAATCAGCAAAGAAATTGAAGCAGTTACCAAAAATCTCCCAACAAACAACAGCCCAGGACTTCTCAGGGGAATTCTATGAAACATTTAAAGAAGAAATCATACCTATTCTTCTGAAGCTGTTTCAAAAAATCAAAATGGAAGGAAAACTTCTAAACTCGTTCTATGAGTCCAGCATTACCCTGATCCCAAAACCAGACAAAGACCCCACCAAAAAGAACTACAGACCAATATCCCTGATGAATATGGATGCAAAAATTCTCACCAAAATACTAGCCAATAGAATCCAACAGTACATTAAAAAGATTACTCACCATGTCCAAGTGGGATTTATTCCTGGGCTGCAAGGATGATTCAACATCTGCATATCAAACAATGTGATACACTACATAAATAAAAGAAAGGACAAGAATCATATGATCCTCTCAATAGAAGCAGAAAAAGCATTTGACAAAGTATCACATCCTTTCTTCATTAAAACTCTTTAAAGTGTATGGATAGAGGGTACATACCACAATATCATAAAAGTCAACTATGAAAAACCCACAGCAAGTATCATTCTCAATGGGGAAAAACTGAGAGTTTTTCCCCTAAGGTCAGAAATATGGCAGGGATGTCCACTACCACTGCTGGTCAACATAGTACTAAAAGTTGTAGCCCCAGCAATCTGACAACAAAAAGAAATAAAACTCATCTGAATCAGCAAAGAAGTAGTCAAATTCTCACTCTTTGCAAATGATATGATACACTATGTGGAAAAACCAAAAGACTTCACCAAAAAAATTGCTAGAACTGATATAGGAATTCAATAAAGTGGCAGGACATAAAATCAATGTACAGAAATTATTTGCATTTCTGTACACTAACAAAGAGACAGAAGAAAGAGAAATTAAGGAGTTGATCCCATTTACAATTGAACTAAAAACCATAAGATACCTAGGAAAAACCTAACCAAAGAGGCAAAGGATCTGTACTCAGAAAATTATAGAATACTCATAAAATAAATTGAGGAAGACACAAAGAAATGGAAAAACGTTCCATGCTCATGGATTGGAAGAAAAAATATTGTTAAAATGTCTATGCTACCCAGAGTAATCTACACATTAAATGAAATCACTATGAAAATAACATCAACTCTTTTCACAGAACTGGAACAAATAATCCTAAAATTTGTATGGAAGCAGAAAAGACTCCGAATAGCCAAAAAATTCTTGAAAAGGAAAACCAAAGCTGGTGGCATCACAATTCTGGGCTTCAAGGTCTATTACAAAGCTGTAATCCTCAAGACAGCATGGTACTGGCACAAAAACAGACACATAGATCAATGGAACAGAATAGAGAATCCAGAAATGTACCCTCAACTCTATGGTCAACTAATCCTCAACAAGGCAGGAAAGAATATCCAGTGGAAAAAGGACAGTCTCGTCAACAATGGTGTTGGGAAAATTGGACCGCCACATGCAGAAGAATGAAACTGGACCATTTCCTTACACCACACACAAAAATAGACCCAAATTGGATGAAAGACCTAAATATGAGACAGGAATCCATCAGAATTCTAGAGGAAAAGACAGACAGCAACCTCTTGATCTCAGCCACAGCAACTTCTTGCTAGACACATCTCTAAAGGCAAAAATGAACTATTGCGACTTCATCAAGATAAAAAGTTTTTGCACAGCAAAGGAAACAGTAGAGAAAACCAAAAGACAAGCAACAGAATGGGAGAAGATATTTACAAATGACATATTAGATAAAGGGTTAGTATTGAAAATCTATAAAGAACTTACCAAACTCAACACCCATAAAAAACAAATAATTCAATCAAGAAATGGGTGGAAGACATGAACAGAATTTCTGGAAAGACATCCAAATGGCTAACAGACATATGAAAATGTGCTCACCATCACTCAGCATCAAGGAAATACAAACCAAAACCACAATGAGATACCACCCCACACCAGTCAGAATGGCTAAAATTAACAAGTCAGGAAATGACAGATGTTGGTGAGGATGAGGAGAAAGGGGAACCCTCCTACACTGGTTGGTGGGAATGCAAGCTGGTGCAGCCGCTCTGGAAAACAATATGGAGGTTCCTCAAAAAGTTGAAAATAGAGCTAATGTATTACCCAGCAATTGCACTACTGGGTATTTACCCCAAAGATACAAATGTAGTGATCCGAAGGGGCACCTGCACCCCAGTATTTATAGAAGCAATCTCCCCAGTAGCCAAGCTATGGAAAGAGCCCAGACAGCCATCAACAGATAAATGGATAAAGATGTGGTATATATGTATACACACACACACACACACACACACACACACACAATGGAATGTTATGCAGCTATAAAAAAATGAAATCTTGCCATTTACAACAATGTGGTTGGAACTAGATGATATTATCCTAAGCGAAATAAGTCAATAAGAGAAAAACAATTATCATATGATCTCACTGATATGTGGAATTTAAGAAACAATGCAGAGGATGGAGGAGCAAGATGGCAGAGGTGTAGGAAACCTAAATTTCATCTGGTCCCCGGAATTCAGCTAGATAGGTATCAAACCATTCTGAACGCCTACAAACGCAACAGGAGATCAAAGAAAAGAATAGCAGCAACTCTCTGAACAGAAAAGCAACCACTTTCTGGAAGGTAGGACGTGTGGAGAAGTGAATCTGAGGCGATATTTGGGAAGATAGTTGGCGGGGGAGGGAGCCTCCATCAGCCACTACCGGCAAGTGATAGAGCGGTGGAGCACAAAATTGGAACTTTTAGAAGTCGGCTCCACTGAGAGACGTCACTCCAGTGGCTAAGTGGGCGGTGGAACCCTCACTGGGACAGTGTGGTCTCAGGACCCTTGGGGTCACAGAAAGACCGGGGGTGCCTGAATGCAGCAGAGCTCCCAGGTATCAGAGCAGGGAAGCCGGCTGCAAAGACGGAGCCAAGGAGTGGGCTCTCAGCTTGGGGTTGCCATAAACCGTGATCCGTGGCACAGTTGGGCCACTGCTCTTCCAGCAGGGACCCAACAAGCGGCAGATCCGGGGAGACTTTCCTTCTTCCCCCTGGGAGGAGCAGCGCAGGAGCACAACACAGCAATCTGCTGGGTTTGGAGACTCCAAACGGGGTCGGGTGCCAGAGACAGAAACACTCGGTCACAGGCCAGGTGAGCAGAGTGCAGTCAGAGAATGGGGAGACAGGAGTGATTGACTGCTATTCTCTGGGGCTTCACTGAGGAGTGAGGCACAGAGTTTTCGGCTCCTCCCAGGCAGAGATTGGGAGGCCACCATTTTCATTCTCATCCTCCAAACCTGTACTGAAAGCTTTCAGGAAACAAAAGCTATTGAGAGCACACCAGAATAGATTACTTAGCCCACCCCAGCAAGGGCGGGGCAATTCCGTCTGGGGCAAAGACATTTGAGAATCACTGCAACAGGCCCCTCCTCCAGAAGACCAGCAAGAACAGCCAGCCAAGATCAAGTTTACCAATCAATGAGAATGGCAGAACTCCAGCACTAGGGGAATACAGCACATATAATTCATGGCTTTTTTCCCATGAGTCTTCAGTCTTTCAAAGTTAATTTTTCAAAATTTTCTTTATTTTTTCTTTCTCTATTTTTCTTTATCCCTTTTTCAAGCAACATTTTATCAATTATTTTTTTAAATCTTTTTTATTCATTTTTAGAGTCATATTCTCTCCCTTCCTTGTACTTGACCTTATTTTTTGTATATATATATAAGTTGTTCTTTCTTTAAAATTTTGGGATACAGTTTCTTCTAACAGACCAAAATATACCCTAAATCTCTAGTGTATGGCTTTGTTCTAGTCTTCTGCCTGATCACATTCTCTCCCTTTTTTTTGTTCTTTTTTAATTTCTCTTCTTTCTTTTTTCAACTAATTTCTTATCAATTCCTATTATAAAATGTTTTATAATTTTCATCTTTACACTCATATTCCATCCCTTCATTGTATTTACCTTATTTTTGTACATATATAAGTTTTTCTAACTTTAAAATTTTGGGAGGCACTTTCTTCTAACAGACCAAAATACGCCCAGAATCTAGTGTGTGGCACTGATCTATTCACCAACCTGATGATATTTGATCATATTCTTTCCCTTTCTTTTTCCCCTGATTTTGGGTCTCTTCTGATTTGTTTAATGTATATTTTTCTGGGGTCATTGTTACCCAGTTAGGATTTTGCTCTCTTATTCATCTATTCTCCTCTAGATAAAATGACAAGACAGAAAAACTCACTTAAAAAAAAAAAAAACAAGAGGCAGTACCAACTGCCAGGGACCTAATCAATATGGACATTAGTAAGATGTCAGAACTAGAGTTCAGAATGACGATTATAAAGATACTAGCTGGGCTTGAAAAAAGCATGGAAGATACCAGAGAATCCCTTTCTGGAGAAATAAAAGAACTAAAATCTAACCAAGTTGAAATAAAAAAGGCTATTAATGAGGTGCAATAAAAAATGGAGGTTCTAATTGCAAGGATAAATGAGGCAGAAGAGAGAATTAGTGATATAGAAAAGCAAATGATGGAGAATAAAGAAGCTGAGGTAAAGAGAGATAAATAACTACTGGATCACGAGGGCAGAATTCAAGAGATAAGTGATATCATAAGACGAAACAATATTAGAATAATTGGGATCCAAGAAGAAGAAGAAAGAGAGAGAGGGGCAGAAGGTATATTGGAGCAAATTATAGCAGAGAACTTCCCTAATTTGAGGAAGGAAACAGGCATCAAAATCCAGGAGGCACAGAGAACCCGCCTCAAAATCAATAAAAATAGATCAACACCCCAACATCTAATAGTAAAACTTACAAGTCTCAGAGACAAAGGGAAAATCCTGAAAGCACCTCGGGACAAGAGGTCGGTAACCTACAATGGTAGAAACATTAGATTGGCAGCAGACCTATCCACAGAGACCTGGCAGCCCAGAAAGGATTGGCATGATCTATCCAGAGCACCAAATGAGAAAAATATGCCGCCAAAAATATTATATCCAGCTAGGCTGTCATTGAAAATAGAAGGAGAAATAAAGAGCCTCCAGGACAAACAAAAACTACAAGAATTTGTAAACACCAAACCAGCCCTACAAGACATATTGAAAGGGGTCCTCTAAGCAAAGACAGAACCTACAAGTAACATTGACCAGAAAGGAATAGAGACAATATACAGTAACAGTCACCTACAGGCAATACAATGACACTAATTCCTATCTTTCAGTAGTTACCTTGAATGTAAATGGGCTAAATGCCCCAATCAAAAGACACAGGATGTCAGATTGGATTAAAAAACAAGACCCATCGATATGCTGTCTGCAAGAGACTCATTTTAGACCCAAAGACACCTCCAGATTGAAAGTGAGGGAGTGGAAAACCATTTTCCATGCTAATGGACACCAAAAGAAAGCGAGGGTGGCAATCCTTATATCAGACAAATTAGATTTTAAACCAAAGACTATAAGAAGAGATGAGGAAGGACACTATATCCTACTTAAAAGGTCTATCCAACAAGAAGATCTAACAATTGTAAATATCTATGCCCCTAACATGGGAGCAACCAATTATATAAGCCAATTAATAACACAATCAAAGAAACACATCAACAACAATACAATAATAGTAGGGGACTTTAACATCCCCCTCACTGAAATAGACAGATCATCTAAGCAAAACAAACAAACAAACAAACAAACAAAAAAAAAAAACAAGGAAATAAAGACTTTAAATGACACAGTGGACCAAATGGACTTCAGAGATATATTCAGAATATTCCATCCCAAAGCAACAGAATACACATTCTTCTCTAATGCCCATGGAACATTCTCCAGAATAGATCACATCCTAGGTCACAAATCAGGTCTTAACCGGTACCAAAAGATTGGGATCACTCCCTGCATATTTTCAGACCACAATGCTTTGAAACTAGAACTCAGTCACAAGAGGAAAGTTGGAAAGAACTCAAATACATGGAGGCTAAAGAACATCCTACTAAAGAATGGATGGGTCAACCAGGAAATTAAAGAATTAAAAATATTCATGGAAACAAATGAAAATAAAAACACAACTGTTCAAAATCTTTGGGATACAGCAAAGGCAGTCCTAAGAGGAAAGTATATAGCCATACAAGCCTTCTAATAAAGGTCTCAAATACACAACCTAACCCTACACCTAAAGGAGCTGGAGAAAGAACAACAAATAAAGCCTAAACCCAGCAGGAGAAGAGAAATAATAAAATCAGAGCAGAAAACAATGAAATAGAAACCAAAAGAACAGCAGAACAGATCAAGGAAACTAGGAGCTGGTTCTTTGAAAGAATTAATAAGATTGATAAATACCTGGCCAGACTTATCAAAAAGAAAAGAGAAATGACCCAAATAAATAAAATCATGAATGAAAGAGGAGAGATCAGAACCAACACCAAAGAAATACAAACAATTATAAGAACATATTATGAGCAACTGTATGCCAGCAAATTAGATAATCTGGAAGAAATGGATGCATTTGTGGAGATGTATAAACTACCAAAACTGAACCAGGAAGAAATAAAAATCCTGAACAGACTCATAACCACTAAGGAAATTGAAGCAGTAATCAAATATCTCCCAAGAAACAAGAGCCCAGGGCCAGATGGCTTTCCAGGGGTATTCTACCAAACATTTAAAGAAGAATTAATACCTATTCTTCTGAAACTCTTCCAAAAAAGAGAAATGGAAGGAAAATTTCCAAACTCATTTTATGTGGCCAGCATTACCTTGATCCCAAAACCAGACAAAGACCCCATCAAAAAGGAGAATTACAGACCAATATCCCTGATGAACATGGATGCAAAAATTCTCACCAAAATACTAGCCAATAGGATCCAACAGTACATTAAAAGGATTATTCACCACGACCAAGTGGGATTTATTCCTGGGCTACAAGTTTGGTTCAACATCCGCAAATCAATCAATGTGATAAAATACATTAATAAAAGAAAGCACAAGAACTTTATGATCCTCTCAATAGATTCAGAAAAAGCATTTGACAAAGTACAGCATCCTTTCTTGATCAAAACTCTTCAGAGTGTAGGGATAGAGGGTACATACCTCAATATCATAAAAGCCATCTATGAAAAACCCACAGCAAATATCATTCTCAATGGGGAAAACCTGAGAGTTTTTCCCCTAACGTCAGAAACATGTCATGGATGTCCACTATCACCACTGCTATTCAACATAGTATTAGAAGTCCTAGCCACAGCAATCAGACAACAAAAAGAAATAAAAGGCATCCAAATCAGCAATGAAGTAGTCAAATTCTCACTCTTTGCAGATGATATGATACTTTATGTGGAAAACCCAGAAGACTCCACCCCAAAACTGCCAGAACTATACAGGAATTCAGTAAAGTGGCAGAATATAAAGTCAATGCACAGAAATCAGTTGCATTTCTATACACCAAAAAGACAGAAGAAAAAGAAATTAAGGAGTTGATCCCATTACAATTGCACCCAAAACCATAAGATACCTAGGAATAAATCTAACCAAAGAGGCAAAGAATCTGTACTCAGAAAACTATTGAATACTCATGAAGGAAATGGAGGAAGACGCAATGAAATGGAAAAACGTTCCATGCTCATGGATTGGAAGAACAAATATTGTGAAGATGTCAATGCTACCTAGAGCAATCTACACATTTAATGTAATCCCTATGAAAATACCATCAACTGTTTTCAAAGAAATGGAACAAATGATCCTAAAATTTGTATTAAAACAGAAAGGACCCTGAATAACCAGAAGAATGTCGAAAAAGAAAAGCAAAGCTGGTGGCGTCACAACTCCAGACTTCAAGGTCTATTACAAAGCTGTCATCATCAAGACAGTATGGTACTGGCACAAAAACAGACACATAGATCAATGGAACAGAATAGAGAGCCCATAAATGAACCCTCAACTCTATGGTCAACTCATCTTTGACGAAGCAGGAAAGAATATCCAATGGAAAAAAGTCTCTTCAACAAATGGTGTTGGGAAAATTGGACAGCCACATGCAGAAGAATGAAACTGGACCATTTCCTTACACCACACACAAAAATAGACTCAAAATGGTTGAAAGACCTAAATGTGAGACAGGAGTCCATCAAAATCCTAAAGGAGAACACAGGTAGCAACCTCTTCGACCTCAGCTGCAGCAACTTCCTCCTAGAAACATTGTCAAAGGCAAGGGAAGCAAGGGCAAAAAAAAAAAAAAAAAATTGGGACTTCCCCAAAATAAAAAGCTTTTGCACAGCAAAGGAAACAGTCAACAAAACCAAAAGACAACGACAGAATGGGAGAAGATATTTGCAAATGACATATCAGATAAAGGGCTAGTATCCAGAATCTATAAAGAACTTATCAGACTCAACACCCAAAGAACAAATGATCCAATCAAGAAATGGGCAGAAGACCTGAACATATATTTTTCCAAAGAAGACATCCAAATGGCCAACAGACACATGAAAAAGTGCTCAACATCGCTCGGCATCAGGGAAATCCAAATCAAAACCTCAGTGAGATACCACCTCACACCAGTCAGAATGGCTAAAATTAACAGGTCAGGAAAGGACAGATGTTGGCGGGGATGTGGAGAAAGGGGAACCCTCCTACACTGTTGGTGGGAACGCAAGCTGGTACAGCCGCTCTGGAAAACAGTATGGAAATTCCTCAAAAAGTTGAAAATAGAGCTACCCTATGACCCAGCAATTGCACTACTATGTATTTACCCCAAAGATACAAATGTAGTGATCTGAAAGGATACATACACCCCAATGTTTATAGCAGCAATGTCCACAATAGCCAAACTGTGGAAAGAGCCAAGATGTCCATTGACAGATGAATGGATAAAGAATATGTGGTATACATATACAACGGAATTTTATGCAGCCATCAAAAAAACAAAATCTTGCCATTTGCAATGATGTGGATGGAGCTCGAGGGTATTTTGGTAAGTGAAATAAGTCAATCAGAGAAAGACAAGTGTCATATGATCTCACTGATATGAGGAATTCTCAATCTCAGGATACAAACTGAGGGTTGCTGGAGTGGTGGGGGTGGGAGAATCGGGTGGCTGGGTGATGGACATTGAGGAGCATATGTGCTATGGTGAATGCTGTGAATTGTGTAAAACTGATGAATCACAGACCTGTACCTCTTAAACAAGATAGTAGGAAGGGAAAAATGAAGGGGGGGGAAAGGGGATGGGGAGACTAACCATGAGAGACTATGGACTCTGAGAAACAAAATAAGGGTTTTAGAGGGGGGCTGGTGGGGGGATGTGTTAGCACAGTGATGAGTATTAAGAAGGGCACGTATTGAATGGAGCACTGGGTGTTATATGCAAACAATGAATCATGGAACACTACATCAAAAACAAATGATGTAATGTATGGTGACCCAACATAATATAATAAAATTAAATTAAAAATAAATAAATAAAGGGAAGCTAGGGGAAAAAAAAGAAACAAGGCAGAGGATCATAGGGGAAGAGAGAAAAAAATGAAACAAGATAAAACCATAGAGGGAGACAAACCATAAGAGATTCTTAATCATAGGAAACAAACTGAATGGAGGGGAGGGGGTTGGAGGATGGCATAACTGGGTGATGGACTTTGGGGAGGGTATGTGTTGTAGTGAGCACTGGGTATTATATAAGACTGATGAGTCACATACCTGTACTCCTAAAACCAATAATACATGTTTATTAATTAAATTTAAATTAAAAAATAAACTTTTAAAATATCTTAACAATAAAACAACGATTATAAAGATACTAGCTGGGTTTGAAAAAAAAGCAGAGAAGACACTCGAGAATCCCTCACTGCAGGGATAAAAGAACTAAAATCTTGTCAGGCCAAAATTTAAAAAATGCTATAACCAATATGCAATCCTATGTGGAAGCCATAAAAATGAGGGCAGATGAATCAGAGGTGTGAATCAGTGACATAGAAGATAAAATAGTGGAAAAATAATGAAGCTCAAAAGAAGAGGGAACTAAAGCTAATGGACATGAAGGTAGACTTAAGGAATTCAACAACTTATTAAAACGTAATAACATTTGTGTGACAGGAGGCCCAGAAGATGAAGAGAGAGAAAAGGGGGCAGAAGTCTTATTTGAACAAATTATAGCTTAAAACTTCCCTAATCTGGGGAAGGACACAGACATCAAAATTGAAGAGGTACAGAAAACTCCCATTAAATTCAACAAAAGCCAAACATCGCCAAGGTATATCATAGTCAAATTCACAAAATACACAGACATGGTAAGAAACCTGAAAACAGCAAGGGAAAAAAGTCCTTAACCTATAAGGGAATACAGATCAGGTTCACAGCAGATCTGTCCACTGACATATTGCAGGTCAGAAAGGAGTTCAACGTGCTAAATGGGAAAAATATGCATCAGAGAATTCTTTATCCAGCAAGGCTGTCATTCAGAATAAAAGGAGAGATAAAGAGTTTCTCAGACAAAAACTAAAGGAGTTTGTGACCACTAAACCAGTCCTGCAAGAAATTTTAAGGGGGACTCCTTGTGTGGAGAAAAAAAAGACCAAAAGCAACAAAGACTAGAAAGGAAGAGAGAACATCACCAGAAACACCAGCTCGATAGGTAACACAATGGCACTAAATTCTATCTTTCAATAATCACTATGAATGTAAATGGACTAAATGCTCCAGTCTATGGAGCTGCCTACAAAAGACTCATTTTGGATCTATAGACACCTGCAGATTGAAAGTGAGGGGATAGAGAAACATCTAGCATGCTAATGGATGTCAAAAGAAAGCCAGAGCAGCCATACTTATATCAGACAAACTAGATTTTAAACCAAAGACTGTAACAAGAGTTGAAGAGCATTATATCATAATTAACAGGACTATCTATCAAGAAGAACTAACAATTGTAGGGTGCGTGGGTGTCTCAGTCATTTAACCGTCTGCCTTTGGCTCAAGTCATGATACTGACCCTGGGATTGAGCCCGGCTTTGGGCACCCTGCTCAGCAAGGAGTCTGTTTCTCCCTCCCATTCTGATGCTACCCCCTTCTCATGCTCTTGCTTGCTCTCTCTCACAAATGAAAAAATAAAAAAATCTTAAAAAAAAAAAGAACTTACAATTGTAAATATTTATTCCCCTAACTTGGAAGCACCCACATATACAAATCAATTAATAATAAATATAAAGAAACTCATTAGTAATAATACAATAAACTAGGAGACTTTAACACCCCACTTACAGCAATAGACAGATCATCTAAGCAGAAAATCAACAATCTAAAAATGGCTTTGACACATTGGACCAGAGGCACTTAAAAGATATTCAGAACATTTCATCCTAAAGCAGGAGAATACACATTCTTTTTGAGTTCACATGGAACATTCCCCAGAATAGGTCACATACTGGGTTATGAATCAGGCCTCAACAACTATAAAAAGAATGATATCATACCATGCATATTTTCAGACCACAATGCTATGAAAATTGAAGTCAACCAAAAGAAAAATTTGGAAAGACCACAAATACATGGAGGTTAAAGAACATCCTATGAAAGAATGAATGGGTCAACCAGGAAATTAAGGAAGAAGTAAAAAAATACATGGAAGTGAATGAAAATAAAAACATGACAGTCCACAACCTTTGGGATGCAGCAAAGGCAGTCATAAGAGGGAAGTATACTGCAATACAGGCCTACCTCAAGAAGCAAGAAAAGTCTCAAATAAACAATCTGACCTTATACCTAAAAGAGCTAGAAAAGGAACATCATATAAGCCCTAAAGCCAGCAGAAGGGAAATACTAAAGATTAGAGCAGAAATAAATGATATAGAAACAAGAAAGAAATTGAAGATGACACAAAGAAATGAAAAAACATTCCACGCTCATGGATTAGAAGAACAAATATCCTTAAAATGCCTATACTACCCAAAGCAATCTACACATTATTGCAATCCCTATCAAAATAACAACAGCATTTTCACAGAACAAGAACAAACAATTCTAATTTGTTTGGAACCACAAAAGGCCCAAATAGCCAAAGCAACCTTGAAAAAGAAAAGCAAAGCTAGAGGCATCACAATTCTGGACTTCAAGTTATATTTCAAACCTGTAGTAACCAAAACATCATGGTACTGGTACGTAGATACATAGATCAATGGAACAGAACAAAACCACAATTATATGTTAGTCTTCAACAAAGCACGAAAAAATATCCAATGCAAAAATTACAGTCTCTTCAACAAATAGTGCTGGGAAAACTGGACAGCCACATACAAAAGAAGGAAACTGAACCACTTTCTTACACCATACACAAAAACAAATTCAAAATGAATTAAGAACCTAACTGTGAGACCTGAAAACATAAAAATCCTATAAGAGAACACAGGCAGTAACCTCATTGACATTGTCAAGACAATGCCTCTTGACATTTTTCAAGATATGTCTCCTGAAGCAAGGGAAACAAAAGCAAAAATAAACTATTGGGACTACAGTGAAATAAAAACCTTCTGCACAGCAAAAGAAACAATCCACAGATTTATTTGCAAAGGACATATCCAATAAAGTGTTAGTATCCAAAATCTATAAAGAACTTGTAATACTCAACACCCAAAAAACAAATATTCTAATTAAAAAATGGGCAGAAGACATGAATAGAGATTTTTCCAAAGAAGACATACAGATGGCCAATGGACACATGAAAAAATGTTCTTCATCTCCTACCATCAGGGAACTTCAAGTTAAACTACAATGAAATATCATCTCACACCTTTCAGAATGGCTAAAATAAAAAACACAAGAAACAACAGGTGTTGAAGAGGATATAGAGAAAGGGGAACTCTCTTGCACTGTTGGCGGGAATGCAAACTGGTGCAGCCACCCTGGAAAACTTTATGAAGGCTCCTCAAAAAGTTAAAAATAGAACTACCTTATGACCCAGCTATTGCATTACTAGGTATTTACCCAAAGCATACAAAAATTCTAAATCAAAGGGATACATGCACCCCTCTGTTTATAGCATCATTATCTACAATAGCCAAATTATGGAAACAGCCCAAGTGTCCATTGACTGATGAATGGATAAGGAAGACTATATATACATATACGTGTGTATATACATATATACATATATATGTGTGTACATACACGCACACACACAGACACACACACACACACACACACACATGCAATGGAATATTACCCATAACAATGAATGAAATCTTGCATTTGTAAGGACATGGATGGAGCTGGAGAGTATAATGCTAAGCAAAATTCGTCAGTTAGAGAAAGACAAATACCATATGGTTTCACTCACCTGTGAAATTTAAGAAACAAAACAGATGAGCAAATGGGGGAAAAAGAGAGAGAGGCAAACCAAGAAACAGACTCTTAACTATAGAGAACAATCTGATGGTTATCAGAAAGGAGGGGTTTGGTGGGGTTGTGTTAAATAGGTGATGGGGATTAAGGAATGCACTTGTTGTGGTAAGCACCAGGTGATGTATGAAAATTTTGAATCACTATATTCTATACCTGAAACTAATATAACACTGTATGTTAACTGGAATTTTAAAATACTTTTTAAAAATGTTGTTGGTATTTTGATAGGGATTGCATTAAATCTGTAGATTGCTTTGGGTATTATGGACATTTTAACAATGTTTGTTCTTCCAATCCATGAGTATGGATACCTGTTTACTTGTTTGTGTCCTCTTCAGTATATTTCATCAATGTCTTATAGTTTTCACAGTACAGGTCTTTCACTTCCTTGGTTAAGTTTATTCCTAAGTATTTTCTTGTCTTTGGTGCAATTATAAATGGGATTGATTTATTAATTTCTCTTTCTGTTGCTTCATTACTAGTATATAACATGCAAATCAATGTACATTGATTTTGTATCCTGCAATCTTAATGAATTCATTTATCAGTTCTAGTAGTTTTTTGAAGTCCTTATGGTTTTCTGTATTTATTTTCATGTCTTCTCCAAGTAGTGAAAGTTTTTTTGTTGTTGTTGTTCTTCCTTACCAATTTGGATTCCTTTTACTCCTTCCTCTTGTCTGATTGCTGTGGCTAGGACTTCCAGTACTATGTTAAATAATAGTGGTGAGGGCGGACATTCCTGTCTTGTTCTTGACCTTAGGCGAAACGCTCTTGGATTTTCACCATTGAGTGTGATGTTAGCTTTTTGAGTTTTTCATATATGGCCTTTGTTATGTTGAGGTATATTCCCTCTAAACTACCTCTTTTAGGGTGTTTATTATGAATGGATGCTGTACTTTGTCAAGTGCATTTTCTACATCTATTAAAATGATCATATGAGTTTTATCCTTTCTTTTATTGAAGTGATATATCACATTGATTGACTGGCAAATATTGAACCGTGCTTGCATCCCAGGGAATAAATCCCACCTGATTGAAGTAATTTTTTTAACATATTGTAGGATTCAGTTTCCTACTATTTTTTGAGGATTTTTGCAACTATGTTCATCAGAAATATTGACCTATAGTTCTCTGTTTTTGTGGTGTTTTTATCTGGTTTTGGTATCAGGGTAATGCTGGCCTCATACAATGAATTTGGAAGTTTTCCTTCCCTTACAATATTGGAATAGTTTGAGAATAGGTATTAAACTGTTCTTAAAATATTTGGTAGGATTCATTCATAGAATTAATTAGGAAGATTTTCTTCCTCTTCTATTTTTTGGAATAGTTTGAAAAGAATAAGTATTGACTCTTTAGATGTTGGTAGAATTCACCCCATGAATCCATCTAGCCCTGGACTTTTGCTTTCTATTTGTCTTTTGATTATTGATTCAATTTCATTGCTGGTAAGTCGTCTGTTCAAATTTTCTATTATAGTCTCTCTTCTGCTTTCACACAGTTTTCTTCTGGTGCCTGATTGCTCTCTCTCCCTGTTGGTAAGAGACTTTGCCTTATAAGCTTCAGGCTGCACTCATTTAGGGATATTGGAACTGAGGGGAAAAGATGGAAAAACATATAATGATAGCCAGTTTAACTTTACAAATAGGAGGAGAAAATACTATAACTAATAAAATACCTCCCCACATCTTCACGAAAGTAAAGTATATTTTATGAAAAATAGAAATCCCTGGATTTCTCTCCCATAACTATCTCTCTCAAACCAAATGTGAGCTATCATTGGAAAAGGCAATATCCAATAAGGCAAGAGGCACAAAGGGGCATTCAGCTGATAATCCAGAAGTTTTTAAAATATGGATTATTAACTCCTTGCCAATTGCCTTGTAATACTTCCATCTTACCAGTTAAAAAGCCAAACTGGGAATACTGCTTTGTCCAGGATTTAAGGGCAATCAACAAGGCAGTAATTCCTATTCATCCTATAATTCCCAGCCCTTATACTATTTTTTTCTAGATGCTCTCTTTTCTTAATTTGGTTAGTTAACATACAATGCAATATTGGTTTCTGTAGAATTCAGTGATTCATCACTTACATACAACACCCAGTGCTCATCACAACAAATGCCCTTTTTAATACCCACCCCCATTTAGCCCATCCCCCACCCACATCCCTCATCAACCCTCAGTTTGTTCTCTAACATTAAGAGTCACTTATGGCTTGTTTCCCTCTCTCTTTCCCCCCCCCACCCCGTCCCATATGTTCATCTGTTTTGTTACTTACATTCCACATATGAGTGAGATCATATGGTATTTTTCTTTCTCTGACTGACTTATTTCACTTAGCATAAAACACTCTATCCACATCATTGTAAATGGCAAGATTTCATTCTTTTGATGCCAAACCTTATACTATTAACTGAAGTTCCCTCAAGCGTCAGTTGGTTCATGGTGCTAGATCTAAAGTATATGCATTCTTCCACATACTAATACACTCCAGTTCCCAATACCTTTTTGCTTTTGAGTGGACTGACCTTGATAATTGTGAGACCTCCCAGATGATTTGGACCAGTGTTACTTCAGGGATTCTGAGTCAGCCCACATTTGTTTGGGAATGCTTTGGAAAGAGAACTGAGGGACATACAGCTTATCAATGGAACTTTACTTCAACATGTAGATGATATATTGATTGTCAGCCCAACAAAAGATTCTGATGAAAATACAATCCTTGTTCTTAACTTTTTAGGGCAATGAGGGTACAGATTGTTTCCCCAGAAGGCCCAGATCTCTAAACAAGAGGTTCAGTATTTGGACTATGTCTTTACTTCTGGGGCTCGAGCACTAGCACAGGACAGAAAGTCAGCTATAACTAACATCTCAGCCCCACAGACAAAAAGGCAGCTGAGAACATTTTAAGGAATATTTGGCTATTGCCACATCAGGATCCTGGGATTTAGCCTCATAGCTAGACCCCCTTTATAAGGCCATGCAAGGAAGCATTCTGGATATATTAGAATGGGATGACAATTTTCACCAAGACTTTAAAGAACTCAAAGAAAAATTAAGTACTGCTCCTGCTCTAGGACTTCCTAATTTAGAAAAGTCCTATATGTAGGAAAAAGGAAAGGAAGAGCTTTTGGTGTCTAACTCAATAGCTAGGACATGTTTCTAGACCATTAAACTACTTCTCCAAGCAGTTAGAGCCAGTAGCGGGATGATGGCCTGGATGTTTGCAGGCCATGGCCACTATGGCTCTACTAGTTGGAGAATCCAGTAAATTTACTTTGGGACAAAATCTGGATGTCATGATCCCACATCAAATTCAAGAAGTTTAGAAGCCAAAGGACACCAATGGCTAATGGGAGGAAGGTTACTAAGATACCAACACCTTCTCCTTGACACCCCTAACACAACCCTCAGGGTGTGCTGAGTTTTAAACCCAGCTACTTTACTCCCAGATGAGAATGACAAGGGACTTGCAATTCACTTTTGTGTGAAGACTATAGAACAAGTGTATTCAACTAGGCCCAATTTAAAGGATAAATTTTTGCTGAATCCAGAGGCGGAATGGTTTACAGATGGGAGCAGTTTTATGCATAAAGGAATAAGGAAAGCTGAATATGCTGTTCTCAGCCTGCAGGATGTGATTGAGGGCAAAGCTTTGTCTCCCCATACTTTGGCACAGAAAGCCAAATTGATTGCCTTAATCTGAGCTTTACAATTGGGTAAAAATTTAAGGTTAAATATATACAGAGACTCAAAATATAGGTTTTTAATACTCCATGCCCATGCAGCTATCTAGAAAGAATGAGAATTATTAAGTTCAAAAAGTTCTCCAATAAGATATAAAGAGGAAATTCTGTCCTTACTAGAAGCTGTACAACTCCCCTGAGAGATGGCAGTCATGCTTTGTAAGAAACCTCAAGCAGATCACTCTGTAATGAGTAAGGGAAACAATTTTGCTCACAAAATAACAAAGGCAGCAGCAAAAAATGAGAAATATGGCAAACAATATGGCCTTAGTTCCAGAAGCTCCTCTAAAAGGTATACATCCAAATTATACTCCTTTGGAGGCCCAGTAGGCTTTATTAAAAAGACTTGAGTTTAATCTTGATGGATGGTATGAACCAGAAGATCAACTTCTACTACCTGAGGTCTTATAGTAGAAGATAATTAAACAAGTACATGATACTACCCATTTTAGTAGAGATGTAATGGGAAATTTATTACATCAGACCTTTAGAGGAAGAGGATTAACTAAAGTTATAAGGGAGACCACTATCTCTGTGAGATTTGTGCCTGAAATGACCCTGGATTCAATCTGCTGCCTCCCCCAATGCTGAAACAAATCCAACATTGAGGCTCTTATGCTGGGGAAGACTGGCAAAACTATTTTACTCAAATGCCACCCTAACAATGGTATACTTACTGGCCTATGTTGATATTTTCAAAGGATGGAGATAGGTCTTTACAACCAGAACTGAGAAGGCCACGGAAGTTTCAAAAAAGAGAAAGAGAGAGAGGAAGGAAACCATAAAAGAGACTGTTAAGTATAGAGAACAAACTGAGGGTTACTGAAGGGGAGGTGGATGGGGGGACAGGGTAAAGGGGTGATGGGTATAAAGAGGGCACTTGTTGTGATGAGTGCTGGGTGTTACATGTAAGTGATGAATCACTCAATTCTACTTCTGAAACTAATATTACACTATATGCTAACTAACTAGAATTTAAATAAAAACTTAAAACATAAAAAGGTTTCCAAAACATTATTAAAAGAGATAATACCTAAGTTTGGGCTTCTCTGTAGCCTCTAGAGTGATAATGGCCCCTCTTTCATGGCCAAAATAACCAAGCAGTTGTCCATTGCCCTGGGAATTAATTATCAGCTCCATTCCATATGGAGACCTCAATCCTCAGGGAAAGTTGAAAAACTTAACCATACTCTTAAGAAAACCTTGGCAAAACTTTGTCAAGAAATTCATGAGACTTGGTTTGAGTTGCTTTCTATAGCCCTGCTGAGAATATGAATGGCACCAAAAGGTAACATTAAACTAAGGCTTTGGGGTTAATTTATGGAAAGGCCTTTTTATCCACTATCACATGGTTCAATGGAGAAACTAATCAAGTCCTAAAGTATGTTGTCAGTCTGAGCAAAGTGCAACAGGCCATACAAGAATATGGGAATAAAGTGCTTCCATCTCCAATAAATTATGGTTGTTCTGGGACTATAGAACCAAGGAGTATGGTATTACTAAAAACATGGAAGCTGGGATCTCCAGAAGAGCAACTTAGACCCAAATGAGAAGGACCCTATCAAGTTTTACTTAGTACCCCTACAACTGTAAAACTAAAGGGAGTAACAAGCTGGGTGCACTTATTTATAATTAAACCTGTTTATTGTGAGTCCCCACAGGATCCAATAGAAGAGACACCTGCCTATACCAGCAAACCTGTAGAAGACCTGAAGTTTCTGTTCTGAAGGACCAGTAGGTAAGGATCAAAGAAGCTTTTAAAGTAATTTATCTTTCTGGGTTTTGTTCCTTACATAGTTATCTCTAGGAAAACCAGATGGCCCCAACTTATTTTTGCAGTGGGCTCAACAGTATGCAGGTAGCTTACAGAAAGTTCTTGCTGGATTTGTTGTTTCCTCCCTTTATGAAGCATTCCAGGCCTCCCTTGGTGGGTTTCTCCACTACAAGGTATGGATTGGCATTATTTACACCAATATATAAAAGACATGATATACAAGCCAAATGCCAGCACATATAGAGACATCGCTAATATTAACAAACATGTTTCTTGTTGGTGCATGATAAATACTACATGAAATTCTCCAGACCATAAAAGAGCTTTTTCCTATCCTCAGACAATTAAAATCATGACTGAATATGCCAACTCCAAAATTAAAGATAGAAAACCTCGTGGGGAACACTAAACCCAATAATATGAGATATACTAATGATGGCTATTTTCTTTTATTTTCTTTTTCTTTATTAAGTTCAATTAGCCAACATATAGAACATCATTAGTTTTTAAAATTTATTTATTTTTATTTTTTTATTATGTTCAATTAGCCAGCATATAGTGTATCATTAGTTTTTGATGTAGCATTCAATGATTCATTAGTTGTGTATATCACCCAGTGCTCATCACATCACCTGCCCTCCTTAATACCCATCATCCAGTTGCCCCATCCCCCTGGCCCCCTCCCTTCTGTAACCCTCAGTTTTTTTCCCAGAGCCCAGAGTCTCTCATGCTTTCTCTCCCTCTCTGACTTCTTCCCATCCAGTTTCCCCCCCCTTCCCCTATAGTCCTCTGCACTATTCCTTATATTCTACATATGAGTGAAACCATATGATAATTCTTTCTCTGCTTGACTTATTTCACTTAGCATAATACCCTCCAGTTCCATCCATGTCGATGCAAATGGTAGGTATTCATCCTTTCTGATGGCCAAGTAATATTCCATTGTATATATAGACCACATCTTCTTTATCCATTCATCTGTTGAAGGACATCTTGGCTCCTTCCACAGTTCGGCTATTGTGGCCATTGCTGCTATGAACATTGGGGTGCAGTGACCCTTCTTTTCACTACGTCTGTATCTTTGGGGTAAATATCTAGTGGTGCAATTGCTGGGTTGAAGGATAGCTCTATTTTTAACGTCTTGAGGAACTTCCATATTGTTTTCCAGAGTGGCTGTACCAGCTTTCATTCCCACCAATAGTGAAAGAGGGTTCCCCTTTCTTCACATCCTCGCCAACATTTGTTGTTCCCTGTCTTGTTCATTTTATCCATTCTAACTGGTGTAAGTTGGTATCTCATTGTGGTTTTGATTTGTATTTCCCTGATGGCTATTGATGTTGAACATTTTTTCGTGTGTCTGTTAGCCATTTGTATGTCTTCTTTGGAGAAGTGTTTGTTCATGTCTTGTGCTCATTTCTTGACTGGATTATTTGTTTTTTTGAGGGGTGTTGAGTTTGATAAATTCTTTATAGTTCTCGGATACCAACCCTTTATCTGAAATGTCATTTGCAAATATCTTCTCCCATTCCATGGATTGCCTTCTAGTTTTATTGACTGTTTCCTTTGCTGTGCAGAAGCATTTTATCTTGATGAAGTCCCAAAACTTCATTTTTGCTTTTGTTTCCCTTGCCTTTAGAGATGTATCTTGCAAGAAGTTGCTGTGGCTGGTGTCAAAGAGGTTACTGCCTATGTTCTCCTGTTCTCAAAATCCTGTTCTCAGGATTTTGATGGATTCCTGTCTCACATTGAGGTCTTTCATCCATTTTGAGTTCAAAGATAAACTCTTTGTAGTTTATGGATGATGGCTATTTTCAAATATGGGATGAATATGTGGCTTACTCCTACTATAAGTCAAATAAATCAAAAGGCCCTTTTGTGTTGGGAACAGAAATCATACCTGTGATACCTGGCGTAATAACACCTGTGAATTAGAATGGCTCTTCCCAGAAGCTTACATCCATACTTTGTTTTATGAGCAACCAGTTGGTTTGCTACCACCTGGGTGAGATGACCAGGCATCAGATGGCTAGCACCCAATGGAACTCAATGGCTACGTGGTACCTATTTGTGGCTATGGCTAACCCCTGGATGGATAGAGCACCCTACCTTAGGCTATCACTGGATGCAAGAGAGATGGAATAAAGAAATATCTATGCTGCAAATTATCCCCAACTACTTTATCACTGGACATGGTCAGTCTTTCACTCGTATGATAACCTGCTAACTATTTTTATGCCCAAATTGGGAATAGAAGACATGATCAGGCATGTGGAGCCCCTAATGAACTATACCCCACAAGTCTTTAATGATACTACACTTGGGTTCTCCTTGTTAAACTCTGAAGTTGCACTAATGAGAAAAGCTATATTATAAAACAGGATGGCCTTGGATATAATAACAGGAGCTCAAGGAGGAACTTCTGCTATTATTAAGACTGAATGTTGTGTATATAGCCTAGAAAACTCAGCTAATATATCCAAAGTTTTAGCAGACATGCATATCCAAATTAAGGCAATGTCTGATTCCTCTAGTTCTCTCAATAATTGGATTTCTTCCTGGTTTAGCAAAAATAGATGGTCATGGTGGAAAAAAACTTTTTACCAGTAATAATAATAATTATGCTAGGTCTTCTTCTTTGCTTCAGGGGCTATTGTTGCTGCATATTCTGCATAAATATGTCAGAAAAATTATCTGAATATGTACTCTCTAGGAAGCATCTTATTCATATGAATGAGGTCTCATGCACACCTCCAAGTCAGACAATCTACAACTAGGACACTTCGTTTATCAGATAGCTCGGGATTTGTATGCCTCTCAATAGACAGGGTCTACAATCCCTTGAAGAAGTTACAAAAGATGAGATCTTCACACTTCAACACCCCTTAAGAATAATGATGATGAAAATCCCAAAAAGGGGGGGTTAGATGAGATAGGGAAACTGAAGGGACCCCATGAATGACTGCTTTTTTTTTTTTTTTTTTTTGGTCCTTTAACTGCTTCTATTCTTGCTAGGACCTGCACCCTGAATTACACACACTTATAGTACAGATTATGTATGTCTTCCTTGTAAAGGTCAAGGGGTTTAATGATTTCTTTGGAGTCTTCCAGCACAATAGATAACATCTAAGGAGTGAATGGGTGAGATCATCATGTACATTTTCCAGACCACTGACTCACCAAGACCCCTGGATCCAAGGCATAGTGACTTATGGAGGACACCTAAACATTCATCTTTATTTTAACCAGTTCCTGGATGCCTGAGAAGACATGTACACTGAACCACAATCCTCAATAAAAACTCCAGACCCAAGCAAAGGTGAGATTCATGCCTCCTTCCTTTCTGAGTCTCCCAGATGCTCTGTCTGTATCTACACTCTATATATCCTCAGTAAACTCAGCTCTGACTTCCTCTCAGCTTGTATTTGATTTCTATCCTGTGCGAAGCCAATGACCCTCTTGGCTGATCCTGTGGGACCCCTCTGGGTCCTCAGACCCAGCCAGACTGTGTCAGTGGGCACAGAGAGGGGAGAGGACCACATCCTCATACCAAGCATCCCAGGCACGGGGAACCCACATGAAAACCACAGGGACATAATTTCATGAGTTCTTACAATCAGCAGAGTTTAACACCTGGAAATTTAAAAATCAGTGGGCTTGGCTCTGGGAGAGGAGGAAGGTGAAAGGAAACTGAGTGACCAACCTAAAAGAGACAGCACAATAAACAGCCCCACATAGATACAGCATAGAAGCAACATTTTGAAAAATGCATGGAAAGAGATTGGTTTACTAATATCAGAGCATGTGTTGGAGGGGCAAAGATTGCTGGAAGACTTCTCCAAGAACAGAAGAGATGGGGGGTGTCATTTCCCTCCCCTGCTCCCCAGCATATATACACGGACACCTGAAGTTACCAGTGAGCAGCAACACTACCCATCTACCCTACTAAAAACACACCCCACCCTCACACTCTTCTGTGGATCCACCCCCTCCAGCCAGGCCCTGGATCAATGTCTCCTCCCACAGTAGACAAGCATAGACGATACTGGTACCACATGCCCCCCACCACTCCATTCCCCTGTGGACCTGTGCCATCAAGACCTGTTACAGGAGTTTTCTTTTTTTTTTTCTAGTTTCAAGTTTTTATTTCAATTCCAGTTAGTTACCATACAGCATAATATTAATTTCAGGAGTAGAATTTACTGATTCATCACTTAAATACAACAACCAGTGCTCATCACAACAAGTGCCCTCCTTAATACCCATCACCCATGTAACCCATTCTCCTGCCCACCTTCCCTCCAGCAACCCTCAGTTTGTTTCCTATGATCTAGTCTCCTATAGATTGCCTCTCTTTCTTCCCCTATGTTCATCTCTTTTGTTTCTTATATTCCACATATGAGTGAAATCATATGGCATTTGTCATTCTCTGAGTGATATTTCACTTAGCATAATACTCTCTAGCTCCACCCACATTGTTGCAAATGGCAAGATTTCATTCTTTTGATGGCTGAGCAATATTCCATTGTATATATATACCACTTCTTCTTTATCCAGTAATCAGTCAATGGACATTTGGGCTCTTTCCATAATTTAACTATTGTTGATAATGGTGCTATAAGAATTGAGGTGCATGTTTCCCTTCTAATCAGTATTTTTGTATACTTTGGGAAAATACCTAGCAGTGTAATTGCTGGATCATAAGGTAGTTCTATTTTTAAATTTTTGAGGAACCTCCATACTCTTCCACAGTGGCTACACAAGTTTGCATTCCCACAAATACTGTAAGAGGATTTCCCTTTCTCCACATCCTCATCAACATCTGTTGTTTCCTGTGTTGTTGATTTTAGCCATTCTAACAGGTGTAAGATGATACCTCATTGCAGTTTTAATTTGTATTTCCCTGACAATGAGTGATGCTGAACATCTTTTCATGTGTCTGTTAGCCATTTGGATGTCTTCTTTGGAAAATTATCTATTCATGGCTTCTGCCCATATTTTAACTGGATTATATTTTTTGAGTGTTAAGTTTGATAAATTCTTCATAGATTTTTGATATTAACCCTTTAAGAGATATGTCATTTGCAAATATCTTCTCCCATTCCCTAGATTGACTTATATTTTTGCTGATTATTCCCTTCACTGTGCAGAAGCTATTTACCTTGATGTAGTCCCAATAGTTCATTTTTGCTTTTGTTTCCCTTGCATCCAGAATCATATCTAGTAAGAAGTTGCGATGGCCAGTGTCAAAGAGGTTGTTGCCTTCATTCTCCTCTAGGATTTGATGGCTTCTTATCTCACATTTAGGTTTTTCATCCATTTTAAATTTATTTTTGTGTATGGTGTAAGAACGTGGTCCAGTTTCTCTTTTTTAAAATATTTTATTTATTTATTTATTTGAGAGAGAGAATGAGAGAGAGCACGAGAGGGAGGAGGGTCAGAGGGAGAAGCAGCACCCCCCCCCCCAAGCAGGGAGCCCAATGCAGGACTCGATCCTGGGACTCCAGGATCATGACCTGAGCTGAAGGCATTCACTCAACTGACTGAGCCACTCAGGCGCCCGGGTCTACTTTCATTATTCGCATGTTCCTGTCCAGTTTTCTCAACACCATTTGTTGAAGAGACAGTCGTTATTCCAATGAATGGTCTTTCCTGCTTTGTCAAAGATTAGTTGACCTAGTTTTTTTCTGTATAGTTAAGACTGTCTTATGGTTGGGAGGTCTGGATGGCTCGGTCGCTTAACCGTCTGCCTTCAGCTCAGGTCATGATCCCAGCATCCTGGGATCGAGTCCTGCATCGGGCTTACTGCTTAGTGGGGAGTCTGCTTTTGCCTCAGTCTACCACTCCCCCTGATTGTGTGCTCTCTCTCACACACATAAATAAATAAATAAATAAATAAATAAATAAATAAATAAATAAATAAATAAAATCTTTTGGGATGCCTGGGTGGCTCAGTCAGTTAAGCGTCTGCCTTTGGCTCAGGTCATGATCCCAGTGTCCTGGGATCAAGTCCCACATCAGGCTCCTTGGTCAGCGGGGAGTCTGCTTCTCCCTCTGCCTGTGGCTCCCCCTGCTTGTGTTCTCACTCTCTGTCTGTCTGTCTCTGACAAATAAATACATTAAAATCTTTATAAAAAAAAAGACTGTCTTATGGTTTCCTTCCCTCTCATTTTTTCTTTCCCCTATGTTCATCTGTTTTGTTTCTTAAATTCCACATATTACTAAAATCCTATAGTATTTGTCATTCTTTGATTGACTTATTTTGCTTAACTCCATCCACGTTTGACAATGGCAAGACTTCATTCTTTTTGATAGCTTAGTAATATTCCATATACCACATCTAATTTATCCATTCATCAGTCAGTGGACATTGGGGCTCTTTCCATAATCTGGCTATTGTTGATAATGCTTCTATAAATATCAGGGTGCATGTGCCCCCTCAAATCCATATTTTTGTATCCTTTGGGTAAATACCTAGTAGTGCAATAGCTAGGTCACAAGGTAGTCCCATGTTTGACATTTTGAAGAACCCCCATACTGTTTCTGAGTGGCTACACCAGTTTGCATTCCCACCAATAGTGTAAGAGGTTTCCCCTTTCTCCACATCCTCATCAATACCTGTTGTTTCTTGTGTTGATTTTATACATTCTGACAGGTGTAAGGTGATCTCTCCTTGTAGTTTTCATATGTATTTCCCTGATGGTGATGTTGAACATCTTTTCATATGTCTGTTAACCCTCTGGATGTCTTCTTTGGAAAAATGCCTATTCATATTCTCTGCCCATTTCTTTTTTTTTTTTTGTATGCATTATATAATATGGATACTTAGTTAAACTAAACATCTTTTTTAAATTTTATTTTATTTAAATTCAATTAATTAACATATAGTGTATCATCAGTTACAGAGGTAGAGTTCAATGATTCATCAGTTGCACATAACACACAGTGCTCATTGCATCATGTGCCTCCTTAATGCCCATCACACAGTTACCCCATTGCCCCACCCACCTCCCCCCCAACAACCCTCAGTTTGTTTCCTATAGTTAAGAGTCTCTTATGGTTTATCAAGAAATAGGCAGAAGACATGAACAGACATTTCTGCAAAGAAGACGTACAAATGGACAACAGACACGTGAAAAAGTGTTCAACATTACCGGGCATCAAATACAAATCAAAACGTCAATGAGATACCACCTCACACCAGTCAGAATGGCTAAAATTAACAAGTCAGGAAAGGACAGATGTTGGCGAGGATGTGGAGAAAGGGGAACCCTCCTACACTGTTGGTGGGAATGCAAGCTGGTACAGCCGCTCTGGAAAACAGTATGGAGGTTCCTCAGAAAGTTGAAAATAGAACTACCCTATGACCCAGCAATTGCACTACTGGGTATTTACCCAAAAGATACAAATGTAGTGATCTGAAGGGGTACGTGCATCCCAATGTTTATAGCAGCAATGTCCACAATAGCCAAACTATGGAAAGAGCCAAGATGTCCATCAACAGATGAATGGATAAAGATGTGGTATTAAAAAAAAGAAGATGTGATACACACACACACACACACACACACACACACACACACACACACACACAAAAAAAAAATGGAATATTATGCAGCCATCAAAAAAAACCCCAAAATCTTGCCATTTGCAATGACGTGGATGGAACTAAAGGGTATTATGCTAAGTGAAATAAGTCAATCAGAGAAAAACAAGTATCATATGATCTCACTGATATGAGAAATTTGTGAAACAAGACAGAGAATCATAGGGGAAGGGAGAAAAAATGAAACAAGATGAAACCAGAGAGGAAGACAAATCATAAGACATTCTTAATCTCAGGAAACAAATTGAGGGTTGCTGGAGTGGTGAGGGGTGGGAGGAATGGGGTGGCTAGGTGATGGACATTGGAGAGGGTATGTGCTATGGTGGGCACTGTGAATTGTATAAGACTGTTGAATCACAGCCCTGTACCTCTGAAAAAAAATAATACATTATATGTTAAAAAAAAAAGATAGTAGGAAGAGAAAAATGATGGGGGAAATCGGAGGGGGAGACAAATCATGAGAGACTATGGACTCTGAGAAACAAACTGAGGGCTTTAGAGGGGAGGGGGTAGGGGAATGGGTTAGCCTGGTGATGGGTATTAAGGAGGGCATGTATTGCATGGAGCACTGAGTGTTATAGGCAAACAATGAATCATGGAACACTACATCAAAAACTAATGATGTAGTGGGGAGGAGCAAGATGGCAGAAGAGTAGGAGACCTAAATTTTTTCTGGTCCCAGGAATTCAGCTAGATAGGGATCAAACCATTCTGAACACCTATGAACTCAAGAGGAGATCGAAGAAGAGCAGCAACTCTCTGAACAGAAAAGCGACCACTTTCTGGAAGGTAGGACGTGTGGAGAAGTGAGTCCGAGGCAATATTTGGGAAGATAGACTGCGGGGGGAGGGAGACTCCGTCAGCTGCTACTGGCAAGTGATAGAGCAACGGAGCACAAAATCGGAAATTTTAGAAGTCTGCTCCGCTGAGGGACATTGCTCCAGTGGCTAAGCAGGGGGTGGAACCTTCACTGGGACAGTGTGGTCTCGGGACCCTCGGGGTCACAGAAAGACTGGTGATGCCTGAGTGTGGCAGAGCTCCCAGGTATCGGAGCAGGGAAACCGGCTGCAGAGATGGAGCCAAGGAGTGGGCTCTCAGCTCAGGGTTGCCATAAACTGTGATCCACGGCACATTTGGGCCACTACTCTTCCAGCAGGGATCCAACAAGTGGCAGATCCGGGGAGACTCCCCTTCCTCCCCAGGAGGAGTGGCGCGGGAGCACACCACAGGAATCTGCTGGGATTGGAGACACCACATGGGGTCATGTGCCAGAGATAGAAATGCTGGGTCACAGGCCAGTCAGCACGGAGTGTGGCCGGAGACCGGGGAGATAGGAGTGATTGACTGCTTTGCTCTGGGGGCACACTGAGAAGTGGGGCCCCGAGTTCTCAGCTCCTCCAGGGCAGAGATTGGGAGCCCTCCATTTTCATCTCGTCCTCCAAAGCTGAACGGAAAGCTTGCAGGGAAAAAAAGCTCCCTAGAGCAAACCCGAGCAAATTACTTAGCCCAGCCCCCGGCAAGGGCGGGGCAATTCCGCCTCCGGCAAAGACATCTGAGAACCACTGCAATGGGCCCCTCCCCCAGAAGATCAGCAAGAACAGCCAGCCAAGACCAAATTTAGCGATCAGTGAGAACAGCAGAACGCCAGCACTAGGGGAATACAACACATAGAATTCATGGATTTTTTTTCCCCATGATTCTTTAGTCTTTCAAAGTTAATTTTTTTATTTTTCTTTTTTTTTGAATTTTTATTTTTCCCCTTTTCAACCATCTTATCAATTGCTTTTTTAAAAAATCTTTTTTTATTTTTCATTTTTAGAGTCATATTCTATCCCTTCATAGTAGTTAACCTTATTTTTAATATATATATATATAACTTGTTCTCTCTTTAAAATTTTGGGATACAATTTCTTCTAACAGACCAAAATATATCCTAAATCTCAAGTGTATGGCTTTGTTCTAGTCTCCTGTCTGATCACGTTCTCTCCCTTTTTTTTAAAATTCGTCTTCTTTCTTTTTTCAACCAACTTCTTATTAGTTCGTTTTATAAAATCTTTTCTAATTTTCATCTGTACAGTCATATTCCATTCCTTTATTGTATTTACCCTTATTTTTGCACATATATAAGTTTTTATCTCTTTAAAATTTTGGGAGGCACTTTCTTCTAACAGACAAAAATATGCACAAAATCTAGTGTGTGGCACTAATCTATGCACCAGCCTGATCATATTTGTTATTCTTTTTTTTAAATCTTTTTCTTCTTTTTTTTACTTTTTCCTTTCTTTCCCTTTCTTTTCCTCTGGTTTCAGGTCTCTTCTGATTTGTTTAGTGTATATTTTTCTGGGGTCATTGTTACCCTGTTACCATTTTGTTCTCTCATTCATCTATTCTCCTCTGGACAAAATGACAAGATGGAAAAACTCACCTCAAAAAAAAAAAAAAAAAGAACAAGAGGCAGTACCAACTGCCAGGGACCTAATAAATACGGGCATTAGTAAGATGTCGGAACTAGAGTTCAGAATAATGATTTTAAAGATACTAGCTGGGCTTGTAAAAAGCATTGAAGATATTAGAGAAACCCTTTCTGGAGAAATAAAAGAACTAAAATCTAACCAAGTCGAAAACAAAAAGGCTATTAATGAGGTGCAATCAAAAATGGAGGCTCTAACTGCTAGGATAAATGAGGTAGAAGAAAGAATTAGTGATATAGAAGACCAAATGATGGAAAATAAAGAAGCTGAGAAAAAGAGAGATAAACAACTACTGGATCGTGTCTCAGGGCGCCTGGGTGGCTCAGTCTTTAAGCATCTGCCTTCGGCTCAGGTCATGATCCCAGGGTCCTGGGATCGAGCCCCACATTGGGCTCCTTGTTCCGCAGGAAGCCTGCTTCTCCCTCTCTCACTCCCCCTGCCTGTGTTCCCTCTCTTGCTGTGTCTTTCTCTGTCAAATAAATAAATAAAATCTTAAAAAAAAAAAAAACTACCCTGGATACGAGGACAGAATTCAAGACAAAAGTGATACCATAAGATGAAACACTATTAGAATAATTGGGACCCCAGAAGAAGAAGAAAGAGAGAGAGGGGCAGAAGGTATATTGGAGCAAATTATAGCAGAGAACTTCCCTAATTTGGGGAAGGAAACAGGCATCAAAATCCAGGAGGCACAGAGAAGCCCCTCAAAATCAATAAAAATAGGTCAACACCCCGACATCTAGTAGTAAAACTTACGAGTCTCAGAGACGAAGAGAAAATCCTGAAAGCAGCTTGGGACAAGAGATCTGTAACCTACAATGGTAGAGACATTAGATTGGCAAAAGACTTATCCACAGAGACCTGGCAGGCCAGAAAGGACTGGTATGATATACTCAGAGCACTAAACGAGAAAAATATGCAGCCAAGAATACTATATCCAGCCAGGCTCTCATTGAAAATAGAAGGAGAGATAAAAAAGCTTCCAGAACAAACAAAAACTAAAGGAATTTGCACACGTGAAATCAACCCTACAAGAAATATTGAAAGGGGTCCTCTAAGCAAGGAGAGAGCCTAAAAGTAACATAGACCAGAAAGGAACACAGACAATATACAGTAACAGTAACCTTACAGGCAATACAATGGCACTAAATTCCTATCTTTCAATAGTTACCCTGAATGTAAATGGGCTGAATGCCCCAATCAAAAGAAACAGGGTATCAGATTGGATAAAAAAACAAGACCCATTGATATGCTGTCTGCAAGGGACTCATTTTAGACCCAAAGACACCTCCAGATCGAAAGTGAGGGAGTGGAAAACAATTTACCATGCTAATGGACACCAAAAGAAAGCTGGGGTGGCAATCCTTATATCAGACAAATTAGATTTTAAACCAAAGACTATAAAGAGATGAGGAAGGACACTATATCTCCCAACAAACAAAAGCCCAGGGCCAGATGGCTTCCCAGGGGAATTCTACCAAACATTTAAAGAAGAATGGTACCTATTCTTCTGAAACTGTTCCAAAAAATAGAAATGGAAGGAAAACTTCCAAACTCATTTTATGAAGCTCCATTACCTTGATCCCCAAACCAAAGACACCATCAAAAAGGAGAATTATAGACCAATATCATTGATGAACATGGATGCAAAAATTCTCAGCAAAATACTCACCAATAGCATCCAGCAGTACATTAAAAGGATTATTCACCACGACCAAGTGGGATTTATCCCTGGGCTGCAAGATTGGTTCAACACCTGCAAATCAATCAGTGTGATACAACACATTAATAAAAGTAAGAACAAGAACCATATGATCTCAAAAGATGCAGAAAAAGCATTTGACAAAGTACAGCATCCTTTCTTGATCAAAATTCTTCAGAGTATAGGGATAGAGGGTACATACCTCAATATCATAAAAGCCATCTATGAAAAACCCACAGCGAATATCATTCTCAATGGGGAAAAACTGAGAGCTTTCCTCCTAAGGTCAGGAACACGGCAGGGATGTCCACTAACACCACTGTTATTCAACATAGTATTAGAAGTCCTAGCCACGGCAATCAGACAACAAAAAGAAATAAAAGGCATCCAAATCAGCAAAGAAGAAGTCAAACTCTCACTCTTTGCAGATGATATGATACTGTATGTGGAAAACCCAAAAGACTCCACCCCAAAACTGCCAGAACTCATACAGGAATTCAGTAAAGTGGCAGGATATAAAATCAATGCACAGAAATCAGTGGTATTCCTATAGACCAACAAGACAGAAGAAAGAGAAATTAAGGAGTCTATCCCATTTACATTTGCACCCAAAACCATAAGATACCTAGGAATAAATCTAACCAAAGAGACAAAGAATCTGACTCAGAAAACTATAAAATACTCATGAAAGAAATTGAGGAAGACACAAAGAAATGGAAAAATGTTCCATGCTCATGGATTGGAAGAACAAATATTGTGAAGATGTCAATGCTACCTAGAGCAATCTACACATTTAATGCAATCCCTACGAAAATACCATCAACTGTTTCCAAAGAAATAGAAAAAATAATCCTAAAATTTGTATGGAATCAGAAAAGACCCCAAATAGCCAGAGGAACGTTGAAAAAGAAAAGCAAAGTTGTGGCATCACAATTCTGGACTTCAAGATCTATTACGAAGCTGTTATCATCAAGACAGTATGGTACTGGGGCGCCTGGGTGGCTCAGTTGGTTAAGCGACTGCCTTCGGCTCAGGTCATGATCCTGGAGTCCCAGGATCAAGTCCCGCATCAGGCTCCCTGCTCAGCGGGGAGTCTGCTTCTCCCTGTGACCCTCTTCCCTCTCATGCTCTCTATCTCTCATTCTCTCTCTCTCAAATAAATAAATAAAATTTAAAAAAAAAGACAGTATGGTACTGGCACAAAAACAGACACATAGATCAATGGAACAGAATCGAGAGCCCACAAATGAACCCTCAACTCTATAGTCAACTCATCTTTGACAAAGCAGGAAAGAATGTCCAATGGAAAAAAGACAGGCTCTTCAACAAATGGTGTTGGGAAAATTGGATAGCCACATGCAGAAGAATGAAACTGGACCATTTCCTTACACCACACACAAAAATAGACTCAAAATGGTTGAAAGACTTAAATGTGAGACAGGAGTCCATCAAAATCCTAAAGGAGAACACAGGCAGCAACCTCTTCGACCTCAGCCACAGCAACTTCTTCCTAGAAACATTGCAAAAGGCAAGGGAAGCAAGGGCAAAAATGAACTATTGGGACTTGATCAAGGTAAAAAGCTTTTGCATAGCAAAAGAAACAGTCAACAAAACCAAAAGGCAATCGACAGAATGGGAGAAGATATTTGCAAATGACATATCAGATAAAGGGCTAGTATCCAGAATCTATAAAGAACTTATCAGACTCAACACCCAAAGAAAAATGATCCAATCAAGAAATGGGCAGAAGACATGAACAGATATTTCTGCAAAGAAGACGTCCAAATGGCCAACAGACACATGAAAAAATGCTCAACATCGCTCGGCATCAGGGAAATCTAAATCAAAACCTCAATGAGATACCACCTCACACCAGTCAGAATGGCTAAAATTAACAAGTCAGGAAATGACAGATGTTGGCCGGGATGTGGAGAAAGGGGAACCCTCCTACACTGTTGGTGGGAATGCAAGCTGGTGCAACCACTCTGGAAAACAGTATGGAGGTTCTTCAAACAGTTGAAAATAGAGCTACCATACGACCCAGCAATTGCACTACTGGGTATTTACCCAAAAGATACAAAGGTAGGGATCCGAGGGGGTATGTGCACCCCGATGTTTATAGCAGCAATGTCCACAATAGCCAAACTATGGAAAGAGCCAAGATGTCCATTGACAGATGAATGGATAAAGAAGATGTGGTATATATATACAATGGAATATTATGCAGCCATCAAAAGGAATGAAATCTTGCCATTTGCAACACTGTGGATGGAACTGGGGGGTATTATGCTGAGCGAAACAAGTCAATCAGAGAAAGACATGTATCATATGATCTCACTGATATGGGGAATTCTTAATCTCAGGAAACAAACTGAGGGTTGCTGGAGTGGTGAGGGGTGGGAGGGATGGGGTGGCTGGGTGATAGACATTGGGGAGGGTATGTGCTATCATGAGCACTGTGAATTGTGTAAGAGTGTTGAATCGCAGACCTGTACCTCTGAAACAAATAATATATTATATGTTTAAAAAAAAGAAGATAGTAGGAAGAGAAAAATGAAGGGGGGGAAATCGGAGGGGGAGAGGAACCATGAGAGACTATGGACTCTGAGAAACAAACTGAGGGTTCTAGAGGGGAGGGGGGTGTGGGGATGGGTTAGCCTGGTGATGGGTATTAAAGAGGGCATGTACTGAATGGAGCACTGGGTGTTATAGGCAAACAATGAATCATGGAACACTACATCAAAAACTAATGATGTAATGTATGGTGATTAACATGACATAATAAGAAAAGGAAAAAATTAATGATGTAATGTATGGTGACTAACATTATAAAATAAAATTTTTTAAAAAAGAGTCTCTTATGGTTTGGCTCCCTCTCTGATACTGTCTTACTTTATCTTTCCCTCCCTTCCCCTATGACCTCTGTTTTGTTTCTTAAATTCCACATAAGTGAAATCATATGATAATTGTCATCCTCTGATTGACTTATTTCGCTTAGCATAATACCTTCTAGTTCCATCCATGTCCTTGCAAATGGTAAGATTTCATTCTTTTTGATGGTTGAGTAATATTCCATTGTATATATGTACCACATCTTCTTTGTCCATTCATCTATTGATGGACATCTGGGCTCTTTCCATAGTTTGGCTATTGAGGACATTGCTACTATAAACATTGGGGTGCATGTGCCCCTTCGGATCATTATGTTTGCATCCTTTGAGTAAATACCCAGTAGTGCAATTGCTGGGTGGTAAGGTAGCTCTATTTTTAGCTTTGTGAGGAACTTCCATAATGCTTTCCAGAGTGACTGTACCAGCTTGCATTCCCACCAGCAGTGTAAGAGGGTTCCACTTTCTCTGCATCCTCACCAACATTTGTTGTTTCTTGACTTGTTAATTTTAGCATTTTGACTGGTGTGAGGTGGTATCTCATTGTGGTTTTGATTTTTATTTCCCTAATCAGGCCAGGTAAGTTTTAAAACTCCAAACTTTAGGGACCTCGTACGCCGGGGACCTGCACTGTTTTCTGGGGGAAGGTCTCACCACGCTGTGATGGATGCAGGTTTGACCCAGAAGGACCATCATACCAGAGTGCAAGAGCATGCTCCAAAAGCAAAATGCACTAAAAAGCCAGTATCCAGGTTAGCTGCCCTCAGTAGGTGTCTCTACACCTATGCTAAAATGGGGGGAAATGTTGCCCACCAACTCCTTTGTTCCCCAAGAGGCAATGCCACCTCTCAGATGCACTCCAAGCAGGGGGAACTGTCTCTCCCAGTGCATCTCAAGTGATCCACAAATCGCAATCTCTTCCCCTAGGCTACAGGAACACTGCAGCAATCTCAGAAATTTATACCAGCCACACCATGGACCTCTAAAACTAGTTTTTGAGCCTTATGGGTTGCAAATACAAAAATCAGCCCCTCTTGTTTTCCCGGGTCTGAAAAGGAAAATAGGAAAACAATCCCATTTACAATAGGATCAAAACGAATAAAATACCTAGGACTAAACTTAAAGAAGACCAAAACTTTTACACGGAAAATTACAAGAAGTTGATGAAAGAAATTAAAGAATACACAAATCATAAGGCATCCCCTGTTTATTGATTCAAAGACTCATTATTAATAGGTCCATACTACTCCAAGTGATTTACTGATTCAATGAAATCTTTATTGAAATCCCAAGGACAAATTTTACAGAAATAGAAAAAACAATTCTAAAATTCATGAGAAATCACAAAGAACCCCAAATATTAAAAGTAATCTTGAGGTAATGTGTCTACAGGGGCTGGGCCAGAGCAATATCATGGTATTCTCTTACTTAAAAAAAAAAAGTGTGTATTAGGAGGAGAGAGAGTTAAAAAAAAAAAAGAGGAAAGAAGGGGAAAAGATAAAAAAAGAAAAACAGAAGATGATTTTGAGGTTAAGATGGTGGAGTAGTAGGGGACCCTATATTTGCCTTACCCCTCAAACATAGCGAGACAAATATCAAATCACTCTGAACACCCAAGAAATTAATCTGAGAACTGAGAGAACAAATTGCACATCTCAAAGGAGAAAAACAGCTACACTGTGGAAGGAAGGTAGGAGCTGCAGAGAGTTGATTTGCAGGAGAAAAGAACTGCGGGTGCTCTGGAGGGGAGGGCGCCCTGATCATGGAGAGAGGACAGAGAAAGAGAGAGAGCACTGTGCAGGGGATTGCACTATAAAACTCTTCCCCTAAACAACTAACAGGGAAAAGGAGAGGGGCTGATTACCACAAGTTTTTATAAGCAGCAGAGCTCAAAGTCTGAAGTTTTAGAAGTCTGCACCATGGCCGGGGTGGTGCCTGTTGGGCTTACCGGTGCTCCTGTGGGGAAGGAGGGCAGAGACCCAGGAGCAGACAGTGTGGTCTGAGGATCCCCTGGGTTCATGAAGAGAAACAGTTCTCCTTCTTGGAGTGCAACTGGGAGAGGTGGCGTGGCCTCTCTGGAGAGCTGGCAGGTGCCAATGTTCTGCCTTGTTCATTAGCATAGGGACAGAGACACCTGCTGAGGGCAGGAAATCTTGGTGGTGGTTTTTTTCTGTGCTTTACAACAAACTCCGAACTGCTATGCACTCATGCAACTGCTTTTCTGGGACAAACCGGCACCAGCCACAGCATGGTAAGACCCTCCCCCAGAGGATCAATGCAGGTCCCTAAAATTTGGAGCTTTGAAACCCAGCCAGTGCTTGTGATAAAACACAGGAGAACAGAGGCCAGGCAGACAAATGGCTCAGACACAGAGAGGGTGAAAGCAGGGTTCTGATAGAAGCCTGGGACAGAGGAGGGGAGATTATTTGCTCTTCTGGGAGGGCTTTCTTAACAGCAGTGGATAGAAACTCCCCTCATCAGGGATGAGAGAGTGTGTTGACGCCATTTTGCCCCTGCCCATCAGCACAGGCAGACTTCAGTGAGCAACACAGTGCCCCCAATAGAGGCTGGAATGGCTTACACCAAGTCTCGCCCCACTGCATCTTGTAGGTGCATTTTTACAAGGACAAATCTCTCTGAGAACCAGCACAGCCGGCCCCTCCCCCAGAAGACCAGCACAAACCCCTCTCGCACACCAACTCTACAGATCATAGAGTGCTAAAAAGCTTCAGCTTTAGGGGAAGTAGTATCTAGTTTCTTTTAACAAGCAAACCAAAACACACAGTTAAAACTTGCAACACAGTGGAAAAGGTCCAAACGCCTCCCACTGCAGGCAAGAGAAACTTGGGACTGACCTGAGGGAAGGAACAGCCAAAACAGAGCAGCAGAGTGCACACTCTGAAACACTTCCTAAAGCATCAGGCCCAAGACAGTATAGGACGTATTCCTAATATAGCCATTACTCTCAGGAGCAGGAATATAACAGGCTTTCCTAACAATCACACAAAATATTGTGACCTAGACAAAATGACAAGATGGAGGAATTCGGCCCAAAAGAAAGAACAGGAAGAAGTCAAGGCCAGGGATTTAATCAAAACAGATTTAAGTAAGATACCTGAATGAAAATTTAAAACAACAATCATAAGGATATTATCTGGGCTTGAGGAAACCATAGAAGACAAAAGAGAATCCCTTACTGCAGAGATAACAGAACAAACACTAGTCAGGCTGGAATAAAAAAATTGTATAACTAAGGTGCAAAACCAACTGGATGCAAAGACAATGAGGATGGATGAGACAGAGGAATGAATCAGTGCTATAGAAGATAAAATTATGGAAAATAATGAAGCTGAAAAGAAGAGGGAAAGAAAAGCATTGGATCAAGAATGTAGACTTAGGGAACTCAGTAACTCCATGAAGCATAAAAACATTCATATCAAAGGAGTGCCAGAAGAAGAGAGGGAAAAGGCGGCAGGTTTATTTGAGCAAATTATAGCTGAAAACTTCCCTAAGCTGGCGAAGGAAGCATACATCAAAATCCAAGAGGCACAGAGAACTCTCATCAAATTCACAAAAGTCAGCCATCACCAAGACATACCATAGTCAAATTCCCAAAATACACAGACAAGGAAATAATCCTGAAAGCAGAAAGGGAAAAAAAGTCCTTAACCTACAAGGGAAGGCAGATCAGGTTCACAGAGGATCTGTCCACTGAAACATGGCAGGCCAGAAAGTAGTGGAAGGAAATATCCAACATGAGGAATAGGAAAAATCTATAGTCAAGAATACATTATACAGCGAGGCTGTCATTCAAAAGAAGGAGATAAAGAGTTTCCCAGACAAACAAAAACCAAAGGAATTCATGACCACTAAACCTGCCTTGCAAGAAATATTAAAGGGGACTCTTTGAGTGGGGATAAAAGAACAAAAGCAACAAAGACTAGAAAGGACCAGAGAACCTCACAAGAAACACTAATTTCACAGGTAACACAATGGCACTAAATTCATATCTTTCCATAATCACCCCGAATGTAAATGGACTAAATGCTCCAATCAAAAGACATAGGGTATCAGAATGGATAAAAAAAAACAAGACCCATCTATAAGCTGCCTACAAGAGACACATTTTGGACTTAAAGACACCTGCAGATTGAAAGTGAGGGTGTAGAAAACCATTTATCATTCTAATGACATCAAAAGAAAGCTGGAGTAGCCATACTTATATCAGACAAACTAGATTTTAAACCAAAGACTGTAACAAGAGATGAAAATGGGCACTATATCATTACAAAGGGGTCTATCCAACAAGAAGATCTAGCAATTGTAAATATTTATGCCCCCAACTTGAGAGAACCCAAATATATAAAACAATAATAACAAATATAAAGGAACTCATTGATAATACAATAATCACTAAATTCTACTCCTGAAACGAATATTACACTATATGTTAACTAACTAGAATTTAAATAAAAATTTGAAGGGAAAAGGGGGTCATTCACAATGATTAAGTGGAATTTCATCCAGGAATACAAGAATGGTTCAATACCTGCAAATCAATCAATATGATATACCACAACAACAAAATGAAAGGTAAAAATAATTTAATCATCTCAATAGATGCAGGAAAAACATTTGACAAAATTTAACATCCATTCATGATAAAACTCTCAACAAAGTGGGTTTAGAGGAAACATATCCCAACATAATAAAGGCCATACATAAAAATCCCACAGCTAACATCATACTCAATGGTAAAAACCTGAGGGCTTTTCCTCTAAATTCAGGAATAAGACAAGGATGTACACTCTTATCATTTTTATTTAGAAACTTCTAAGGACTCCAATAGAAAAACTACTAGAAAGAATAAGTAAATTCAGTTAAATTACACAATACAAAATTAATACCCAGAAATCCATAATAACAAAATAGCAGAAAAAGAAATTAACAAAACAACTGCATTTACAATGACACCAAAAAGAATGAAATACCTAGGAATAAACTTAACCAAGGAGGTGAACGATGTGTATTCTGAAAGCTATAAAAGATTAATAAAAGACATTGAAGATGACACAATGGAAAGATACTCCATGCTCATGGATTGGAGGAATTAATATTATTAAAATGTCCATATTACCCAAAGAAAGCTACATCTTTAATGCAATCACTATCACAATAACAACAGCATTTTCCATGGAACTAGAACAAACTATCCTAAAATTTGTATGGAACCAAAAAAGATCCCAAATAGCCAAAGAAATCTTGAAAAAGAAAAGCAAGGCTGAAAGTGTCACAATCCCAAATTTCAAGATATAATACAAAGCTGTAATAATCAAAACAATATTGTACTGGCAAAAAAATAGACACTTAGATCAATAGAACAGAATAGAGAACCCAGAAACAAACTCATGCATATATGGCTAAATAATCTATGACAAAGGAGGTGAGAATATGCAATGAGGAAAAGACAGTCTCTTCAATAAATGGTGCTGAAAACTGGACGGCTACATGTGAAAGAATGAAATTGGACTACTTTCTAACACCATACACAAAAACTAACTCAAAATGGGTTAAGGACCTAAATGTGAGGTCTGAAACCATAAAATTCCTAGAGGAAAACACAGACAGTAATTTCTCTGGCATAGGCCTTAGCAACATTTTTCTAGATATATCTCTTAAGGCAAGGGAAACAAAAGCAAAATTAACTATTGAGACTACATCAAAAAAAAAAAAAGCTTTTGGACAGCAAGGAAACAATCAACAAAACAAAAAGGCAACCTACTGAATGGGAGAAGATATTTGAAAATGATATATCCAATAAGAGTTTAATATCCAATTTATAGGAAGATCTTATACAACTCAACACCAAAAAAACATAATTTGATTTAAAAAATGGGCAGAGGGCCTGAATAGACATCTTTCCAAAGAAGAAATACAGATGGCCAACAGACACATGAAAAGATGTTCAACATCAGTCATCATCAAAGAAATGCAAATCAAAACCACAATGAGGTATTACTTCACACCAGTCATATTGGCAAAAATCAAAAAGAGAAGAAACAAGTGTTGGCAAATATGTGGAGAAAAAGGAATTCACATACACTGTTAGTAGGAAAGTAAATTGGTATAGCCACTGTGGAAACAGTACAGATGTTCCTCAAAAAATTTAAAATAGAAACATCATATGATCCAATAATTCCACTAGTGGGTATTTATCCAAAGAAAATGAAAACACTAATTCAAAAAGATATGAGCAACCCTATGTTTATTATACCATTATTTACAATAGTCAAGATATGGAAGGAACCTAAGTGTTTATCAATAGAGGAAGATAAGGAAAACACACATGCTCACACACACACACACACACACACACACACACCACACCACACACCACACATACCACACACACAATGGAATGTTATGCCGCCATTAAAAAGGATGAGATATTTCTCATTTGCAACAACATAGATGTCCTAGAGGGTATTATGCTAAGTGAAATAAGTCAAACTGAGAAAAACAAATATACGATTTCACTCATATGTGGAATCTAAAAAACAAAACAAACGAATAAGCAAACAGAAGCAGAATCAGACCTACAAATATAGAGAACAAATTGATGGTTGCCAGAGGTCAAGGTGTGGGGATGGCAAAATGGGTGAAGGGAAGTGAGAAGTATAGGCTTCCAGTTTGGAATAAAAAAGTCATGCAGATGAAAGGTATAATATAAGGAATATAGTCAATGATATTTTTTTTTCTTCATTAGTTTTTGATGTAATGTTGGAGTCACCAATATTGTAATACAATCGTATGGTGATAGATGGTAACTACACTTGTGGTGCACATAGCATAATGTATAAATTCGTCAAATCACTATGTTGTACACCTAAAATTAATTTAACACTCTGTACCAAGTATGCTCAAATTTAATTTTTTTTAAAAAAAGAATTTCTTGTCTTTGAACAGCACTATGAAAAAAATGAAAAGAGTTGCAGACCGGGAGTAAATATTTTCAAATCACACAATTGATAACAGTCTTGATCTACAGTATATGAAGAACTCCTCGACATCCATTTCCAATCAAGATAGGGTAATAGGGACAGCATTTTCCTTCTAACTGGAAACAACCAAAATTCAACAAAATACATGAAATAAGTTTTGAAGAACTAGACATCAAGCAAAAAAGGATAAGTGATCCCTGAGAGATGGGAAACAAACAGGGTAAGCCTTATGATTGCCCTAGATAACTGCCTTGAAAGAATTTCCAGTCCACAGCATAAGAAAAGGGAGCTAAGGCAGAGCCCAGTAGAGTTCCTGAGTTTAGGAGATGGAGCTGAAAGTCTAAGACCAAGACATCATGAGTTCATATATAAAGAGTACTCAAGATAACAGGACTGCACAAAGAAGAATGTCAACAATCTGTAAAGACACCCCTTGAAAATTTAGCAGATTATCATTATGCATGTGAGGAAACTACCCAAGGCCATCAAAAGAACTATCAGAAAGTATTAGAGAGAACAGTAACTGGTGTTCACACAGGGCTTGGGACACTGGCCATTAACACCAGCCAAACTGCAAAAGCTTAAAATTCACAGGACATTGACAGTGGACCCCAAAAGGTCTTATCTTAGTAGTACAAAATAGTTATCCCTAGACTGAGCACTGCTCCAGATCTGCCTACCAAATCATAAAAGCATGACCTAAAAGTATCAAACTATCTGAATAACTTAACTGCATCAAAGAACAAAGCATAAGAAGTTCATGTAAATATGCCAACTATTGTCCTAATTTCTGAGTTCCTTTTAGGACAATAGTTGGAATATAATATTCACCCAATGAATATTTGTTGAATGATTGAATGAAGGGGTTCAAATATTGGCTCTATTGCTAACTAGGGATAACAATATCTGTCTATTAAAATGTTTTAAGAAGGTCTTGTATATGTAACATGATCTATCATTCTCCCTTAAGTCTTCCTTTTGATAGTTGTTCCTATGGGTTGCATGTCTCTGTCAATGATTCTCTGTTGTGCTTTCAGCCCTCATTTTCTTGGTTATATGCCATTGTCTAGATCTATGGACTGAAGATCTTAAGATGTCTCTTGGGTTTGATGTTTAGTTAAATCAAGGCCATACATTTTAGGATCCCATAATTTACTTCACTTATATATATATTGGACTTGATAGAGGAAAATTTATAGATTGAAAAACAACAAGGGATAGAATTAAACTGTATCCTAATTATTAATTTTGCTGTAGTTAAATCTCCCGATGCACCAAAAGTCTCTTCATGATCCCAATGTATCAAGAAAGAACTCCAAAGATTTTGCCCTGAGCAAAAGGAAGAGTGGAATTGCTATTTATGAAGACTGAGAATACTATGAGAGAAGCAGATTTGCAAGAGAAAGACACAAGTTTGGTTTTAGATGTGTTAGTTTTGAGATACTGTAGATATTCAGATTAAGAAATCGAGTAGGCGGTCCCTACTGCAGAGCCACCGCAGGAGGAGAGATTTAAAGGGCCCGCGGGTCGCCGCCCCCTCGGCCCGCCATGATGCTACCCGTGCTGCTGCTGCTTGGCCTCTTCTGCCTGGCCGCGGCCGAACCCGCCATCTACTTAAAGGAGCAGTTTCTGGACGGAGACGGGTGGACCGACCGCTGGATTGAATCCAAACACAAGTCAGATTTCGGTAAATTTGTCCTCAGTTCCGGCAAGTTCTACGGTGACCAGGAGAAGGATAAAGGGCTGCAGACAAGCCAGGATGCCCGCTTTTACACTTTGTTGGCCAGATTTGAGCCTTTCAGCAACAAGGGCCAGACACTGGTGGTGCAGTTCACCGTGAAACACGAGCAGAACATCGATTGTGGGGGCGGCTACGTGAAGCTCTTTCCAGATGGTCTGGACCAGACCGACATGCACCGAGACTCTGAATACAACATCATGTTCGGCCCCGATATCTGTGGCCCCGGCACCAAGAAGGTTCACGTCATCTTCAACTACAAGGGCAAGAACGTGCTGATCAACAAGGACATTCGTTGCAAGGATGATGGATTCACACACCTGTATACCCTGATTGTCGGCCAGATAACACTTATGAGGTGAAAATTGACAATAGCCAGGTGGAATCAGGCTCCTTGGAGGATGATTAGGACTTCCTCCCTCCCAAGAAGATAAAGGATCCTGATGCTTCGAAGCCTGAAGACTGGGATGAGCGGGCCAAGATTGATGACCCCACAGACTCTAAGCCTGAGGACTGGGACAAGCCCGAGCACATCCCTGACCCCGATGCGAAAAAGCCAGAGGACTGGGATGAAGAGATGGATGGAGAGTGGGAACCACCTGTGATTCAGAACCCTGAGTATAAGGGCAAATGGAAGCCCTGGCAGATGGACAACCCAGATTACAAGGGCACTTGGATCCACCCAGAGATTGACAACCCTGAGTACTCCCCTGATAGCAACATCTATGCCTATGAAAACTTTGCTGTTCTGGGCTTAGATCCCTGGCAGGTCAAGTCTGGCACCATCTTTGACAACTTCCTCATCACCAACGATGAGGCACATATGCAGAGGAGTTTGGAAACGAGACCTGGGGTGTCACGAAGGCAGCTGAAAAGCAGATGAAGGACAAGCAGGATGAGGAGCAGAGGCTAAAGGAGAAGGAGGAGGACAAGAAGCGCAAGGAAGAAGAGGAGGCAGACAAGGACGATGAGGAAGATAAGGACGAACATGAGGAGGACGAGGATGACAAGGAGGAAGAGGAAGAGGAAGATGCTGCCACTGGCCAGGCCAAGGATGAGCTGTAGGGGCCATGCCGCTGCCTCCAGGGCTGGACTGAGGCCTGAGCGCTCCCACCGCAGAGCCAGCTGTGCCAAATAATGTCTCTATGAGACTGGAGAACTTTTCATTTTTTTTCCAGGCAGGTTCTGATTTGGGGTGGATTTTGGTTTTGTTTCCTTCCCTCCTTTTTCCCTTTTTTTTTTTTTTCTAAACTGGTGTTTTGTCTTTGATTCTCCTTTAGTCCTTATTCCTGACCTCATCTTTCTTGATTGACATCTTTGCCTTCCTCTGTCCCTTTTTCTCCCCCAATCCCTTAGTTTCCCTCCAACCTGAGGGGGCAGAGGAGTGTGGAAGAGAAGTCCCAGGCCCAAGATTCCATCTGCTTTCCTTCCTGGATCCCAGAGGGGGGCTGGAGAAGAGGGGGACTGGAGAAGAGGGTGGCATCCCCAACCCCCAGCACTGAGGAGGAACAGGGCTCCTAGGGCCTGAGCTCTGACCCCCACCCACCACCTCCCTTTTCCCCCGCTCCCAGGACTGGGCCACTTCTGGGTGGGCAGTGGGTTCCAGCTTGGCTCACACTGAGAGTGTAAGGACTACAAACAAAATTTCTATTAAATTAAGTTTTGTGTCTTAAAAAAAAAAGAAATGAAGTAGGCAATTGTTATATTATAGGTACTTAGAGAGTACTATGCTGGAAATATAAATCCTGGAAATGTCAAGTTATACATATTTAAATTTACAGGAATGGATGAAATTATAGAGCAGTTGTGTGTAAAAAGAGAAAGGATTGATAAGGAGGAATAACAGAACTAAGAAAGAATTTCTAGGGAAGTAGAGAGAGAACCAAAAGAAATGGCATCTAAGACCATGTAAAGAGAGATTTTTTTTTTTAGAGGAAGAAGTGATCTATGAGCAATGTTGCTGATAAGTGCAGATAAATACTGGAAGCTGATAATTGGACTTATCAACCTGGATATTTCTGGTGACCTTGACGAGTGCAGTTTTGAAGGACTTATGGAAATGGTTATAAAGAATTTGAGAAGAATGAAAGAACATAGTAACACTAAAATTAGAGTGTGGACAACTCTTTGAAGACCTTTTGTTATAGAAGAATGGGCAACTGGGTGAAAAGCAGGAGGGAAGGTGAGGTCACTAGACGAGAAATATGGAATATTTCCATGCTGATGGCAAAGATTCATTTGAAATGGAAAATATGTTAATGCAGAAGATACAGTAAACAATTGCAGATTTTATATAACATTTTATTATTAGAAATTATTTTATTTATTTTTTTAAAGACTTGATTTATTTATTTGTCAGAGAAAGAGCACAAGCAGAGAGAGTGGCAGGCAGAGCAGGCAGAGGGAGAAGCAGGCTCCCAGCTGAGCAAGGAGCCTGTTGAGGGACTCGATCCCAGGGCCCTGGGATCATGACCCCAGCCAAAGGCAGACACTTACCCAACTGAGCCACCCAGTCATCCCAGAAATTGTTATTTTAAACTGCTATCTTAAAAAAAAATAAAAATAAGTAAATAAATAAAATGCTATCTTAAAATATGATCAATAATTGAAAGAAAAATCAAACATGAAAAGTTCATGTAAATAGAAAAAAAACATACAGCAACCAAAAAGTTACATTTACAATGTGAATCTGGTATCTAGTAAAAGATTACCAGGCATCTGAAAATGCAGGAAAATACAATCCATAATGATAATATTCAAATAAAACAGACTGACCCTTGTGCAGATTTTGAATTAGCAGAGAAGAATATTAAGTGTTTATTATCTGTATTCCATGTGCTCAGAAAGGTAAATAGAAGAATGAAAGACACTTTTAAAATATCAAAACTGAACTTCTATACTTGAAAACTACAATGTCTGATTTGAATAAATACAATGGAAGAGATAGAAACATACTAAACAATGCAAAAGAAAAAATTAGTGAACTTGAAAAGACAGAAACCATTCAAATTGAAACACACAGAGGAAAAAAATAATCCAAAAATGACAGAAAAAAATCAGTGAGCTGTGGAATAACTTCAAGCAACTTAACATTGATAATTGGAGTCCCTGAAGGAGATTAGGAAAAGAAAAAAAATATTTGAAGAAATAATGGACAAAACTTTGCAAATTACATAAAAACCATAACCTACATATTCAAGAAGCTCAATGAACTCCAAGCACAAAAACATGAATTAAAAAACACATTATAGGAGAGAAGGAAAGATGGTGGAGGAGTAGGGGACCCTACTTCAACTGGTCCCCGGAATTGAGCTGGATATCTACCAGACCACTCTGAGCACCCACGAAACCAGCCTGAGATGTAAGAAGATCTGGATCTCTACAAACAGAATATCACAGGGGGTTGGTTTTGAGGTATGAAGCGGGAAGCCGTGATTCCCCAGGCGAATATCAGAGGATAAACGACAGCAAGAGGGAGCATGGCCATGGGGATCCGACACCACTGGTGAGTGACAGCCTCACATGCTGGGGACAGAGCACAGACTCGCAGACCAGTAGTGGCAGGGAAAGGATTTTAGGGTAGCCCCTGGGACAGAAACCCTGAGCAGCAGGGTCTCATGTATGAACTGGGAGCGGCTGGTGGTTTTAGAAGCACAAAGGGCAGAGACATGCCCTGACCTGGAGGCAGGACTGGGGACACTGTAGAGGGGCACACAACCCAGGACGCCGTAGTATATAGCAGCACAGACAGAAAGAGAGACAGTGCAGCCTGGAGAGCTCACTGAAGAACAGACTGCGGTCTCTCTGCTCTGAGGCAGAGGGTTGGAAACGGTCTCTTCTGCTCTGACTCACGGAAAAGACGTGGAAAGCCACCAGGGAAAGCTGCCAGAGAACAAAAGCCCCAGGCTGAGCCCATCCCCCACCACAGGGGGGCAGGGCAACTCTGCCCAAACGGGGGTGCCTGAGTAACAGCATGGCAGGCCCCTCCCCCAGAAGACAGGCTGGGAAAACAAGAGGCCAGCAACCCTAAAGGTCCCTAGAAAACAGATGCATCTTGCTTGGGCTCTGGTCAATAATTTGAACTCTATACATTCCCTCAAACATCCATCAACAGAATGACTAGGAGGAGGAACCCCCAAAATAGAAAAGACTCAGAGATTATGACTTATGCTACATATTTACAAATGGATGCAGATATAAACAAGATGTCGGAGATGGAATTCAGGGTAGCAGTTGTGAAGACAATGGCTAGAATGGAGAAATCAATTAATGACAACATAGAGTCTCTAAGGGCAGAAATGAAAGCTGAATTGGCAGAACTTAAAAATGCTATCAATGAGATCCAATCCAATCTAAATAATCTAACAGCTAGGGTAACTGAGGCAGAAGAATGAATAAGCGATTATAATTATTAATTATTTCTCTTCTAATGCATGGCTTAGGCATCGTTTGTTGGAAGACAATATAATAGATAAAAAGGGAAAAGAGGAGGCCAGGGAAAAACAACTCAGAATCCATGAAAATAGAATCAGAGAAATAAGTGACACCATGAAGCTTCCAATGTCAGAATAACTGGAATCCTGGAGGGAGTGGAGAGAGAGAGAGAGGACTCAAAGATGTATTTGAGCAAATTGTAGCTGAGAACTTCCCTAATCTGGGGAATGAAACAAACATTTGCGCCCTAGAGGCAGAGAGGACCCCTCCCAAGATCAAGGAAAACAGGCCAATGCCTCGGCATGTAATAGTAAAACTCGCAAATCTTAGAACCAAGGAAACCATCTTAAGGGCAGTTAGGGGGAAGAGATTCCTTATGTACAGAGGGAGGAACATCAGAATAACGTCAGACCTATCCACAAAGACCTGGCAAGCCAGAAAGGCCTGGCAAGACATATTCAGGGTACTAAACGAGAAGAACATGCAGCCAAGAATACTTTATCTGGCGAGGCTGTCATTTAGAATGAATGGAGAGATGCAGAGCTTCCAAGACCGGCAGAAACTGAAAGAATATGTGACCACTAAGCTGGCCCTGCAAGAAATATTAAGGGGGGTTCTATAAAAGGAGAAAGACCCCAAGAATGATATACAACAGAAATGTACAGGGACAATCTATAAAAACAACGTCTTCACAGGCAACATGATGACAATTAATTCATATCTTTCAATAATCACTCAACGTGAATCCTAAATGCTCCCATAAAACTGCACAGGATTGCAGATTGGATAAAAAGACAGGACCCATCCATATGCTGCCTACAAGAGACTCATTTTGAACCTAAAGATACATCCAGACTGAACGTGAAGGGCTAGAGATCCATCTTTCATGACAGCGGACCTCAAAAGAAAGCTGGGGTAGCAATGCTTATATCAGACAAACTAGATTTTAAACTAAAGTCTGTAATTAGAGACACTGAAGGACACTATATCATTCTTAAAGGGTCTATCCAACAAGAAGACCTAACAATTTTAAATATCTATGCCCCCAACATGGGAGCAGCCACCTACATAAGCCAACTGTTCACCAAAATAAAGAGTCATATTGAAAACAATATGTTAACTGTAGGAGACCTCAATACTCCACTCTCAACAATGGACAGATCATCTAAGCAGAAAATCAACAAGGAAACAAGAGCTTTGAATGATACACTGGACCAGATGGACCTCATAGATATTTACAGAACATTCCACCCTAAAACAACAGAATACTCATTCTTCTCGAGCGCACATGGAACTTTCTCCAGAATAGACCACATACTAGGTCACAAATCAGGTCTCAACCGATACCAAAAGATTGAGATTATTCCCTGCATATTCTCAGACCACAATGCTTTAAAACTGGAACTCAATCACAAGAAAAAATTTGGCAGAAATTCAAACACTTGGAAGCTAAAGACCGCTCTGCTCAGGAATGTTTGGGTCAACCAGGAAATCAAAGAAGAAGTTAAACAATTCATGGAAATCAATGAGAACGAAAACACATCGGTCCAAAACCTATGGGATACTGCAAAGGCGGTCCTAAGGGGGAAATACATAGCCATCCAAGCCTCACTCAAAAAAATAGAAAAATCCCGAATTCACCAACTAATTCTACACCTTAAAGAACTAGAGAAAAAGCAACAAACGATGCCTAAGCCATGCATTAGAAGAGAAATAATTAAAATTAGAGCAGAAATCAATGAATTAGAAACCAGAAACACAGTAGATCAGATCAACAAAACTAGAAGCTGGTTCTCTAAAGAATTAATAAGATCGATAAACCACTGGCCGGGCTTATCCAAAAGAAAAGAGAAAGGACCCAAATTAATAAAATGATGAATGAAAGGGGAGAGATCATGACTAACACCAAGGAAATAGAAACAATTATTAGAAATTATTATCGGGCGCCTGGGTGGCTCAGTCGTTAAGCGTCTGCCTTCGGCTCAGGTCATGATCCCAGGGTCCTGGGATCGAGCCCCACATCGGGCTCCCTGCTCAGCGGGAAGCCTGCTTCTCCCTCTCCCACTCCCCCTGCTTGTGTTCCTGCTCTCACTGTCTCTCTCTGTCAAATAAATAAATAAAATCTTTAAAAAAAAAAAAAGAAATTATTATCAACAACTATATGCCAATAAACTGAGCAATCTGGATGAAATGGGTGTCTTCGCAGAAACCTACAAGCTGCCAAGACTGAAACAGGAAGAAATTGACAATCTGAATAGGCCAATAACCACTAACAAGATTGAAGTAGTGATCAAAAACCTCCCAAAAAACAAGAGTCCAGGGCCTGATGGATTCCCTGGGGAATTCTACCAAACATTCAAAGAAGAAATAATACCTATTCTACTGAAGCTGTATCAAAAAATAGAAACAGAAGGAAAACTTCCAAACTCATTCTATGAGGTCAGCATTACCTTAATCCTCAAACCAGGCAAAGACCCCATCAAAAAGGAGAATTTCAGATCGATATCCCTGATGAATATGGATTCCAAAATCCTCAACAAAATCCTAGCTAATAGGATCCAACAATACATTAAAAGGATCATCCACCACGACGAAGTGGGATTTATCCCTGGGATGCAAGGGTGGTTCAACATTCACAAATCAATCAATGTGATAGAACACATTAATTAGAGGAGGGAGAAGAACCATATGGTCCTCTCAATTGATGCAGAAAAAGCGTTTGACAAAATACAACATCCTTTCCTGATTAAAACTCTTCAGAGTATAAGGATAGAGGGAAATTCCTCAAGTTCATAAAATCCATCTATGAAAAACCCACAGCAAATATCATTCTCAATGGGGAAAAGCTGAGAGCCTTTCCCTTAAGAGGAGGAACACATCAAGGATGCCCACACTCGCCATTGTTGTTCAATACAGTAGTAGAAGTCCTAGCAACAGCAATCAGACAACAAAAAGAAATAAAAGGTATTCAAATTGGCAAAGAAGAAGTCAAACTCTCTCTTTGCACAGACGACATGATACTTTATGTGAAAAACCCAAAAGACTCCACCCCCAAATTACTAGAACTCATAAAGCAATTCAGTAATGTGGCAGGATACAAAATCAATGCACAGAAATCAATTACTTTCTTATACACTAACAACGCAACTGTAGAAAGAGAAATTAGAGAAACAATTCCATTTAAAATAGCACAAAAACCATAAGATCATCAGGGAAATTCAAATAAAAACCACATTGAGATACGACCTTACACCAGTTAGAATGGCAAAAATGGACAGGGCGAGAAACAACAAATGTTACAGTGGTTGTGGAGAAAGGGGAACTCTCTTACACTGTTGGTGGGAATGAAAGTTGGTATAGCCACTTTGGAAAACAGTGTGGAGGTTCCTCAAAAAGTTAAAAACAGAGCTACCCTATGACCCAGCAATTGCACTCCTGGGTATTTACCCCAAAGACACAGATGTAGTGAAAAGAAGGGCCATATGCACCCCAATGTTCATAGCAGCAATGTCTGCAATAGCCAAACTGTGGAAAGAGCTGAGATGCCCTTCAACAGATGAATGGATAAAGAAGATGTGGTCCATATATACAATGGAATATTACTCAGCCCCATCAGAAAGGATGAATCCCCAGCTAGCTTTTACATCAACATGGATGGGACTGGAGGAGATTATGCTAAGAGAAATAAGTCAAGCAGAGAAAGTCAATTATCATATGGTTTCACTTATTTGTGGAACATAAGGAATAGCATGGAGCACATTAGGAGAAGAAAGGGAAAATGAAGGGGGGGAAATCGGAGGGAGAGATGAACCATGAGAGACTATGGACCCTGAGAAACAAACAGGGTTTTAGAGGGGAGGGGGGAGGGGGGATTGGTTAGCTCAGTGATGGGTATTAAGGAGGGCACATACTGCATGGAGCACCGGGTATTATACGAAAACAATGGATCGTGGATCACCACATCAAAAACTAATGATGTATTGTATGGTGACTAACATAACATAATAAAATTTAAAAAAACACACATTATAACCAAATCGCTCAAAAATTAAGACAAAATCTATACATAACCAGAGAAAAACCATGATGGATATAGAAGAAAAAATAAGGATGATATCAGGTTTCTCATTGTAAACAACACACATGAGAAGACAATGAAACAAAATTTTTACAGTAATGAAAGACAAAACCTATTTACTTGAATTCTATATGGGGGGAAAATATCTTTCAAAGACAAACGCATAATAAAGACTATTTGGACATACAAAAGCTGAATGAATTCACTGACCAACAGACTTACAATACAAGAAATGTTAAAGGAATTTCTTCAGATAAAAAGAAAATTATATCCTACAAAAATCTGGAGCTACAGACATGAAGAGTACCAGAAATGCTAACTGCATGAGTAAGAATATGTTTTATTATTTAAATCTCTTTAAAAGAGAATTTAAAGTATAAAAATAACAATATTGTAGGGTTTATAACACCTGTAAGAGTAAAATTTATGACAATAGCATAAAAGCCGGGAGGGAAGAAATGGAAGTATAGTGTTTTTAGATAAGATATCACTTGCAGGTACACTGGGATGAATTAAAGATATATACCATCAACTTATGGCAACCACTAAAATAACAAAATAATTAATTATAACTAATAAACCAAAGAAGGAGAACAAATGGAATCATACAAATTAAAATCTAAAAGGAGAAAACAGGGGGAAAGTGGAAAAAGGTATACATGGGACAAAGAAAAAACAAATAGATAGTGGACTCAAACCTAAACATACCAATAACAACATTAAATATAAATGGTCAAAACACCACCGAAAAGGTCAAAACCATCATATTTAATTTTAAAAGCAAGAACCAACTATATGCTGCCTGAGAAGCGCACTTTAAATATAAACAAACAAGTAAAGAAAAGTAAAAGTATAAAAACCATATACCATACCTAAATCTAGTCAAAAGAAAGTTCAGTGGCTATATTTATATACATTTCAAAACAAAGAACATAAAATTTATTTCATAATGATAAAAGGGGTTAATTACTCTAGAGGACATGACAATTCTAAATGTTTATGCATTTAACATAAGAGGATCAAAATACATGAAGCAAAAACCGATAGAACTGCAAGGAGTAACAGACAAATCCACAATTATGGCCAGAGAGTTCAAGACCTCTCTTAATAACTGATAGAACAAGTAGGTATAAAATCAGCATGGATATAGTAGACATGAGCAACACCATCAACCAGTTTGACATGATTGCTATTTATAGAACACTTCATCCAACAGCAGAAAAATACATACTCTTCTTAAGTGCAGATGAAATATTTTAGATATATAGACCACATTCTGGGTCATAAAAACTTATGGCATAGTTTATAGTATTCAAGCCATAGAAAGTATGTTTCCCTCTTCTTTGCCAATTTGAATGCCTTTCATTTCTTTTTGTTGTCTGATTTCTAAGGCTAGGACTTCTAGTACTATGTTGAGCAATAGTGGTGAGAGTGGGCATCCCTGTTGATTGAGTTCCTGACCTTAAGGGAAAAGCTCTCAGCTTTTACCCACTGAGAATGATATTCGCTGTGGGCTTTACATAGATGGTTTTTATGATATTGAGGTATGTTCCCTCTATCCCTACACTGTGAAGAGTTTTAATCAGGAAAGGATGCTGTATTTTGTCAAATGCTTTCTCTGCATCAATTGAGAGGATCATATGGTTCTTTTCTTTTATTAATGTACTCTATCACATTGATTGATTTGGAAATGTTGAACCGCCCTTGCATCCCAGGAATAAATCCCACCTGGTCATGATGGATAATCCTTTTAATGTACTGTTGGATCCTATTGGCTAGTATCTTGTTGAGTATGTTGGCATCCATGTTCATCAGGGATATTGGTCTGTATTTCTCCTTTTTGATGGGTCTTTGTCTGGTTTTGGGATCAGGGTAATACTGGCCTCATAGAATGAGTTTGGAAGTTTTCCTTCCATTACTATTTTTAAGAAACAGCTTCAGAAGAATAGGTATTATTTCTTCTATCTTCTTTAAATGTTTGGTAGAATTCCCCTGGGAAGCCATCTGACCCTAGACTCTTGTATTCTGGGAGGTTGTTTTGTTTTTTTTTAAAGATTTTATTTATGTATTTATTTGAGAGAGTGAGAGAGCACGAGAGGGAAGAGGGTCAGAGAGAGAAGCAGACTCCCTGCTGAGCAGGGAGCCCGATGCAGGACTCCATCCAGGGACTCCAGGATCATGACCTGAGCTGAAGGCAGTCACTTAACCAACTGAGCCACCCAGGCGCCCCTCTGGGAGGTTTTTGATTACTCCTTCCATTTCATTACTGGTTATTTATCTATTCAGATTGTCAATTTCTTCCTGTTTCGGTCTTGGTAGTTTGTAAGTTTCCAGGAAAGCATCCATTTCTTTCAAGTTGCTTAATTTGTTGGCATATAGTTGCTGATAATAATTTCTAATAATTGTTTCTATTCTCCGAGCGCAGGGACCGCTGGGGGCCAGCTGGGGCTAGGACCGCAGCGACGGTCCCGAGCCCGGGATACTGCGTGCGGGCGCGGTTGGCACGCGCGAGGGTCCCACTCCCCCGCCTCCCCGCCCCCCCGCCCCCCGAGTTCCCGGATGGTCTGCGCCAGCAGCGCAGGAGGCTTGAAGTGCCCGGCTCGGTGCACACCACTCAGGCCGCTTCTCCTTAGCGCGGCGCCATGGACGCCCAACGGGCAGAGGTCCGCGCTTTGGAGGCTGAGATCGCGGCCCTGCGGCGGGCGTGTGAGGAACTGCGACGGGCGGCGGGGGAAGACAGTTGGCTAGGGCAAAAATCACTTCAAGAAATGTATCAATCAGATTCTGAAGGATGGGCCTCTTCCAAAGATCTGAGAAGTCATCTTGGACATTTAGAATCAGAACTTCGTTTTCTAAGCACACTTACTGGCATCAGTATAAGAAATTACTCCATGAAGACAGAGGACCTTACAAACACTGAGAAGAAAGAAAAGAGTATAATGAAAGTTCTACAGAGACACAGATTATCAGGAAATTGCCACATGATTACATTTCAACTTGAATTTCAGATTCTGGAAATCCAGAATAAGGAGAGTTTATCTTCTGTTATTACTGACTTCAACATAATAATGGAGCCCACTGAATATTCAGAATTAAGTGAATTTGTGTCTAGAGCAGAAGAAAGAAGAGATCTGTTGATGTTTTTCCGAAGCCTACACTTTTTTGTGGACTGGTGTGAATATTGAAAGCACACATTTGAACACTTCAAGGAGAAGTACCCAGCAGCCGTGCACCTCCCAGAGGGGGCCGCCTCCAGCTGAATGGCGGTCTGGAGCGCCTGCCAGCCAGGGTTGAACTGGTCATCGTTTGGAGGGTGCAGATAGATGAAGAAGGGAAGGTTTTGCCGAAGCTGGATCTTCTACCCAAAGCGCCACAGCAAGCCCTGAAGCTGGACCGGAACCGAGTCCTGGAGACTGCGCCTCTCAGCTTCCGAGCCCTGATGGGCACACTGGGCATTGAAGCTGCCCTCGAGAGCCTGATAAAGTCGCTCTGTACAGCAGACTACGACTAGTTCCGGGCAAACACGCAGGTGTGTGATCTTCTTCCACATAAACAGTTTCTGTGTTCCACAGAGAAACAACACCTTTAGGACACGTCTGTGCAGTTTCAGCACATTCTATATAAACTGTCGGGACATCGAAAAATAAACACAGCTATTGGAATACAAAATGCCAGACGAGCTGCACATACAGTGCTTAGGGGTGCCTGGCGGGCTTGGTTGGAGGAGTGTGCAACTCTTGATCTCAGGGTCATGAGTTTGAGCCCAACACTGGGGGCATAGATTACTTAAAAAAAAAAATCTTTCTCAAAAATAAATAATAATAATTGTTTCTATTTCCTTGGTGTTAGTCCTGATCTCTCCCCTTCCTGGTGTTAGTCCTGATTCATGATTTTATTAATTTGGGTCCTATTAATTTCCCTTTTCCTTTGGATTAGTCTGGCCAGAGGTTTATCAATCTTATTAATTCTTTCAAAGAACCAGCTTTTAGTTTTGTTGATCTGTTCTACTGATTTTCTAGTTTCTATTCCTTTAACCTCTGCTCTAATCTTTATTATTTCTCTTCTCCTGCTTGGTTTAGGTTTTATTTGCTGTTCTTTCTCCAGCTCCTTTAGGTGTAAGGAACAAACAATCCTAAAATTTGTATGGAACCAGAAAAGACCCTGAATTGCCAAAGGAATGTTGAAAAAGAAAAACAAAGCTGGCAGCATCAGGTTGCCTGACTTCAAGCTATGTTACAAAGCTGTGATCATAAGGAAAGCATTGTATTGGCACAAAAACAGACACATAGATCAGTGGAACAGAATGGAGTCTCCAGAAATGGACCTTCAACTCTATGGTCAACTAATCTTTGACAAATCAGGAAAAAATATCCAATGGAAAAAAGACAGTCTCTTCAATAAATGGTGCTGGGAAAATTGGACAGCCACATGCAGAAGAATGAAACTCAACCATTCTCTAACACCATTCACAAAGATAAACTCAAAGTGGATGAAAGACCTCAATGTGAGACAGGAATCCATCAAAATCATAGAGGAGAACATAAGCAGTAACCTCTTTGACATTGGCCACAGCAATTTCTTGCTAGACACATCTCTAAAGGCAAGGGAAACAAAAACAAAAATAAACTTTTGGGGCTTCATCAGGATAAAAAGCTTCTGCACAGCAAAGGAAACAGTCCACAAAACTAAGAGGCAACCCATGGAATGGGAGAAGATATTTGCAAATGACACTAGAGATAAAGGGCTGGTATCCAAGATCTATAAAGAACTTCTCAAACTCGACACTCAAAAAAAAATAATAATAAGTCGAAAAATGGGCAGAAGACATGAACAAACACTTCTCCAAAGAAGACATACAAATGGCTAACAGACACATTAAAAAATGTTCAACATCATTAGCCATCAGGGAAATACAAATCAAAACCACAATGAGATACCACATTACACCAGTTAGAATGGCAAAAATTGACAAGGCAAGAAACAACAAATGTTGGTGAGGATGTTGAGAAAGGGAAACCCTCTTACACTGTTGGTGGGAATGCAAGTTGGTATAGCCACTCTGGAAACCAGTATGGAGGTTCCTCAAGACATTAAAAATAGAACTACCCTATGATCCAGCAATTGCATTACTAGGTATTTACCCCAAAGATACAGATGTAGTGAAAAGAAGGGCCACCTGCACCCCAATGTTCAAAGCAGGAATGTCTACAATAGCCATACTGTGGAAGGAGCTGAGATGTCCTTCAACAGGTGAATGGATAAAGAAGATGTGATTCATATATACAATGGAATATTACTCAACCATCAGAAACAATGAATACGCACCATTTGCATCAACATGGATGAAACTGGAGGGGATTTTGCTAAGTGAAATAAGTCAAGCAGAGAAAGACAATTATCACACAGTGTCATTCATATGTGGAACATAAGGTATAACATGGAGGACAATAGGGGAAGGAAGGGAAAACTGAAGAGGGGGAAATCAGAGAGGGAGACAAACCATGAGACTATGGACTCCAGGACACAAACAGAGTTTCAGAGGGGAGGGAGGTATGGCGATGGGGTGGCTGGGTGATGGGTATTAAAGAGGGCCCATGTTGTAATGAGCACTGAGTGTTATACGCAACTAATGAATCATTGAACATTTCATCAAAAACTAATGATGTACTGTATGGTGGCTAACTTAATAAAAAAAAAAAGAACACGGGAAAAGAAAGAAAGTATGTTTCCTTATCACAATGGAATAAGTTGAAATCGAGAACAGAAAGATCTCTGGAACATGTCCAAATCTTTGGAAGCTAAATAACATGCTTCTAAATAACGCACAAATCATAGAAGAAATCAAAAGGGAAATTAGAAAGTATTCTGAAATTAATGAAAACAGAACATATCAGAATTTGTGGGACTCTGCTAAGAAAGTACTTAGAAGAAAATTTATAGCACTAAATGCCTACATTAGAAAATAATAAAGGTCTCAAATCATTAACCTCAGCTTCCTCCTTAATAAATTAGAAAATGGAGAGCAAGGGGCGCCTGGGTGGCTCAGTTGGTTAAGTGACTGCCTTCGGCTCGGGTCATGATCCTGGAGTCCCAGGATCGAGTCCCGCATCGGGCTCCCTGCTCAGCAGTGAGTCTGGTTCTCCCTCGGACCCTCCCCCCCTCATGCTCTCTCTCTCTCTATCTCATTCTCTCTCTCAAATAAATAAATAAAATCTTTTAAAAAAAAGAAAATGGAGAACAAATTTAGTCCAAAGTAACCAAAAGAAACAATAACTATTAAAGCAGAAATCAATAAACTAGAAAACAGAAAAACAATAGAGAAGATCAATTAAGCCAAAATGTGGTTCTTTGAGATGATCAATAAAATTGATAAACTTTTAGCCAGCCTGATCCAGAAAAGTAAAGATACAAATCACCAATATCAGGGATGAGAAACGTGACATCATATTGTGTTAGTCGTTCAACTTTGTTCTTTTTTTTTTGGAGTTGTTTTGGCAATATTCCAAGTCCTTTGCATTTCTATATGAATTTTGGAATCAGCTTGACAATTTATACAAAACAGGATACTAAGAAACTGTTATGAACCAGTTTATGAAAATAAATTTGACAAATTACATGAAATGAAGAAATTCCTTGAAAACAACTCAATCTTCATATAGGAATAAATATAACCTGAATAGCCTTATATCTATTTTTTAAATTCATCTAAGAATAAATAAAACCTGAATAGCCTTATATTTTTAAAATTTGAAATTGTATTCTTAAACCCTCCTACAAAGAAAACTCCAAGACCAGATGACATCACTGATGATTTTTCTTTTTTTTTTTTAAGATTTTATTTATTTGACAGAGAGAGACACAGCAAGAGAGGTAACACAAGCAGGGGGAGTGGTGGAGAGGGAGAAGCAGGCTTCCCAGTGAGCAGAGAGCCCAATGTGGGACTCTATCCCAGGACACTGGGACCATGACCTGAGCCGAAGGCAGATGCTTAATGACTAAGCCACCCAGGTGCCCCACCACTGACGATTTCTAACAAACATTTAAAGAAGGAATGAAACCAATTGTACACAAACTCTTCTTTAAACATGAAGATGAGGAAACACTTTCCAACTCATTCTATGAGGCTACCATTATCCTGATACCAAAGACAAAGACATTAAACACAAGAAAATTTCAGACCAATATCCTTTATGAACATAGATACAAAACTTCTAACCAAAAATTTATCAGATTGTGTCTGTGGTAGGTTGAATAATGCTCCCAACCCCCAAAGATGTACAAGTCCTAATTACCAGAATCTTTGAACATGTTACTTTACATGGTGAAAGAGACTTTCCAGATATAACGAAGTTAAGGATTTTGAGATGTGGATTATGTTGGATTATCCTAATGCACTCAGTATAATCACAAGAATCTTTATAAGTGGGAGGCAGGGGGATCAGAGTCAGAGAGAGATGTAAGGATGGAAGCAGAGGTCAGAGAGGAGAGAGTACTACATTGCTGCTTTGAAGATGGGGGAAGGGGCAGTGACCCTGGGAATCTAAGCAGCCTTTAGAAGCTGGAAAAGGCAAGGAAATGGATTTCTCCTAGAGTCTGGAGGGAGTGGGCTCTGCTCACATTTTTATTTTGGCCCAATGAAAGCCATTTGGGGCCTCCAACCTTCATAATTATAAGATGACAAATTTGTAAGTCACTAAGTCTGTGGTCATTTGTTACAAGAGAATTAGGAAACTAATAAACCATCCAACAATAAATTAAAAGGATAATACATGACGATCAAGTGGGATTTAGTCACAGGAAGGCAGAGTTGGTTTATCATTAGAAAATCAATCACTATAATTCACTATAAAAGCAAAAGAAAAAAGAAAGACCATGTGATTATCTCAGTAGATGTAGAAACACAGTTTGAGAAAAATCCAGCTTCCATTCCTGAAAAATAAAACTTGGTACCTCATGCTGCTAAAGAGAAATAAAAAAAAAAAATCTACAGCTAACATTCTTAATGGTTAAAGACAGAATGTTTCTTTCCTAAGATCAGGAAAAAATCCTAGGACACCTACACTCACCATTCTTATTCAACATAATACTAGAATTTCCACCCACAACAATAAGGCAAGAAAAGGAAATAAAGGTGTATAGATTAGAAATGAAGAAGTGAAACTGTCTTTATTCACAGCTGACATGTTTATGTAGAAAGTCCAAAGAAATCTACAAAAAGCTACTACAACTATGTAAGTTTAGCAAAGTTTCAAGATTTAATATCTATATACAGAAATTATTGTATTTATATACACTAGCAGTAAATGGCTGAAATCGAATTTTTAAAAAAATACCATTTATGGGGCTCCTGGGTGTCTCAGTTGGCTAAGCATCTGCCTTTGGCTCAAGTCAAGTGTCCTGGGATTGAGCCCCACATCAGACTCCCTGCTCAGCAGGGAAGGCCACTTCTCCCTCTCCCTCCGCCCCTATCCCCTGGCCCCCACTCTTGCTCTCTTGCTCTCTCTCTTGCTCTACTCTCTCTCTCAAATAAATAAAAACAATATTTTTAAAATACCATTTATAATAGCCTTCAAATATATGAAATATAGTCGGGACATCTGGGTGGCTCAGTTGGTTAAGCATTCGACCCTTGTTTTCAGCTCAAGTCATGATCTTGGGGTCATGAGCTCGGGCCCTGTGCTGGCTCTGCACTCAGACCGGAGTCTGCTTGAGATTCTTTCCCCCCTCTCTCCCTCCCCCTCTGCAATTCCCCCCACTCTCTCTCTCTCTTTCTCCCTCCGTCTCTAAAATAAATAAATAAATCTTTAAAAAATATATGAAATATACTCAACACCCAAAAAATTTGATTAAAACTTTGACAGAATACCTGAATAAACATTTTTCCAGAGAAGATATACAGATGGCCAACAATCACATGAAAAGATGCTTAACATCACTAATCATTAGGAAAATGCAAATCAAAATCACAGTGAGATATCACATCTCACACTTGTCAGAACGGCTAGTATCAAAAAGACAAGAAATAACAAGTGTTGGCAAGAATGTGGAGATTAGGAAACCCTCATACACTGTTGGTGGGATTGGAAATTGGTGCAACCACTGTGGAAAACAATATGGAGTTCCCTCAAAAATTAAAAATAGAAATACCATATTATATAATAATTCCACTACTGGATATTTATCCAAAGAAAATGAAAAAACTAATTTGAAAAGATACCTGCAACCCTATGTTTATTGCAGCATTATTTATAATAGCCAAGATATGGAAGCAAGCTAGGTGTCCATCAATAGATGAATGGATAAAGAAGATGTGGTGTGTTATATAATGGAATATTACTCAGCCATAAAAGAGAATGAGATTGTGCCATTTGCAACAACATGGATGGACCTAGAGAATATTATGCTAAGTGAAATAAGTCAGACAGAGAAAGACAAATACCATATGATCTCACTTATATGTGAAATCTAAAAAAATTTTTTTTAAACCAAAAAAATCCAGAAACAGATCCATAAATACAGGAAAAAAATGGAGGTTACCAGAGGGCAGAAGTGTGGGGGAATGGGAAAAATGGGTGGAGTGGGAGGTACAAGCTTCCAGTTGTGGAATAAAGAAGCCATGGGGATGAAAAGCACAGCATAGGGAATATAGTCAATGATATTATAATAGCATTGTATGCTGAGAGATGGTAGCTGCACTTGTGGTGAATATAGCATAACATGTAGAGTTTGAATCACTATGTTGTCTACCTGAAACTAATGTAACATTGTGCTTCAACTACAATAAAAAATTTTTGTAAAGAGTGAAAAAATATATGAAATATTTAGGAAGAAATCTGGAAAAAAATGTGAAAGACCTGTACATTGAAAATTACAAAATATTGTTGAGAAAAGTTGAAGACCTAAATAAAAGGAGGAGAATATCTTTTTCATGAGTCAAAGACTCAATATTAAGATGTCACAAGGATCTACATATTTGATGCAATCCCAACAGTCTCTTTTGTAGAAATAGACAAGCTAATTTTAAAATTCATATGGAAATACAAAAGACCCTGAAAGAGCCAAACAACTCTGAAAAAAGAACAAAGTTGAAGGATTAAGAATATCTGATTTCAAAAATGAGCGTAAAGCTACTGTAATCAAACAGTGTTATTTTGCCTAAAGATCGACAATTACAACAGTGGAACAGAAGGTCCAGAAATACACCTACATAATATATATAGACAACTGTCATCTGACAAAAGCACAAAGGTAATGCAATGGAGAAAGGATAGCCTTCTCAACACATACTGCTAGAACAATTGGATAACTATATGTGAAAAAAAAAAAGATTGTGGATCAATACCTTGTACCATATACAAAATTAACCTAAAATGGGCCATAGACCTAAATATAAAACCTAAAACTATAAAACTAGTAAAAGGAAACATAAGAGAAAATCTTTATATTCTTATGTTAGACAAAGATTTTTTAGGGGCACCTGGCTGGCTCAGTGGGTGGGGCACGTGACTCAACCTCGGGGTTTAAGTTCGAGCCCCATGTTGGGTGTAGAAGTTACTTAAGAATAAAATCTTTTTAAAAGAAAATTCTTTAGATATGATGTGAAAAGCATGACCCAAAAAAGAACAAAATGATAAAAATCATCAAAATTAAAAATTTCTTTTCCTCAAAAGACACTGTTTAGATCAAAAAATAGTATTGGGAAAACTAGATATCCACATGCAAAAGAATGAAGTAGGACCCTTACCTTACACGATATACAAAAATTAACTCAAAATAGATCAAAAATAAGAGTTAGAACTACAAAATTCTTGGAAGACAACATAAGATTATGACATTGGATTTGGCAATGATTTCTTGGATATAACATCAAAAGCATAGGAAACAAAAGAAAAAAATTGGACTACACCAAAATTAAAAACTGTGCCATTAAAGGACACAGACAATACAATGAAAAGGCAATCCATGGAATGGGAGAAAATATTTGCAAATCATATATCTGACTAGGTTTTAGTATGTAGACTATATAAAGAACCTCCACAACTCAACAACAACAACAACAAAACCAACCCAATTAAAAAATAAGCAAAGAAGACATTACTCAAAGAAGATATACTAATGACCAGTAAACACGTGAAAAGATGCTCAACATCACTAATCATTAAGGAAGTGCAAATCAAAACCACAATTAGATATCACTTCATACCCATTAGGATAACTACTATCAAAAAAAAAAAGATGCAATAATATGGATGAAGCTAGAGAGTATAAATACTGCTAACGGAAATAATTCAGTTAGAGATAGACAAATACCATGTGATTTCACTCCTATGTGCAATTTAAGAAATAAAACAAGCAAAGGGAAAAAAAGAAAGAGAGAAAGAGAAACCAAGAAACAGACACTCAACTATAGAGAACAAATTGGTGGTTACTGGAGGGGAGGTGGGGTGGTGAAATAGGTGAGGGTAGTAAGGAGGACACTTGTGATGAGCACTGGGTGATGTATGGAAATGTTGAATCACTAAATTCTATACCAGAAACTAATACAACACTGTACATTAACTATACAAAATTAAAATAACAACTTAAAATAACAACACAGAGAAGAAAGAATAAGATCAATGGAATGGTTGCAAAGCATAAAGCACAACCTGTGTGTTCAGATAAAAACTCTTTTTTAAATTAACTATGGCAACTGGGAAGCTAATCAGGGTGCCTGGGATGAGACTGAGTACTATAGTGAATCTAGAACAGGGACAAAAGGGAGAATATGAGTGTAGTTTTGTTATTTTGAACAAAAGAGAAAAGAATAAACCTCTTTACTTGTGGAGGGGGAAGGAAAAAGAAAAGAACAAGTGTCGGCGAGGATGTGGAGAAACTGAAAGTCTAATGCACTGTTGGTGGGAATGTAAAATGGTGCAGCTGCTACAAAAAACATTTGGCATTTCCCCCCCAAAAAAATCAAAAAATAGAATTACTGTATGATCTAGTAGTTCTACTACTGGATATTTACCCAAATAAAATGAAAATGTTAATTTGAAAAGATACCCAAAACAATTAAAAGGAGGGATTCAGAGATATTTATACATTCACGCACAAAGCACCATTATTCACAATAGCTAAAAGATGGAAGCAACCCAAGTGTCCATCAACAGATGAATGGATAAACAAAATATGATGTATACTACAATGGAATATTATTCAACCTTTAAAAGGAAGGAAATTTCAGCATAAGCTACAACATGAATGAACCTCAAAGACCTTATGTTAAGTAAAATAAACAAATCACAAAAGGACAAATACTGTATGATTCCACTTGTATGAGATACCAAGAGTAGTCAAATTCAGAGACAGAATGTAGAATGGGAGTTGCCAGAGGCTAGGGGAAGAGGGGAATTAGTTAGTTTTTAGAGGGTATAGTTTCAGATACACAAGATGAAATGAGTTCTGAAGATGGATTGTGGTGATGGTTGCAAAATAATGTGAATGTATTTAATGTCACTGAACTGTACACTTAAAAATGGTTATGATGGAGGGGCTCCTGGGTGGCTCGGTCAGTTAAGCATCTGACTCTTGATTTCAGCTCAGGTCATGATCTCAGGGTGGTGAGATCAAGCCCCTCACTGGGCTCTGTGTTCAGCACAGAGTCTGCTTGGGATTCTCTCTCCATCTCCCTCTGCCCCTCCCTGTTCTCCTCTCTCTCTCAGTAAATAACTTAAAAAAAAAAAAATTGGTTACAATGGAATAACACCCAGGAACAGCTAAGCTGGAAGCCTGAGAAGCTGAAGAAGACACCTGGCTGCTACACAGATGAGTGTGCTTAATGGACCATGTGCTGCTATGTATGCCTGAAGTACTAGAAATGTAAATTTGGAGAGACTTTGCCATCTAAATTCATGGCTGGATTAAGTGCCTAATTAGGTTGCTTTTTTTCAACAGGTTGGAATAAGCATGCAACTGTTACTTTGGTCTGGGAAGCTATATGGCTCATCTCAAAGTATTGTAAGGAAAATTGGTACTAATATGTCTCTGATCCAGTGTCCAAGAGATCGGTTTCAGCTTACCAGCCCTACAGCAGAATGGAGTGCCATCCACCCAGGAGAGGATGGAGTGGTGTCTTTTGCTGATGTTGGATGGGTAGCCAAAGAAGGAGAGTATTCAACAAGACAATGGACAGAGGTCAGGTCAAGGCAACCCCTTCAGGATGACCTTCCTTTCTTTGAGAAGCCCCCAAGCAGGCAGTTTTCCTCACCAAACTTGTCTCCAGAAGACCCTCAACTAAAGAATACAACTGGCAAATGAGGAACCACTGCAGAAGACCTGTGCCCTTGAAAATAAACCTGCAGCTCTCAGCTCAGATTGCCAAAATTGTGACCCTGGCATGAACAGCAAAAGCTCATTGCAGGTGATTTAGATTCTACCATATCTGTTACCACATCACTCTCTGTCCCACCACCTTCCCCTCTGCCACTTCCCCTGCCCATCCCTCCATCAGGGCTCCACCAAAATGTATTTGCTATTGATCTAATTAAAGAGTGAAGAGAGAGAAAAAAAAAACCTATGTTGGAAACACTTCGGGTAAGAATAGCCCAAAGAAACCTGATATGCCAAATATGCTAAAGATCCTTAAAGATATGAACAGCGTGGGGTGCCTGGGTGGCTCAGTCGTTAAGCGTCTGCCTTCAGCTCAGGTCATGATCCCAGGGTCCTGGGATCTAGCCCCACATCAGGCTCCCCGCTTGGTGGGAAGCCTGCTTCTCCCTCTCCCACTCCCCCTGCTTGTGTTCCCTCTCTTGCTATGTCTCTCTCTGTCAAATAAATAAATAAAATCTTTTTTAAAAAAATATATGAACAGTGTAAAACTTTGGTCAATAAAAAAGGTCAAAACAAGATATAAAGCCCAAACCGGTGGATGTTACTGACACTGCTGCCATCATAGCAGAGAGTCTGAAAAAGAAACTTGTTTATCAGTAACAAAGTGATAGCCAAGGTGAAGTTGAAAAAGGAATTCCAAAGTATGAATGAGAGGCCACCTCAGAAACAGTTTTGTTTGGGCCACACATGCTGAAGTCTACAGAAAAAAATGAAGGTTTTAACTGAAAATGTTTTGACCTCTAATAGACAACGACCTGAGGAAAACTATCCTTGTTCAGCTGTTTGCTAGTAGAAAACAACACTATTTAATAAATACCTGGTTGTAGCAGTCAGAGGTCTCCTTTTAAATTTAATTAGAGGATTAAGCAACAACAAAAGCACTCTAAGTTTGTGTTTGCTTTTATGAGATGGTCAGTTCTAAAGTTTTTCATAACATATGTGTATTCTGACATATTTTTCATGTGTAGCCAGGATATTTAGGTTTCCAGTCTTGAAAACGATTAGATGGATTTCAGAAGAAAGGATATTTCTAGATGTGAGTTTTTAATTCTTAACACTAATTTATCTGTGCAAATGTTTTATATGCATATATTTGGATATAAAACAGTCTATGTAAAATTTAGCAATGATGGCAGTTGAGGGTACTGTTAACATTATTAGTTTTCAGTTATCATTTACTATTCAATGATGGAACAGCTGGTATAACCCAAGTTGTTGGAGTAAAATATTTGAGATTGGAGTTTTCTTACCTTGAACAGGACTTTTTTTAAAGATTTTATTTATTTATTTGACAGAAATAGACACAGCGAGAGAGGGAACACAAGCAGGGGGAGTGGGAGAGGGAGAAGCAGGCTTCCCACCGGGCAGGGAGCCCAATGTGGGGCTAGATCCCAGGACCCTGGGATCACGACCTTCGTCCGAGCCGAAGGCAGACGCTTAATGACTGAGCCACCCAGGCACCACTTGAACAGGACTGTTACCTTACATTCTTTCCATATTTTTTTTAAAGGTGGGGTTTGAATAGGAACAAGATAATGTTCACTGCTGAAAAATTCCAAAATGTTTTCCTTTAAAGGGAAGTCAAGGACATGAATCCTGCTTCCACCTCAGTGCCATCCAGTACTGATAAAGAAAACGTAGTTGTAGTTTTCAAATGGTGACAAATCAAATTATTTCATTAAATCTCTAAACAATGAATACCAAAATGTACCATCTTCTTTTTCTTTGTTTAATAAATGGAATCATAAGGATGACTTGTTGATGAAATTGTGGATATGTCAGCATAATGGAGTTTTTAAGTTTTTAGTATTGGTCAAATGTATTAGCCTTATATGAAATATTGAATAGGCAAAAGAATTTCCTATAAGTTGTTTATCATTGATCAGAATACTGTTCTATTGAATTATATTATGCAGCAAGCCTTACGTGCTATTAAAAAGTGGACAAAGGCCTTTTTCATCGAGGACTTCTAAGGAATAGTTGTAAGTAATCATTTGTGAATACTTGATAAATCCTTGTACTTTTACATATTTCTGGTAAATTCAGCTATAGTTAATGCCAGAAATTCCTGAGTAAATATTTGGATTTATTAAATCTAGTAAGGAAAGAAGAAAAGTTGTACTTCCCGGGGGGAATGGGAGATGAGAAGAAAAATAGACATTCAGTTAAGTTATTGAAATTGCGTGCAATATTCTAAATATTAGCAAATATTAGTTGAAGTAGTTTACATGGTTTGGTTATTCAGCATAAATTTGAACATGGCTTTACACATGTTGTTTGTGTACATTGTTTCTAATTGTTTCATATGGCTTAAAAATTCTGCCTTTAAAAGAAATTCAGGGCGCCTGGGTGGCTCAGTTGGTTAAGCGACTGCCTTCGGCTCAGGTCATGATCCTGGAGTCCCGGGATCGAGTCCCACATCGGGCTCCCTGCTCAGCAGGGTGTCTGCTTCTCCCTCTGACCCTCTTCCCTCTCGTGCTCTCTATCTTTCATTCTCTCTCTCTCTCAAATAAATAAAAATAAAATCTTTAAAAAAAAAAGAAATTCAGAAAAATTGCCTGACATACATATCTTGACCTCCTGAGAAGTTTATATTTGTATCAGTATTGAATTTTGGCCAGTGCTACAACATAAGAAAGTTACTGCTCTGAAATACAGCAAACATTTATTTCCTTGGGAAAAAGTGGTTAAGATGGTAAATTTTATGTTATATGTATTTTACCACAATTTTTAAAAATTAAAAAAATCTGTTGAAAGAACTTTTACCATAATTTTTAAAAAATAAAAAAAAAAAATCTGTTAAAAGTGGTCTGAGTCCAAGATAGCAGAGGAGACTTTAGTTTCGTCTAGTCCCACAAATTCAGCTAGATAGCTATCAAATCATTCTGAACACGTGCGAACTCAACTGGAGAACTAAGAAAAGAATAGCTGCAACTCTACAAATAGAAAAGCGACCACTTTCAGCAAGAATGACAAAACGGGAAAACTCACCTCAAAAAAGAGAACAAGAGGTGTAATGACTGCCAGGGACCTAACCAATATGGACATTAGTAAGATGTCAGAACTAGAGTTCAGAATAATGATTATAAAGATACAAGCTGGGCTTGAAAAAAGCATAGAAGACAATAGAGAATCCCTTTCTGGAGAAATAAAAGAACTAAACACTAATAAAGTTGAAATCAAAAAGGCTATTAAGGAGATGCAATCAAAAATGGAAACTCTATTCATTTTTCCCTTCCTACTATCTTCTTTTTTTTAACATATAATGTATTATTTGTTTCAGAGGTACAGGTCTGTGATTCAACAGTCTTACACAATTCACAGCACTCACCGTAGCACATACCGTCCCCAATGTCTATCACCCAGCCACCCCATCCCTCCCACAACCCCACCACTCCAGCAACCCTCAGTTTGTTTCCTGAGATTAAGGATTCCTCATATCAGTGAGATCATATGATACATGTCTTTCTCTGATTGACTTATTTCACTCAGCATAATACCCTCCAGTTCCATCTACGTCGTGGAGCGGGAGACAAACCATAGGAGACTATGGAGTCTGAGAAACAAACTGAGGGTTCTAGAGGGGAGCGGGTGGGGGGGTGGGTTAGCATGGTGTTGGGTATTAAAGAGGGCACATACTGAATGGAGCACTGGGTGTTATAGGCAAACAATGAATCATGGAACACTACATCAAAAACAAATGATGTAATGTATGGTGATTAACATAACATAATAAAATAAAAAAATGTAAAATAAAAAAAGGAAACTCTAACTACTAGGATAAATGAGGCAGAAGAGAGAATTAGTGATATAGAAGACAAAATGATAGAAGAATAAAGAAGCTGAGAAAAAGAGAGACAACTACTGGATCATGAGAGGACAATTCGAGAGATAAGTGATGCCATAAAGAGAAACAATATTAGAATAAGTGGGATCCCAGAAGAAGAGGAAAGAGAGAGGGAGGCAGAAGGTATATTGGAGCAAATTATACCAGAGAACTTCCCTAATCTGGGGAAGGAAACAGGCATTCAATCTAGGAGACAAAGAGAATCCCCCTCAAAATCAATAAAAATAGATCAACAACCTGACATACAATAGTGAAATTTGCAAATATCAGGGACAAAGAGAATATCCAGAAAGCAGCTCAGGACAAGAGGTCCATAATCTACAACAGTAGAAATATTAGACTGGCAACAGGTCTATCCACAGAGACTGGCAGGCCAGAAAACACTGGCATGATATATTCGGGGTGCTAAATGAGAAAAATAGGCAGCCAAGAATACTTTATCCAGCTAGGATGTCATTCAAAGTAGAAGGAGAGATAAAAAGCTTCCAGGACAAACAGAAACTAAAAGAATTTGTGATCACTAAACCAGCCCTTAAAAGAAATACTAAAAGGGATTCTTTAAGCAAAGAGAGAGCCCGAAAGTAACATAGATCAGAAAGGAACAAAGACAGTATACAGAAACAGTGGCTGTACTGGTAATACAATGGCACTAAATTCATATCTTTCAATAGTTACTCTGAATGTAAATGGGCTAAATGTCCCAATCAAAAGACACAGGGTATCAGATTGGATAAAAAAGCAAGACCCATCAATATGCTGTCTGCAAGAGACTCATTTTAGATCCAAAGACATCTCCAGATTTAAAGTAAGGGGGTGGAAATCACTTTATCATGCTACTGGACTTCAGAAGAAAGCTGGGGTGGCAATTCTTATATCAGACAAATTAGATTTTAAACCAAAGACTGTAATAAGAGACGAGGAAGGACACTACATAAAGGGTCTAACCAACAAGATCTAACAATTGGAAGTATTTATGCCCTTAACATGGGAGCATCCAATTATATCAACCATAACAAAATCAAAGAAACAAATTGATAATAATACAATAATAGTAGGGGACGTTAACACACACCCACCTCACTGCAATGCACAGATCAGCTAAGCAGAAGATCAACAAGGAAACAAGGGCTTTGAGTGACACACTGGACCAGATGGACTTCACAGATATATTCAGAGCATTCCATCCCAAAGCAACAAAATACACATTCTTCTTAAGTACACATGGAACAATGTCCAGAACAGATTATATACTGGGTCACAAATCAGGTCTCAAATAGTACCAAAAGACTGAGATCATTCCCTGCATGTTTTCAGACCACAATCCTTTGAAAATGGAATGCAATCACAAAGGGAAATTTGACCCATTTTGAGTTTATCTTTGTGTATGGTGTAAGAGAATGGTCGAGTTTCATTCTTCTGTATATAGCTGTCCAATTTTCCCAGAACCATTTATTGAAGAGACTGTCTTTTTTCCATTGCATATTTTTTTCCTGCTTTGTCAAAGATTATGTGACCATAGAGTTGAGGGCCCATATCTGGGTTCACTATTCTGTTCCATTGGTCTGTATGTCTGTTTTTGTGCCAGTGCCATGCTGTCTTGGTGATCACTGCTTTGTAATGTAGCTTGAAATGGGGCAACATGATGCCCCAGCTTTGTTTTTCTTTTTCAACATTTCCTTGGCGATTCGGGGTCTTTTCAGATTCCATACAAATTTTAGGATTGTTTGTTCCAGCACTTTGAAAAATGTCATTGGAAGTTTGATCGGGATGGCAATGAACTTTTGGAACTTAATCAAGATAAAAGCTTCTGCACAACAAAGGAAACAGTCAACAAAACAAAGAGGCAACCCACAGAATGGGAGAAGATATTCGCAAATGACCGTACAGATAAAAGGCTGGTATCCAAGATCTATAGAGAACTTCTCAAACTCAACACCCAAAAAACAAATAATCAAGTCAAAAAATGGGCAGAAGACATGAACAGACACGTCTCCAAAGAAGACATACAAATGGCTAACAGACATGAAAAAATGTTCATCATCATTAGCCATCAGGGAAATTCAAATCAAAACCACATTGAGATACAACCTTACACCAGTTAGAACGGCAAAAATTGACAAGGCAAGAAACAACAAATGTTGGAGAGGTTGTGGAGAAAGGGGAACCCTCTTACACTGTTGGTGGGAATGCAAGTTGGTACAGCCACTTTGGAAAACAGTGTGGAGGTTCCTCAAAAATTTAAAAATAGAGCTACCCTATGACCCAGCAATTGCACTCCTGGGTACTGACCCCAAAGACACAGATGTAGTGAAAAGAAGGGCCATATGCACCCCAATGTTCATAGCAGCAATGTCCGCAATAGCTAAGCTGTGGAAAGAGCCAAGATGCCCTTCAACAGAGGAATGGATAAAGATGTGATTCATATATACAATGGAATATTACTCAGCCCCATCAGAAAGGATGAACACCCAACTTTTACATCAACATGGATGGGACTGGAGGAGATTATGCTAAGAGAAATAAGTCAAGCAGAGAAAGTCAATTATCATATGGTTTCACTTATTTGTGAAACAGAAGGAATAGCATGGAGGACATTAGGAGAAGGAAGGGAAAAATGAAGGGAGGGAAATCAGAGGGAGAGATGAACCATGAGAGACTATGGACTCTGAGAAGCAAACTGAGGGTTTTAGAGGGGAGGGGTTGGGGGGATGGGTTAGCCTGGTGATGGGTATTAAGGAGGGCACATACTGCATGGAGCACTGGGTGTTATACGAAAACAATGAATCATGGATCACTACATCAAAAACTAATGATGTATTGTATGGTGACTAACATAACATAATAAAATAAAATAAAAAGAGGAAGAAATTTGATAAGAACTCAAATAAATGGAGACTAAAGAGAATCCTACTAAAGAATGAATGGTTCAACCAAGAAATTAAAGAAGAATAAAAGAAAATTCATGGAAGCAAATGAAAATGAAAACATGACAGTTCAGAACCTTTGGGATGCAGCAAAGGCTGTCCTAAGAGGTAAGTATATAGAAATACAAGCTTTCTCAAGAAACAAGAAAGGTCTCAAATACACAACCTAACCTTACACCTAAAGGAGCTGGAGAAAGAAGAGCAAATAAAGCCTAAACCCAGCAGGAGAAGAAAATTAATAAAGATTAGAGCAGAAATCAATGAACTAGAAATGAGAAGAACAGTAGAGCAGATCAATGAAATGAGGAGCTGCTTCTTTGAAAGAATTAAGATTGATAAACCCCTAACCAGACTTATCAAAAAGAAAATAGGAAGGATACAAATAAATAAAATCATGAATGAAAGAGGAGAGATCACAACCAACACCAAGGAAATATAAACAATTACAAGAACATATTATGAGCAATTATATCCCAACAAATTAGGCAATCTCGAAGAAACAGATGCATTCTTAGTGACATATAAACTACCAAAAGTGAACCAGGAAGAAATAGAAAACTTGAACAGACCCATAATCAGCAAGAAAATTGAAGAAGTCATCAAAAATCTCCCAAAAAACATGAGTCCAGGGCCAGATGCCTTCCCAGGGGAATTCTATCAAACATTTAAAGAAGAATTAATACCTATTCTTCTGAAGCTGTTTCAAAAAATCAAAATGGAAGGAAGATGTCCAAACTCGTTCTATGAGGCCAGCATTACTTTGATCTCAAAATCAAAGACCCTACCAAAAGGGGGAATTACAGACCAATATCCTTGATGAACATAGATGCAAAACTTCTCAACAAAATACTAGCCAATAGGATCCAACAGTACATTAAAAGGATTATTCACCACGACCAAGGAGGATTTATTCCTGGGCTGCAAGGTTGGTTCAACATCTGCAAATCAAACAATGTGATACACCACATTAATGAAAGAAAGGTCAAGAAACATATGATCCTCTCAATAGATGCAGAAAAAGCATTTGACAAAGTACAGCATCCTTTCCTGATTAAAACTCTTCACAGTGTAGGGATAGAAGGATAATACTTCAATATCATAAAAGCCATCTAAAAAAAGCCCACAGCAAATGTCATTCTCAATGGGGAAAACTGAGCTTTTCCCCTAAGGTCAGGAACACGACAAAGATGTCCACTATCACCACTGTTGTTCAACATAGTACTAGAAGTCCTAGCCTTGGAGCACCTGAGTGGCTCACTTGGTTAAGTATCTGCCTTCAGCTCAGGTCATGATCCCAGGGTCCTAGGATGGAGCTTCACCTCTGGCTCCCTGCTCAGTGGGGAGCCTGCTTCTCCCTCTCCCTCTGCTGCTCCCCCTGCTTGTGCTCTCTCACTCATTCTCTCTCTCAAATAAATTTTTTAAAAATTTAAAAAGAAGTCCTAGCCTCAGCAATCAGATAACCAAAAGAAATAAGAGGCATCCAAATTGGCAAAGAAGTCAAACTCTCACTCTTCACAGATGACATGATAACAATGTGGAAAACCCAAAAAAAACTCCACACAAAAATTGCTACAATTCATACAAGAGTTCAGAAAAGTGGCAGGATATAAAATCAATCCACAGAAAACTGTTGCCTTTCTATACACTAAAAATGAGACAGAAGAAAGAGAAATTAAGGAGCAATCTCATTTACAATGGCACCAAAAACCATAAGATACCTAGGGATAAACCTAACCAGAGGCAGATCTGTACTCTGAAAACTACAGAACACTCATGAAAGAAATTGAGGAAGGCACAAAGAAATGGTAAAATGTTCCATGCTCATGGGTTGGAAGAACAAATATTGTTTAAATGTCTATGCTACCTAGAGCAATTTACACATTCAATGCAATCACCATCAAAATACCATCAACTTTTTTCACAAAGCTGGAACAAATAATCCTAAAATTTGTATGGAACCATAAAAGACCCTGAATAGCCAAAGGAATGTTGAAAAAGAAAACCAAAGCTGGTGGCATCACAATTCCGAACTTCACACTCTATTACAAAGCTATAATCATCAAGACAGCATGGTACTTGCACAAAAACAGACACATAGATCAATGGAACAGAATAGGGAACCCAGAAATGGACCCTCAACTCTATGGTCAACTAATCTTCGACAAAGCAGGAAAGAATATCCAATGGAAAAAGGACAGTCTCGTCAACAAATGGTGTTGGGAAAATTGGACAGCCACATGCAGAAGAATGAAACTGGGCCATTTCCTTACACCATACACAAAAATAGACTCAAAATGAATGAAAGACCTAAATGTGAGACAGGAATCCATCAATATTCTAGAGGAGAACACAGGCAGCAACCTCTTTGACCTCGGTCGCAGCAACTTCTTGCTAGACACATCTCCAGAGGTAAAGGAAACAAAGGCAAAACTGAACTACTGGACTTCATCAAGATAAAATATTTTATGCACAGCAAAGGAAACAGTCAACAAAACCAAAAGACAAATGACAGAATGGGAGAAGATATTCGCAAATGACACATCAGAATAAGGACTAGTATCCAAAATCTATAAAGAACGTATCAAACTGAACACCCAAGAACAAATAATCCAGTCAAGAAATGGGCAGAAGACATGAACAGATATTACCCACAAAGGAGACATACAAATGGCCAACAAACACATGAGAAAATGCTCACCCTCACTCGGCTAGGAAAATACAAATCAAAACTACAATGAGATACCACCTCACACCAGTCAGAACAGCTAAAATGAACAAGTCAGGAAACAACAGATGTTGGTGAGGATGCAGAGAAAGGGGAATCCTCTTACACTGTTGGTGGGAATGCAAGCTGGTGCAGCCACTCTGGAAAACAGTATGGAGGTTCCTCAAAAAGTTGAAAATAGAGCTACCCTATGACCCAGCAATTGCAGTCTAAGTATTTACCCCAAAGATATAAATGTAGTGATCTGAAGGGGCACCTGCAGCCCAATGTTTATAGAAGCAATGTCCACAATAGCCAAATTATGGAAAGAGCCCTGGTATCCATCGACAGATGAATGGATAAAAAAGCAGTGGTATATAACACACACACACACACACACACACACACACACACACACACACACACACAGTGGAATACTACTCAGCTGTCAAAAAAATGAAATCTTGCCATTTGCAATGACGTGGATGGAACTAGAGGGTATTATGCTAAGTGAAATAAGTCAATCAGAGAAAGACAATGATCATATGATCTCACTCATATGTGGAATTTAAGAATCAAAACAGAGGATCATAGGGGAAGAGAGGAAAAAAAACAAGACGAAATCAGAGAGAGACAAACCATAAGAGACTCTTTTTTTTTCTTTTTTTTCTTAAAGATTTTATTTATTTATTTGAGAGAGAGAGAGAATGAGAGATAGAAAGCACGAGAGGGAACAGGGTCAGAGGGAGAAGCAGACTCCCCGCCAAGCAGGAAGCCCGATGTGGGACTCGATCCCGGGACTCCAGGATCATGACCTGAGCCGAAGGCAGTCGCTCAACCAACTGAGCCACCCAGGCGCCCAAACCATAAGAGACTCTTAATCATAGGAAACAAACTGAGGGTTGCTGGAGGGGAAGGGGTGGGGGGATGAGGCAGCTGGGTGATGAACATTAAGGAGGGCATCTGATGTAATGAGCATTGGGTATTATATAGGACTGATGAATCACTGACCTCTACCTCTGAAACTAATAATACATTATATGTTAATAATTGAATTTAAATTAAAAAAATTTTTAAAGAGCTCTTTGGAATGGAAAATAAAGACACTTTTTAGAGAATGAAAAGGCAAACCAGGAACTGGGTAAAAATATTACAAAGCAATATCTGACAAAGAACTTGTATCCAATGAATATATAGAGAATTATCAAAACTCAACAATAAACGACCTAATACCAGATGTGGAAGAGATTTAAACACTTTGCCAAAGAACATATATGGATGACAAATAAGCACATGAAAATATGTTCAACTCACTAGTCAGTAAGGAAATGCAAATCAAAATCACAAAATACCACTTACATCCTACTAGAATAGCTAATGTCACAAAACCAAAAATGCCGAGTGCTGGAAAGGATGTAGAGCAACTTAAACTTTCAGACACTGATGGAAATGCCAAATGGTAGAGTTACTTTGAGAAACAGTATAGCAGTTTTTGAGAATGTTAAACACATACTTACCACATATGCCAGCAATCCAACTGTAAGTATTTACTCTCAAGAAATAAAAACACAAAAAAATGCATACAAATGTTTATGGCAGCTTTATTTGTAATCACCCAAAACTGGAAGTAACCTAATCAATGTCCCTTCAACTGGGGAATGGATAAACCAAATGGTGCTATATCCATACAATGGATTATGACTCAGAAATAAGGAACTATTGATAAACCCAACAACATGAATGAACCTCAGATGTATTATGCTTAGTGAAGGAAGCCAGTCTCAAAAGGCTAAATACTATACAATTCCACTTACATGACATTCTCCAAAGGATAAAACTATAGGGATGAATAATAAATCAGGGTTTCCAGGAGTTAGGTGTAGGGAGGTTTTTACTATAAAGTAACAGGAATGGAGCACCTGGCTGGCTCAGTCAGTTGAACATCCAACTCTTGATTTTGGCTCAGGTCCTGATCTCGGAGTTGTGGGATTGAACCCAGTATCAGGCCCCATGCTCAATGAGGAGTCTGCTTCTCTCCCTTTCCCTCTTCCTCTCCCCAAGCTGATGCTCTCTTTCCCTAAAATAAATAAATAAATAAATCTTCAAAAAATAAATAAAAATAAACTAGCAGGAATAAATTTGGTGGTAGAGTGCAGGGAATAATGGAACTGTTCTGTACCTTGATTGTGTTGTTTACACAACTCTGCATTTGTCAAAGCTTATAGAAGTGTACACCAAAAGGAATTTTATTCTATGTAAATTTTGAATAAAATTTAAAAACCTATAGGCATAAAATAAGCCTACATGTTGTATGATTCTTTTCATATCACATTCACACTAAAGCAAAACTTATAGGGACAGAAAACAGATCAGTGGTTCCCAGAATCTGAAGGTGGGGGTAAGGGTTGACTACAAAGGGCCCTAGTGTTTTGGGGGTGAAATAACTATTCCATATCTTGATTTTAATAGTTTACTACTGTATATATTTGTCCAAAGTGACAGAACTTACCCTATAAATGATGAACTTTATTGTATGTACATTAAACTTAATTTTTAAAAAATGAGTATGGAGTTAAGATGGCAGAGTAGTAGGGGGACCTAGAGTTTGCCTTGTCCTTTGAACACAGCTAGATCAACATCCAACCATTTTGAACAACTAGGAATACAATCTGAGGATTAAGAAAACAATCTGCACTGTTGGAGGGAGAGAACATGGCAGATGTGAGGTTCGGAGCCCTGAATTGGGGGAGAGGAAAGTCGTGCCACAACAGGGAGGGAACCCTTTTCATGGAGCAAAGTCAGGGAGAGGGAGAAAGTGGAAGAGAGCACAGTGGGTAGGGATTGTACATTAAGTTGTGGTGAGGAGCTCCCCTGGGTCGCATTGGGAGAGATCGCTCCCCTTCCTGGGGTGTATTTGGAAAAGGGTATTTTGCTTCTGCAAGGACAAAGGGACAGACAGGAGCCATTGAGCAGCACTCAACAGCAGGGTCAGAGGTGTGCACAGAGGGCAGAAGACCTCCTAACAACTTTGCTGTGAGCCACAATAGGCTTAAACCTCTGTATGCACAGAGCAGCTGCTTGTGTGCAGCAGAACTGAACAGAGAGCAGAGATAGGCAGACTGCAGATAACCTGGCCACTGCTCTTCACTGTCCGCCACAGTAGATTCAAGCCTCTGTATGACTGCTTTTCTCTGACAGAAGAGAGTAGGGGACAGAGTCACACACAGATGCCAATAACCTGGTTCCGGCTGTTTACTGAGTGCTAAAATCATCTCGAGACTCTGCTTGCGCACTGTATGACTGCTTTTTGGGGACAGATGGTGCTGAGCACAGCTCAAGACTCCCCTCCGAGGGAGGGGAGTGGGCCCGCACATTACCAGGCCCTTTAAAACTTGGAGTTTTGAGTCCCAGCCACTCGCCAGAGATAAAATACTGGAGATCTGTACTGCCAGGTGCACCAATGGCCAGGAACAGACAGGTTAAGGCTCATGGAACTGATGAAAGCCCAGGACACAGGAGATTGTTGGCTTTTCTGAGAGGGCCTCCTGAACAACAGTAGCCAGTTCCCCTCCCCAGGAATGAGAGGGCCATATTCATCCTCCTCCACCACCCCTCCCTCCCCACCACACAACAGAACAGTCCAACTTCAGAGAGAAACAAGCGCATCTAGTGGAGACCAGAGTTCCCTACACTAAACCCCACTCTCCTGCACCTGGCAGGGGCATCTTTACAGGGGCAAGTCAGGTTGTGGGCCAGCCCAGCAGGACACTCCCTCAAAAGACCAACATAGGCCCCTGCGTGTATCAAGTCTACTGATGAAAGAATGCTCTAAAACATGAAAATAGGACCAGATTTGCTTTGTTTCTCTTAATTTTTTAAATTTTTTATTTTTTACTTTTCTATTTCTTATTTTTATCTTTTATATTTTTTTCCTTTTTTATTCTTTTTGCTTTACCTTTTTTTGGTATGAGGCTTATAATTTTTTGTTCATTTGTTGCATAATTTGTTGTTCATTTTGTTCATTTGTTCATTTGTTTCCTTCCTTTTCGAATCAGGCTTATTTTTTTCTTCTTTCCTTCTTCTTCTTTTTCTTTATTCGTTGGAATCAGGCTTATAGTTTCTTGTTTGCATTTTTGTTCCTTTTCCCTTTCTCTTGTCTTGGATCAGGCTTTATTTTTCTTCTTTCTTCTTTTCCTTTTTTATTTTATTTTTAAGATTTTTATTTATTTGACAGAGAGAGACAGTGAGAGAGGGAACACAAGCAGGGGGAGTGAGAGAGGGAGAAGCAGGCTTCCCACGGAGCAGGGAGCACGATGCGGGGCTTGATCCCAGGACCTGAGCTGAAGGCAGACACTTAAGACTTAGCCACCCAGGCGCCCCTCCTTTTTTTTTTTTTTTTACTTTACATTCTTACCTTGACAAAAAAATCAAAGCACAGCTAGTTAAAGATCCAAACACTCCCCACTACAAAGAAGGAGGAATTCTGTAGAGGATGGGCCAGTGGGAAAGAGCAGTCAAAACACAGCTGACTGTACAGCAGACTGTACAAGACATACACCAGAAACACTTCTGAAGTTTTTGTTGTTGATCTTGTTGTTGTTATTATTTTGTTTTTCTTCTTCTTCTTTCTTCCTTTCTTTTCTGGACAAAATGACAAGATGGAGAAATTCATCCCAAAAAAAGAACAGGAGGCAGTACTCACCGCCAGGGATTTAAGGATATAATTAAGATATCTGAACTAGAATTTAAAACCACGATTCCCAAAGATACTAGCTGGGCTCGACAAATGCATAGAAGATACTAGACAATCCCTTACTGTAGAGATAAAAGAAATAAAACCTAGTCAGGCTGAAATTAAAAATGCTATTACTGAGATGCAGTCCCAAGTGGATCCCATAAAAGTGAGGATGAACAAAACAGAAGAATCAGTGATACAGAAGACAAAATGATGGAAAATAAGGAAACTGAAAAGAGAAAGAAAACTATTAGATCACGAAAGGAGACTTCGAGAACTCAGTGATTCCATTAAGTGAAATAATATCCAGATAATAGGGATTCCAGAAGATGAGGAGCAGGAGAAAGGGGCAGAAGATTTATCTGAACAAATTATAGCTGAGAACTTCCCTAATCTGGGGAAGGAAACAGGCATTCAAGTCAAGGGCACAAGGGCATAGAGAAACAAGAACATGAACAGACATTACCCACAAAGACATACAAATGGCCAACAGACACATGAAAAAAACGATCACCATCACTCAGCACCAGGGAAATCCAAATCAAAACCTCAATGAGATACCACCTCACACCAGTCAGAATGGCTAAAATGAACAAGTCAGGAAAAAACAGATGTTGGTAAAGATGCGGAGAAAGGGGAACCCTCTTACCCTGTTGGTGGGAATGCAAGCTGGTGCAGCCACTCTGGAAAACAGTATGGAGGTTCCTCAAAAAATTGAAAATAGAGCTACCCTATGACCCAGCAATTGCAGTATAAGTATTTATACTTATACTGCAAAGATACAAATGTAGTGATCTGAAGGGGCACCTGCAGCCCAATGTTTATAGCAGCAATGTCCACAATAGCCAAATTATGGAAAGAGCCCAGGTGTCCTTCGACAGATAAATGGATAAAGACGTGGTGTATATATACATATATATATATATATATACATATACGATGGAATACTACTCAGCCATCAGAAAAATGAAATCTTGCCATTTGCAATGACATGGATGGAACTAGAGGGTATTATGCTAAGTGAAATAAGTCAGTCAGAGAAAGACAAATACCATATGGTTTCACTCATATGTGGAATTTAAGAAACCAAACAAATCAACATGGAGGAAGGGAAGGAAAAATAAAATAAGATGAAAACAGAGAGGGAGGCAAACCATAAGAAACTCTTAACTACAGGAAACAAACAGGGTTGATGGATGGGAGGGAGGGGATGGGGTAATTGGGTGATGGGCATTAAAGACGGCACTTGAAGTAATGAGCACTGGGTGTTAATATGCAACTGATGAATCAGTGAATTCTACCTCTGAAACTAATAGTACAGTATATGTTGATTAAATTGAATTTAAATTAAAAACATTTTTAAATGAGGGTGTGGCTCCTGGGTGGTGCAGTAATTTGAGTGTCCAACTCTTGGTTTCAGCTCAGGTTGAGATCTCTCAATCTCATGACCCTGAGATCGAGACTCCTGTTGGGCTCCGTGCTCAGCGCATTGTCTGCTTAAGATCTCTCCCTCTTCTTCTGTCCCTTCCCCCACCCCCCCACTCATGTGCTCTCTCTCTGAAATAAATAAATCTCTTTTGTAAAAATGAGGGGAAAGACTCAAGAAACACCTTTTTAAAAAAGTTATGATGGGACGCCTGGGTGGCTCAGTCAGTCAGGTGCCCCACTCTTGGTTTCAGCTTGGGTCATGATCTTGGGGTCATGAGATAGAGCCCCATGTCAGGTGCCACACTCACTGGGGAGTCTGCTTAAAATTCTCTCCCTCTCCCTCTGCCCCTCCCCCTGGCTCTATCTAAAATAAAGAAATCTTTAAAAAAAAAAATGTTGTGATATGTTGTAGAGAATCTGGAGTCCCACATTCTTACCTTGACATGACTACTTCAGTTCTTCTAAGCCAAATTATGTTCCCATGCTTTACATTAAGTTCCATGCCCAGCATGGGGCTTGAACTCACCAAGAGAACAAGCTGCATATTCTACTGAGCGAGCCAGGCATGCTCCCCTCCCATCTCTTTCTTACTCAAGATACCTCTTATGTCTAGTAGTTCACCAGTATCTCTTAGGAGCACTAGAAAACATTTTAAATGTTCAACTATGAAATGCCATATAAGCTGTAAAATGGACTTACCTATCTTAGTATCCAATTTTTCATTATAACATCATTTACCTACCAGGAGAGTTTGATAAGATAGTGTGAAATAAGTTGGACCCCACCTAAAGGGACTTGAAGTGGAATTTTAGCAAGACCCTAATTTTTTAAAAAAAGTAAAACCAGAATGTATTTAAAGGGCTTGATAATAGAGGCTGGCACAGAGTGGGTGCTTAATCAATGTTAAGGAGACAGTACAATGCAGAGGAAAGAACCTGCACACAGCTTTTATCACATCTGGGTTCCAATCCTGGCACCAACATTTAATATGTTTTGGGTATGTCCTAACGGCTTCCTGAACCTGTTTATCTTTCATATGGGGAGACTAATCCCTTACTGGCGGAGCTGTATTGAGGGTTAAAGGAGCTAACAGGTTTTCAGGGTTTGGTGCAATTTGTGCTCAAGTAGTACTTAATTCTCTTCTTTGGCTGCCCCAGAATGCAGTAGGCTGCACTTCCCTGCCAATCAGCCTGCAGCCAACTGCTCCAGTCCATCATTTGGTTCTGCTTTTAGAATTTGAATAGGTAAATTAGGGGGTGACAGCATGAGGCAAGGCTAAGATGTGGCTATGGGTCCAAAGATGATGTGGAAGTTTGGGGTAGGGGGAAAAGACTGAAGTGATCTAACAGGCACTCCCTTCAAATATGTTCAGTTTCAGGTAGATTGCTGGGACAGATGTCATGTGCACAACCCAAACAAACCCGGGTAAAGTAAGAAGATTATGTTCCTGCTGCCATCTACTCCAGTCCCTTCCTGAGGGCCCCTTGACACTATCTTTGTCTGATGGGGTAGCCCCCCACCCAGGGTGGCTAACTATATTTTAATGGAGTATAATGACATCAGCCAAGGCACCTCCAATATAGCAGCTCCCTTGAGGATGCAGGCTGTGAATAAATGGTACCATAACCCTTTTGAATCACGGAATTCAAACACTGGTGCTAGATGGGAAGTGGTCATGGAAGGGTGGGGCCCAGCCAGAGTGCCTCAGTTCAAGGGATCCTCCAACCCAGTGTGCCTAGAAATGCCCCAAGATATGGTTTGCCCCTAACATATCTAGCCACCCTACTAACAGGCACCTTGTTTTCCTTTCATGGAAACAAGGTGGCACTTACCACACTTCAGCACCCAGCCAGGCTTATGTTCTCTTCTTCCCTCTATCCCAGCCCCAGACCCCTCCAGAGACAAGGCTCATCACTGTTCCCCCTACCATCACTGCCACCCAGGTGAGGATCTGCAGACTTGGTGGAAGATGCATAGCCTACAGCCCATCACAGGAACGTCTTACCACTGAGATCTGTTGCAGACTGATAAAGAAATCATCACCCTGCCAGGGACCCCCAGGTCTACCAGCAGCCTCGCCTTGTACCTTTAGCTGTTCAAGACAGTTTTGAGAGTTTATCCTCCAACCAGACCAACCTACAGGATGAGGAATAAATTGTTAGCCTCAGGGATCTGACAGTAATTTTACTTCTCTTGTAAAACAGAGTTGGGGTTAAATAAAGGGTATGGGGTTTGCTAGTTCCAGCAACTTGGGACTCTTTTTTTTTGGAAAAATGGAGGGGAGAGTGAAAAGGGGCACGGTGGGTGAAGAGTTCTTTTAATATGCTGGTACTTCAGGGAGAAGCACACCATTTCATCTGTATTCCCCCATCCCACTGGAACTGGTGCTTGGAGGGACGGGGGGCAGGGGGGAGAAGGTGAGATTAGTCGATCAGTCACCAGCACTGTCATCAGCGTTGCCAGAGAGGTCGAGGACAGACATCATGGAATCAGACAACTTGCTGGCGAGTTTATCTGCAGATGGAGAAATACAGGCAGTCACTTAGCGGCTGGCTCACCAAGAGGACGCCTGCAGGAGCTGGCCTAGATCTACCTTGGTCTACATCAAACTCCCAAACCGACTCACTTACCCCCAACACTAAACAAAACAACTGGGTGGGGGGTGTTGGCAGCCAGTGTGCAATCTCACAGGTAGAACCATTTGTCTACCTGTGAAATGATCACCCCAATATAGCTTCTATCTCAGAGTGTCAGACTCACTGGGCTCCAAGTATTTTTATCCCTTCCTAGTATCCAAACAGCAATTTTCTTTTACTGTGTTGAGCTTAGCACTCTGCCAGTACCCTCAAAGCTCTCACAGCAAAAGGGCAGCATGGATGTAGGGGCCTTAAGCCTGAATGCTCACCTCCCATCCTCCAGCCATACCCTGCTGTTCTTCAGGATTCCCCTCAGACATCATCTCCTCCAGGAAGCGATCACCTCTACCCCACCACCATCCGGGTTAGGTTCACCAGGCTGAGTTAGGTTTCCTTACTCTGCTTTCTGTGTCTGTGAATACTCTGTGTTGCCAATGTCTGTTTTATTTCCTCCTCACTCCCTTATAATAGGACCAGCAGTTTAAGGGTTATTCATCTCTGGATTCCCAGCACTCAGAGTGAAACCAGGCCAAGAGCAAAGAATTGGGCTTATGGGGTCAATCAATCCTAGGTTTACATTTTGGATCGATTAAATACTAGTTGTTTTACCTTGAGTGTGTCATTTAATGTCTCTGGGCCTCAGTTTCCCCACTTACCAAATGGGGATAAGACTTGCAATGAGTTAGTAAAGATTAGCATAGCATGAAGACCTAAATCAGCCAACCACATAACAAACCACCATTAAAATGAAGGAGGAAATTCTTTTGTGAACGGCCATTAAATGGAAACACGATGTGGCAAAATTATGTTCAGGTGACTAGTGTTCGCATATTTGCATATGTACCTATCTATGTACCATATTTGCCTGTGTACCTATCTCAGGAATGAGATAGAAAAAATTAACTGGTCACTCCGTGAGGAGGCCTAGATGACTAGGAGACTGGAAGGAGAAAAACATTTCACTGTATATCCCTTTGTACCTTTTGAATTTTGAGTATATTGCCTATGGATAAAGTAAACATTACATATAACCTATAAGCTTCCAAACACATAGAAAGCAGCTAAGAAATAAATCGTGGCTATTTGACACATAGACTAGGCCAATGGTTCTCCAAGTGTGGTTCCCAGAAGAGCAACATCAGCATCAACCAGGAACCAGTTAGCAACACAAATTCTTGGGCCCTATGGCCAACATACTCAATCAGAAACTCTGGGGGTGAATCCCAGAAATCTGTGTTTTAACAAGCCTGCCAGGCAATTCTAACAAGCTTAAGTTCGAGAACCACTGTGCTAGTAGGTGAGCCTCCTAACCCATCCCTGCCCCTTAACCAGGGTTAGCCTGGTGCTGGACACATGTAAATGCTCATTCAGAAGCTCCTAATCAGGGCCCAAGTGGGTGCTTTTTGGAGCATGGGGAAGAGGGGTATGGTCAGGTGCCCCCACCAGTACGCTTCTGCATCTTCTTCTTATTCTTCAGGGCAGATGCAAGAGCCTGGCCCTGCTGCAGGGGGTCGGTCTCCATGATCCTCTGCAGCACTGGGCGGCGGTCCACAGGGCAGACGTCCACCATGCTGTTGTTCCTGGGGCGGTGGTCCACGTTGCGTTTAGCCCACCCCATCTGATGTCGGTTCGGATTGGTGCAATACCCAGTGAGATCTCCAATCTAGAGAGAGAAAGGACAACAGTGAGGTCTGGGCCCCCAGAGTACCGCCAAGGACTTCTGCAGAAGAGACAGGGACAGGTTTGGTTAAGAACAGGAAGCCTAGAGCCTCGCAGAACTAAGCTCCGAGTCTGGCTCCATCACAAACTAGAAGGTAAGCTTAGTTAATTTCTCAGCTGTAGTTGGCTCATCTGTCAAATGGGGTAGACAATGGGTAGCTTGCATGCCTTTTACAAGAATAAAATAAAAAAGCAGAGTTACTTGATCAATGACAATTGGTATTATGATTCTTTTTTCAAGTGACCCTACAAAATCTTACTCAATTTAACAAGTATTTTCAGACGTCTCTTCTATGCCCAGCTCTATGTGGGGAAATGTTGGAAAAATGAATCAGATGCAGTCCCATCTTTGAGAAGCAACTGGTCTAAAGAGGATAAAACCAACCCATACCACAGGCCAAGTCAGAGTGTGTTAAGTGCCCACCAGAAGGACACAGCGTAAGTAGCAGCGGTTGTGGGGAAGGTGGTGGTCAATACGTTTCTACTGATGGGAAGGTCATTCCTGACCATGAACAATGGAAAAGCACAGAACATAGATGGGCACCCAAAAGGGTGTCTGTTTGGCTGGAGTACACGTGGGTACATGTGGGTAGTAAAAGCTAACATTGACAGAAAGCTCACTGTGTGCCAGGTACCATTCTAAGCACACACAAATACATGTGTGTATACATATATATGTACACACGTGCGCATGTGCACATATTAACTCATTTAATCCTTGCCAACAATGCTATGACAAACAAAGCACCTCAGGTCACACAGCTAGTAAAGAATGGAATAAATAAGAACCCTAGCAGCAAGGCTTGTATGTATATATGACTACCCATTACACTATGGTGGGGAAAAGGCAAGGCTACCAAACTATACATCTGGGGTTGCAGCAGGAGGCACCATTCACAATACGGCACACAAAACTGGTATCTCCCAGAGTTGTACAATGAAGTGGCCCTGCTCAGGTTCCCTGAACCTGAGTCTGGAACCTGCAGCATAGAGCGGGGAACTACTGTAGGTCCCTAAGGAAAAATGGTATGTTCTGGGGCTTATGGGCTCATTGGGGCATATGGGCCTTAAGCACACAACTCTACACTGGTTTTCCTGTAAGCAGAAGGGAAATCTTTAAAACTATGTGGGAATGAGAATGGCATAATTCCTGTCACTACCACACTGTAGGCCTCATCATCTCTTATAGAATATAAGACTGACTTCCTAGGCCCCCTGCCTCCACCCTGGTCCCTTTCTTTCTAACCTGATTTTTACTCTGGCTGCCAGAGTGACAGTTCTTTTTTTTTAAAGGTTTTATTTATTTATTTGAGAGACAGAGAGAGAGCAAGTACGAGTCCGTGGGGAGGGGGAGAAGGACAGAGGGAGAGGGAGAAGCAGGCTCCCTGCTGAGCAGGGAGCCCGATATGGGACTTGATCCCAGGACCCCAGGATCATGACCTGAGCAAAAGGCAGATGCTTAATTGACTGAGCCACCCAGGTGCTCCCAGAGTGACAGTTCTAATACACAAACCTAACCATGTCATTTCCTTAAGAAACCCTTCCAGATATTACGGAGCCATCAAAAATAAAGGACGGCTCTTTAAGTAATGATGTGGAACAATCACAAGATGAATTTTTAAATGAAATAAGCAAAACACAGAATACAAATAGCATGCTATTATTTGAATTAAAATGGATCTATCTGTGTATATGTACGTATGCATGTGCATTAAGATGGAATAGCTATGAAAAGGGCATTCAAGTGTGCTACTAGTGACTGCCTCCAAAGAGGGGACAAGGTGGCTGGGAGACAGCTGCAGGAGAGAAACTTACTTTTCACTATATACCCTTTAGTACCTTTTAAATTTTATACCACGTACACATACTACCTAGTCAAAAAATAAATAAAAGGTATCTTTTTTATAAAAAATATAAAATATAAAAAATATTTTAAATAAACAAAATGGGGAAAAATAGAAAATGCTTTGACAGAAAAAAATAACCGATTTTCAATGTTTTCCTAATATCCATGGTATAAGGTCTAACTCAAGGACTGCTGTGATCTAATTCCAGATGATTCATCCTTCCTTGCCTCATCTCTCATTCCAACCACCCCACACCACTAACATTTCCCCATAAAACACCACTCTCTCTCCTCTTGGGCCTCAGCATAAGCACTGTCTGAGCTCCTAGCCACGGGCTGCTGCCCGCCTCGTACAGAGAATTCCTCAGCCTCCAAGAAGGGGCGCAAGGATCAAGGCCTTCAGGAAGACTTCCCTGACCCACAAGTAGTATAGGTTAAGGCCCTCAGATCCATGCTTTCCCAACCTCTGTCCCCACCCCTAGTCTGTGTGTCTCCCATAACAGTGCAGAGGTCTATATGTGAAACCCACTAAACTGTGACCTCCTGAAGGGCAGAGATAGGGACACTGGCAGTAGAAGCTGAAAAAGCCTCCAGGAATCATAAGCATGGCATATTGACTTGATCACGCAGGTACTGGGGAGCCATGACAGGGGAGGTGACATGGTCAGATTGTGCCATTAGAAACCACGGGACATATGTCCAGGTGAGAAAGGGTGAGAAGCTTAAACTAGAGTTATAGAAATGATAGGAATCGAAAGAAGCTGATAGCTTCTCAAGAGACTTGGGAGGGAGAAGCCACAGGACTTGCTGACTGACTGTCTGGGATACTGGATGCTAGTTGGAGGGAAGAGTCAGGGGTACCCAGGTTTGCAACTTGAACAACTGAGTGGCTGAAAGGGGGATGGATACCTGCTTTCTAGGCTGGACCCAGGCTGGAAAAGCTGCTTGAGACAGCATGCTTCCTCCCTGGACCTGCCATTGCCTGGTAAAGGATGCACACCACCTGATGCCCAGGGCGCCCACAAGGAGTGAATGAATGACCTACATCTACCCACCATTATAGGCAGACCTTGTGGGAGCCAGATAGAAGGGACCAACCACTCCCCAGAGCCCTGGGTAGAAGAGAGGGTTACCATGAAGAAAGGGGATGGGTACCTTGTACACAGTGGTTTTATTTTCCATGGCATCTGCTATTTTCATCATCGGAGAATGGAGCCACTTGATCTCCATTTCGAGCGGGTCCATGTCACCCAACAGTTCATCTGCTTCTCCGGTAGCCAAGCCTTTAACACAACCAACACCACTGTCAGGGCCCTAGTTCCTCCCTGCTGCCAGCCCCCCCACCCATTCAGGCCTCAGTGGAAAGGATATGTGGACACTGCCCAAGGGAGTTGGGGAGGGAAGGCTCTTTCATTCCTGATGGGAGGCCACATGACAAAGGATTAAAGGCATGGGTTTTGCAGTAGGGCATTCGCCTGCTGGGAGCTGGTCTTGGAGCCTCAGCTTCTTCATCTAGAAAATGAGAATACCACAAGCCTATGACATGGGGCTGCTGTCACAGCAGAGGACACCTGAAATGCACTGGCCTGAAATACTGCTCAGTAAATGGCAGCCACTGGGTTTCCTTCCCCGGGACCAGGCCTCTCTCCCCTTCCTTCTGTCCCCTTGCCTGGAGTTGGCCTCCACTGCAAACCATTAATGCACCCATTGCCCTGGGCCCATGCTATCCTCCCGCCTGCTTCTAAACTTTGCTACCATCCCCTTCCTCTAATTCCTACTCACTCTTCAAGATACAACACTAGAGCCAACTCCCCTAGGAAATTCTCACCATTAACCTCTCCCTCTCCTCAATTTCCCAGACCTCAATCTTTTGCCAAAGCCCATTCTCAGTGATGGAGCCCCTCTTGCCCTCACATGCAGCCAGGGTCAAGCATCATCATAGGAACGTGACCTCAAATTCCTCCCAACTACCCACTTGGTAGAAGAGGGAGGTAAAGTTCAGAAAGCGAACTGACTTGCCAGAAGCCACCTGGGGAATAAACTCTGAAGCAGGCAAGTCCTCTTGTCCTCATCTATAATCTAAGGACACTAAAAGACCCAGAGAAGGAAAGCTAGTGGCCCTCAAGAGAAACAGAGAAACCAGAAGCCAGGCCAGCCAGGGCTTTTTCCACTGCCCGAGTGTCCACAGACAGGCCCAGAGAGCACCAGGCACCTCTCCGAGGTGGGGTAGAGAAGGAAGGAGCCGTAAGCCAAGGTTGCAGATGGTAGTACCTAAAGAGAACAAATTTCCCACAGGAATTTCTCAAAGCCACACCTCTGTACTGCAGCAAATGATCATCTTAGTAACAACTAATATTCACCAAGCATGTACTCTAAGCCAGCACTGCTGTGTTTTTACATATTAAATAAGTCTTCATGACCATCTTATTGGGTGAGTGCTACTGTCCCCATTTTACAGAGGATGCCACTGAGACATGGAGAAATGAAGTAACTTAATCACAGAGCTAACAAGAAACAAAACTTGAATTTGACTCCAGGCAGTCCATTCTTTTAACCACTTAGCTACTCCAAGCTGGGATGGTCTCAGACTAGAGGGCAGAAGAGTTGCTTTAAATGCCACCTCTGCCTGCCACTGACCATGCATCGTTCAGGAAATACCAGCTTTCTGTGACTCAGATGCCTCCCTGCCAGTGGGGGTGAGAACAAAAATCTAGGAACAGACATGCAGTAGCTGAGGCAAAGCCTAGGGCAACACGAGGGAAGGGGTTTTGGAGAGGAGTGTCTTAGTCCACTCCAGGTCCCAAGAGATGGGGAAAGGACCCTCATTATTTCCTGAGCAACTCACTGTGTACACAGTACTTTGCTGACTTTTTTTCCTATCTACCAAGAGCCCACAACCACCCCCAAGGCCCAGATTAGAATTCTCTGCCTTGTGGGAGAAAACATTAAGCTTAGAGCTGGTTAAATAATGTTCCCAAAGCCAGAGTAGGGCCAGGGCAGGGGAAGATCAACCATGGGATTTTTTTTTTTAAGATTTTATTTATTTATTTGACAGAGAGAGAGAGACAGCGTGAAAGGGAACACAAGCAGGGGGAGTGGGAGAGGGAGAAGCAGGCTTCCTGCAGAGCAGGGAGCCCAACGTGGGGCTCGATCCCAGAACCCCGGGATCATGACCCAAGCCGAAGGCAGACGCTTAATAACCGAGCCACCCAGGTGCCCCAAACATGGGATTTGTTGTTGGGTCTGTGTGGCTCCCACCCAGGGCAAGACAAAGTACCAGGCAGGCCAGTCCACTCGCCCCTACTTACATTCCATGGTGTCTTCATTGGCCTGCTCGGTATCCTCAATATCAAAGACTTCGGTCATCTCCTTAATGATCTCAGCACTGAGATGGGCAGGCAGAGTGTGGGTGGCAGGTGGGAGTGTATAGAAGCTGATCTTCCCACTGCATCGGGAAATGGGAGGAAACTGGTGATGTCATTAAGAGAGCGAATGACCAATCGAAGAGAGGATGAGTTCCCAAGTCAGAAAAAATGAGGAACAACAAGAAAACCCACAGTAGCTTCCGAACAACAAGAAGTTGAGTTGCTGGATAGTCACTGGCCATAAATTCCTGATGGGGACATGACCTGGTGCCTTGGCCTTCCCCTACCCTAGGAAACAGGCTGCCAGGCTGCCCCACCGCTGCAATAAACACAGATGCACCCCCCTTTGTGGAGTCTGACTCTCGGCAGGTGCACCCTCACCCCTAGCCCTCTCCTCACCTCACCCAGTCAGCCAGAACAGCTTTGGCTGCCTGCTCCTGACTGTATATGCCTCCTTTCTTCTTCTTCCCCAAGCGGTGAGCCACCGCAGTCAGAAAGTGCTCAGTGGTCTGGAACCCAGAGATGCCATAATAGTTGGAAATCTGGCGAAGAGAGAAAGAAAAGAAATCATGAGGAAAAATGAAGGGCGCTTGGAGTGGGGCAGGGCATGAGCAAGAACCTTCTGTACCTCCTCCAGGTTACAGCGTTGCAGGATGGTCTCTACCGGGGTCACGGGGTCTGCCAACTTCTGCACGTGGATGCAGTTGCGCAGGATGGTGCCCACCTCTGAGTTCGGTCCTGGGACAATGCCTGGGGCATCCAGCAGCCTGATGAACTTGTCCAGATAGACCTCCTGCATGAACCTAGGACAGGAAAGGAGGTAAGAGAATGCAGGACACTGATAAGCTGGGATGTATCTAGTATCCCCCAGGCCCCAGGGACACAGCTGGGAGAGGGGTGAGGGACAGACAGCATACAGATGAAGATGGGAGAGATGTGGGGCTGGGGGCTCTGGGGCCTACAGACCTGGGACTAATTCTAGTCTACTAATACTAGTCTAATTCTGCCACTGGGGACTGAGCTGCAGGGCTGTGGGCAAGCTTCTGATTCTCTGAGCCTCCACTGCTTCATCTACAAAGTGGAGTTGCTTATCTGTAGCCCAACCTTGCATGGCTGCTAAGAGACTTGAAGAAGCTAAGGGGGAAACCACCCAGCTCAGTGCCTGGCCCGCACCTATGGCGTACCAGGTAAATGAGAACTGTTAGTGAGAGTGCCCAGGGAAGAATCAGAGGCTGGGCCAAGATAAGGAAAAGGGCAGGGGCTGAAGTCATGAGAGATGGGGGAATGGGAAGGTCAAGGAGCTGTGGAGTGGGGAAGCAGGCAGGTGCTTACTTGGTGACACCAGGAACGGCTCCCACACTGCATGCACGGCTGCGCTTCAGGCTATTGATCAGGCTGCTCTTCCCAACATTAGGAAGACCTATAAAGGGGCGGCAGATGGCTCAGGGCAGGAAGGGCCCTCAGGAACATTTGGGCTGGCCTGTATGTGGGTGGCCCAGGAGGGGACAATGACCGAGCTATGAAGAAGCCAAAAACAGAGCCTGGCCTCCTGCCTTCCCATCCCAGGCCCTGACCAAGCCTCAACATGGCCTACCTACCCCTTTCCTCCATTTGTGAGCATACTGGGTAGACATGTCCCTCTCTCTAGATAGGACACTCACCTTCCACCTACAACCAGCCTGGGAAAGGTGCTCAATGCAAGGCCTCTGTAACACGATCCAACAGAGGGCAGACATCAGGAAATGTCTGTGAAACAGAGAACCATCTGTCCTGGTGTGAAATTCACCTAGTGGGGGGTGGGAGAGCCCTCTCCAGATGTCAGTCTCTCTGAGCAGCTGTCTGCCTGTGGTGCATGTTTTCTGTTCAAGCATCTGTGAGCACCTCTAGGCCTGTGGATGTCTTTGTGTGCTACCCCCTCACCAGGTCTCTTGTTCTCATCATTCTCCTTCTCTGTGTGCCAGAATTTATGCACAGACCACTCTCTCATTCTCTTAAGATTTTATTTATTTGAGAGAGAGAACAAGAGAGAGCATTAGTAGGAGGGGGAGGGGCAGAGGGAGAGGCAGACTCCCCACTGAGCAGGGAGCCCGATATGGGGCTCGATCCCACTGGGATCATGACCTGAGCCTAATGCAGAAGTTTAATCCACTGAGCCACCCAGGCGCCCCCAGACACCTCCCTTATGGATGTACCTATGTGTGTGTACCCCTCATGTGTGGAAGTCTCTGTACATCAGTGTGTGTGTACACACATGCACATCCATATCTCTTGGTTGTTCTCATTCTAAATATTACTTTTTCCATGTTTACTTTCTCCCGCTCAGTCTTTTTCTCTAACATATTTTTCTTTCTCTGTGTAGCTCTACCTAAGCACCTTACTCTGCTGGTCTGTCTCTTTGTCTCTCATTCTGGCCACTGTCATTTCTGATTCTCCCCACCCCACCAATTCTGCCCCTCTTTTTGGTTTTTGCTTTTTTAAGTTTAAATTCAATTAATTAACATATAATGTATTATTAGTTTCAGAGGTGGAGCTCAGTGATTCATCAGTGTTATGTAATACCCAGTGGTCATTACATCCTGTGCCCTCCTTAATGTCCATCACCAGTTATCGCATCCCCCCACACCCCTCCACTCCAGCAGCCCTCAGTTTGTTTCCTATGATTAAGAGTCTCTTATGGTTTTTCTCCCTGATTTCTTCGGTTTTTTTTCCTTTCTTCCCCTATGATCCTGTCTTGTTTCTCAAATTCCTCATATCCGTGAGATCATATGGATACTTGTCTTTCTCTGATGGACTTATTTTACTCAGTGCCCCTCCCCCTCCCGCTAATGCTCTCTCTTGTTCTCTCTCTCAAATAAATAAAATCTTAAAAAAGAATGAGAGAGCAGTCTGTGCATAAATTCTGGCACACAGAGAAGGCGAATGATGAGAACAAGAGACCTGGTGAGGGGGTAGCACACAAAGACATCCACAGGCCTAGAGGTGTTCACAGATGCTTGAACAGAAAACATGTACCACAGGCAGACAGCTGCTCAGAGACTGACATCTGGAGAGGGCTCTCCCACCCCCCACCAGGTGAATTTTACACCAGGACCTCTAGTTCTATCCATGTTGTTGCAAATGGCAAGATTTCATTTTTTTTTATCCTGCCCCTCTTTTCAATTCCCTCGATGACAACTTCTCTCAGTGTCTTTCGGTGTTTCTTCTCTCCATGGGCCCGTCTCTGTATGCTTCTCTGTACTGTTTCATTGTGCTTTCTTCTGTCTATGTCTGTATATCCCTAGCCTTCCCTCTGTCTCTATTTCTCTACGAACATGTATCTATCTCATCATAGACATGTTTGTGTATTTGTCTCCCTCTGTGACTCTGGGGAAGTGACTGGGTCCAAGGGTCCAGTGTATCTGGGCACATGTGTCTCTCTGTGCCTCTATTCGCTTGTGAGCAGAGTTGGGGCGAGTATGTGGGAAGGACCTGGGTCTACATGTGTGTTGCCTCTGGGTCTGGACATGTCTGCACAAGTGTGGATCTGTACATGTATTTGTGGATCTGCATGTGTTCCAGGACTGTGTGTGTGTGTGTTCCTCTATGTCTAACTCTTTGTCCCGGTTCCTTCCATATGTACCTCTCTCTGAATCTGTCTATCTGTGTCTGCCTGTCCCTCTCATTGTTTTGTTTTTTAAAGATTTTATTTGTCAGAGAGAGAGCGAAAGAGCACAAGCACAAGCAGGGGGAGGGGCAGGCAGAGGAAGAAGCAGGCTCTCTGCTGAGCAAGGAGCCCAATGCGGGGGGGGGGGGGGGGGGGGGGGGGGGGTCCTAGGATCACGACCTGAGCCAGAGGCAGACGCTTAACTGACTGAGCCCCCAGGTGTCCCTTTCTCATTGTTTCTTTGGTATGCATGTCTGCCTCTCTACAGGCATAAAGTATCTAGCTCTCTTATGTCTCTCTGCAGGTCTTCTATAGTCCTTCTGGTATCTTTTTCTGATCGTTATCTCCCTCTCTCGGCATGCCTCTGTCATTTAAATCCACCCTTCCTTTCCACTCCCCACCAATCCCATCATTTCCCAGTTCTTTTTCTATGTCTATTCAGGTCTGTATATCTCTCCCTTTTTCTCAGTGTCCAGCTCTCTCCCAATGTCTTTCTCTTTTGGCTTCACTTCATCTCCCTGACAGTCTATCTCTGCTTCTCTCAATTTCCCTCTTCTTTCCCCTATCATCCTTCCCTCAGTGCCCTGGGTTCCAGACAGGCCCAGGTTTGAGTACCAGCTCTACCTTGTCTCACACAGGGCTGATCCCCACAAGTCCCTTTCACTTCTCTGGGCCTCAGTGTCCTTATCTGTCAGAGATATGTTCACTCCTCCCCCCCACCACCCACAGCTCTGGTAGGATGAGATGGCACCAAATCCAAGCACAACCCTGTGTATTTGATCCACGGTTCTAATACTCAATGCATGGTGGTGATTCCCAGTATGCCTTCCTATGTCCACCAATATGTATCACAAGTCACAAAACCGTTTCTGAACTGCTCCTCTCTTCCTCAGAGGGGTAACACAAAGCTCCCAGAATCCTTTGCCCAGTGAAACCCCTGCCCAAAGAATGAGCCTGGGCCCCATGGCCTCCCCACAGGTCTTACCCACAACACCCACACGGATATGAGTGCGCACTTCGCCAAGGCGGCAATAGTTCCCCAAAACCCTCATGAGGTTTTCAGCTCCAAAGCAGGCTTTGCTTTTCAGCAGTGACTCGGAGGCCTGATCCACTGGTACAGTGCAACGATTCTGGAAACCGAGGGGTATTACAGAAGAGGCATCAGGTGGGAAATACAGTCTGAGTCCAGATTTCCAACTTTCAATGAAACTTTCAGGGCCACCTCCCTGTGATCACCGAGCTCCCCAAGGCTGAAGCAGAGGGCTTCTCATGAAGGCCCTGAATACCCGCCATTTCCCTGCTTGCACAAGGCTTGTTTTTCCACTGTCATTGCGTCTTCAGTCTTCTCTGTCCCTGCCTCTCTCTAGACACACGTATCTCTTGCCTCCCTCAGCAGGGAAAGGATGGCACCCCAGCTTCTAGTCAGGCCAGGTTTGAGTTCCAGCTCTGCCTCTCACAGGTGTGTGGGCATCAAATCCTGCTTCCCTTCTCTGGGTTTCAGTGCCCTCATCCACAAAATGGGGACACTGCTCTCCCTACCTGTGGTGGGAAGACCGCGCCTGGCCCATAGCCTACCTTCCCTTAATTCCTCACACAAGACAAGGCCACTCCAGCTTCCATCTCCTTACTCCTGATGCCACCTCCTCAGCCCAGAATGCCCTTCCACCTCTTCCTCTCTCCTTACTTACCCACCACAGCACTGCAAATTAGGAATTAAGCTAAATATCCATCAGTAAGAAATAGGTTAAGGAAATACATCCTTAAAGTGGAATACAAATGAAAGAGAGCTGTTAGAAAAGGATGCTCACCACATTTTTGCCATCGAGAAGGCCAAAAATTATATAAATGAGGTATCAGGTTTCCCCAAATGAGTAAAGATTAAAATGTTTAACGATAGCAAGTGTTGGAAAGGGTGTAGGGAAATAAGCCCTCTCACACATTCATCTACCCCAGGGGTAGGAAGATAAATTGGTACAGCCACTGGAAGGGAGGCAATTTGTCAGTGTCTAGGAAAATGTAAAATACATACCCACTCCACCCCTCAGTATCCAACCTATATAAGCGCTCGCCCACCAGCCAAGATAACATATGCAAGGGTATGTGCTAAAGTACTGCTTATAATGATTAAAAATTGGAAACTAATTTTATTTAGCATCAAAAAAGTACATCTCTATAAAAAAAATTGCCACGGGAAAAAAAAGCAAGCCCCAGGATGACACATAGGACACTCCCAAACACTTCCTTCTCTCTCTATATACATCTACATATGTATAAAGCACAGAAAAATATCTGAAAGGACACACACCAAGCTAACAATGTTGGTTACATCTGGGTATGGATAAAGGAGCCTAGAATTAAGGGTACTGGTAAAGGATATTTAAGCTGTCTATAATTGCTTTTTTTTTTCTACTTTATTTTTCATAAATAATAAGTTCTACACCTAGTGCAAAATTGAAAAAATATCCCCTAGAACCCAGTTTCTCTCCTCAGAAGCAACCAATGTTTCTGTAACACTTTAATGTTTTACAACTAAAATGTATTTGTGTTAATGATACAATTAGAAAATAGTGTGATTTGTGTTAAGGAGAAAAATGAAGACATATGTTTTTAAAAGCTAACAAATAGTTAACTATATTTTCCAAATTTTCTATGGACAGTATGTATTACCCTTACATCTGAGAAAGAAAAAAAAAAAAAAAAAACTTTCCCCAAAAGCTAAAATATAGGAAGAAGTGAAACAAATATTAAAAGGTCATCTAGTAAGGCAAAAAGCTCAAAGTTGAAAGCCCAGTTCAATTACCAAAGGGCTGGAGGCCCCAGTCCAAGTCATGATCCTCTAACCCTGGCCCCAGCTTACCAGGTTTTTGACCTGATGCTGTGTGCTGGCCTTGAAAGCCACGGTCGGCAGCTCATTCCGAAGGTAATCCAGCCACTTCTCCACAACCTCTTTGGGGACCAGGTCTGGGGAAAATAGAAATAGGTAGGACTTATAAGGAGAACATCACTTCAGTGGCTCACTCTAAAGATATATCCACCCACACCCAAGGCTAGGCCCACCTCCTGCCAACAGATGTCTCCCTGGCCCTATCAGTACCTGTCCAGCTCCCAGGTTAAAATTAGAAAGGAAAGTCTAGTCTAGGAGACTAGTTGGCCCTCTCTGAGGGGACCTCTGTCCCTTGGGGAAAATGGGCAAATTAGCTGTTTGGTCCCAGATGCCTTCCTTCCAAGCCAGGCTTCCTAAAGATTGTTTCACACTCTCTTTGTAGATCCTTCTAGGTTGGGCCAAATGTCAAAAATAACTCTTGACAAGAATATCGCTACCATTTGTGGGGTACTAACCATGCATACACCAAGCACTTTATCATTAATTCTCACAACAACCCTGTGAGATTGGGACAATCACAGCCCATTTTACAGCTAGAGAAACAGAAGCTCTCAGGTGACACGACTTGTCCAAGATCCTAGAGAAAACTGACAGTACAACTGGGATAAGACCCAGACCTCAGTGACTCCTGAGTCCATGTACTCTTCTGCCCTAGTCTTTGGTTCCAGTTTGGGGCAGAGAGGAATTCTCCAGGGTTGGCCAATAAGGCTCAAAATGGCAAGAACAAGGGACTGAAAGGCAGACAGGCTTTGACCCCATCCCCAATTTCTGTTATACTCGTGTGTGTGTGTGTGTGTGTGTGTGTGTGTGTGTGTGTGTGTGTGTGTGTGTGTGTGTGTCTTTAAACAAGTGATTTCACCTCTCAGACTCCTGGTTTTAAAAAACTGAACACAAATTCCTACCTCACACAACTGTTATAACTACCACTGAGTTGCTGAGGCTCAGGGTCTGGTCTGAGCTAGTCTTTCAAGGAGGTCTGGCCCCCGTCCTGCCTTACCCAATTCTGCCCCAACACCCACCAATCTTGTTCAAGACCAGGACGAGCTTCTTGTTGCCTTCTGCCTGCAGGACAGCCTCCTCCATTTGGAAGCAGCGGCAGCCCAATGGGTCCCTGGCATCCAGGACTTCCAAAATCACATCAGAGTATTCCACCACCTACAGGGGAAAGGACAGGGGATGAAGGCAGGGAAAGGACTGGGTGTGAATCACACAGGCCCATAAAAGAAAAGTCTTCATCTCAGTCAGGAAAAGCAGAAATGGAGGGACAATTGGATGGGATTGGTGCCCTCCCTAAAGAGCCTTAAGAAATGGGTCCCCATACCTTACGGAACTCCTTGTAATAAGCCTTCCTTGTTGCCTCATCATCCAACTGAGGAAACATATTTAATTCCTGCAGAACTTCCTCCTAAAGGAAAAAAAAAAAAAAGAATGGTCCAGAGAGGAAAGAGGGAGTGAAAGTCAGGGCTTTGGAAACCATGACAGGCTGGGGGAGCAATGGGAGTCCCAGCCCAACGAAGAGTAACTTTGACCAGCCAATAAAGCTGGGAACTGGAAGAATGGATGGAACCACATAATGCATGTGTGTGCCTATGTTTAAGTATGTGTTCAAGCACTAGCTAGGGACCTGAGTGTGCACCTGTGCATGTAAGGAAAGAATGTGAGAGGGAGGTATAAGTGAGAAAAACAACCCATGTGGGAACATGGGATGCGGGAGGCAAAATATGCACTTTACGTTAGGAAAGGAACTTTGAGCTGGAAAGTGCATATTATGTGAAGTGAGAACATATGCCAGAAGGGCAGTGAGTCCCAGAAGGAAGCTGGCATCCCCCTCACATACCATCCTCTGTCAACCCTTCCCTCTCACTTATTCCCTCTCCCCCTGTCCCCTGGTCCTAGGTCTCCCTTCCTCTACTCCCAACCCTGTCTTTGGGGCCTATCCAGGGTTGTCCAGTCACAGATAAGGCTCAAAATGGCTCTCTGCTTCCTTCTCATACCTCCCTCCCTCCATCCCCACTGTTTCTCATCTTCTCTGCACCTATTTCCTCCGTCCCCCCCCAAAAAATCTCCCATCTTTCCTCTTTCCCTTTCACAGAGCAACGGCAATAGATGCTTTTCAGCAAACCAGAACGAGTCTGAACCAGAAGCAAAGGTTGTCCTCTTACCTTATGCTCAAATTCCTCCTGGCATTGCAGCACATCCTGACAGTAGCTCTCGATAGTCCTGCGCCTGTGTCTCTCTTGCTCCCGGGCAGCCTGCTGCTTCTCCCTCATCTCCTCAACCTAACAAGGGAACACATAGCAGGACTACAGCTGGCTAGGTCTGTAACCTAAGGGAGGTGTGGGAGACCTACAGTAACAGAGAGCGGGTGACAGAGGGAAGAAACAGAGTTGATGTGGCAGAGGTAGGAGGGGCAGGGATGCAGGGAGAGAGCAGCTATGATAGTAGGAGATACAGGATTTGAGAGAAAGGAAACAAAAGATGAAGGAAGGGAAAGTGTGGCAGAGAACAATAAAAAGAGGGCGTGTGAAACAGAGAGAGAATGTGCTCTAGGCAAAGGGAGTCAAATAAGACCAGAGGGAGAGAGAGGACAAGGTCCTGGGATGGTCCATCCTCTAAAGAGCAGGAAAAGGAAGGAACAGCCAAAGAGACTGGGAACGAGGAAGGAGGACATCCAGGATAGTGAGATGACAAGAAAGTCAAAGTGACAGTGCTCCAAAGAAAGCATGGTCTCAAATTCTGACAATTCGGATGAGACAATGGAAGGAGACTATCCCTGAGTGTGATGGCACAGAACAAACTGGTGAGGCTGACCGGAGAGTTTTCAGTGGGGCAGTGGGAACACAGCAGGGCAGCAACGGACGGGGAGGTGAGAGGGAGATAAGCAAACAGAGACACTAAATCAAGTATCAAAGTGACCCCCTTCTCTTCCTTCTTCCACAAACAGCCTCAACAACCCTAACAACTCTGGTCTTTTCCCTTTCAGTCACCACTTCTGTGGACCTGGCAGTCAGGCCAGGCCCTCTCCTTCCTCCAAGGTCAAGGGCTTACCCTCTTCTTCTTTAATTCAGCCTCCCGACTGGCATGATCATTGGAGTGAACAAACTGGGGAGCAGAAGCCACTTTGGAAGCTGCTTTCTTTCCATTCTGCTTTGCAGGCTGGTCACCACACAAAAGGAAACAATCAAACTGAGCGAATGAACCCATGGAAATCACGCTTCCTGGAGGGTTAAAGCTGCTCAAAAGTGTACTTGTAGGGAAAAGAGAGGAATAAGCAAAAAGAAGGGCTCTGTCCTCAGAGGTCTGCCCATCTGGCTAGAGAAGAGACCCTCCCTCTCCTAGGCAGGGACTGACTGAAGAACCCCAGGAAAGGTGGGGGCAAGTGGAAAAGTTTCCCAAGTAAAGGCCAAGGGAAATGCTAAAGTAGCTCTCAAAGTGTGGTTCGTGGACCAGAGCAGCACCATCACCTGGAAACTGGTTAGAAATATAAATTATGGCATCAAAAACTAATGATGTAATATATGGTGATTAACATAACAATAAAATTTAAAAAAAAGAAATATAAATTATGGGATGCCACAACAGACCTACTGAATCAGAAACTCAAGGGTGAGGCCCAGCAATCTGTGTCTTAACCAGCCCCAATTACCTGGAGGGTTGGTTAAGGTTTGAGAACTTTAACCACGTTAAAATTTGAGAACCACTGCTCTGGCCCATCTTACCTGTCTCCACCTTTCCTAGCAGGACCAAGAGCTGGAGCCAAAGATTATGTTTTGGCCTCCCTCCTCAACAAGAGCAATAGGGACTTGGGAATCAGAGAGACTCAAGTCCCAGCCGTGCTACCCTGAACGCAGGAACTTTCTCACTAAGGCTCAGTTTCTTCATTTTAAAAATGGAGCAATCCCTACACCAAGGTAACTCAAGCACAAAGCAGCACATGGCTCATGGAGGAAAATTAATAAATGCTGCTGATTCTCTACCTCAGTCAACCAGAGAGGGAGGGAAAGCCAGATCCTCTGATTCCAATTTGCTGCTCTGTCTGGAATGACCCAACATCTACTGGGGTTTGTAGACCTCTTCTGGGGCAGGGAACCTGTTCCTGACCTTACCAACAATGGGTATACCTTACCTGGGGGTCAAGCCAACTTACCTTCTTGCAGCCTTTGGAACCTTTACCTGGTTTTTTATTTTCTACAAAAAAAAAAAAAAGCCATTATCCACCTACCCAACATCTGTTTATACCTTAATCAAAGCCAGGCCACACCGAGAACCTAAGGAGGACTGAGCTACTATGTCTGTCCAGGCCCAGAACAACAAAGACATGGAGATGACAGCAACAGGGTCAGAGGAAGTACTGGAGAAAATGTTTGAGACATTATTTCAATGCGGACTGAAACAGTGCTTATGGGAACCCTGTGAAGAGGGCTACCTGAATGCGTGCTTTTAACTCCTCTCTCTCCCCAAACTTCTGGCTGGGAGCAACTCAACAATTGCCACACCGAGCTCAAGTTGGGGGCTGCCGGCATGGGAAGGTGATCTGAGGAGGCCCAGGTGGCTAAGCCAGGGCAGATGCCCTCAGCACATGGGGAGAGAACTGCTCCTTCCTGCTGATCCTGCTCAGGCCATTAACTCCAAAGGGACTTGCTCTATCTAGCCAAACTGTGGCCTCCATTGGATACAAGGAAGAGAGAGCTCATCTTCTTCAGTCACATCTAAACAGAGCCCAAGAACTTAAGAGGCCTCACCCTCTTCATGAGAAGTCCCATCTGTCATCCCCTTCACAGATGGCCTCCTGGGGAAGAATGGTTGCCTTAATGCTTACTACCTGTAAGGGAGCTAAAGAAATTCCTAGAGCGGTAGGTTCTGGAAGGTCAGGATATATACAAACAAATATAGGAGCAGCTTGGAATTACCAGAGAACAGGCTCTCCAATAAGGTGGTTCACACCAAAGCAGAATTAATATAGGAAACAGAATTTAAATACTATTGCAAATACTTAAGGAGATTCAAGAAGATACCTCAAAGGAACTGTGTGAGAAAAAAAAAATTCCCAAAACTTGATGTTGGATAAAAATTCAATAGATGTAGTGAAAAACAACAAAGACACCATTAACAACCAAACTAATAAGCTGGAAAATCAAGAGAAGAGCTTGCTTAAAACAAAAATCTAAAGAAATGGAAATTATGAGTAAAAATAAAAAATGGAGAATGGGCCCAGGAGAGCTGGTATCTAAATAACAGGAGTTCCTGAAAGAGAAAAAGGTACAAATGGAGAAGCAATTATTTTGTTAAAATAATATATGAAAGTTCCTTAAATTGAAAACAGGCTTGAGGGTTCAGATTAGAAAGGCTCATAGGACACCAAGATTAACAAAAAAAGCCATACCATAGGCATACCCTGATGAAAATTCTGAACTCTAATGATAAAAAGAAAATCTTATAAACTTCCAAACAGGAGTTTCCAACAAAGGCAAGAGAAGCAGACAGCCTTCTCAAATCTACAACTCTTAACATTTAAGACAGAATAACCATTACAAAGTTCTTTTTTAAAAAGATTTATTTGAGAGAGAGAACAAGCACAAGCGGGAGGGGCAGAGGAAGAAGGAGAAAGAATTCGAAGCAGACTCTGCACCAAGCATGGAGCCGGACGCAGGGTTCAATCTTACAATCCTGAGATCACGACCTGAGCCGAAACCAAGAGCCAGACTCTTAACTGACTTCACCACCCAGGCGCCCCGTACAAAGTTCTGAAACAAGGAACTGTGTACCAAGCTAAATTCCTATACTTAACCAACAGATTACTCTTACACAAAGTTAAAAGGCATTTTCAGATGTGCAAAGATGAGCACCTGTGTTCTGGTAAAACTACAGTTGACCCTTGAACAACTTGAGTTTGAACTCCATAGATTCACTTATACACAGATTTTTTTGATAAATACGCATAGTACTGTAAATGTGTTTTCTCTTCCTTACGATTTTCTTAATAACATTGTCTTTCCTCTAGCTTCCTTTATTGGAAGAATACGGTACAGAGCACATCTAACAAAATATGTGTTAATAGACTGTTTATGTTACTGGTAAGGCTTCCCATCAGTAGTAGGCTATTAGTAGTGAAGTTTTGGGGGAGTCAAAAGTTCTATGTGGATTCTTGAGTGCACAGGGGCTTGAGGCCCCTAAGCCCCAGGTTGTTCAAGGGTCAATTGTACTAAGGAAGTATACCAGCAAAAATAAAAATTAATTCAGAATAAAGATCTCAAGCTAAAGGAAACAAATAATGATGGGCGGGATATCGATTAAAACTTATCACTAAATTAAAAAAACAACTTACATTAAATCTTCAAAATGCTACTAATGTAGCTAAGAACTATAATACATATTTAGAAAAGATTTTTAAAAACCAGGAAGCATATCATAGGAAATAGCTCAGTACCAAAATACCAAATTATTTCAACAAAATCCTGGAATCAGGCAATAGGGGTTGGAAAAGTAAAATCATGAAAGCATGATCTTACTTTGGAAGGATAGGATAAAAATAGTTAATACTTAACTTCGGTAAAGTGACAAGAGAAATTCAAGTTTAATTATGTTTGATATAAACATGAATGCAACTACTAACATAACTTTATAATCACTGGGGGACACCTGGGTGGCTCAGTCAGTTAAGCGTCTGCTTTCGGCTCAGGTCATGATCCCAGGGTCCTGGGATGGAGTCCTGCAGCGGGATCCTTGCTCAGCAGGGAGCCTGCTTCTCCCTCTGCCTGCTGCTCACTCGCACTCTCTCTCTGACAAATGAATAAATAAAATCTTTAGAGAAAACTTTATAATCACTGGTGGATTTTTTTTGAACTTGAAAAGTAAATAAATGAGACTAAAAAGAAACAAACAAAAAATATAAAATAAAATGGCAGAAATTAGACCAAATATATGAATACGAATGGATCAAATTTTCCTGTAACAACAACAACAACAAAAACAGACCTCAAGTCTCCTTTTGTTCCAAAGTACTCATGTTGCAATGAAAAGAATGTGAGGTTGGGAATGAACCAGGACTGGCCATTTTACTCAACAATTTCTATCTGCCTAACTTCCCTGGAAACCGAGGGCCTGTGCCGGATATAGGCACGCAATAAAAACAAAATAAATCACTTAGTAAGGAGAAAACACTCCTTGCAGGGCTCCTCAATAACCTCCCCAGATTTAACCATTATCATTACCATTTGGGTCCAAGGTATTGCTGAGAGTTCAAGTAGCTGCACCATGAGGCACCTTCCATTGCAGTCATTCCACTTAGTCTGATCATTACTTAGTTGCAATTTACCAATCACAGTCTGTGTTTTATGAGCACATGTTAAGTTTTTGTTTAATAATCACCATTTTTCCCACTCATGTAGATGTATATGATTGTTCTTTAACAGGTAATGGTCATATGGTTCCAAAATAAGAAGGTGTATTTTGAGAGGTCTTCCACACTTGTCCCTAGCCACTGCACTCTCCTCACTGCAACAAGAAACCACTTATTAGTGCAAACGCAAATATATGTAATCTTATTTCCCCCATTTTCTCCATTAAAGATAACATAGTATGTCCTCCTGTTGACAACTTGCTTTTTTCACTTAACAAATCCTAGAGATCTTTCTATCTAATACTTCTTCCATATAATAGTCTTTCTATATAATCTTTCCATACAATACTTCCTCATTTATTTTAACTGCCAGGGTTCTTGGGCGCCTGGGTGGCTCAGTCGGTTAAGCATCTACCTTTGGCTCGGGTCATGATCCCAGGGTCCTGGGATTGAGCCCCACATCCGGCTCTCTGCTCAGCGGGGAGCCTGCTCCTCCCTCTTCCTCGGCCTGCCGCTCCCCCTGCTTGTGCTCACTCTCTCTCTCTCTGTCAAATAAATAAATAAAATCTTTATAAACTGCCAATGTTCTTTTGTATGCATATACTCTACTTCATTCAACCAGCTCATTATTGTCTTTTTCATCACTATCAATAATTTTATTATCCTCTGGTATTTGATGTTCTTAAATAGAAAATAATTAATTTTGTTCATTTTTCTTGTGTTACTTGAAAAAAATGATTATTTGCTTTTGGTAGTCACATAACCAAAGTCTGATTCTTGTTGATTTTTTTATAATTATATAAAGTAAGTGTATTGAACTTTTTTTCACCAAGCCCACATAGGCAGGGCCACCATTCACACAGAGTATGGGGTCACTGGGTTGCACAAGTCTTGTCTAGTCTATGATGTCGTTTTCTATGTGGGCTATAGCAAGATAAAGGCAGGAAGCACAGAACCAGACTGGCCCTAATGCCCTTGCCTTCCCTCTTATACGGGAGAATCATGTATCACATTTGTCTTTTCTCTCTAGGCTGTAAGCATGGTGGGAGGAGGAGGAGGAACTGAGTTAGGACAACTGAGACATTCTAGTGCCCGGCACACAGTAAGTACCAAATAGCTATGCCCAGTTATGCTGGGCCCTTGGGACAAAAAGATAAACTAGATGTGGGTGAGAAGTTAACAGTGCAGTGGAGGAGACAGACCCAGTCATACAGTGCCAACAGCCCCAGTTCTTAGGGGTACAGACCATAGAAACCAAGGGAGAAGCTTAATGGGAGAGATTCCTAGAGGAAGTAATGTGTAAGTTGAAATCTGAAAAATGAGCAAGAGTTATCCAGTTGAAGAATGAGGGAGAAGGAAAGAAAAGCATCTCGAAGGCAAAAAGAAGAGCAACTTGTCCACACTGTCTGGTATTTACTGCTATTCACCTCAGATCAAGTCACTTAACTTTGCTGAGTCTCAGTTTCCTCAACTGTAAAATGGGAATGGGGGATAAGGGGAACACCACCATCAAGGAAGTTGGGAAGACAACAATGATACCATACGTAGAAGACAGACTAAATGATCTGGTACCTACTGAGCAATTTTTTGAGGGTTTTTTTTTTATTATTTTAGTATAGTTGACACACAATGTTACACTAGTTTCAGGTGTACAACGTAGTGATTCCACAAGACAAGTCTAAGTCTATGCATGATGCTCTGCTCACCATAAGCATAGCTACCATCTGTCACCATACAATGCTACAATACCATTGACTCTATTCCCTATACTGTATATTTTAATCCCAAGACTTATTCATTCCATAACTGAAAGCCTGTGTCTCTCACCCCCCTTCACCCATTCTGCCCCATCCCCTCATGCCATACTGAGCAATTTTTTAAAATAGAACTACCCTATGATCCTGTGATCACACTACTGGGTATTTACCCAAAAAATACAAAAACACAAATTCAAAGGGATACATGCACCCCAATATTTATAGCAGCATTATCTACAATAACCATATTATGGAAACAGCCCAAGCTCAGGTAGCTAGCTGCACCATGAGGCACCTCCCCCACCTCCCCCATCGACTGATGGATGGATAAAGATGTGGTGTATATATCCAACAGAATATTACTCAACCATAAAAAAGAATGAAATCTTGCCATTTGCAATGACACGGATGGAGCTAGAGAGTTTAACATGAAGCAAAGTAAGTCAGAGAAAGACAAATACCATATGATTTCACTCAAATGTGGAACTTTAAGAAACAAAACAAATGAGCAAAGTTAAAAAAAGAGAGAGAGAGAGAGACAAACCAAGAAACAGACTCTTAACTATAGAGAACAAACTGATGGTTACCAGAGGGGAGGTGGGTGTGGGGATGCGGGAAATAGGTGATGGGGATTAAGGAGTGCACTTGTAATGAGCAATGGGTGATGTCTGGAAGTGCTGAATCACTATACTATACACCTAAAACTAATATAACATTGTATGTTAACTACATTGGAATTAAAATTTTTAAAAAAAAGAAAGAATAATTTTTAAAAAGTTGCCATGAACTACTACAAATATTCATTAAAGCTTAGCATTGGGAGGGGTGGTAAAAGAAACTCACTGTGTCTGTGTTTCATCATGATGACTAGCTTGAAAGCAGGTAGGTTCAAATCTGCAGTCTTTCTTCCTGTCAGAATGGAAGAACCAATGTGAAGACAGAGGGGGGAACCACAATGCCACAAGCCCCCTTCCAAGCCCCCTACAGGCAAAATGAAATGTGCAAAGAACTTGATAAGGAAGCCCTAACAATTGGAGGAACTAGGAGAAGAGGCTATAATGGAGTTGGGGCCTGGTGTAGCTATCTACACAGGGAAAGCAGCATCACACTACCCAAAAGGAAACTCTCTTGATGGGTGGAGTCAGTGCCTCAATGCATCAGATGAAGTCCTTGGTCCTCAATCCTCCACCCTGTAGTGTTATACACCCTAGTACTAAACCTCTCTAGGCTGAGGGGACGGGGTATACAAGGATGGCCTGTTTCTACATATTAATAGTACCTCTTTTCCCAGGTAGGGGGTTCTATATCTGATCTACCCTGGAAGTAGGGGAAAAGACAGGTACCAGGAGTCTACCCTAGGGAAAAGGGACCTTAGAACAACGCTTTTAACTGTGTTTACTAAACTGAGGCTAGGAGCCAGTGCAAAATCTTGCTGGGGCAGGGGTTGGGGGGGGAATGTATGCCTGCATGTGTGGGTGGGGTCTGTTCCTTGTGAACGTGGGTAAGGAGATGCCTTCTGTTGCTCTACTCTGGGGTGTAGAGGAACTGGGAAAACCAGCACAGTGGCTGTGTGCATCTCTGCCACATGGGAGAGAAGCGCAGGTGTGTACATCTCTAAGTTGGCGGGGAGGAATCCTGGGTCTCTGTACCCTGGGGAGGGTTGGGGTGAGGGGAAGATGATATGCCTGTCTCCACTACAAGGTGATATTAGTTGACACACTAACAAACGGGGGGGGGGGGATATATGCAGTTTTGCATGAATGGGGTCTGCACCTTGCCTGTTGTGGGCTATTCTGGACCCTTCCATGTGGGTGGAATGGGGAACAATCTGTTTATCTTTTATATGGGTTGAAGTCAGCAGTGTGCTAACACTGAAGGGAATAGGACCTCTGGTTCTCCACATGGTAGTGGGGGGTAGGTACACAACTATAAATTCAGTGGATCAGCCCTTACACTTTGCAGGGAGGGGGGCGGTTATCCTGAATGGAGAGAAAGATGTTTGAGCTCCTCTACCTTGGGTAAGGGGGGGAGCCCACATACACAAAATGTAGGGTAATCAGTGATGTCACTGTCTCTCAACACTGCAGGGAGGGGGAGCTGCACCTCTCTGCTCCCTTGATGGGGGGGTGTGTCTCTGTTCTGCGACATTTGGTGATTCCAAATCTTTGGGGAAGGAGGAGGGGAGGGATGATCTGTTTACCTCAAAAGGAGAACAAACCTGAGCCCCTCTACCGCAGCTGCCCAATAAGGGGCAAATCTGACAATATTCCCTGGTTAAGGTCTGTTTCTCTTTGCTGCAGGGCATTTTTGGGGCCGGGCCTTTACAAATTCGGTAAACCAGTGCTTCTTATGGGGTGGGGTGAGGAGTCAGGTCTGATTTTCCACAACGGGGACTCACTCTAGGCAGGGAGAGGAAAATCTGCGTGGTTCTCTATGGGCTGAAGCGGGTGCCAACCACTTGGAAGAGGGGTGATCTAACATATCTGCAGTAGCAGGGGCGGGGCTTCCACAATTAGTTACACGGGGGCGAGGCAAGGAAGTCTCCAGCTCTTCCGTCTCTGTATATTAAACGTTTCTAAGCTCCTCTGTACTGGCGGTCCTGCCGGGGTAGGCGGTAGTGTATGTCTGTGGAGGAGGTAATATATCAAAGCCTCTGTCCAAAGTGAAGAGATGCGCCAAGGCGGCTGTGTGTGCCTCCGCGCCAGTAAAGGTCCGCGCCGCTCAGCCAGGGGATTGGGGGACGGGGAGGGCGGTATGTCTCTATAACCATGGGCTCGATGTCGCCACACGGAGACGCCTGTCTATACTGGAGGAGTGCAAAATGGAGCCTTGCTATCCTGAAGGCAAGAGGGCACTCGATGCTTCTCCACACAAGTGGGGTCTGTGGCTTTCTACATATTGTGACCAGAGGTCTACACCTGCCGAGATGGGGTGGGGCCGTGCTCCTTTACCCAGCGAGAGTGCATTTTCGCACATGCCCATTTGCGGAGCGATCCCTGTTCCTCATCTGGGCCCTTCTACCGTGGATGACAGCCGGTTCTCTATCTCTCCATTCCAGGGTGGAGGACACCTCTAGTTTCCAACTCAAATACACGATCCTTACTGCGCGGCTGGCTGGGTGAGCGCTCACAACGAGAAAAGAGGAGAGTCGTCTCTTACCTCCACTTCCGGCGGGGATCAGACAGGAGAGAATGGCAGTACGATAGGGTTGGTCTGCAAACTGCGCTCGCGCCGCTAGGCTCCGACTTCCGGACCCCAGCCTTGCGGCGCTGGTTGGCCCGCCTTACGTCCCCCCCGAGGGGCGGGGCCTCGGATTGACGGCTCGCGCCCGCCATCCCTACTCCACAAGGGCACTGGTCCCGCCTCCCCCGCAACCCTGTGAGGTGAGGAAGAAGCCGAGAGGTGGTAGGTTGGGAGCGGCGGGTCACCATATACCTACTTGTAAGCCAAGATCTTGTCTGCCGGCCTCTACCTGCGCCCGAATATGCGTGTTCCCGAATCATAGTGACCAAGCAATCACCGTGATCGCAGGTGGGGGTCAGTCCCTTTGTCTACAAAGGAAGATGGCGACGGGCAGGGTGTGGGAAAATGGCCGCCTGGGTCACATGTCTTGCCGAGTGCCCCCCCCCCCCCCCCAAAAAGTGACTTGGTTAGCTGTTCCCAACAACCTTCCTGGCTGGTAAGGCCCCAGACAAACCCTGAAGCAGGTACTCCCAGCTCTTTATGCAGAAATTCAAATCCATGGTCAGGCCCAGGAGCTGAACAACTGGAAGTCTCTCCCACCCGTTTTTCCTCTTCCCCTCCTCCCTCCTTGTCTTTGGCCGCAGAGCGGCAAATGCAGAAGGGAATGAATATATACCTCTGAAGTGGGAACAAATAAGGATTTCTTTAGAAACCATCTTGAGGAGCTCCTGACATGGCTGGAGAATGAGGTCTCCCCTTAAAAACAGTAAATATTAGTCTGAAAATGTCTTTATGATAATTTAATTCCAGCCCCTTCTCTTCTTCAAACCTAAACTTTGGGGTAGGGCCCAGCCCCACTACCCCTAGGGTATGTTCCTCCACTTCCAGAATATCCAAGCGGAAATCTCTGCCTACTCCTACCCCTTACGTACGCACTACTCACTGCCCCTACCTTGATGAAAGGCGCCTAACCTCTCACCCTGGAGATTAAACAGAACTCCTGGGGACTCCAAACCAACCCTAACCACCTTACCCCTTACCACTGCATTAGCAAATTCTTTTTTAAGACCTAACTCTTGTCACTTGTATGAACTTTCCCAGCTGAGTTAGAAACTCAGAACACCTTTCTGCACTTATCCCTTAATGCTGTAATCATTTATGTGGATGCATCTCCACATAAATGGAGTTGGAGTCTCGCCTCCTGAGACTAGGGACCATATATCTTCAAGACCTCAACAAGACCCAGCACAAGACTGGTACAAATCAGGCTTCAGCCAATATATGTGAAATGTGTGAGTTTATAGGCCTGCACCACAAATCAATGGGAAATGGACAATCTAGTAGATAGCACTGGGAAATTTGGCTCACTATAAGGAGAGAAATAAAACTGGATCCCTACTTATTTACATGTAAGATGGTGGAGAGTATCTTTGTCACCTACAACTGGGGAAAGACTTTTTCAACAAAGGCCCAAATGTGCAAACTATAAGGGGAAAATGCAATGAAATCTTTGATAAGAAAGAAAATTGGTGTTTCTACTTTGGAAAACAATTAGGAAGTTATCCAGAATAGTTGAAGGTGGGCCCTGGGACCCAGCAATTCTACTGGTAGAGATGTATATAACCTCCAGACTTTTAAGTCCTAGAGAAATTCTTATACATATGCATAAGGAGGCATGTGCAAGAATATTACGTTGCATAACTGTTTATAATAGAGAAAAAATCTGAACAATCTAAAAGTTCACCAACAGGAGAATGAATAAATAGCAGTACAATCATACAACAGCATACTATACAGCAGCGGAAAAAATGAAATTGAGTTACATATATCAACCCAGATAAATTTAAAAAACACAGTGCTGAGATAAAATATAAGTTATAGAAGGATATATGAAATATGAGACATTTATGTAGATTTTTTTAAAAAATTTTAAGTAATCTCTACACCCAATGTAGGGCTTGAACTCATATGACCCCAAGATCAAGAGTCAGGTGCTCTACTGACTTCGCCAGCTAGGAGCCCCTATATAGACTTTTTAAATCTAGAAAATAATGCACTAAATTACTTATAGGTTATATAAATAAATAAACAATATTTTTAAAACGGCATTAAATAGGAAATGCAGAATGGTAATTAGTTCTGGGGAAGAAAACAAAGGAACAGAAAGAGAGATACACAGGGGACTTCAACTGTTTGTCTAATACTTTATCTGGGTAGTAGGTATATGGATGTGTGTTACATTATTCTCTATACTTATTTGTATGCCTGAAATATTTCATACTTTTTTAAAGAAAGACTACAAGGATCTATAAAAAAAACTAATGATGGTTAAATATAGATCAGTGGTTCTCAAACTTTGGCCAGCATCAGAGTCAGTGGGAGGGCTTGTCAGAACACTGATTGCTGGGCCCTATGCCCAGAGTTGTGTTTCAGTAAGTCTGGTAGGGCCCAAGAATTTGAATTTCTAACAAGTTTCCAAGCAATGATGATGATGATGATGGAGAAGAAGGGGGAGGGGGAGAAGAATCATCTGGGGCTGCTGCTAGTCCAGGTACCATATATTGAGACCTACTGGCAAAGAATATGAGATTCTCAGTGAATTTTGTTGTCTTCATTGTGCTTTTCCGTGTTTTCCACATAATGAATATGAATTACTTTACAGAGAGGTTTTTGTTGTTTGTTTTAAATTCACCTTAATCTCTATTTCAAACTCTTATTTCCCTCATAGGCATCCATTCTATGGTATTTTATGCAGATCTTTTTGCTTATATGTGTTCTTGCAAAATATGTATTATTGTTTTAGGTGCATGTATTTCCTCAAAATTTTTATTTTTCACTTTTTCAAAATTCAGAAAACTTGAAAGAATAGTACAATGAAAGCCCATATACCCTTAATATTGCATTTCTCTGATTATTAATGAATTTTTCAGCATCACTTCGTGTGTGTGTTAAATGCCTCTTTTGTAAATTGCCTGCTTATGTAGTTGGCCCATTTTTCCGATGAGTTTCCTATCTTTCCTATTGATTTGCTAGAGTTCCTTATGTAGTCTAGCTACTAGTCCCCTGTCAATTTCAGGCATTGCAAATATTCTGTCCCTATTTTAACTTTGTCCATGTTAGCCTTTTTTGAATAGAAATTGTTGTTTTTAATGCAATCAAATCCATCAAATTTTTGCTCTATGGTTTCTGGTTTGGGGGTTTTATTTAAAAACTAGTTACCTCCTCCCAGGTCACAAAGATATTCTCTTATTTTTTTCTATTAACTTTATAGTTTTATCTTTCACCTTTAGGTTTTAATCCATCTAGAATCCCTCTCATATGTAGTGATAGGTAGGAATGCAATTTTATTTTTTCTATACACAGTGAGCCACATTTCCCACCATCAAACACCGAACGATCCTTACTTTTTCACTGATTTGCTGTGCCACCTTTGTCACATATTATGAAACACACACGCACAAGTCTGTTTCAGTTCTTGCACTAATACTGCCTTGCTTTTGATATTTTGTAATATAAGATTTGATAGGGCAAGTACCTCTGCTTTAGTCTTGTTTTAGTATTGTCTTAGCTATATCTCCACATAAATTTTAAAAAGAGTTTATCAAGCTCTTCAGAAATCCGACTGGAATTCTTATTAGGATCACACTAAATTTACAGATTAATTTGAGAGAGTTGACATCATCAAAATAATAACTCATCCAAGGACATGGACTATCTCCTCATTTGTTGAATTCACCTTCTATCTATGTCCTTTATTAAGAGTCGAGTTTTCTCTTTGGAATTGTGTGTTTTTACTAATTTAATTCCTAGTTGCTTTGTAGTTTTTGTTACTATTGTGAATATTTTATAGTTATTTCTTTTTGAATAGATAATACACATACATTTTGAATATCAAAACAAAATAAAAATTATACTTTGAAAAGTGTCACTCTTGTCCATTTCACCCAGTTGCCACTATACACACCCCCAGCAGTTACCACTTTTTTTTAATTTCTTATTTATGATTAATATGCAGTGTTATATTAGTTTCAGGTCTAATGATTCAACAATTCTATTCATTACTAAGTGTTCATCAAGATAAGTATACTCCTAATCCCCTCTATTTCACCCATCCCCCCAGCCACCTCCCCTCTGGCAACCTCCAATTCATTCTCTGTATTTAAGAATCTGGTATGTTGTTGTTGGTTGTTTTTTTTTTTTTTGTCTCTTTTTCTCCTTTGCTCATTTGTTTTGTTTCTTAAATTCCACATATGAATGAAATCATATGGTATTGTCTTTCTCTGACTTATTTCACTTAACATTATACCATCTAGGTCCATCCATGTTGTTGCAAATGGCAAGATCTCATTCTTTTTTATGGCTGCATAGGATTCCGTTATATACAGAATATTTTATATTTAATATTTTTTCTTGTATTTAAGTTTACTTTCAACAATCAAGACAGACTCTATGAATGACAAGAGGTTCAAAAAACCCTACATTTTAACATGCTTTTTAAAAAACAAAACATTCTGGGGCGCCTGGGTGGCTCAGTCATTAAGCGTCTGCCTTCGGCTCAGGTTGTGATCCTGGGGTCCTGGGATTGAGCCCCGCATCGGGCTCCTTGCTCAACCAGGAACCTGCTTCTCCCTCTCCCACTGCCCCTGCTTGTGTTCCCTCTCTAGCTGTCTCTCTCTTTCTGTCAAATAAATAAAATCTTAAAAAAATAAAAAAAATAAAAAACAAAACATACACACTGATCTCTATCTGGTATCTTTGTACAGTCATTTTGGTACACAGATACTGACTTCAAGCTTCTTTCCACCTTAAGAATGCTTTCTTTTAGGTTCAACAAAGAACATTATGAAATAAGAATTGTACCAAAAAAGGGACAACAAAGACTGTAAGGAAGGAAGGAAGTAGAGGGAACGAAGGAAGGAAGTAGAGAATGCCTCCTTAATTTTGATTTTTGTATATTGTTTCTTTAATGTATTAAATAGACAACCCAGTAACTGAACAGGCCAACTCCCCTAGAATAAGGAAAGACAAAATTAACAAAGACATGATGGAGATATGTAGGTACATTACAGTCAATCTCCCTCTTCAGAATGTTCTGTTAACCAGATTATACTGAAAAGTATCACATCACTGAAACATCCCTATGTTCAAAGGCCAGTGATCTATTTGATAAGAAGTTTGATATATATATATAAGTACTATTTCATATAGATATAGATCTAGACCACATCTTCTTTATCCATTCGTCTATTGATGGATGCTTGGGTTGCTTCCATATTTGGCTATTATAAATAATGCTGCAATAAACATAGGGGTACAGGTATCTTTTCAAATTAGTGTTTTCATTTTCTTTGGGTAAATACCCAGTAGTGGAATTACTGGATCATATAATTCTATTTTTAATTTTTGGAGGAATCTCTATACTGTTTTCCACAGTGACTGCACCAATTTGCATTCCCACCAATAGTTTTAGAGGATTCCTTTTTCTCTACATCCTCTCCAACACTTGTTATTTCCTGTCTTTTTGATAATAGCCATTCAAACATCTGTGAGGTGATATCTCATTGTGGGTTGTTTTTTTTTTTAAGATTTTATTTATTTGTCAGAGAGAGAGAGGGACTGAGCAAGCAGGGGGAGCAGCAGGCAGAGGGAGAAGCAGGCTCCCTGCTGAGCAAGGAGCCTGATGCGGGACTCAATCCCAGGACCTTGGGATCATGACCTGAGCCAAAGGCAGACGCTTAACTGACCGAGCCACCCAGGCATCCCATCACTGTGGTTTGGATTTGGATTTCCTGATGATTAGTGATGTTGAGCATCTTTTCACAGGTCTGTTGACCACCTGTATGTCTTCTTTGGAAAAATGTCTATTCAGGCCCTTTGCCCATTTTTTAATTGTATTGGTTTTTTTCCTTGGTGTTGAGTTGTATAAGTTCTTTATATATTTTAGATATCGACCCTTATCAGATATATCATTTGCAAATATCATCTACCATTCAGTAGGTTGCCTTTTCACTTTATTGATGGTTTCCTTTGCCATGCAAAAGCTTTTTATTTTGGCATAGTCCCAATAGTTTACTTTTACTTTTGTTTTCCTTATCTAGAAAAATGTTTCTACAGCTGGCGTCCAAGAAATTACTGCCTATGTTTTCTTCTAGGAGTTTTATGGTTTCAGGTCTCACATTTTAGGTCTTTAATTCATTTGGAATTTATTTTTGTGTATGCTGTAAGAAAGTGGTCCAATTTTATTCTTTTGCATATAGCCGTCCAATTTTCCCAGCACCATTTGTTGAAGAGACTGTGTTTACCCATTATATATTCTTGCCTTCTTTGTCACAGATTAATTGACCATATAATCATGGGTTTATTTCTGGACTCTCTATTCTGTTCCACTGATCTATGTGCCTGTTTTTTTATGACAGTACCATACTGTTTTGATTCACAGTTACCAGTTTTATTAGTTTATTTTTTATTCTTCCAGTGTTTCTTTATGCAGATACAAACAAACATAAATGTATCTTAATCCCTCTCCCCCTTTCTTACCCATGTGTATTCTGTTATACATGTTGCTTATTTCTCTTAATAATACATCCTGGAGGTCTTTCCATATCAGAGCATTAGAGTTTCCTGTACATAGAAAGTCACTGTATGGAAGCTTATAGAGTACTTATTCAAAGTGTTACATTATGTGGATATATAATAGGGTTTTTTTTAATGACTGCAGTCCCCTTTTGTGGATGCTTGGGATGTTTTTTAGTCCTTTGGTATTACAAATGGTGCCATAATGAATAGACATTTCATACATATGCAGATAATTATGTAGGATAAATTCCAATAGTTATATTTGTAATTATGTAAGATACATTCCAATAATTATATTTGTAGATATTGCCAAAATTTCCCTCCATAGGTATACCATTTTGCACTTACCACCCATGTATGAGTTTATCTGTTTTATCACAGCCTCACCAACAAAGTGTATTGTTAAAGACTTAGATTTTTTACAATGTGATAGGTAAGAAATAGTATCTCATGGTAGTTTTAATTTACATTTCTCTTATTATGAGTGAGGCTGAGCATCTTTTCATATGTTTAAGGGTCAATTTTACGTCTTTTTCTGTGAATTGTCTATATATATCCTGTATTTTTCTGTTGGATTATTGGCCTTTCCTTGATTTCTAGAATGTTGTTATATATTAGAGAGATTAGACCTTTGTGAATCATATGATTTGTCAGTGTTTTTCCTCAGTTTGTTATCCTTTTGACTTTGCTAATGGATTTTTTCCAGGCAAGTTTTATTTTATTTTATGTAAACAAATTTATCTTTGTTTTCTTTTATGGATTCTAGATTTTGAGTTGTTGTTGGTGGTATAGATTGCAATTAATGACCCCAATTTCTCATGTGTCTATGTATCCACACCCTTTCATAGTGCCCTGCTTTATTGACTCTGAGTGTGGCCATATAACTTGCTTTAACCAACAGGATAGTTGCAAACTTGATATTAAGAAGAGACTTGAAAAAGCTCTTGCATATTCTGTTTCCTCTCTTGGACCCCTGCCACTGCTACAAGAACATACCCAAGCTAACCTTGGAAGGATGTGAGAGACATGTAGAAATGAGCCCAGTCCTCCCAGTTAAGACATCCTATAGTGGCCAATCTCTAGTGAAGCCATCAACTTAGTGCAGACACATGAGCTAGCCCAGTTGAGATCAACAGAGCTTGATCCAGATTGTAGACCCTCCCAAATGACCCACAGACTCTAGGTTTTGGTACATAAATATTCATTTTGTCTTTTTACAGAGCATTATTATGGCAATAGTCCCATATCATTGCTCTTCCTTTTTGGAGATATCCTGGCTAAGCTTGCTCGTTATTTTTCCATTTGAACTTTTTTTAAAAGATTTTATTTATTTATTTATTTGAGAGAGCGAGAACGTGCATGTGCGTGAGCCACGGGAGGGGCGGGGGCGGGGGGGGGGCGGAGGCGGAGAGAATCTCAAGCAGACTCCTGCTGAGCACTGAGCTTGAAGCAGGGCTGGATCTAACAACCCTGAGATCGTGATCTGAGCTGAAACCAAGAGTCTGATGCTAAGCCAGCTGAGCCATCCAGGCGTCCCTCCATTTGAACTTTAATTCAGCTTGTCTAGTTTCAGAAAAAGAGAAAAAATGGCATTTTAAATGAGTTTATACTAAATTTATAAATTAATTTGACATCTGTATAATTTTTTTTGCTCTTTCAGCCGTTTATTTTTATTTACAGTTTGTGTTCAATGCAAATCAATTCCATAACATGAGAAGTTACTATGAATCAAAGCATAAATACACAAACACAGTATACAATCCAAAATAGATGTACATTCAGGTATGGAACAAAATGGAATGTTCATTCACACACACAGTAGCTTGAGATCTTTTGGGTATGGTTGTTCTGGTGTAGGTTCCTAAAGGTGGGAAAAAGTGACTTTGGTTATCAAGACTACTGTGGCCATATTAGATACTGGAACATCTAAGCATCAGTGTGTGACCATGCGAACAAAAGACCTTAGAGTGTCTACTTTTAAAAAGCTTTCTGTGCATCGAGGCAGTTGTAAAAAGATTTAATTTCCAGAATCAAGCCCACTTTAGGCTTAGGACCAGGTTCTAACTAAAAATATTGACTAACAGAAAGTGTTCCAAATGTGGCTATTCTGGTTCAGAGTTAAAAAAAAAAAGTATTTACAGAAAGAGTATAAAAGTTTTTCCAAATTTAATGTAAACTTCCAGTCTTCACTTCCCAAATACTTGATTTACAGTTTTGGCTCCTGCACATATTTTGCCTTTTTAATTTCAAGATTTGTCAATTTTACCTTCAAAACAGATCTTTTAAATTATAAAAAGTATTCAACATATGCAGAAATAAAAAGCATTTTGAAATTAGCAGAGGTCAATGATCTTCTACTCTTTGGAATCAGTGTAGCTAAATGAATCTGGCACTCTTGTTGAATAGGAATAAGTAATCAGTATATAAGCAAAATTTATTCCTTATGCTTCATTTGGGGGTAGATTCCAATCCATCATTGCCCTGGCATATGTCAATTACTATATAAAAAAAATCAAATGCGGGCGCCTGAGTGGCTCAGTCGTTAAGCGTCTGCCTTCGGCTCAGGTCATGATCCCAGGGTCCTGGGATCGAGTCCCACATTGGGAACCCTGCTAGGCAGGAAGCCTGTTTCTCCCTTTCCCACTCCCCCTGCTTGTGTTCCCTCTCTTGCTGTGTCTCTCTCTGTCAAATAAATAAATAAAATCTTAAAAAAAAAAATCAAATGCAATGTCAAATCCAAAGCCTCAGAGGAAAGAGTTCAGTTCCCAAGAAACAGTGATAGCTTAACAAGGTAAAACTTTTATCTAGAGTACACAGGCATTAAGTTAGTACTGCTGAAACAATGCATTGAGGATTTACAGTAACACCTGGAAGTTCCTTCTAATGTACATATAAATAGAATCATGGAAGCTTTTTGTATTAACTGTTTTATGGCTTTAAAGATTTAATGAACCAAATGAAAACTGAATCTGTTCACATCCCATCTTTCACATCTAGGTAAGATAAAATCTATTCTCATTTTCAAGGTAGGATTTTACATGTCCATACTTCCTAGGCCACATTTAAAGAAATTATCTCTTAAAACTAATCTTGGATGCTGTCTCTTCATCTTGTACATGAAACTCCAGTAGATTTAATAGACATTCATCATCTAGTCAAATCCTTCACATGTTCTTCAATCAAATTTGGGATCCTCAACACTTTCTGTGTCAATAAAATAAGGTGTGGAATTAGCAGATTCAATGAAGACCTGTGTTTTCCTTGTCACACTGGATATCTGATGCCATTTGGATTGGGTTTAGAAGATGGGAAAGTATAGATGTTTCTTGGCCTGAGTCTTTTAACAGTAGAGATGTAGAAGGGAGAACGAGATCACGAAGAGACTGGCTGATGACTGCAGAGCTCCGCCAGATGGTGTGGTGGTGGTATTAGCTGGATTTGGGGCAGTTGAGGTACTCTGGGAGGAGGAATTACTTGAAAGTGTTACAACAGCTGTTTGATTTGAATAAATCTGCGTGGGTAGGAGCTGCGCCAGAAGCAGCAGCCTCAGTCCGAGCCTGGCCACCATCGCTCTGCCCATGTCCGCTCCATCGGCGTCGGTGCGCCGCGCCTCTCACTGATGTGGGGTGAGTGGAGAACGGGTGGCTCCGGGCGGGCGCAGGCAAGGTCGACATCTGTATAATTCTGAATCTTCTTATTTCATAACATGGGATGCCTTTCCGTTTGTTCCTTCAGAGTGTTATAAATGTTTTGTCATAAAGGTTTTGGACATTTCTTATTAAGTTTGTTTCGAGGTATTTGCTATAGACTAAAGGTTTGTGTGCCTCCAAAATTCAGATGTTGAAACCTAATCCCCACTGTGATGGTATTTGGAGGTAGGGCTTTTGGAAAGTGATTAAGTCATGAGGTTGGAGCCCTCTGAGTGAAATTAGTGCCCCGGTGGACACAGCTAGAAGATGGCTATCTATGAGCCAGGAAGCAGCTTTCAACAGAGATCAAATCTGTCTGCCTTGATCTTGGGCTTTTCAGCCTCTAGAACTGTGAGAAATAAATTTCTGTTGTTTGTAGGCCACCCACTCTATGGTATTGTTATAGCAGCCACAATGGACTAAGACAGTATTTTGCCTTTTCTGTTGCTATAATAAATGGGGCCTTCTCTTCCATATATCTTCTTTTTTAAAAAAGATTTTATTTATTTCTACATCCAATATGGGGCCCAAACTCACAACCCTGAGATCAAGAGTTGCATGCTCTACCAGCTGAGCCAGCCAGATGCCCCTCTTCTATATATCCTCCAACTAAATGATTTCTATATATTAATTTTCTATCCTGCTACCTTATCTTGTTTATAGTAGTTTTTATATTGATTTGCTTGGGTTTTCTGGCTATATAATCTTATCTATAAATAATGATAGCTTTACCTCCTCAATTCCAATTTTATTCTTCTAATTTCTTTTTCTTTTTTAATTACAATGCTTGCTACTTCCAATACAATGTTAAATTATAGTGGAGAGAGTAGACATCCTTGCCTGGTTTCTGATTTTAGCATATAAATGCTGCTAGTGTTTCCTTGTTAAGTGAAATACTGGACTGCTGTATTTGGGGAGATACACACACACAAACACACATAATTAAATCATATCAAGGAAGAAACCTTATATTCCTCTTGTTGAATTTTTTTTTTAATAAAGAATGGGTATTGAATTTTTCCAAATGACTCTTTGGCATCTCTGAAAACGATGATATGATTTTTCTCCTTAGATTTAATAATATGTTAGATTATATTAATGGATTTTGTAATACTGAATGATTCTTGCTTGCTTGGGATAAACTCCACACAGCCATGGATTCTGTTTGCTAATATTTTATTTAGAATTTTGCATTGCTAAAAAAAAGAATTTTGCATTGCTACTTATAAATGAATATTGATCTATATCATTTTCTTTTTTTTTTGTAGAATCGTTGTCAGATCTTGGTATCAATATTATACTCACTTTATAAAAAGAATTTGAATGTGTTCCTCCTTCATCTAGACTCAGGAAAATAAAAATAGCATTCAAATTACTGCTTTTTAGTGTTAGTAGACTTCCCCTGTGAAAGCATCATAGTCTGGTACCTTTGAGGAAAAATACCTCTTTATACCTTTCTCTATTTCTTCCATAGAAAATGGCCTATATGGGTTTTTCTCTTTTAGAGTCAAATTAAAGTAAATTATATTTTCCTAGGATGTTTTCCATGTCTTCCAGGTACTTAAACAATTTGCATAGAGTTGGACAAGAAAGTCTTTTATGTTTAAAATGTCCTCTTACTATGGTTATGTCCAACTTTTCATTTCCTAACTTGTATATTTGTGCTTTCTCCTTTTATTCTTTTTCTTTCTTTTATTTTTAGAGGAGAGGGGTAAGGGTAGAGGGAGAGAGAGAATCTTAAGCAGGATCCGTGCCCAGCACAGAGCCCAATGCAGGGCTCAATCTCATGAACTGGAGATCATGACCTGAGCCGAAACCAAGAGTCAGATGCTTAACCGACTGAGCCACCCAGGGGCCCCAGCTTTCTCCTTTTCTTGATTATGCTGTTTAATGGCTTACATATTTCTATTTAACAGAATCAGCTCATCTATTTATTAGTTCTATTGTTATCTGTTTTCTAACTTCTTTATTTGAACTTTACTGTTATTTTTTCCTTCTGTTCTTAATTTTATTATTTTTTCTTCCTCTAACTTTTTGAGTTGGATGCTTATTCATTTAATTTTTCCCTTGTTTTTAGAACAAGTATTTTAAGGCTATGAACTTTGCTTTATCTGTATCCATGGATTCTGACTTTAGTATTTTCATTATCATTGTCTAGAAATTCAGCAGTTTTGATTTGAGTTTCCCTTCTGATCCAAGAGTTGTTTGACAGAGAGATATTACATATTCAGATGGAAGATCCATTTTACATTGATTTCCAGTTTTATTCAGTGTGATCAATGAACATTGTATTAGTTCTAATTTTTGGAATTTGTTGAGATTTTCTTCTTGGCCGAATATTGATTTTGTTATTTAGTTTTTTATATTCTCACTGGGTTTTTTGTTTGTTGTTGTTGTTGTTTTGTTGATTTGATCTGTCCTGGAATGAGAAAGGTGAGTTAAATTTCTCCTATTTTTAGTGTGTTTCAATCTGTTATCTATTTTTCCTTGTATTCCTTAATATCTTAGCTTTATGAAAGCTGCTATGTTATTTGGTACAAAAATAGTCAAAACTTTTATGTTCATTGTAAATTGTGGCCTTTTTACCTCAATTAATGCTTTTTTATAACAAACTTTCTATTTTGGAATAATTTTAGATTTACAGAACAGTTGAAAAGTTAGTGCAAAGTTTCCATATGCCCTTCACCTAGTTGCCCCTCGTGTTAATATCTTGTATGACATTTGTCAAAACTAAGTATTGGTACATTGCTATTAACTAAACTCCAGACTTTATTCAGATTTCACCAATTTTTCCACTAATATCCCTTTTATGTTCCAGACCCCAATCCAGAATCCCATATTGCATTTAGTCATCATATCTCCTCCAGTCTGTGACACTTCCTCAGTCTATCCTTGTTTTTCATGACCTTGACAGTCAGTTAATGCCTTTGGTTCTGAGTTCCTGACTTGTCTGGTAATTAAGATTGCAACCCATGTTTTCTTTAATTGCATTTGCCTGGTATACCTTTGTCCTTTCTGGTATTTTTAACCTTTCTGAATCAATTTCTTTTAATTGATTTTTTCTTTTTCTTTCTTTCTTTCTTTCTTTCTATCTTTCTTTCTTCCTTCCTTTCTTTGAGAGAGAAAGCACGTGCACACATGAGACAGGGGAGGAGCAGAGGGAGGGGACAAGCAGACTCTACCCTGAGTGCAGAGCCCATCACAGGGCTTGATTCCAAGACCCCACCCAAGACCATAACCCTAGCCAAAATCAGGAATCTGATGCCCAACTGACTGAGCCACCCAGGCACCCCTTAATTGATTTTCCTGGATACACCATTTGGGTTTTACTCAGTGATCCAATAGAAAAAATGTTTTTCTTTAAACAAATAAGTTAAGACCATTTATATTTATTGATACAAAAGATGTTTGGTGTTAATATTGTCTTATTATTTTAAGTTTTATTTTCTTTTTTAGCTATATGTTCATATATTAAAAGTATTTTACTATGCAGTCTGTTTTGTTTGGTATGTTTGTAGTTACCCTGATATTTAGGAAAGTTTACATTTTGGCTTAGTGACTAATTTTAGGTATTTTATTTTTAATTACATTTTTTTCTACTCGTTTACTGCTAATGTAAAAAAAATACTGTTCCTAGAAGAGAACACAGGCAGTAATTTCTTTGACATCAGCCTTAGCAGCATTTTTCTAGATATATCTCCTAAGACAAGCAAAGCCAAGGCAAAATTAAACTGTTGGGACTATACCAAAATAAAATGGTTTTGCACAGGAAAGGAAACCATCAACAAAACAAAAAGATGACCTACTGAATGGGAGAAGATATTTACAAATGATATATCAAATGATAAGGGGTTAATATTAAAATATATAAAGAACTTATACCAGACCTATGAAAAGATGCTAACATCACTCATTGTTAGGGAAATGCAAATCAAAACCACTGTGAGATACCACCTCACACCTGTCAGAATGGCTATTATCAAAAAGACAAGAAATAACAAGTGTGGAGAGGATGTGGAGAAAAAGGAATCCTCGTGCATTATTGGTGGGAATGCAAATTGGTACAGCCACTGTGGAAAACAGTATAGAGGAATCCATCAAAATACTAGAGGAGAACACAGGTAGCAACCTCTTTGACCTTAGACACAGCAACTTCTTGCTAGACACATCTCCAAAAGCAAGAGAAACAAAAGCAAAAATGACTGTTGGGACTTGATCAAGATAAAAAGCTTTTGCACAGGGGCGCCTGGGTGGCTCAGTCAGTTAAGCAGCTGCCTTCAGCTCAGGTCATGATCCCAGGGTCCTGGGATCAAGCCCCACGTTAGGCCCCCTGCTCAGCAGAGAGCCTGCTTCTCCCTCTCCCTCTACCTGCCACTCTGCCTACTTGTGCTCGCTCTCTATCTCTCTGTCAAATAAATAAAATCTTAAAAAAAAAAAAAGCTTTTGCACAGCAAAGGAAAGAGTCAACAAAACTAAAAGGCAGCCTATGGAATGGGAGAAGATATTTGCAAATGTCTTATCAGGTAGATGGCTAGTGTCCAAAATCTATAAAGAACTTAAAAAACTCAACACCCAAAAAACCAAAAAATCCAGTCAAGAAATGAGCAAAAGACATGAACAGACATTTCTCCAAAGAAGACATACGAATGGCCAACTGACATGAAAAAATGCTCCACATTATTCGGCATCAGGGAAATACAAATCAAAACCACAATGAGATACCACCTCACACCAGTCAGAATGGCTAAAATTGACAACGCAGGAAACAATAGGTGTTGGTGAGGATGCAGAGAAAGGGGAACCCTCTTACACTGTTGGTGCGAATGCAAACTAGTACAGCCACTCTGGAAAACAGTATGGAGATTCTTCAGAAAGTTAAAAATAGAGCTACCCTGGAGTGCCTGGGTGGCTCAGTCGTTAAGCGTCTGCCTTTGGCCCAGGTCATGATCCCGGGGTCCTGGGATCAAGCCCCGCATTGGGCTTCCTGCTCAGAGGGAAGCCTGCTTCTCCCTCTCCCACTCCTCCTGCTTGTGTTCCTTCTCTTGCTGTGTCTCTCTCTGTCAAATAAATAAATAAAATCTTAAAAAAAAAATAGAGCTACCCTATGACCCAGCAATTGCACTTCTAGGTATTTATCCAAAGGATACAAACAGTGATTTGAAGGGGCACCTGCACCCCAATGTTTATAGGAGCAATGTCCATAATAGCCAAACTATGGAAGGAGCCCAGATGTCCATCGATAGATGAATGGATAAAGAAGATGTAGTACACACACACACACACACACACACACACACACACACACACACACACACAATGAGATATTACTCAGCCATCAGGAAGAATGAAATCTTGCTATTTGCAACGACGTGGATGGAACTAGAGGGTATTATGCTAAGCGAAATAGTCAGAGAAAGATAAATATCACATGATTTCACTCATATGTGGAATTTAAGAAACAAAACAGATGAACATAGGAGAAGGGAAGAAATAAGAAAATAAGATGAAAACAGATGGAGGCAAACCATAAGAGATTCTTAACTATAGGAAACAAACTGAGGGTTGCTGGAGGAGAGGTGGGTGGGGGGATAGGGTACCTGAATGTAGGGCATTAAGGAGAGCACTTGATGTAATGAGCACTGTGTATTATATGCAACTGATGTATCACTAAACTCTACCCCTGAAACTAATACACTATATGTTAAATTGATTTTAAATTTAAAAAATTAAAAATACAACTGCCATATGATCTAGTAATTCCACTACTGGGTATTTACCCAAAGAAAGTGAGAACAGTAATCCAAAAACATATATGCACCCCTGTGTTTACTGCAGCATTATTTTACTATAGCCAAGATACAGAAGCAACCTAAGTATCTATCAATAGGTGAATGCATAAGGAAGATGTGGTATATATACACAATGGAATATCACACAGCCATAAAAAGGGTGAGAGTGTGCCATTTGAGACAACATGGATGGACCTAGAGAGTATTATGCTAAGTGAAATAAGTCAGACAAAGACAAATACCATATAATTCCACTCATAAGTGGAATCTAAAAAATGAATAAACAAAAAGCAGAATCAGACCTATAAATACGGAGAACAAACTGATGGTTGCCAGAGGGGAAAGGGTTGGAGTGGGGCAAAATGGGTGAAGGGGAGTGGGGTATACAGGCTTCTAGTTATAGAATAAACAAGTCAGGGGAATAAAAGGCACAGCAGAAGGAATACAGTTAGGGTGCCTGGGTGGCTCAGTCTGTTGAGCATCTGATGCTTGATCTCGGCTCAGCCCTTGATCTTGGCTCAGCTCTTGATCTCATGGTCCTGAGTTCAAGTCCCATGCTGGGCTCTGCACTGGGCATGGAGCCTACTTAAAAAAAGAAAAAGGAATACAGTCAATGATACTGTTATAGCAATGTAGTGGGACAGAGGGTAGCCAACTATACTTGTGGTGAACATAAGCATAATCTATAAACTTGTCAAATTACTAAATTGTACACCTGAAACTAATGTAACATTGTGTGTTACTATACTCAAAAAATGGGGGAAAAAAGAAATACTATTGATTTTTATAAGTTGGTTTTGTATCTGGCCTCCTCATGAACTTTTTTTTAAATTCTAATAGTATGTCTGTTGAATCTGTTGGTTTTATTTCTTCTCTTCCAATCCTTATACAACTTACTTCTTTTCTCTCATTATAGTATTGACCAAGACTTCCAGTTCTATGTTAAACAGTAGTTGGTGAGAGTAAGTATCTAGTCTTATCCTCAATTTTCAAGGAAATGCATCTTAAGTTTCTCCATTTAGTATAAAATATGTTGTAAAGTTTTAGTATGTAACCTTCACCAAGTTAAATTTGCCTTCTGGGGTACCTGGCTGGCTCAGTTGGTAGAGCATGTGACTCTTGATCTCAGGTTCATGAGTTCAAGCCCCAAGTTGGGCATAGAGCTTACTTAAAGAAGAAAAAAAAAGAAATTTACCTCCTATAGCTGGTTTTCATCATAAATGAGAAGGTAACAACTTATTCTACATTAATTGGGTAATCATATGAGTATTCTCCTTTAGTCTGTTAATGTGGCAAATTACATCAATAGATTTTCTGAGGTTGAACGAATTCTCTTTGCATTCTTGGAATAAACTCGATCTGATTGTGATGTATTTAACATACTGTTGGATGCAATTAGCTAATATTTTATTTAGGATCTGTGCATCTATATTCATAATTGAAATGAGCCTATAATTTTCTTTTCTTTTATTATCCTTGCCTAGCTTTAGACTCAAGGTTTGAAGATTGTACTAAACTAGTAAAATGAGCTGGGCAGCTTTCTCTCCTTTTCTATTTTCTGGAATAACTTGTATAAGAAGAAAAGTAACTATTCCTTGTGCGTCTGGCACAATACACCTGTAAATTTATCTGGGCCTGGATTTGGGGGAAAGGGATGATGTCCTTGTGTACCATTTCAGTTTCATTAATACTTAGTGGTCTATTCAAGTTCTTTACTTCTTACTATTCCATTTTTGCCATTTTATATTTTTCTAGGAATAAAATTTTATCGATTTTCTCATTATTTCTGCCTAGTTCCTAATAGGTTTCTGGCTTGACTGCCTAGTGCCTTCATAGACAGGGGCCCTGAAGGAGCAGCATATCTGTCATTTGGGGCCAGAGGGAGTTTGGATACCTTTGTACTTCCAGCAAAGCAATGGCTCTGGGTGCTTTGGAAATTCGTGATTGTATATGAATGTGTGCACTTTTATAAATGTGTGAGTTTACACATGATGCTCTAGTGTGTTTCTATTTATATGAAAATAGACCAAAAGAAAATCTTTCAAAGGGAAATTAGCTGGATGATTCTCTGTGTAGCTATTTTTCTGTGTCTATTCTTATGTGTCCCTGAGCTGTGAGGGGGTAATTCCATTGGGTCTCTCAGTGTCTCTGTGTATGTCTGCATCTCTGCCAGTGTTGATTCATTCTTTGTGTTTTTCAATGTCTCAGAATATCTGCAGCTATGAGGGTTCATGATTCTATGTACATCTTTATGTCTCTGCAAAAGTCTGTGTCTCTAAGTGTGTGGGGGGGGCAGATTCTGTATGCATCTCTGTGTTTCACTGTAGAAATATATGTATGGAGTGCACATGCTACGTGGCAAGTTCAGACTCTCCAAGTCTGGAAGAAACATTACAACAGGAAATGCTCTGGATTCCAGCTTCCGGATGGAATTTCACTCAGAAAAATACCCCTTCCTGGTCCTCCCAATAACTGCAGCATTCTTTGTCTTTTTTCAAGAGGCTGGGTTGAGGGGGTTTATACTAACCTTGACCTCAGAGGCCTTGTCTTTCAGGAGGATTTGGCAGAGCCATGAAATTCCACACCCTGCCACTTGCTTCTTGCCAGGCCTACTTCTTCCTCCTAAAGCCTTTTATAGTTCCACATTATCTACCAGACCAATTCTGATCCAAATTGTCCAGCGAGGCCAGGGGAAAACACAGGGAGATGAGGAGAAACAAACAGAATAAGATTTTTTAGAGTAAATAGATAAATAAAGATTCGATTTGGCAAGAGAGGAACAGATAAATGATAACAGGAGATAATGAGACAAGAGACAAATAGGGCCTGAAAGGTGGGAGCAAATAGTTAGAAATGGGGATAAATAAATAAGGATGGGTACAGAGAGATGAAGTGGGCAGGCTGGAAAAAGAGGGACAGAAATGAGGCAGGAAAGTAGGGGAGAGAGAGAGATGAGGTCAGAAAGGCAGCTACATAAAAGATGAGGAGAGAGAGGGACACAGAGATGATAACAGCCAGGTATATAGGAAGGGGGTGTTTGGATGAGATAAACCAAGACAGAGAGATAGGGATGAAGATGAGTAGAGAGATTGATGATGTAGCAGCTGAAATTTTTGAGCATTTGTTATGTCTGAGGCATGGCCCTACAAACTGTGCATGTGCTAGTTCATTTAATGCTCACAGTAATGCTCTGAAGCAGGTACTGTTATTAACCCTATTTTACAGATGAGGACACTGAGGCACAGCAAGTCAGAGGCACAACTAAGATTTGAATCCAAACAGTCTAGCACCAGTGACTGTATTCCTGACTACTCTGTCAGTGACAAAGAGAGACAGAGGAATGGGGAACTGGGGACAAGTTAGCAAACAGAAACAGATGAAACATGCATAGGGACAGAGAGATGGAGACAAAAGACAGGCACATGAGGAGAGCAACCCAATAAGAGAGATGGTAAGAGTTAGAAAAGGGGTGATAGATGAGAGAATCATATAGGGAAATGAGGGCAAAAAGACCAACATAGAGGGGTAAGAGAGACAGAGACAAAGAGTATAAATGTTACAGGGAGGAGGGGAGATGTAAAAATGGAACAGAAAGGTGAGAATAGAGAAAGATAGGTGGGGAAGAGAGACAGATGAATGTAGCACTACAAACAGGAGAACTGGGAAACAACCAAAGAGAAGTAGGGACAGGGTGATGGAGACAGAAAGGCAGACAGTAAAGAGGCCAAGGAGCCAAAGAAAACTGAAAGAAATAGAAAAGACAGAAATTCTGGAACACAGAGAAATTCAGAAACAGATGAGGTAGAGCAATGTGGTATTATATATATGAGGACAGAGACCCAGACCAAGATGAGAACCGTAAGTTAGATAGGGACGGGATGGAGACAAGGCAATTCTCAACACACGCAATATAAAAAGAATGGAGCAAGAAGAGAGACATGAAAAGAGAATAGGAGAGACAGGGAAGAGAAACCACCAGAGAGATGTAAACAGAGAGTCAAGAGAAAGCAAAATGTAGACCGAGATGGGGGTTGTCTGAGAGGCGGTCAAGAGTGATGGTGAACTTGGTGGGGGAGACAGTCAAAAATAAAGAGAAATAGAGACAAAGATAAGGTCTTCTTGATTCAACAACTTACAAGTCTCTTGGATATATCAGGGCTGGCACTGGGCAGTGTGGTACCCACTAGACTATGAGCTTAGGAAGGCAAAGCCCTGGCCTTTGTTACTACTGTATCCTCTACCCACAATGTAGTCCCAATCATATGGGGGACTACTGTTTGTTAAATATTAGGTCTTGGAAAATGTGCATGCATTGCATGGATTTTGTCATTGAATCCTTACAACTCTGACGTAGTAGGTATTATCATCATTCCCAGTTTACAGATGGGGAAACTGAGACTCAGAGTGATGAGTAACTTGGCCAAGGTCACACAGAGGAACTAGGAGTGAAGCTCAAGCCAGGTCCAATGGCAAAAGTATTTCATGAACCAAGGATTAGGATGAGTCTTTCCCTGACCGTGCACAGGTGCAAACAAATTCTAGTCTGCCTGATTCCAGGGTCTACACGTTTGACCACCATGACACACTGCTTCAGTGAAGGCTTGCTGACACTGATGGAAGCCTGCTAAGCCAAGGTGCACATGTCCTGACACCTCACCCTCTGGAGCTCCCTCCATCCAGTGAAGAAGGCTAAACTGCCTAGCTCAGAGAAACTTGAAAAAGTCCTATGAGTGGCAGTAATAAATTTCTGTGGAAGAACCCCAGCCTGGGGCAATCAGAGAATGAATGCTTCCTGGAGGAGGAGGTAATTCAAAGAGGCCAGAAGCAGATTTACACAGAAGTCAGTGAAGGTTCAGGACCCCTTATTTGCACAGGTCCCTTCTAAGGCCCTGCTTAACCATCAGTGAAAAATCAAAGAGTACTAAGGATTTGTTACTTTTCAAGAAAATTGAAATGCCCTAACATCTTACAGTTCATATATGAAGGAAACCAAACAAGTTTTCCCAAATTTGACAAGTCCTAAAAATGTACATTATTGTGAAGCTGAAACGTTTCTAAACTATCAATAATAAAAAACAAATTTCTATCGACCGTGCTATTAAGAAAGTCTAGTACTTTTCTTCTTTCTGCAGAAAATGGCCTTACCTCATGCTTCAGTGACAAAATTGAAGCCATTGGACATCAGGAATGGTTACTGGGCCCTCATCTTCCCACCACCGAATCTCTAAACCTCCCAGTAACTGTGTTCATCCTTGTCTTGTTCCTAACCAGTTACAGTGAGGGGCCTGAAGATCTCTCCTCCTCTTGCCCCAGATCCCAACCCCTCCTTTTTCTTCCTCTTCTGCATCTTGTCCTCTCCCTCTCTACTGGATCATTCCCAGCAGCAAATGAGCATAGTCTAGTATCTCCTATCTTTAAAAAAAATCATTCTTTGACCCTCCTCCTACCATCACCTTATCTCTCTGGGCTCTGTTCCCATTCACAGCCAAGTTTCTCAGCGGAATTGCCTATACACCTAGCTCTACTTCAGTGGGGATGAGGGAGGTATTCTGTTCCCTCTGATCTCAGGGAGGGTCCTGTAACAAATTACACTCTCACCAACACTCTATATAATTATTACTGTTTGTTAAATTAATTTTATTTTTCAGTATATTCTTTATGTATTTTAGAATTTACATATATAGACAGTTTGAATAAATAATAAATATCTGTATACCCATCACCTAGCTTCAAAACCAGATCATTTTCAATGACAAAAACCCCCTGGGTACCCTCCCCAGCCACATTTCTTTCCCCTGTCTGAGGTAACCACTGTTCTGAATTTTTCATTTTTCATTCTTTGCTTTTCTGTATAGTTTTATAACATATGACTGTATCCATATATTGCATAATTTTTCATGTTTTTCAACTTTACATAAACATATTCTTCCATAACTTTTTTGAGTCAGCATTAGGTTTTCTGAGTTTCATCCATGTTATTATGTGTAGCTAGAGTTCATTCATTTTTTATTTCTTTATAGTATTCCATCGTATAAATACATCTGAATTTATTCATCCCATGCTTGTTTCCATTTCTTGCTGTTAATAACAGGCTTTGGTGAATATTCTTGTAGTGTCTCCCAGTACACATGTGCAAGGATTTTTCTAGGGAAGCAATTCTCAAATTTTTTGATCTCAGGACTTCCTTTACATTCTTAAAAATCACTGCAAGATAAATAAACCTTTAAAAAGGGCGGGGGGAGCCTGGGTGACTCAGTGGGTTAAGCGCCTGACTCTTGATTTTGGCTCAGGTCATGATCTCAGGATCATGAGATCGAGCCCCCACCCCACACAAGGCTCCGAATCTACTTGAGATTCTCTCTCTCCCTCTCTCTCTCTGCTCCTCCCCCCCACACTCGTGCATGCTTTCTCTCTCTCTCTCAAATAAATAAATAAAATCTTAAAAAAAAATCACTGCAAGACCTCAAAGAGCTTTCACGAATGTGGGTTATATCAATTGATACTTGCTGCATTAGAAATTAAAACTGCAAAAGCTTCAATATATTAAAACTAACAATAACAAATCCATCATTTTCAAATAAATAACATATTTCATGAAAAATAACTATTTTCCAAAACAAAAATAATTCAGTGAGAAGAGTGGCATTGTTTTATGTTTTTGCACATCTCTTTAGCATATGGCTTAATAGAAGACAGCTGGATTCTCATATCTGCTTCTGCATTCAATCTGTTGTGTTATCTAGAACACTCCACTCTACAATCTTGATAGAATGAGAGTAAAAGAAGCAAATAACACCTTACTAGCATTATGGTTTTGGCTCCCTGCCCCCCACTTCTGCCCCCAGGATAACCCAGACCACACAGGGAGAACCACTGCTCTAGGATATATACCTTAAAAGGCTGGGTCATAGAATATGTGCATCATTCAGCTTTACTAGAAAACGTCCAGCTTCTTCTAGAGTGGTTGTATCAATTTACACTCTTACCAATGGTGTATCCATTCCCTCTTCATCCATTCTGGTGTTCACCCCTACCACTCCACCAAAACTGCTATTAAGGTCACTACCAATATCCACGTTGCCATATCCAATGGACCCTTTTCAATCTTCATCTTAGTTGACTTCTCAGTACTCTTTTCAAAAATCTCCAACACAATCCTAGTTATGTCCCCATCTCTTTATTTCTTTCTCAGTCTCCTTGCCACCTCCTGCTCCTTCACCCAATCTCTAAAGTTGGAGTTCCTTTGAGCTCAGTCGAGGATCCTCTTTCTTTTTCTTTGCTCTCTTCAGACTGACCTCTTCTCTCGTGGCTTTTAATGCCATCTCTATAGTGACAACTCTCATTTATATCTGAAACTCGGACCTCTCCTCTGGGATGTATACACCATTACCTGCTTTGACCTCTCCACTTGATTATCCTTAAGGGAGTGTAGAACTGAACCCTTGATCTTCCCCCTGAAACCCTGTTCTTCTTTCTGTCTTCCTCATCTCAATGAATGACCTAGCCCACATCAGATCCATGGGAGGTATCAAAGATGCCTCCCTCTCTCTCCCTCCCCCAAGCCACCACACCAACCCCTTTCAATTCTAAATATCTCCAAATCTGTCTACATCTCTCCATCTCCACAGCCACCACTTTAGTCCACTTACCATTATCTCTGACTACAGTAGGCTTCTAATCTTGCCCACCTCTAGTTCAATCCACAGCAGCCAAAGTACTCTTTTTAAATCATACCACTTCAATCCCCAATTAAAAACCTTTCAAGGTAGGGTATTTCAGCATTTGGGAGATGTGAATGATCTACAAAAGAGATACTAGCAATGTCCACAATAGCCAAACTATGGAGAGAGCCAAGATGTCCATCAACAGATGAATCGATAAAGAAGATGTGGCATATATATACAATGGAATATTATGCAGCCATCAAAAAAAACAAAATGTTGCTATTTGCAATGACGTGGATGGAACTAGAGGGTATTATGCTAAGTGAAATAAGTTAATCAGAGAAAGACAAGTATCATATGATCTCACTGATATGAGGAATTTGAGAAACAAGACAGAGGATCATGGGGGAAGGGAGGAAAAAATGAAACAAGATGAAACCAGAGAGGGAGACAAACCATAAGAGACTCTTAATCTCAGGAAACAAACTGAGTGTTGCTGGAGTGGAGGGGGTGGGAGGGATGGGGGGCTGGGTGAAGGACATTGGGAAGGGTTTGTGCTATGGTGGGTGCTGTGAATTGTGTAAGACTGATGAATCACAGATCTGTACCTCTGAAACAAATAATACATTATATGTTAAAAAAAAAAAGATAGTAGGAAGGGAAAAATGAAGGGGGGAATTGGAGGGGGAGATGAACCATGAGAGACTATGGACTTGGAGAAACAGAGGGGAGGGGATGGGGGATGGGTTAGCCCGGTGATGGGTATTAAAGAGGGCACGTACTGCATGGAGCACTGGGTGTTATACGAAAACAATGAATCATGGAACACTACATCAAAAACTAATGATGTACTGTATGGTGACTAACATAACATAATAAAATAAAATTCATTAAAAAAGAAATAACTATTTCATCATGTTTCAGTTTGTATGATAACCTGTAACAGAAGTTTCATGAAAGAAACTTACCCTTCCTACATGATTCTATGGTACATCAATATTTTCTATTCTTATCTCAACTTGATTTCAGTACCTTCTGCAGTTTGATCCACATTTAAAAGCACTGCTTCAATACCTTTCCATTGCTCACAGAATAAGATCCATTCTCCTTAACCATGGCCTATAAAGCCCTACATAATATGGCTCCTGCCTACCTCTTTGACCTCATATCCTACTCCTCTCACTCTCAGCTCACTATGCTCCAGCCACAGTGGCCTTCCTACAGTTCCTACGTATACCATTTACATTTCTCCCCAGGGCCTTCCCACATGCTGTGTCCTCTGTATGGAACACTTTTGCCTCTACTCATTGGCTAACTCCCACTCCTTCACATTCAGCTTAAATATCAGGCCTTGCCTGACCCCTCAGACTTAATTGCCCCCACCCGTTAACTCTCCCTCTCATATCACCCTGTTCTATCTCTTTATATAGCCTTATCACAATTTGTAATTATGTGTGTGTTTATGTGTTATAATTATGTGTTTGTTTACTTCCCGTCCTTTCCAGCACCAGACCATAAACTCATGGTCTTGTTCACATCTGTCTTATTCACTGCTGTATAGCTAGTGCCTCACATGGCGCCTGGCCCATGGTATGTGCTCAAAAAGACATTCATCAAATGAGCAGAGATCGGAAGAACAAACGAAGTGGAATTGGGGAAATGTGGAGTTTCACACAGAGGCAACAGCATATGCAAAGACTCAGAGGCTAGAGAGACTAAGGAATGGTCTAAGACTTTCAACTTAGACTCAAGAATGAAGCCTGGAGGGGCGCCTGGGTGGCTTAGTTGGTTAAGCGACTGCCTTCGGCTCAGGTCATGATCCCAGGGTCCTGGGATCGAGCCCCACATTGGGCTCCCTGCTCAGCCAGAAGCCTGCTTCTCCCTCTCCCATTCCCCCTGCTTTTGTTCCCTCTCATGCTGTTTCTCTCACTCTCTCTGTCAAATAAATAAATAAAATCTTTAAAAAAGAAATCTTAAAAAAGAAGAATGAAGCCTGGGGAGGCTGCCGGCATTAAATAAATCACCAAAGGTGCAGCTTAATCTTTCTTGTTGAAGAAGGTAGGTTTCCTTTTGAGCCCATGGGTACTCATTGAAGGGTTCTAAACATGAGAGGGATATGAGTTGACTTACCTTTTGAAAAAATCACACCGCTTACAATGGAGAGAAGGGATTCCAGGGAGCAAGACTGAAACAGGGAGACTGTGACAGTATACCAGTTTAGATGTGGTGCTGGCCTATACTAGGTTCATGTCAGCAGAAATGAAGAGATTGCATAAATAAATATGGGAGATACTTGAGAAGTAAACACGACAAGATTTGGTGATTGCATGGGGGTGGAGGAGAGAAAAGAGTCGGGGTATAACTCAGGTTTCTGCTTTGGGGTCATTCACAAAAGTAATGTACAAAGAAGGACAAACAGGTTGGGAGGAGGATGCCTTGAGGTGGTAAAAAAACTGAGGTTTTAGGTGCTTCCGGAGTGCTCAGGTAGAGCTGTCTAATAACCAGTTGAATGCATGGGTCAGGAGAAATATCTGGACTTGAGGTATCAATATAGGACTCATCAGCAAAGAGATGATAATTGAAGCCATGGGAGTGAATGTAATAATTGAAGGAAAGAGCATAGAGAGAGGAGAGAGCTCAGGCCAAATCCCTAAGGAGCACCGCCATTTAAGGGTTGGACAAAGAGGAGCCTGGAAAGTAAGGAGGAATTTAAACAAGGCGGTAGTTGGGTATTTACCCCAAAGACACAGATGTAGTGAAAAGAAGGGCCATATGCACCCCAATGTTCATAGCAGCAATGTCCGCAATAGCTAAACTGCAGAAAGAGCCGAGATGCCCTTCAACAGATGAATGGATAAAGAAGATGCGGTCCATATATACAATGGAATATCACTCAGCCATCAGAAAGGATGAATACCCAACTTTTACATCAACATGAATGGGACTGGAGGAGATTATGCTAAGTGAAATAAGTCAAGCAGAGAAAGTCAATTATCATATGGTTTCACTTATTTGTGGAACATAAGGAATAGCATGGAGGACATTAGGAGAAGGAAGAGAAAAATGAAGGGGGGGAATCAGAGAGATGAACCATGAGAGACTATGGACTCTGAGAAACAAACTGAGGGTGTTAGAGGGGAGGGGGGTAGGAGGATGGGTTAGCCTGGTGATGTGTATTAAGGAGGGTATTATACGCAAACAATGAATCATGGATCACTACATCAAAAACTAATGATGTATGGTGACTAACATAAGAGAATAAAATAAAATTAAAAAAAATAAATAAACAAGGCAGTAGAAGAAAAAATGCCAGTGCGGTGTCATGGAAGTGGTTTAAGGAGGAGGGAGTGGTCACAAGTGCCAGATACTACCAAGAAGTCAAGCAGGATAACCTCTGAAAAGATTTCTATTAGATTTTGTGAGCTAGGCCATGGCAGACCTTGATGAGAGAGCAGTATTAGGCAAGTAGTGGAGGCAGATTGGAGTGGGTTGAAAGATAAATGAGAAGTGGGAAAATGAAGAGAGTTAAGTGTAGGCAACTCTTTTGAGAAGCTTATAGAGAGAAGAGAAGGTGGTGGTTGGAGAGGGAGACTTTTCAGCAATTGTTTACTTGTTTTCAGATGGAAGAGACCAACCTGAGTATGTTTAGATGATGGGAAGGAGCAAGGACTCTGTAGGTTTGGTAGCAAGAAGTCCAGAACTTCCTTTCAGTGACTTCTGTTTACTCTGTGAAGTAGGACCTGGTTGGTCATCTGCTCAGGCCTGGGAGCAGATGGAAAAGTTGGGGGTTTGAGGAGAAGGGAGGTTTGAAAGGGCCGCTGTGGAGCATGGGGGAAAGAGCAGCCGAGGGACACAGTAAAGTTGTGGGTCAGTACTGAGGGCCTCATAGATGCTGGGGACCATGAGTTTATAGTGGCACAAATCTGTGAGACTGAATGGTTTTCTCCAGCACTGTTTAGCTGCCTTTGCGCAGGCATGGAAAAAGCGGACAGTTGGACTGATCCAAGGTTGGGATGTTGCCAGGCGGATGCAACAATCCTGAGAACTGAGGCTTTTGGCAAGAGAGTGGCGAAGTTAAGGACCATAAGGTCTGGTCTGAGCAGAGTGAAGTGTATCAAAGACAAGTCCTCTATGAGCCAAGCACTAGGGAGACTCTGGAACCTGTGGAAAGGTTTCTGGAAAAGAGACTGAAGGACGAGCAGACAGAGGAAGACCCGAAAGAGGGACAGAAAGGCACATTAGGGGGTTTGAGCCCAGAGACTTGCCTGTGTGGGACCACAGAGGGATGGGGAACGAAGGCCGAGGGGAATGTTTAAGGGGGAGGAGGGCCTTTGAGGGCAGTCGCAGCGAGAAGCGAGGCGGGTCCGAGTCAGGGGGCGTGGCCAAGCTCAAATCCCGGGCGAGGGGGCGGGGCCCGGGTAACTGGGTCCCAGCGCCGCTGTGGCTGCGGCTGCCTCAGCGACGGCTCCCGCCTCCCCATCCCCCTTCTCCGTCTCCTTCCTGCCCGCCGCCGCGGAGACCTAGGCCGAAGCCGTTACCCTGCCCCCGCGGCTGAAGCATTGTCCAGAGGGATTGGCTGAGGGCGAGCCCCGCAGCCCGAGCGCGCGACGCACACGCGCGCCCCCCACCAGCGCCATCCTCTCCTCCCTCCCTCCCCTGCCCTGCCCTCCCTTCCCCTCCCCTCCGCCCCCCAACCTCCGCTGCGGCGGGAGGAAGAACCCTTTCCGACCAGTCAGAAGAGCCCAGATCGATTCCCATTCGGGGAGAAAGAGACCCCGCACACCGAACAGACCGACCGCTCGCCCCTGGGCCACGGAAGTGGCTCGCCTCCTAAGGGAGCCAGCGCGGAGCGCAGCCCCCCGACCCTCACCCAGCCGCTGCCGCATAGACAGCGCTCCTCAGCGGGCCCCCGGCCCCGCCGAGCCCAATCCCCGCGCAGGGCCCGGGCTGGCGATGCCTGGCACGGCAGCAGCGGTGGCTGCGGCTGCTGCTGGTACTGCCACTGCTGCCACGGCTGCTGGCCCGGGCCCGGGCCGGGGGCTTGAATCTCCGCAGTGGGGCTGAGCCCGCAGCCCCGCCCCCCGAGCCTGAGGCCGCTGCTCCGCCGGGCGCCGGGCCTCCTCCGCCCGCGCCTCCGCCCCAGGAGCTGGAGCCAAGCGGGGAGCCCGGGCCCCGCGCCCAGGCCCGGACCATGCATGGCCACCGAGCCCCGGGGGTCGCCGGGCCTTCCGAGCCCGAACACCCAACCACGAACGCCTCCGGCGCCGCTCCACCGGTCAGTGCCGACACGGACCCTGGGGCCTCCGAGCCGGGACTGCCGGTGCTTAGGGGCTCAAGCTCCGCTCTCGGCGGCCCCCTGGATCCCCAGTTTGTCGGACCCTTGGACGCCAGCCTGGGCGCTGCTCCAGGCCCCCGGGTCTTACCCTGCGGCCCCAGTCCACAGCACCACCGGGCCCTGCGCTTCTCCTACCACCTGGAGGGCTCTCAGCCCCGGCCTGGTGAGTGATCCAGAGAGCATGGGAGCCCGGGCCACGGGCCTGGTACTGGGAACGGGTTCTTGTTCTCGGGCCCTCTAAGCCCCACCTCGGAGCCGGCCCGCTCACCCTGGCCCTTGGAGTCTTCTCAACCCCCACCCCCTTCCTCGCTCCTCTTCCGTCCAGTCCTTTCAACCTCTGTCCGCGGTCTCCTCTCTCTGTCCCCTTGCCCCCTCAACCCTTCCCACCCCCTTCTTGTCTATCTGCTGAGACTAATGGGAGAAGGAGCACTGCAAGAAAAACGGTCAGATTTGCAAGGCAGCAAGGGGAATTTGGTTGGGGGAACGGAGTTTGTTTGGGAGAATAGGAGAAAAGGAGTCTCCCATTTGCCAAGCGCCTACATTGTGCCAGGCACTGGGCTGGGTGCTTTGTATGGGCTCTCATATCATCTTCAGGAGCTTCCTGTGAAGTAGGTATCATTAGCCCCATTTTGTAGGGTAGGAAACTGAAGCCCAGAGAAGTTAAGTAACTTGCCCAAGGTCCCACAGCTAGAATGGAGCCAGGATTCAAAACCAGCTGTATTTGAGTCCAAAGTCTGTGGTCTTTCTCTTTCCCCAAACTGAGGTTGGAGACCATGAAAGTAATGCCAAGCCTTCTGCTTATGTGATTTTCTCCTGTACTGTTCAGCAGCTCTGGAGTATGAGTGGAAAAAAAAAAAAAGAGAGAGAGAGATGGTGGATTGATCCAGGTTGGGGTTTTGCCAAGGTGTGTGGGGCGGGAGGACCAGGGGAGGAGGGAGTAGAAGGTGCTGATGAGCGAGATAGGTGGAGGAGGTGGACCTTGGGGGTCAAGCTGGAGGGGAGGGCTGGAAGGGCTGATAAGTAGGGAGACAGCAGAAGGGGTGGGGGGGCAAAGTCAGTTGTAGCAGAGCTGTAGAGCTGCAGGGCTGCAAGGATGGGTGTAAAGAGAAATCAGGATGCTCGAACTTGGATTCGCAGAGGTGGAGCAGCTCTGGGTCAGGCTGGGGCCACAGACTCCTGCCTGGAGAGGCATTTGCCCTGCACAGACCTGAGTGTCTGAGGAGTCCAGCAGGGCCACCCCCATCTGGGGACATCCCCATGTGGACCTGAACCCAGGAGCCACAGAGAAAGAGCAGTGTATTTCTGGTTTGCCTTCCAAAGGAACACTGACAGAGCTGTTGAGCCCCTGGGACCCCCCCACCCAGGGCTCACATCCCCAGCCTCCATAGGTCTCTGGGACTGTGGCCCAGCACAGTTAGCAGTAGTGAAACATAAAGCACTGGCAAGATGTGCCCCTTACTGCTGTTGTGACCTTGGGCTAGTCATGGAACCTCTGGGAGTTTCCAGGGGCTCCTTCAGTGTGGGCTGGAGATATCCAGCTGACAAGAGGCCTTTAACGCCCTGCCCTGCATGTCACTCCTGCTAGCTTTCCAAACACCCCTTGACAGACACTGTGTGGAGCAGGCTACTTGCCCGCCCTACTGCAGCACCTTCTTTCAAATCCCAAAACATGCCATAAGGACTCCCACCTCAGGGTCTTTGCGTCTGCTTTTCCCTCTGCCTGGCAGCTCTTTCCCCTGCTCTCCACCTGGCTTGTTCCTCATCTTTCAGGTCTCAGCTCAGATGTCACCTCCACCAAGAGACTCTCCCTGACCACTTTGGTGGGGGCACTTGTGAGTCTCCATCACAGCTTCCATCCTTGCCCTTCGTACAGTCTGAAATTATCTTATTATATGTGTCCACTTGTTTATTGGCCATCTTCCTCCACTAGGAGGTGAACTCTGTGAGGGCAAGGGGATTGTATCTGTTTTGTTCACTGTTGTATCCCCAGTGAGTAGGGCAGTGCCTAGCACATAGTAGGTGCTCAATAAGTCCTCGTTGAACAAATGCCTGAACAGATATGAAGGGAGCACATAGTAGGCCCTCAGGAACTATTGTCTAAAAGAAGGACAACAGAATTCCTGGCCTCCATATGCTCTTGGTCTGAGAGTCAGTAGCTGGGCAGTGTCTCAACCCCTGGTCTCTTAGCCTCCGATTGCTGCTGCTGCCGCTGCTGCCCCCATGGCAATGATTTGGAGTTGCCATCTCACTCTCCCAGTCCTTACACATTACCAGTCACAATACCCAGCCTGAACTCCCCTCCTCCCCAAAAAAGCAAAACAAAGTTTCCAGGATACTTTTTGCCAGTCAAGTCCCTGTGTCTGTAATTGGTGGCTGTCTATATATATATATACTCCAAGATGGGGATTAGGAATAAGAAGAGTGTTAGGGAAAGACCCGGCTTCCCAACCAACCATTCCTACGTGACTCACCGTGTGACCCTGGGTGAGTGACTTCCCTTCTCTACGCCTCAATTTCCTCATCTATAGAATGCCTTGAGAAGTCTATGAGATACTGGTGAGAAACCTGCAGAATAAAATGAAATTTTTTAAAAATAAGGGAAAAACCTTCCGAAGAGGAGGTGGAGGAATTACTCAGGCCCTGGCAAAGCAGGCGCTGGGCCATGTGATTCACAGCAGCATGGGGTGTGAGAGGCCCGCCTCCCCCACTGCCCAGCCGGCCCAGGGGTAGGCACAAGTGACTTGCTTCTCTCTCCACAGGACTCACCTATAATTGGCCTAAAGAGGGCAGGGTTGGTGGTTGTAGGGTGTGTGTGTGTGTGTGTGTGTGTGTGTGTGTGTGTGTGTGAGAGAGAGAGAGAGAGAGACAGAGACAGAGACAGAGACAGAGACAGAGACAGAGACAGAAAGAGGGAGAGAGAGAGAGTCCTCTCAATTAAAGGGTTGAAACATTTTAGTCCACATGTTAAGATTTCTGTGTGCCTGCCGACTTCCTCCCTCAGACTGCTGAGGCTTTTAGTGAATCACCACCCGTAGGGACCAGCAACCCATCCTGGTGGGGGGGTGCTCTTAAAAATAATACAGTTGATCCTTGAACAATGGGGGAGTTAGGGTTATGAGCCCCCATGCCCCTACTTGCACAAAAAAATCTGTGTATAACTTTTGACTCCCCAAAAACATAACTACTAATAGCCTACTTTTGACCAGAATCCTTACCAATAACATAAACAGTCAATTAACAAATCATTTTGTATATGTATTGTATACTTTATTCTTAAAGTAAGCTAGAGAAAAGAAAGTGTTATTAAGAAATCATAAGGAAGAGAAGGGGTGCCTGGGTAGGCTCAGTCAGGTAAGCATCTCTCTTTTTTTTTAAGATTTTATTTATTTAATTGACAGAGAGAGAGAGAGACAGAGAGACAGAGAGAGGGGGAACACAAGCGGGGGGAGTGGGAGAGGGAGAAGCAGGCTTCCCGCCGAGCAGGGAGCCCGATGCGGGGCTCGATCCCAGGACCCTGGGATCATGACCTGCGCTGAAGGCAGTCGCTTAACCAACTGAGCCACCCAGGTGCCCCTAAGTGTCTAACTCTTGATTTCAACTCAGGTCATGATCTAAGGGTGGTGAGATCGAGCCCCACATTGGGCTCTGTGCTCAGCAGAGTCTGCTTGGGATTTTCTCTCTCCCTCTGCCCCTCCCCTCACTTGCACATGCACTCTCCCTCTCTCTCTGTCTCTAAAATAAATAAATAAATCTTTTTAAAAAAGAAAGAAAATTATAAGGAAGAGGAAATACATTTATGGTACTATACTATATTTATTGAAAAAAATCCATATATAAGTGGACCTGTGCAGTTCACACCGTATTGTTCAAGGGTCCACTGTAGTTAAATCTTATCCATGTGAAAAACCTTCAATTTCTTCAAAGTGCTTTCTCTTTGAGTTACCCTGATTTCTGGTAGGGGGAGGGGGCAATTGTTTTTATACCCATTTTCCAGGTTAATAAAACCTGGAAAGAGATGCCAGAGAGGGCTTTCAGAGAGTCGGAAAGGAGTTCCAAGCCTAGGTTTGCTCATAGAGATTTGAGGGAAACCCTACCCTATTCCTCAGTTTTGAGGTCTAGAATATCCTTCTGGTTGCTGGGTGGGGAGTAGCTTGGAGCCTGTCTTAGTCAAGATAGTTGCACCTGATGTAAGAGTCTTTTCATGGGTAGTGGGAGAACTGAGCCAATTGAGGGGGCAGTGATAGGGCTGGCTCCCTCTAATTTGGAGCCTAGGGCATCATCAGAGACTCCAAGAGTTAGAATGGGAGCTGGAAAGGACCCTGGACACCATCTGGTTCTGGGTTTCCCAAACTGGGTGAACATCAGAATCCCCTGATGACTTTGAAAAAATAAATGTGATTCCCAGACTCCACCTCAGAGCTCCAGAATCTTGGGGTTGCAATCCAGGAATCTATTTTTAAAGCTTCCCAGGTTATTCTGATGCACAGCCTAGAGTGGGAACTGATTTTTAGTTGGGGTTTTGGAGGCTCAGAGAGGCCATTTATTCATGGTCTTATGGTGAAACAGCATGATTAGGGCCAGAAGGATGCATTGGCCTCCTCTCTGAGGCCCTCTCCTCAGGACCCTATGTGGGCCTACCTCCCTGCCTCCCAACCCCAAAGGAAGGCAGGGGATCTAAGCTAAAGGGAGTGAGTCAACCCCTCACTCATATATGCACAAACACCGCCTGCCTTAGTTTACCATCTATACCTAGCTCTAGTGAATGGCTGCCATTTGGCACTTCAAGTTGGAAAGCAATTGCAGTTCTGGGACTCTAGGCAGGGGAAACTGTGGCATCAGCAGCACCCACCACAGGGCCTGGCCCAAAGCAAGGGCTCTAAAAGGTGTCAGCAGGGTTTGTAGAACTAGGAGGAACATGGAGGGCAGTTCAGGTAAGAATTTCAGTGGGAGGGGCGCCTGGGTGGCTCAGTTGGTTAAGCGACTGCTTTCAGCTCAGGTCATGATCCTGGAGTCCTGGGATCGGGTCCTGCATCGGACTCCCCGCTTGGCGGGGAGTCTGCTTCTCCCTCTGACCCTCCCCCCCTCATGCTCTCTCTGTCTCATTCTTTCTCTCTCAAATAAATAAATAAAATCTTTAAAAAAAAGAATTTCAGTGGGAGCAAGGGCACTGAAGCTTGAGGCATGCTGGGAACTGGGAGTGGTATTGAGAGGAGTAAAGGATAAGGCTAGGAAAGGAACTTTATCCTGAGGGCAAAGGGGAACTATGGAAGGGTTTATTAAGCAGGGGAATGATGTGCTCAGAGGTGGGTGTTTGGGAGATCCCCATAGCTACATGTGGAGAGTAGATGGTAGGGATGCAAGAATGGGAACAGGGAAACAGGCAGGCGGGGGTCATAGTCATCCCAGTGACAGGTGATCATAGCTTGGGTTAGAGTGATGGCAATAGGAAGGACAATAAGATCTGAGAGATATTTAGGGGCTAACATGGAAAGGCCTTAGTGGTGGCTTGGATGTACAGGCCAAGGAAGAAGGAGAAGTCCAGGATGAGTTTGGGTTGTTGTCTGAAACCAACTACAGTGACCCAGTGGATGGTGCTGGGGCCATCTACCTGCAAGAGAAGGAGCAGGTTTGAGGGAGGATATTGAGTTTGAAAGGCCTTGGGGGACATCCAGGTGGAAGCGGCCAGCAGGCATCTCGATGTAGGGGTGGAAAGCTCAAAAGAGAGAGGTCTAGGCCAGAGATGTTTGGAAATTCTCACCACTAGTGCATACCATGGATCACAAAGCAGCTCATGGGGAGAAGTGTGTGCAGTTCTGGGGGCCAGTCCCATCCCTAAAGACATAGATAGTGAGGTCGGCAGAGTCACACTCAGGTGGATCATTTATTACCTGCTGAAACTTTGCCTTAGAAATGCCTTGGGCGGGGAGGGCAGTGTTTTAAAGCACATTTGCATAAAGCTGAGACCCATTTCACAGATACCCAGGCTAGTGGCTTGTTGCAAAGAAATGAGGCAGTACTCCTGAAAAGCAAATCAAACACTGATAAAGGAAATTCCTGTGGCTCCCTCAATGTTCTCCCTTTTGAGGGCATCCCGAGAGGTCACAGAGGAAGGTTGCTCTTGGGAAGAAGAGGGGGCTCATGACAGGAGGCAGGGGTGGGCTCTGCTGGGGATTTTTGGAGAGCAGCAGTTTGAGATTCTGAGGGAATGTCTGATTTGGTTCAGTCAGCTGGGGTCTTCCAAACAAACACAACAAAACATAAAAGACTCTGGATAGCTGGAAAAAGGACTTCCCCAGACAGGACTAAAGGAATTGAAGCTTCCAAGTTGCAGATGGTTGGCACCCCCAATTCCTCAGCCCTTTCAGGTACCTCTGTCCCTGTGGGAGGGCCTGGTGGGAGCTACCTGCCTCCTTAAGGGTGAGTGGCAGCTGTGTCCGAGACAGACTCCAACCACGGCTTTCTGGGGGCCAGTTAGCTAAATGCCTTGGGCAGATGTGGAGCTGGCCAGATCCTGGCTGGGTGGGGCTAGGACCTGTCTGGAATGAGGGCAGGAAGCACAGTCGGCCATTGGCCAGCCCGGCAGTGTTATGTTCCCTCCTCTGGAGAGAGCAGACATCCTTGGAGCAGTAAGTCCAGACTCTCTGGGTTCTAATACCCAGTTCCTTGGACTTAGAAGGCATCGCATCTCCAAAATGTGCTTCAAAACCCACACAGAGCTGAAGACAAGGATGCAGGACAGTAGCTGAAGGAACCTCAGTGCTCCTGGCTCTGCCACTGGTGCACTGTGCCCCCCCCCCCCCGGGATCCTTTCCCCTCTCAGGGCCTTAGTTTCCCCATTTATAACCCTGGGACCTGATCATCACATTTGTCTGGCGTATAACACGGCATCAATGAATACTTGGTAATAAATAGTTGGCAGATAAGGGAAAGTGAAAGGGGAGGAAGAAGGGCATTTCTTTATTCAACAAATGTTTATTGAAGACGTACTATGTGCGTGGCCCTGTGCAAGGTGCTTGGTGTGCAGGAAGACAGGCACAATCCTTGTGCTCGCAGAGCTTCTTCCTAGCAGGGAAGATCTACATGACAAGTAATTCTGAGCACAGATGCTGCAGGAACATATGAGGATGCTTCGTAAGCAGGGAAAAGACGACACTTGAGTTGAGACTCCAAGGATAATGGGAGTCCAGAGGTAAGGCAAAGCGGAAAAGCCATTCAGGCCACGGGAACAACATGTGCCAAAGCCCCAGGCGGAAGAGAGCACTTTCGAGGAACAGACAAGAGGCCATTGTGGCTGGAGGGTGGGGGCGGGGAAGTGTTCTTGAGCTGGGCCTTAACTTGTCCCCAAGCTCAGGAGGTTGGCGTTCACCCGGGAGGCGAGCGGGAGCCCTTCACAGGGCCACAGGAATTGAAGCGACTGTTTTCATAGGCTGGTTGTGGTGTGGAGAATGCCTGTAGAGAGGATGAGAGGGAAAGCAGGAAGCTGGAGAGTGGGGCAAAGCTTATGGATTCTAAAGCTACGAAAGTCAGGTCTGCTAGGGGTTGGGGTCTGGCTGGATGTGTGAGTTGAGGGAGAGGGAGGAGACCTGGAGAAAGCCCAGCCTCTGGCTTGGGGAACTGCAGGGCTGGATGTGCCCCTCTTGGGATGGGGAAGGCAGGAGGAGGAGCCCCTAGGGGCTGGGTGTGGCTTGGGACGCACTGAGTCTGAGGGAGCCTGAAGATGGGTTAGGGCATCCTGGTGACAGTGCCCAGCAGGCATTGGCTGTGCCCCCGCCCCCGGGCCCCAGAGTTAAGGGCAGGAGGGTGAGGGGCACAGGTGTGTGGCTGAGGCCCCGAGAGAATTGGGAGGCTCTTCGGGGAGGCTATTCAGGGCGCTGGCAGCCTCCAGCCATCTGTGGTGCCTTCCTGTAGCCCGGGCACGGAAGGGGTTAAGTCACAGAGGGAAGGCGCCTGTAGAAAGCGGCAAAGGCGGGACTGGCAAGGCTGGCCCCAGGGAGCTGCAGCTGGCATAGCAGCCCTTCCGCTTGGGCCTGCTGGGCGCGCAGCAGCTGCCCACACCTCTACCTCTGCCTTCACCTTCACCTTCCCTGCTCCCCCGCCCGAGCTTCTTCCCAGTTCCCCTAGGCAGGGCCTCCCTGCCTAATGCATTCCAGGTGTTGACACAGCCCCAGGGGCGGCAGGAAGTAGGGCAGGGAAGGTGTGGGTCTCTCTTGCTGTGCATCTCTTAAGGGCTCCAGTCTCCAGGCCTCACTGACTTGCTTCTGTTCTCTGGAGAATTCCTTCAGGGATCTCTGTTTGGGTCCTGAGTCTCTGGCACGGTCAGGCAGTGGTGAGAGCCCCCGACCCCAGGCCCAGCTCTGCCACTTTCTAGCTTCATGTGACCTTGAGCAAGTCTCTTCACCTCCCCGAGCCTCAGTTTTAACATCTGTAAAATGGGGTTATCATGCCCACCTCTTAGTGTTGTCTTAAGAATTTGCCACAGGTATAAACCCCCCCCCACCCCCCGCAGCACTCAGCATGACACATTGTAGCCATGTTCAACAAATGGCCCTGATCTGCCTTGGTCTGCCTTTTTTGTTTCTTCCCATTTGCCTCTCTAAGCCTGCATCCCTCACTGTCCCTGTCTCCCTTCTGACTTGCCCCCCCCTTTACCGTTTCCCTCTCTAGCTGTTGGGCTCTCCGCAGTCTTCCTTCCGGTCTTCTCCCTCGTCTTGGTTCCAGTGCCTCTCTCTCTCTCTTTCTCTCTGCCTTTTTCCCTCATGATCTCTCTTACTAATTCTCAAATTTGACCAGGCTTCTGGTGACAGGGGAAGGGAGATGGGTGGATCTTGGGGTCCCTGGGGTCACACACAGCAGGGGTCAGAGGGGCCATCCCCTAGTGGCTTTGTCCTCACAGGAAGGGAAATCCCAGCCAGCGTGGCAGCCCCAGCACTGGGTAATTACTGCCCCCAGTGCTCCCAGCTGCAGCTCCACTCCCTTCCCTTCCTGTCCTCTGAAGTCCCCAGCCCCTCCTCGGGGTGGAGCAACCACCCCCATCCTTCTCTGGCCTCAGGTCCAGAGACACAGGGAGGAGGTGGCCAGGCCCTTACAGCAGTCCAGCAACTGGAAGAGGGATGGGCTGCCTGTGCTCCCATGTGGCCGGGTGGTGTGTGTGTGTGTGTGTGTGTGTGCACGCGCGAGCACGTGCGTGCGTGTGTGTGTGTGTGTGAGAGCACACGCATGTGTGCATGCATGCACGTGCATGTGTGCACATGTGCCTGGCTGCCTGGCTGTCTTTGTCCCCAAGGGTCTGTTTTGTGTGTATCTTAATGTTCTTATTTCTGTATGTCTGTCTGTATGTTTGAGTGTGTGTCTGTATATATCTCTGTGTGTCTATGTGTGTCTTTGGGTCTGTATTTGTTGTATGTTCCTGTTTGCCTGCTTGTGTGTCACCTTGGTTCTGTCTAAGCCCCTGGGAGTTTCTAGATGTTTCTGCATGTGGGTTTCTGTATGTAGATCTCGTGCGTGTGTGTGTGCGTGTGTGTGTGTGTTTCTGTGCCAATGTCTGTCTCTGTATGCCCCCTATGAGTTCTGTATCTTGGTTGTGGTTGTAGTTGGTGTGTGTGTGGGCAGGGATGCCTGCCTGTCTTTTGGCCCTTCCTGCCCTCTTCCTCCTGTTCTGGAACTTTTTTTTTTTTTTTACAAACCCGGGACTCGGTTCATTGTGCCCTCAAACACACTCTTCACCTTCCCACCTAGTATTCACACCTTTGCTCAATTTCTTCCCTTGCCTGCAGGACCATGCCCAGTCCACCTAAAACCAAAAAACAACATTAACAACAACAAAAACATACCCCATCCTGGATGGCTGAACTCAAAAACCGCCTCCTTTAGAAAGTCACCCCATTCCCCCCTCCAAATGTCATTTCTTTCCCAACTCAGCAAACATTGGCTGAGGATGTGCTCTGTGACTCTGGACACAGACATGCTTGGGATCCCATCCCAGCTCTAACTGTGTATCCTCAGACACGTTATTTTGCTTCTCTGTGTCTCGCTTTTCTTGCCTATAAAATGGAGCTAATAGTACACAGGATTGTTAGGAGGATGCCATACCGGAAAGCATCAACACAAAGCCTGACCCAGAGTAGGTGCTTAACAAACAGTTGAACCCCCATACTTTATATCCTCCACTAAGAAGTGAACACCTTGAGTTCCAGAGAGTTCTGGAGGTTCTTGAAATGCCCTGCTCTCTTCTCCAAGCGTCTTGCACAGGGCAAAGTGTAAACTGGACCAGGTGGAACCAAAGGATTCCAGTTCAGGGAACTGCTGACAAGTGTTGCATGAGCCTGCTCAAGCCCAGAGAAGATTGGGCCCTGGCAGAGGGTGGGAGAAGGGACCTCCAAGGCTGCCACCCAATGGCCAGAGCATGTCAGATAGGGCAGGAGGTAACTGGCAGAGGTGGAAGGGGCCTAAAGGACCATCTAATTCGGATACCACGAAGTGGTGGCCCACAAACTGAATTGGACTCACAAATATTGTTTGACCTACTCACTGTTTTCAAAATTAGGGGGTTTCACGTAAAAGTCTGGATTTCTAATTCTCTTGAAATATTGGAAGATCTGAAAACACAGGGCCCTGTTCCTGCAAAGTGACAATTAGATAGAAGGGAGGAGCTACTTCAGGTGAGGCATGTGGTCTCCAGTTTACCCCAGTCCCTACCATTCCCTAATGCCTGGTACTGTTCCATTTTATGGAAAGGTCCTCATTTTACATGAGAGTACACACTTTACAGAAACATCCTTCACTTTACAGAAGGGGCCTCACTCTACAAGAGACTTCCTCCATTTTACAGAAGAGTCTTCTGTTTGGCAGAGAGTCCTTCATTTACAGACAGGTCATCTGTTTTACAAAAAGGTCTTTATAGAACTCTCCTCACTTTACAGAATGTCCCTCCATTTTGAAGAAGTCTCCTCCACTTTCTAGAAATTTCTTCCCTTTACAGAAGGGGCATTCTTTTTATCAAAAAGACCTCCATTTTGTTGAAAGTTTCTCTATTTTGCAGGAAGGAACACTCTAGGAAACTCTTGGAAGTGGCTCCCACTTTCCAAAATCACCTTCACTCTGCAGAAGGTGCCTCTGTTTTTCTGCAGTCCTTATGTTCAGAAGACCAGTCCACTTCAGGGAAGGAACTTTCAGATCTACCCACAGGGTTCCTGTAGAACAGTTCCCCCTGCACTTCTCACAGTTGACAGAGCTTCGTGTTTGAGCTCTCAGAGAGAACATCTGTCAGGCAAAGCAAGGCCTGGGTCAGTCTGGCCGCAAAGGTGTAGGGCAGCAGGGCTGGACCTCACATTCAAGGGGAAGGTGGAAAAAGTGGGGCAGCTATACCTTTGTCCCCTGCTTTTATCTCAAACTGAGGGGCTCCCCTTCCCCCCCCAAACTGAGCTGGCTTTCCAAAAGGCACTTTCTTATTTGCTGTTGTTCTTTCTTCTCCACTCCCTCTGTTCCCTTTCTCCACCCCACCCCACCCCACCCCCAGGAATTCCAGCTGTCCCTTGGGGCCTACCTCTTAGCCTGGAGAGACAGAGATCTGGGGGCTGTAGGGAGAAGTATGCAGTGGGGGGTCAGGAAGCCTGAGGGCTGGGGCCAGCTTCTGCCCACTCTAGCATCTCACCAGGTCCTCAGAATGAGGAGTGCACACATATTCTCCCCCATTTTGCAGATGGGGAAATTGGGGTCCAGAGCTGTGAAGCAACTCCTCAGGTCACCATGGAGTTAATGGCTGAGGTCCAGTCTGAGGCCCCATTAGCTGACTTGAGATTAAGCCAAGGCTACAACTAGGAGATGGGAGAGGGGGTGTTGCTGGCCAGGGAAGGGGGATGCTGAGAGCTGAAATTACCAGAAAGAGGTGAGGGAGAGGCAGGGTCATTCCAGTGGAAATGGGCAAAGACAGGAGTCCTTATCTTCCAACAGCTAGAGGACGGACCTGCTCTGCTAGGAGCCCCAAAGCATGTGCTCAGGGCACCTGCCAAGTAGGGGCATGCAGCAACCAGAAACAATTTTTGGAATGATTTTGTTATTTCAATAACAACATGTTGTCATGGAAAAATTCAAAACTCTATTATACTTCTGAACACTTATATTACAGTTTTGTATGATTTGTATTTTCAATTGAGTTTGCATTGCAGGATGGGGTACTATTGTCTTTTCTTTGCCATGCCACCTCTAGTAGGAATCCTGCCCTGATCCGAGGAGCTGTCGAGGAGAATGGAGCTGGATTCTGTGTCCCTCTCTGGCTGGGTTTGCTCGTGTTTCTTGGTGTGTCAATAGCTTTGTGTTGGGTTGCAGCCTGCGGCCTGTGGGTTTATTATCTGTGTGCATAATTTCATGTCTGCGGATGTGCAATTCTGTAGGCTTTCAAGTTTCACTCACATTGCTGTGTGAGTGGGGGACACTGTGCTCTCTCCCTTCTTTGTTTCATGGACTCTCCAAAATCAGGGGCTGTGATTACTATCTAATTTTCCAGACAAGGAAACTGAGGTTCAGTAGATAGAGAGGTTTGCCCAGGGTCACACAACTAGTAAGTGGGGGTGTTGGGATTTAACCAGGGTCTCTATGACCCCTGAACCAGCTCCTCCTTTTTTTGTTAAAGAGAGGGAGAGAGTGGGGGAGGGACAGGAGGAGAGGGAGAGAGAACCTCAAGCAGGCTCCAAGCCGAGGGCCTAGCCTGTCACAGGGCTTGATCTCACCACCCCGAGGTCATGCCTGGATCCAAAATCAAGAATCAGAAGCCCAACCCACTGAGCCACCCAGCTGCCCCCTGAACCAGATCTTCCTAACGAAGGTGCCACAACACCTCAACACGCACAGTCCGGTCAGTGAGTGCAGTCATGCCACCCCTCTTTGGGATAGTCATATACCACAGGTTCTAAATGACTGTCCTTGTTTTTTTAATAAATAAGACCAGATTCAAGGTTATCCCTGAAATAATGTCACTGTCATGAGCACTCAGGTGCCCACTGCAGGGAAATTGGGTAGAGCCCACAGCTTGCCTGAGGCTTAACTGGACAAGAGACTAGGGGGCCCTGGTTGCCAGGAGCTGCCTCAGAGGCCTAGCTCTGCCTCATTCACTCTAAACCCTCCTTGACTGAGGTTGCTAAAATTTGCTCAAATAAAGTACAGGTAGATTTGAATTTCAGGTATTCGACAAACAATATTTTAGTATGGCATAATAAATTTTTAGTGTTAAGTATGCATGAGACATGCTTATACTAAGAAATTATTCATTGTTGATCTGAAATTCAAATTTAACTGGGCATTCTGTACTTTATCTGGTCGCCCTGTCCCTGGCCTCTCCCTCCCCTGAGCTTCCCCCATCCCAACAGACTGACCCCCCCCCCCCCCACGGCACTTCCTGAGCCCACTTAGGTGGTTTTCCTAAATGAGAGTCTCTTGTCTTTGAGATTGGGAACTCCCTGAGGGTTAAGATCAAGATTACCTTTTGCCTGCTGAAGGCTTGCCGGGATGGCACACCCCCACCCCCACAGAAGAGCTGGGACAGTGTCCAGGATGTGCTTCCGGTCAGTGACAAGAGATGCCAGAATGGCAGCAATGGCGGTGTGTGAGCATAACGTGCCAAGCACGTGGCATATGGACACGTGAACGACTCTGCGGCTCTCGTGAGGTCTTTGAGGGCTCTGCATTGCCAATGTGTGGCTGGGTACATTTTCACAATGTATTATAAAGTTCGGTGGTGTGACTTTCTCTCTGTGGGGTGGGGCCCTTTGTGGCCTCTGCTCTGATGGGCCCTGGGGACCCTGGTAAACCCAGTAGTTAAGGGGGCAGTGCTGGTGGAAGACTCCATCAGGTGTGTAGGTATGCGCACGTGAGAGATAATGCCATGGACTGTCAACTATAAAAAATGGGCTAGAGAAAACCAATGCAGGACCTAGCCAGGTGGGTATGGGATGGAGCAGTGGGAAAGGCTGTGGCATCCGGGAAGGGAGAAGGCATCCCTTGGGAGCTCCCTAGGGGCAGAGATGGGATTTCACATCTTCCAGCAGTGAGTCTACTGGGCTCAGAGTAGGGCTCAGAAACACCTGGGGGAACTGAGCTAAGCCTAGGGAAACCAGAGAGTTCAACAGGATCATGAGGTGCCATGGGGGCCTAGCTGAGAAGTTCCTATCTTCCCCATGGACAGTGGGAAGTCATAAAATGCTCTTGCGCAGGTAAGTGTCATGCCCTGAGCTGGAGGTCCATCTACCCTCATGGAGGGAGCAAGACTGGGACAAGGGGGCCACTGGGGGAAAACATAGGCGGAAACAAGGAAATGGAGGCAGAGGGACAGGCATGAGGAGCACTGACACAGGAGAGGGAGGGATCTTGAACCTTCTTCCTTCAGCGGAACCTCAGCCGTTCTTGGCCAGGCCTAGGCTCCTGAACTGGAACTGTGAAGTCATCTCCCTGGAGGTGGGCGTAGAGGTATTGTACTCACTAGCCACACTGCAGCTCACGACTTTCTGAAGCCCTGGGGTACAACCCTGCCCCTCCTACTTCCCCTCTTTTCCAGCTTCCCCTTGAAGGGCAGGGTTCAGAAAGGAGTCCAGTGCAGGACCCATCTGCTGAAGCTCCGCCATTGACTTGCTGTGTGACCTCGGGCAAGTCACTGCCCCTTTCTCAGCCTTCATCTCCTCATTAGATCCTGAGCTCACAGTCCCTGCCCCTCTCTCCTGCAAAGCCAGAGTGTGCCAGAATATTTGAATTTTATCCAGCCTTCCATTCTGCAGGGCTGCCTGCAAGGAGGCAGAGAGAAAGGAGAGCAGGCCCACTGGTGGGGTGGGTGTAAAGGGAGTAGAGGGTAGGCCAGAGCAGGGCCACAAAGAATGGTATGGTCACCCTATCCCCAGAACAAGCAGTGGAGCAGGGAGAGAGAGAAGCCCAGCCAGGGGCCCCCAGCTGCTCTGCACAGACTGTGTAGGGAGGGCTCACCGGGGAGGCCTGCCTGCTTTGAGGTATGGAGACAGGGCGAGATGGAGCCCTGAGGAGGCAGACAAGGGGCACCTGAGACCCTGGCATCTATGTGTGTATCTCTGGGGGGGGGTCTCTGCACAATGGGGTGTCTGGCTTTGCCTGCTGGGTCTCTGGCACCATCAGCTATTCTCTGTCTCTCTTGCTCTGGCCGTGTGTCTCTCAAACTGTGTCTCCTCATGTGCCACCCTCCAAGTGATTCCTCCTCTTCAACCCCACACCCAGGGGGAAGGCAGGGCAGGACCAGGCCAGGATGTGCTGAGCAGGGCAGGGTAAGCCGAACTGAGAGGAGCATGTCCTCCCTCCCTGTCAGGGCCCTGCCTGCTCAGGTGGGAAAAGAAGTGAGGAAACTGCACCCAAGGCAAAGGTGCAGGGTGGAGGAGTGGGGCTCAGCCTGGGGCCTGGAGCACCATGTTCCTGCTGGGAGGGACCACAGCCCGAGTCCCCTGGGGCCTGCCTGGCTGGACTGGGGCCAGAGTGGGGCCAGGGACCCAGGGAAGCTGCTGGAACACTGTGGGTTGGTCTATTCCTTCCCTCCAGGACTGGGAGACCTAAAATTCCCTGTGACTGTTTTTGCCCATGCGACCCCATAGGGTGTCTCTGCGTGTTGTAGCTGTATGTTTTTGCAACGGAGGGCACATGGGATTCCATGACCATTTAGACCAGTAGGCAAATGTCAGGTGTGTCTGTGTGCCTGAGCCCCTAAGACCTACGGACACCTTGGACATGTTTGTTTCATGAGTATGACATGGGAGTAAAAGAGGTCATACGTCTGTGATCGTGTGTCTGCGTTTCTGGACACATGGTGGTGTGTGACTTCGGGATGTCATCCCATTGTGTGAGGTCGTATCTGACATGGTATAATGACCCTGTGTGGCGATAGTCCTCATGACTATGTGACCACTTGCAGGTGTGTGAACCCGTAACACCATATTACGGTATGTGTGACACACTGTGGCCCTGCGATTGTGAGACACAATATAAATGACTCTGTATGTCTTTGTGACTCAGTGTAACCATCTTTGATGAGTGTGTATGATGGTAAGTGGTTGGGAAATTATTGTATGAAACTGCATAAAACGATGGGCTTGCCACTGTGTGGCTGTCTTTGTGAGTGTGTGTGCCTCTGTTTGCTTGTGTACGTGATACCGTGGGGCTGCGTGATAATATGTGAGTTTTTGACTGTGGGTCTTGGTGACTGTGTGTGAGCAGGCTTTCAGGAGCGTGATGGCATGTGATTGATTGGATATTGGAATTTGTGGGGCCCTGCAGTTGCCCGAGACCGTCTAAATAACACCATGTGGCTCCGTAACTGAGTGGGCCCTTTTGTGACTGGTCAGTATGAGACTCTGTAACACAGGGTAGCAGATCCTGTGGCTGTGAGAGGGTGTGTGGCTGGGGCGCAGCAAAACCAACACCACGTGTGGGTGGGAGCCCCAGGAGCTCTTGGCCGCTACTCACTCTCCTGTCCTCACACCTGTTTGCCTACGCCCTTCCCTACGCCATGGCCTTTCGTGACTTCCTTCTGCCCACAGGACGGTCAACTAGCTCCTCAGCCTGCCTCCGGGGTTTGCCCTCTCTGCTCTATCCCCCACCCCCACCCCCCACTGACTTCTCGGTGAAGACCAAGCCAGGCCCACCTGAGCGCCACACTTCTCCCTTTGGGACATGTCAGCCTGGAGCGTCCCTCATTGTCTTCCAAATGGAATCTTCTCTCCCAAAGGCAACCATCGTCTTCCCCTAGGACCAAAGACAGAGGTGGACTTAGGGAGCCCAACAGTGAGGGAAGAGGGACAGTGCAAAAAGGCCTCCCATTTTCTGCATTAGTTGCCTGCCGTTTTAAAGCCATTCCTGTGACCTGAACTCCGCGTGCTGGGTGTGTGTGGTTGTATGTGGGTGTGGAAGTGGAGGAGGGTAGTAACAGATTAGTGAGAGGCTGGGTTTTTAAGGAGCAAAACTTTTGTTCGTGAAATCCAGTTTTGTCATTTTTGAGCACACTCGGCTGTATAAAATTGTAGACAAGGAAGGCCAGGTATCCTCAGGACCTTAAGAAAAAGGATGAAGAATGGCTTAGGCTCAGCATACTCACTGTGGCCATATAAACAAGGGCTGCAAACATGTACACAAACTGGAGGGTGCTCGCACCCACACCCAGCCTGGTTAAACGCCCTAATAATAATGCCTGCTGACATACAAGGAATCAATGTACAGATCACAAAAAACTCTTGTCTATTGATGAAAACAGCCAGCCACAGCCCCGGTCCTGGCTCCCCATGTGAGGGCTGTGGTAGGGGCTTCCCAGAAAGGCAGTGTGCCATGGAAAGAGGCTCAGGGAAACCCAATACCCCAATACCTGCTAAGACATACAACTCCCCTGGTCCCTTTGGGGTAACATCAATCGCTTCACACCCAGGTTCTCCCTTTCTGCAGGGCTGCACCAAGGAAACCGGATCCTGGTTAAAAGTTTGTCCCTTGACCCTGGCCAGAGCCTTGAACCTCATCCAGAAGGTCCCCAGCGGCTTCGCTCAGACCCAGGCCCCCCCACTGAAACCCCCAGCCAGCGTCCTTCGCCACTGAAGCGGACACCAGGCCCAAAGCCACAAGGTAAGTGGTTCCAGCGAGGGGCGGAGAAATGGCCCAGGAGAGGGGAATGACAGAGGGGAAAGGCTGATCAGTGGCAGAGGAGAAGTCTTGTTAGAAGACTAGGTCTAGCGGCAGAGGGCTGTGGCCTGTGGCTGATGCATACACACTGGCATTTTGCCTCAGGCTTGCTCTGTACCCGCCTTGGGCAATGGTGCAGACTGGGGGTTTGTGGAAGGCCTTGTGGCCTGACCATGACAGCCACCTCCAAACTCAGCTCACTGGGATCTCCCCTCTCTTCCCTGTGCATTTCTCCAGTCCCCCCAAAGCCCAGCTACCTGCAGATGCCCCGGATGCCCCCCCCACCTGAGCCCATTCCCCCTCCACCATCACGCCCGCTGCCTGCAGACCCCCGAGTGGCCAAGGGCCTGGCCCCCAGGGTGGAGGCCAGCCCGAGTTCTGCAGCAGTATCCTCACTGATTGAAAAATTTGAAAGGTGAGTCTGGTCCCCGGGGGACGCTGTGGGGGTGACGGTGGGCCTGGGACAGGAAGGACAGCTCTAAGACGGGACTCTCAGTTGAGTTCATACCCTGCCTCCATGTGTGTCCACCACCCACCTCAGAGAGCCTGTGATTGTCGCCTCGGATAGGCCAGCCCCTGGCCCCAGCCCAGGTCCCACAGAGCCAGCCGTGTTGCCACAGCCACCCCCACAGCCACCAGTGCCCCAGCTTCCCGAGGGCGAGGCCTCCCGCTGCCTGTTCCTGTTGGCTCCTGGGCCCCGGGATGGCGAGAAGGTGCCCAACCGGGACAGCGGCATTGACAGCATCAGCTCGCCATCCAACAGTGAGGAGACCTGCTTCGTCAGTGATGACGGGCCCCCCAGCCACAGCCTGTGTCCTGGGCCCCCTGCCCTGGCAAGTGTCCCTGTTGCTTTGGCTGACCCCCAGCGGCCCGGCTCCCAGGAAGTTGATAGCGACCTGGAGGAGGAGGATGACGAGGAGGAGGAGGAGAAGGACAGAGAAATCCCAGTGCCCCCGATGGAGAGACAGGAATCTGTGGAGGTACTGACCCATGTTCACCAAGAGACAGGACCATGTGGAAAAACCAGGAGCCTGGCTCTTACACTTGGTTCTTCCCCAGCTCGTCAGTTCTCAAAATGGGGCATTGTTTCCACTTTGGATGTTTGGCTTCCCTGGTCCCCTGGTACACTAAATATCGGCAGCAAACCCGTACCTCGCTGCCCCCCCCTTCACTGTAACTACCAAAATGACCATGCATGGTCCCAAATGCCCACTGGGAAAATTGTTCTTCCCTTATCAGAGAACCACTAGCTGGACCTCAGTTTTTCTGTCTTAAAGATGTGCATCCTGCTTGGGGATCCTTAAAGTCCTCCTCCAGCTGGAAAATCCCAAGACTCGGTAGCTATGTGACACCGGGCAAGACTCCACTCCCCTACCACGAGCCTTGGTTTCCTTATTTATAAAATGGAAAGTCTCTCACATCCAGAGACTTCCCAGCAGCTGGCTGCCAGAGGGGCACGAGAGCTAGAGCTCCTCCTGCCCGAACGACCTGAGGCTGTGGCCATGAAGGCCCTTGGCAGCAGGAAACCCTTTCTGTGCCCCAGCAGTCTAAGGCTGCTTTCAAAGGCTTCCTCGCACTTAAGTTAGGTTGCAGCCAAAACACCTTCTTCACCAGAACCCAGCTCAAATGTGGGCGCTGAGGCCAGGGACTCAGCAAATATGTGTCTAGTGATTTGGAAACTGGGCCAACAGGCAATGAGTCGTATACATTTTTGTACTTTGGTGTTTTCTTCACACCCCAGGTACTCGGCAAGCCTTTGCTGACAGTGAACTGAGTGGGTGAATAAATAACATTTATAGACTACTTAATCTGTAGTCTGCTATGTTTTACTTATATTAAATCATTTAATCATCTCAACTACCAGTGGACTTAGGTCCTATTACTATCAGTTTATACAGATGAGGAGACTTAAATACAGAGCAGTTATACAACTTATGCGAGCTAATGAATAGCAGAGCTAGGATTTGAACCCAGGAAGTCTGACTTCCTGGCCCACACAATTAACCATTATATTATGCTAAATGAATAGAGAGAGCAGATGCCTGGGTTCACGAGTGGCCAAGGGAGAGAGTGCGTATCATTGGAATTGAGGAGTGGCTTTTAGGATACACTGGGGTGTCAGAGATTGAAGCTGGGAGGCTTATGGGTCCAGAGATGGGGAAGTAGGGTTCACCCAGGGTGGCATTGGGCTTAGAGTAGCATTTGAGCTGTTCTGAGAATTCTGTGGGCTTGGGTGAAGGTTAGGGTACGGGGTGATGGATGAGTGGTTGCCTCTTCTCCTTTCCAGTTGACTGTGCAGCAGAAAGTGTTCCACATTGCCAATGAGCTCCTGCAAACTGAGAAGGCCTACGTTTCCAGGCTCCATCTCCTGGATCAGGTGAATGTCCCCTTGGGGGTCCCAGGGCCCCAGGACCTGGTAGGTGGGTGCCAAGGAGGAAGTAATAGGGCCTGAGCCCAGCCATACCATTACCAATCTAGAGTTGGCAAGACCCGTTTCTGACCTTGACCCCCATCCTGTCTCTGAAGTCAATTCTGATTATGACCCCAAGCTTGATCTTTGTACCAACCCTCATTCCTAACTTTGGGTGGGTACATCAGCCCTGACTGCAACTCTGACCTAGATCCCGAATTGACCCCAGCTGTAAACCAGACCCTGATCCTCATTCTAATCCTGGCGCTATTCCTGACCCCAAATCCACTAGAATCCATATGGGTAGGAATTTTTGCTTGCTTTGTTCACTATGTTATCCCAGCCATTATAGCAGTGCCTGGCACACAGTAGGCTCTCAAAAAATATGTGTTAAATGAATGGATCTGACCCTGAATCTAATTCTGACCTTGACCCTGCTCCTGACTTCTCCTTGTTCCAGTGCCTACTTCCAGGTCCTAACCTCGATAACCCGAAATCCAACCCCACATAGAAGCCTAACTCCATTCCCTCTCTCCTCAGTCTCAAGACCAGTGCTGATCCCAAAGCTCCACAGAGCTGCCCACAAACACTGCCCTCACCTCCAAGCTGCCCCTTCCCCAGCCAAGTCCCAGGCCCAGCTGGGCTCAACACTCCTGCCCTGCCCCACAGGTGTTCTGTGCCCGGCTACTGGAAGAAGCTCGGAACCGCAGTTCCTTCCCTGCTGACGTTGTCCATGGCATCTTCTCTAACATCTGCTCCATCTATTGCTTCCACCAGCAGTTCCTGCTGCCTGAGCTAGAGAAGCGCATGGAGGAATGGTGAGGGACCCCAGATCTAGGCTGCCTGCCCTCCTGTCCACGCACCTGCCAAGCCCAGGGCACAAGTGTGCACTCGAGGTCATTCCCGCCCGTCCTCTCCTCTTAGCACCTTTCACAAAGAGAATCAGACCGAAGCTCCTCCCTCCATGCCCTCCCAATCTAATATGAAACACAGACCGGGACTCAGAAAATTACAACAGAATAGCACAACCCTTAAGAGTATGAGGTTAGGAGCCAAATTGGCTGGGTTCAAATTTCAGCTCTGCCGTTGGCTCGCTTTGTGATATTAAGCAAGTTTCTTAAATTACTGTGGTTCAGTTTCTTCTTCTGTGTAATGAGGATAATAATAATAGCCTACCTTAGAGGGTTGTTTGAAGGATTTAAATGAGTTGACACATGTCAACTTAGAACTTAGAACAGTATCCTGCATATAATAAGTGCTCAATGTGAGCTGTTGTGTTTTTTTTTTATCAGACCTATGATAGAGCTGAGAATAGGAGGCTGTAGGAATCCAGACAAATGGACCAAACCTAGTCTGGGGTTAGAGAAGGATTCAAGGAGGAGCTGATTCCTGAGCTGAGTCCTGAGGTAGAAGGGCAGGGTTTACAGGCAATCTCCCAGCCGCCAGGCTCTCCTTTTCCCATCCATCCTTTAGAGTCTACACCACCTGCCATAATGGTCTTTCTGAACAATCAGACTATGTTACTTCCTGCTTGAAAATCATCTCCATGCTCCCCACACCCACAGGATAAAGTGTGTCTCCCTCCCTAGACTGTCACCACTGAGCGCTGGCATGAAGCCAGTTCCTGCATCTTCCCAACTGACTGTTACACCTGAGGGATAGGCCTGGCCTGGTTCTTGTGTGTCCCCCAGCAGACCGTGACCAGTGAGGGCTAAGACCAGGTCAAGTGCCGTGTGTCCCTCAGCGAACTGTGACTCCTGAGGAGTATGACCAGGATTGTTCACTTTGTCTCCCCTATCAGACAGTGACCCTGTCGGGGCTTAGCTCAGTGTGACTCATTTGTGTCTTCAGAATCACCTGGCATATGGCTGGGCACAGAATCAATAAGAAGTGTATGAAGTGGCCCTCACAGTGAGGTCTGGGCAGGTATTTCAGGACATGTTATTCCTGGTACTTGAGAAGGGCAGAGTCGGGGCTGGTAGCAGCCCGGGCCATGGTTTCAGGTCAAGCTGAGCCTCTTGGCCTAACTGGCCTATAACATAAGCAGCAATTCCAGAGGAGCAGACCTGGCTGACAAGTAGATTGCCAGGAATGCGATGAGAGTAGCTTCCCTGGGACTAGAGACCTAGGAAGAACCCTGGGAGAGTTCTGGGGGACAAGGCTCAGCAGGACCGTGCCAGACCCCGCTTCCACCCCAGGGACCGCTACCCACGCATCGGAGACATCCTGCAGAAGCTGGCACCCTTCCTCAAGATGTACGGCGAGTACGTGAAGAACTTCGACCGGGCTGTGGAGCTGGTCAACACCTGGACAGAGCGCTCCACCCAGTTTAAAGTAATCATCCATGAGGTGCAGGTAAGCAGCGAAGCTGGATAGGACAGACTGGGGAGGAGAGGTCTGCAGGGATCCAGTGAGGGGTCTGTGGCCAGACCTGAGCCCCTCTGCTTCTGCCCATCACAGAAGGAGGAAGCCTGTGGCAACCTGACGTTGCAGCACCACATGCTGGAACCTGTGCAGCGCATTCCCCGCTATGAGCTGCTTCTCAAGGACTATCTGTTAAAGCTGCCCCACGGCTCCCCGGACAGCAAGGACGCCCAAAGTGAGTGCACGCATCCGGGCCCTGTCCCACTCCAGCCCCCAAGACTTAACTCACAGTGTCAGCCTTCCATTGCAACATAATGAGATCCCAGAAGAGGATCTCCAAACTGAAAGGCCCACATTGAGGCTCTAGAGTAAGACCTCAAGATGTACCTCCAGGTTGAATCTCTGCCCGAGTACCCAGATAGAGCACTCAGGGGTCTGCCAGTCTGAAGTCCCCAGCTGGAACCCCAGAGTTGGAAGAGTATACCCAGAATGATCCCCTAGAGGGAGCCATCTGTTTTCTAGGCCAAGACCCCAAAGCTCACCCCTAGACTCATCCTCAAATGAAGCTGTCCCAAGTCCAAAATGAAACTGAGCCTGAACCCCCAGGGACCGAGCCACCAGGCCAAGAGCCCAGACTGACCCCTCAGGCCAAGCCCTCTTTACTGAATCTCCACAGCTGAGCTCCCCACAAGGAGAGGTGTCTCATCAAGACCCTGACTTTACATCATCCACATTTAGAGCTCCACCCTGTGTTGCCAGCCGCTACCTAGAATGAACCTCATAAAGAACCTCCCAAGTCTGATCAGAGCCCTAAAGAATCACCTCTTCGGAACTGAGCACCCCAGGCTGGACCCCTAATTTTCTACCTCCAAGATTTGGATCTCTAGGCTGAGATACTATCTCCTCAGACTGAGTCTTCACACACTGAACCCCTAGAAAAGTATTTCATTCTGATTCCTCCAGTATGAGACCCACCCCCACCCCCAGGGTCACACCTCAAAGAGTGCTTCCCTAGAGTCTCCCCAACTTTCTCCCCCCAGAGTGTTATTTCCATTCATTCCTTCATTAATATAGCAGCTATTTACAGAGCACCTTATTCTGTGCATTGTTGTAGGCACAGGGGATATGGAAGTGGACAAGACAGACAGCAGATAATAAAGAGAAGTAATAAATACACAGGAGAACATTGGATACATGCTACATGTAATTCAGAGAATAAGAGGGTGATGTGACAGGGACTGGGGGGCTTACTTAAGGTTGGGTGGCCTCTCTGAGTAGAAGATATTTGAGTCAGACCTGAATGACATAAAGAAGGGAGCCACGTGCCGACTGGGGAGGAACATATTCCCCAGAGGCAACAGCAGGTGCAGAGCTCCTATGGGGGAGGAGGCAGCAGCTTGCATATCTCCGGACCAACAAGAGGGCCAGTGTGACCTGAGCATGATAAGTGAGGGTAGAATGGTAGAAGTAGGGTTGGAGAGAGGAGCAAGACTTTAAAGGCCTGGATAAGGAGATGGATTTTTTTCTGAGTGCAGTGGGTAGCCAAGGGAAATTTGGATCGGGATTACTACCAGTAAGAAGCCTTTGCAATAATCTAAGTGAGAAAAGTTGGCTTGGACGAGGGTAGTAGCAGTGGAAGTAGAGAGAAATGGTTAGATTCAGGATATATTATATTTGGAAGCAGCACTGAAAGAACCAGGATGGAGTGGGTGTGAGACTTGGGAGAAAGAGTCAAGAATTACTTGCAGATTTTTGGCTAGTGGTGATGGTTCTTGAGATGAGCTTAGGAGGTTGATTTTGGACATGTTCAAAGTGAGCTGCCAGGTAGGCAGTTAGATGAGTCTAGAATCCCAGGGAGAGATTTGGATGTCACCGGCTCATAGACAGTATTCAGAGCTGTGAGGCTGGCCCCGATCACCGAGAGTGAATGTAAATGGAGAAGAAATGGGGACCAACGACAAAGCTGAGGGAGGTTGAATCAGCAAAGGACTTAAGAAGGAGCAGCCCTACAGGGAGGAGGAAAGTTAGGAAAATGTGGGATGCTGGAAGCCACAAGAATCAGGAGCAGACAGTTGTGTCCACTGCTGTGCCTACTGCCCAAATTGAGGCCCCGCCACCCTACCACATGGGACACTTTGCTACCAAGCCTGGACCTCTAGAAAGAGCAAGAACCCTAGAACGTTTGACAGTTGAACTCTACAAACAGACATCTGCAGACTAAGGGCCTCAATCCTCTCCCCAAATGAGAGCCCCCACTGAAGTGCCAGGATGAGCTACATTAACCTAAACCTTGAGAAACAGCCTTCCAAACTGATTCCCTGGGAATAGTTCCATGGGCTGACATCTCCAACCTGAGCCCTCAGGCTGAATCCAGTATGAGGTCCCAGTTATAGGACCTCCCACACTTGGTTTCCCCAAACTAAGGTCTGGGCTTCCAGAATGTTCTCCCTACCCTGAGCTTGGAGAGCAAGTTCCCAGTCAGAGCCCTCAGCCTGAGGTCCCACAGGGAGATTCCCCCAAAGAACTTCCCAGTCTGATCTCCATGGCCACCATTCGATAAACAGGTATTGCCAAACTTAGCACCCCAGATTCATCCCCCATTTACTGTCCCTCAGATTGAGATATCTATCCTAGCCCCAAAGCTTGACTCTTTTGTCAGGGACCGATCCATGCCACAGACTAAGACCACTGAGGCCTCAGACTGATTTCTACAGTTCCCCAGTGTGAACCCCAGAGGGAACCCTGAGATTAAGCTGCCTGATCTGAGCTCCAAACAGAGACTCCAGATTGTGTTCTCACTAACCCCAATCCCCCAGACTGAAGACCCCTGTTTTCCATCCCCTTCACTGCACCCTGGGACTAATGCCCTAGATTTTCCCCCAAATTAAGTCTGATCCTCCAAGTCTGATCTTCCCAGTCTTGACTCCCAGACTGACTCCCCACAAACAGTGCCCCCCCGCAATTTTCTACATCTCAGCCTTGGATTCACAGATTGGATTTCCAGGCTGAGTCCTGCAGAATGAGGTCTCCAGATTGGGCTCTGTCTTGAGACCCAAGAAGGACACCTCACTGCCACACTGAGTCTCCACATTTTATAACCCTCCAACTGGAATCCCCAGAAGAATCCTCCTGGCTCATTTCTCCACTCAGAGCCCATGGATTCTATAGAATCACATATCCACAGTGAGCTTTCAGGACTGAGTTCTTTCAATTTTATTTCCACACTGGATCTCTAGCATGACATTTCCAAACTGAAATTCCCCAAATGAGCTCCCTGTACTGAACCCCCAAAGTGAGTTGCCAGTGTAATATTCCTAAACCGGGCACCCTGGGCAAGCTGCTTGGGCTCAGTTTTCTCGTGTGTAGAAGGGGGATGATAAGGATACCTCCCTCATAGAGTTGTTCTCAGGATAAATGAGATAATCCAGGTAAAGCTAGTAGCACAGTGCCTAGCACATGGCAAAGGTCCAATAAATGTTAGCAGTTTTTATTACTGAATGCCCTGACTGATGCCCTCCATACTGAATGCCCATAAAAATAGATTGAGTTTACCTAACTTGGGTTCCTATTTTGTACCAATCTCAACCCTATCTGAGTCCCCAGATTCAGCCTCAGGGCTTGAGCTTGCCCAACTGAGCTCCCCATGCTGAGCTCAAAGATGAACCCCACCACCACCACCACCACCACCCAAGAAAGAATTTTCCAGTCTGGTTTTCTGAGCCACTCAGAATGAGAATCTCTGAATGAGAGCCAGTCCAAGATATGCTCACTAAGCTACCCAGCCCAAGATCTTAAACTGACCTCCCAATGTTTTACCCCTTAGACTAAAATCCCCAGAAAGTGCCTCAGGGTCTGAGCCCCACTGAATCACATTTCTGGTTCCCTAGACTCACTCCCCCCACTTTCTTTTTTTTTTAACATTTTATTTACTTATTTGAGAGAGTGAGAGATTATGAGAGAGAGAGAGAGAGTGTACAAGCAGGGGGGAGGGGTAGAGGGAGAGGGAGAAACAGACTCCCTGCTCAGCAGAGAGCCTGATGCAGGATGCAGTCCCAGGACCCTGGGATCATGACCTGAGCTGAAGACGGACGCTTAACCGACTGAGCCACCCAGGCGCCCACTCCCCCCACTCTCTACTTCCTAGACTGAACTCTGGAACCTGGACTGTAGACTAGGCTCCTCAAACCAGGCTAGAGGGAACTACTGTCTGAACTGCATACCCTGAACCCAAGACTGAACTCCAAACCCAGGCTGCCAAAGCCCCACCAGAGCTTCCAGACCAAGCCCCTACACTCAGTTCCCCAAACTGCACTCCCTAGTCCACACCCCCAAATGAAATCCTAGACTGACATCCCAGACAGAGCCTACACACACTGGACCCCTGGAAATACCAGTTTGTACTCCACACAAGGCATCTCCAGACAGAGCTCCTGATAGGAAAGCCTCTAGTCTGAGCCCAGTGACCTGCCCTGGCCTGAGTGTGTATGCCCACAGCTTACCAGAGTCTTCTTCCTGTCCCTTCCCTTGTTACCTCCTACCTCTACCACCCAACATGCCCCCTGCCCTGGGGTGGGGGAGATACAGAACAGGTAGGAGAAAAGGCAGATGGCCGAGCAGTTCCAGCTCTGATGGCAACTCAGCCGCTTTCCAGGTAGACAACCTAAGGCCACCATCTCTTCTCCCTGAGTCTGTGTCCTCATTTTGGACAAACAGGGCACAAATCACACCTATCTTACAGAGTTGTTGTAAGGATTGAAAGGAGCTAATTTATGCAAAGCATCTGATGGGGAGCCCTAGAGAGGGTGGGGGGACTCTGGCCCCATCCTAGGGAGTTCCCGGTCTACTGAGGGATGCAGATTTGTCAATACGCGATGAATACACAGTATGACTGGTGGGACAGAGGGGAGCACAGAGGAATGTGGGAACTGAGACAGGGTCTCGGCCCAGCCTGGGAACTCAGGGCAGGTTTACTAGAGGAGGTAAGCTGAATCCAGAAGACTGAGTGGCAGTTAGCCAGATTAAGCAAGACAGGACATGTTTAGGGAGGTACAAGTAGAGAAAGTTGGAGAGGTCAGCAGAAGCCAGATCTCCAAGGGCTTTCAATGACAGGCTAAAGGGCTGGGTCTTTTCCCCTGCAGATACAGGGGAGCTATTGACAGATTTAAGCAGAAGAGTGACAGCAAGCTGTATGTGAGAAAGATCCCTCTGGCAGCTAGGGTGGAAGAGGGGTTGAAGATTAGAGACTCCTGAAAGGCCTGAGCTGAGACAGGGGCTACAGATCTTGAGTACCAAAACTTGGTCATGGAGGCAGAGCCTCCGAGAAAAGCAAGACTTGGTTTGCCAGGCATATGGACCCTCTTGAGAAGCACCTGTACTCCTGTGATCAGGCAGATTTTCCAGGGGGAAAATTCGGCATCATACAGACAAGAGTGGGATGCAGTACATCTGTAGCAGGGCCTCAAGTGTGGGCAGGATTTTCTAGTGTGGGGATATGTAGGGACTTACTTCCAGATTTTTTTTTTCCCCTTGATGATAACTGGTCACTATACCTGAAATATCGAAATTACAGAAAAGATGAAAGAGGTAGGGGAAAAGATCACCTGTGATACAAGCCCCCAGAGAATAAGCACAATGAACATTTTGACATATTTTCTTCCCAGTTTTTTTATACATATATATTTGTGAAATTGAGATCATTCAGTGTACACAAGTTGGTATCCTTTTCTTAAAATATCCTGAGCATTTCACAAATTATGAAAAACTCTACATAAGCATCACTTGTAAAGGATGTTCAGTATTCCGTTATATGAATGCACATGAATTTATTTAACTGACCCCCTACAGGGGGATATTTTTTTTGAGAGAGAGAGAGAGAGAAAGAGAGTGTGTGTGCAGTGGGGGGAGAGGGAGAGAGTGAATCCTAAGCAGACTTCCAGCTGAGCATGTAGCCTGACACAGGGCTTGATCTCATGACCCTGAGATCATGACCTGAGCCAAAATCAAGTCAGCCGCTTAACCTACTGAGCCACCCAGGTGCCCCTACAGTTGGACATTTTTGTTTCCGATAGACACTGTTGTAAACACCACTGCAATGAAAGTGTGTTTGTACATAAAACGTGTATTTTCCTTTTTATTTATTAAGTTTTTATTTTATTTTTATTTTTTTTAAAGATTTTCTTTATTTATTTGACAGAGAGAGAGCACAAGCAGGGAGAGCCCAAGGCAGAGGGAGAGGGAGGAACAGGCCCTCTGCAGAGCAGAGAGCCCGACGCGGGGCTCGATCCCAGTACCCTGGGATCATGACCCAAGCCGAAGGCAGACACTTAACCAGCTGAGCCACCCAGGCACCCCTAAGTTTTTATTTTAATTCCAGTATAGTTAACATACAGTGTTATATTAGTTTCAGGTGTACAATACAGTGACAATTTTACACATCACCCGGTTCTCATCAAGACAAGTGCACTCCTTAATCCCCATCACCTACTTAACCCATTCCCCACCCCTCTTCCCTCTAGTCTGGAACTGTGATACCTCTGTTTTGTTTTTCTTTTTCAATTTGCTTTGGCTATTCAGGGTCTTTTGTGGTTCCATACAAATTTTAGGATTATTTGTTCTAGTTCTGTGGAAAATGCTGTTGTTGTTTTTCTTTGTTTGTTTGTTTTTTATTTATTTATTTGACAGAGAGAGAGGGAACACAAGCAGGGGGAGTGGGAGAGGGAGAAGCAGGCTTCCTGTGGAGCAGGGAGCCCAATGCGGGGCTCCATCCCAGGACCCCAGGATCATGACCTGAGCTGGAGGCAGACGCTTAATGACTGAGCCACCCAGGCGCCCCGCTGTTGTTGTTTTGATAGGGATTGCTTTAAATGTGTAGATTGCTTTGGGTAGTACAGACATTTTATCAATATCATATCTTCCAACTCATCATAGAATGTGTTTCCGTTTCTTTTTTTTTTTTTTTCTTTGTGTCATATTCAGTTTCTTTCATCAGTGTTTTAAAGTTTTCAGAGTACAGGTCTTTCACCTCTTTGGTTAAGGTTATTCCTAGATACTGTGCAATTTAAATGGGATTGTTTTCTTAATTTCTCTTTCTGCTTCTTCATTATTAGTATGTAGAAATGCAACGGATTTCTGTACATCGATTTTGTATCCTGTGACTTTACTGAATTCATTTATCAGTTCTAGTAGTTTTTTGGTGGAGTCTTCTAGGGTTTTCTCTATATAGTATCATGTCATCTGCAAATAGTGAAAATTTTACTTCTTCCTTACCAATTTGGATGCCTTTTATTTCTTTTTGTTGTCTGATTACTGTGCCTAGGACTTCCAGTGCTATGTTGAATAGAAGTGAGGAGAGTGAACATCCTTGTCTTATTCCTGATCTTAGTTGAAAATCTCTCAGTTTTCCCTCATTGAATATGATGTTCCTTGTGGGTTTTTCATAGATGGCCTTTATGATGTTGAGGTATGTTCCTTCTAAATCTACTTTGTTTGTGGGTTTTTATCAAGAAGGATGTTGTACTTTGCCAAATGTTTTTTCTGTGTCTATTGAGATGATCATATGAATTTTGTCCTGTCTCCTGTTGATGTGATGTATCACGTTGATTGATTTGCGAATATTGATCCACCCTTGCAGCCCAGGAATAAATCCCACTTGATTGTGGTGGATAATTCTTTTAATGTATTTTTGAATACAGTTTGCTAGTATTTTGTTGAGGATTTTTCATCTATGTTCACCAGGGATATTGGCCTATAGTTCTCTTTTCTTGTGGTGTCTTTATCTGGTCTTGGAATCAAGGTAATGCTGGCCTCATAGAATGACTTTGGAAGTTTTCCTTCCTCTTCAATTTTTTTGGAATAGTTTGAGAAGAATAGGTATTTTTTCTAGAAACATAATTTTTCTTTTCTTTTTTTAAAGATTTTATTTGTTTATTTATCAGAGAGAGTGCAAACGAGACAGCACAAGTGGCGGGGGGCAGCAGAGGCAGAGGGAGAAGCAGAGTCCCCCCTGAGCAGGGAGCCCGATGTGGGGCTCAATCCCAGGATTCTGGGATCGTGACCTGAGGTGAAGGCAGACTCTTAACCGACTGAGCCAGCCAGGTGTCCCGAGAATAGATATTAACTCTTCTTTAAATGTTTGGTAGAAATCGCCTATGAAGCCATCTGGTCCTGCACTTTTGTTTATTGGGAGTTTTTGATTACTGATTCAATTTCCTTGGTAATAATCAGTCTGTTCATATTTTCTACTTCTTCCTGCTTCAGTTTTATTAGGCTATATGTTTCTAGGAACTCTTCCATTTCTTCTAGGTTGTCCAATTTGCTGGCATATAGTTTTTCACAATATTCTCTTACAGTTGTTTGTATTTCTGTGGTGTTGGTTGTTATTTCTCCTCTCTCATTTGTGACTTTATTTATTTGAGTCCTTTCCCCCCTTTTTTCAATGAGTGTGGCTATGGAGTTATTGGTTTTGTTGATTAGAACACGTATTTTCTTAGTATAGATTCCTATAATCAGTATTATTGAGACAAAGAATAGGCTCATCTCTTTGTTTCTTTTTCTTAAGATTTTATTTATTTATTTGAGAGAGAGAATGCACACGAGACAGAGAGGGAGAGAGAAGGGGGAGAGGGAGAGAAAGAGCATGAGCGGGGGTGGGGGGGAGACAGAGGGAGAAGCAGACTCCCCGCTGAGCAGGGAGCCCAGGTGCTGGACTGGATCCCAGGACCCTGGGATCATGACGCGAGCCACAGGCAGATGCTTAACCAACTGAGCCACCCAGGCGCCCCTCTTTGTTTCCTTATATGGCTTTTTTTCTGATTATAAAAGTAATATATGTTCTTCGTCAAAAATATGGAAAATACAGAAAAATCTAAAGAACACAATAAAAAGCACCCATAGTCCCACCATTCAGAGACAACTTGTTAAACATGGGTATGTTTCTTTCCAGTTACCGATGTAATTATTATTGTTGCTATTTTTAATGGTAATAATAATCCTGTTAAGCTTGCATTTTATTCACTGCCAGTTATTCCAGGTACTATGATTCTGCTGTTGTGGGATTAATTGAGATAGTTTCTGATTTTAAGTGATGTTGCTATGGACATCTTTGAGGCTGGTGCTTTCCGGGATGGGGCGGGTGTAGTCGGGCCAGGAGGAAGTACTCAGGGAACAAAGAAGCCCTAAGAGCCTCTTCTCTGCTGGTCCCGCACTTGACCTCCCACTCTGCCCACAGAGTCTCTGGAGCTGATAGCCACAGCAGCAGAGCACTCTAACGCTGCCATCCGCAAAATGGTGAGTGGCCCTTCCAGCCCCTGCCCTTCCTCGGCCACCCACCCGTGGTGTCTTTGTCCTGGGGGACTTGTGACCTGTGGACATGTCAGGGGAGGCCAGCACCCCAGCCCTGCCCTCTGCTTACTGTCTCCTGCCAGGAGCGAATGCACAAGCTGCTGAAGGTATATGAGCTGCTAGGGGGTGAGGAAGACATTGTCAGCCCCACCAAAGAGCTCATAAAAGAAGGCCATATCCTTAAGCTGTCAGCAAAGAATGGGACCACTCAAGACCGATACCTCATACTAGTAAGTGCCAGGCGTGGGGTTGCACACATTGACTTGGTACTCACTCAAGACTATACCTCCTGCTAGCCATTCTTTCCTCTATTGATTCATTGTATTTTCACTACCTACACTAGAATTTTTTTTTCTCTACTTCAGAGGTGATGTAACTAAGACTTAAAAGTGACTTGCCCAAGGTCACCCAACTAGGGGGTGACTCCCATGCCTAGGCTCTTTCCTTGTGACCCTTGTGCCCAATCTGGGCTGTGCATTCTCCATCTATTGCCTTGATTCCCCAGCAGTAAAGCTTCAGGAGTCCTATAAGGGTAGGGAGCTGGGCCACACCTGTCCTGGGTCCTCCACACATACATCCCCAAACTTTTCCTTCCTAGTTCAACGACCGCCTCCTTTACTGCGTGCCCAGGCTGCGGCTCCTTGGCCAGAAGTTTAGCGTGCGGGCACGCATTGATGTAGATGGCATGGAGGTGAGCACCAGGAGGTGGGAGATGGGGACGTGGAGTGGGGCCTTGGTGGTGGGAGGAATAAAGTTGTTCTGACTTTGACCCCAAGTCTTTGTGTGCATGTGTGCAGAGGGTAAGGGCCCCATGGAGCTTAGTAGTCCTCATAAAGCCTCTTTCTCCCTCCATTCAGCTAAAGGAAAGCTCCAACCTCAATCTGCCTCGGACCTTCCTGGTGTCAGGAAAGCAGCGCTCCCTGGAGCTCCAGGCTAGGTACTTGCCCTTACCTATACCTTCCCTCTAGCCCCCTCTTTCCCTTCAGATATGAGGCATTCTAGGCCTAGTGCCAGGCTACCTCTCCAAGGAAGAGATCCTTCCAGAGAAAAGATGGGCATCTTTTCCCAAAGATGCAGGCTTGGTCTTCTGGCGGGTTTTGTTAGAGGAGAGGGAAGAATGAGGTATTAATCCAAACAGGAAGAATAACAACATGGTTTACTGAAGATTCAGAGATTTAAGAGAAATACCAAATGCAATGCTTGGTCCACAATAGGAGCCTGATTGGAGCAAAACCCTAAAATACATTTGCAAGACAATAGGGAAAATCTAAATATGAACTGAACAATAGCTGTCGGGTAATTACTGCTAACTTTTTCAGGTGTGATAGTGGTATAATGGTTATACAGGAGAATGGCCTTGTTTTTTCATGAAGCATGCTGAAGATTTAGTATCATGATATCTGTAATTTATTTTTAAATGACTTACCAACCAAAAAAATACACACATATATACATACACACACACATATATACATACCTATATAACTATATGTGAATATATGCATATATATGAAGTAAATATAGCAAAATATTTTTTAAATTTGCATCTATATAATAGGCATACATTTAATGAATTTGTGCTATCCTGTCTGCTTTTTTGTATGCTTGAAATGTTTTATAATAAAACTTTTTAAAATAACATTTAAAAATAATGTCTAGCCATTTTACAAAGGGGCTTTCATATCCATCCTCTACTTGGTTGATTATAATAGCTCACATTTAGTGAAGACTTGCTCTTATGTTAGGCAGTGTTTTAAATTAATTTTAACTTAAACAATTTAAGTTTAAACTGACTAGTTGAATCCTTAAAACAACCCTTGAAGTAGCTACTGTTACCATCAATCCCATTTCACAGATGGGCAAACTGAGGCACAGAAGAGTTATGTACCTTGCCCAAGATCCTATAGCTAGAAAGGAGCAGAGCTGGAAATCGAGCTCATGCTGCCTTCTGAGGGCCCAAGTGATAGGGAATCAAGGTCAGGATCAGGGCCAGGGCATGGATGCATATGGGTAGATGATCTATTTCTGACAGGCTGCAAGGAAGTGAAAAATGAGAGTCAGAACCCTCATTGCTGGGACTGCATGGAGGCGGAAAAGAGAGATGAGTGTTACCTTTGACGCTCTGGGAGACTGAGAGAGCATCTCCGATGCCCGCAGCCAGGAAGCAAGAACAAAGCCAACATTGGGTACATCCAGGAGAGGGCTCAGTAGAACCTGAGTGACAAGTCACATGACTCAGGTCTTCTGCTAGGAGCAAGGGAGGGAGGGGGCTGCTGAGACAATGGAGCCAGAAAGGAGCAGTAAGCAGTGTAGGGTTTCCTCCTAGTGGCAGAGGAAAGGCATGGAGGGTTTGCCTTGCAATTGCTTGTACTGCCCTTACGAAAAATTTCAAATATCCAGAAAAGTAGAAATAGAACAAACACCATATACCTACCATTTGGACAACTGGTGTTCAACCTTGGCAACACAGGAATCAGCTGGGGAGCTTTTAAAAAATAGTTATGTCTGAGGGGCGCCTGGCTAGCTCAGTCAGTTAAAGCATGTGACTCTTGATCTCAGGGTTAGAGGTTCGAGCCCCATGTTGGGTGTAGAGATTACTTAAAAATAAAATCTTTTAAAAAATACCGATGTCTGAAACCCACTCCCAAAGACTGACTGAATTTGTCTGGGGCATAGCCTGAACATGAGGAGTTTTCAAAGCTCCCTTGGTGGTTTTAGTGTGTGCACCAGGGTTTAGAACCACTGACTTAGGAGTCAATTATTGACATTTTGCCATGTATATCTTTGGCTGAACCATTTTAAAGTAAATTAAAGACATGATACTTCACCCCAGGCCTTTCCTCTATTTGCATATATGTGTGTATGTGTATACACACACACACACACACACACACACACGTTTTCTTTCTATATTTTATTATGAAAATATTTCAAAATACAGAAAAGTTTAAAGAATTATACAGCGAACAACTGTAATCCCACCATACAGATTCTACAAGTGTTAACATTGTGCTATATTTACTTTATCACAAATCTATCCTTTTTATCCATCCACCAATCCATCTCGTTTTTCAACATGCATTTCAAACGAAGTTACAGACATCACTACACCTCATCCCTAAAGACTTTGGTGTGCATATTATTACCTAGAGTTCAGTATTTGTTTAATGTCCTCTCCTTTTCTTGAGGTCAAATTTTCACACAGTGAAATGCACAGGTCTTAAGTGTGTACCATCAGTAAGTTTTGACAAATATAAACACTCATGTCACATGTTTTTCAACAAAAATGGAATGCTATGTGTATTTTATATATTTTCACTTAACATAAAGAGCTTTCTATACCACTTAACATACTATATTTCACTTAACATATTATAAGCAGCTTTCTATACCATTTTTGTTGTCTGACAGTAATGATGTACCATCATTTCTTTTTCTTTATCTGATCCCTTGTTGTTGGACACTTAGGCTGCTTCCATTTTTTCATAATAAATAGCATTGCAAACCTAAATATTAACTCCTATCCTTAATTTTTCATGAAGTGGTTCTAAGGAGGTAGTCAGATTTTCGTATTAGAAAAATACTTTTGATGTCTGGTGGGTAGATGTAGAAGGGGATTAGAAGAGGCCAGGCAGGAGTCAGCCAAGAAACTGGGTCCTATTCCTAGTGAGAGGTTTATGGAGCTATCTCAGCACAGAGGCCTTGGAGACTATGGGGCAAAAGGAAGAGGTAACTCGCACTGATTGAGCACCTAGTGGACCAAGGATTGCGCTGGGCACTTTACATATCACTTCAGTTACTGCTCAGAACAACCCAGACTGATAATTCTCTCCAGGTAAAATGGAGAAGAAAATGGACTAAAGGAAAACAAGCTGCCCCCCTTTCTCAAATTTGCCATTCCAACAACAGGGAACTATTTATGGTTTCTTGTATGTTCCATACATTTACACACACCTCACCCATAGCCCTCTCTACCAGAGGCCCAGCACCTCCTTGAAGAAACCTTCCTTAACAGCCCCACCCAAACTCCAAGCTGGGGCAGGTCTCTTCTTCGGGGCTTCTCAGCCCTGTTTTCACTCTGTCACAGTGCTGATCCCCTGTATGTCCCTATCTCCCCTCCTAGACCATGAGCTCCTTGAGGACAGGGTCCTCTCTAAGCCCCAGGTTCCTAGCACAGGGTCTGGAAAGTATTAGTAACTGTTGAGTAAATAAACTCAGACAGGCTACATGACTTGCCTAAGGTCACACAATAAGTTAAGGACCAGAGGGTCAAAACCTTGGTCTGTCTGACTCCAAAATACTTAACTCTTTACCACTCCCTTTGCTTTTGGTTGGCCTGCCTAACCCAACATTTTTCTTTCCCCCACCCTTCCCCAAGGACTGAGGAGGAGAAGAAAGACTGGGTCCAGGTAACATCCAAGAAGGCTTTGTGGTAGGGGGCTGGGGGAGTATTAACAGGTGTCCTTGGGGTTGGTTGACTCTCCCCTAAAACTCATATCAGACCAGAATGAGCCTGGACACCTGCTTTCCAACACACTTTTTACCATCCCCATTTTACAGAGAAGCAAGCCGAGGTCCAGGAGTTAAACAGAAACTCACAAATTCTCCCCTTAGAAAGATGGCTCTGCTGAGGGTGTAACCTCAGTGAGTTAAATCCTGTAAAACCTTAAGCCCAGACTGTGGCCAGGAAGACCTGAGTTTTTTCAACCACTGATCCCCTCCATTTCACAAATTTAAGAACTGAGAACTGGATTTGGGATTGGGCTTGCTCAAGATCATATGCCTAGCAAGGGGCAGAGTTTGGCCTAGAAGCCAACTTTTCCAACTCCAGACTAAGTCACAGGAAGGTGAGGTGAGGGTGGAAGTGGGTGCGTTGTGAGGTGATCTGACCTCTTATTTCTTACAACCTCCTTTATAGGCCATCAACTCCACTCTCCTGAAGCATGAACAGACGCTGGAGACCTTCAAACTGTTGAACTCAACAAACAGGGAAGATGAAGACACACCCCCTAACTCTCCAGTAAGAGTCCCCACCCTCTCCCCCAGCCCTGGGACCCCTTCCAGGCTTCCAAGTCCCCATTTTACTTTGAAATGATTCTTGCCCCTTCCCAGAGAGTAAAGACCAGAGAGACAGTGCATGACCTCAGAAGCACAGTCTTCTTTTGGTATGGCCGCAGAGAAATCACAGGGGAAACTGAGGCCCAGAAAGTAAAAATGACAGTGAGGTAGGGACAGAGCAAGGACTCAAAGGCAGGTCTTCTGAACGTATGTGCTGCCTCCCAATGATGATCCAAGCCTTGGGGCAGAGGGCAGGGGCTGGCTGCACTGGGCTGGGGAGTAGCTATCTCTGACCTGGGACCTGGCCCTCTCTCCAGAACGTGGATCTTGGGAAGCGGGCACCTACACCCATCCGAGAAAAGGAAGTCACCATGTGCATGCGCTGCCAGGAGCCCTTCAATTCCATCACCAAACGCAGGCACCACTGCAAGGCCTGCGGGCATGTGAGTTTTGGCAGGCAGGGGCAGAGCTAGGGAGGGGACAGGCTGGCAGCCCAAAGGCCCACTTCTGAGTGGGTTACCCTCCAAGCGCGGGAGGCCACGAGTCCACTGTGGGAGTTGGTCCACTGAAGGGAAAGACCTGCAGGAACCAGGCTGTTTTTGCCCACTTGCCACCCCAGGTGGTTTGTGGGAAGTGCTCCGAGTTCCGGGCCCGCCTCATCTATGACAACAACCGCTCCAACCGTGTGTGCACGGACTGCTACGTGGCCTTGCATGGGGTGCCTGGGAGCAGCCCGGCCTGCAGCCAGCATACACCCCAGCGCCGGAGGTCTATCCTGGAGGTAAGAGCCAGTCCCCGACTAACACTCCCACGCTGACCACAGAGGCCCCAGCCACCCACCCAGTGTGACTGACGCCTGGGCATCTCTGAAACGCTAGGGTGCCATGTGCATCCACTGAGCAAGTGACCCAGGCTCGGAGTGAGTAAAATGAGTGCAAGAGTCAATGAAAGACGAATTTTTATTTAAGTGCTTTAGATGTTTAATCCTCACAGTAACTAATCTATCCATGCTATTACTATCCCTGGGTTACAGATGAGGAAACTGAGACCCAGGGAGTTATTTGCCCAAATTACACAGCCAGCGAGTGGCAGAGCTAGGATGTTTTTTCAATTAACAAATAATCTTTTCTTATTACAAAGTAGGATATGTGCACTGAAGAAAATTAAGACAATATAAACAGAAATAATAAAAACACCATATTCCTTTTACCCACTAGATTACTACTATTAATAGCTGTGCTATAGCATGTACACACATTTTTGGTTTTAACCAAATTGAGGTATTTATTTTATTTAACAAAGAATGCTTGCTCTGGGGGCGCCTGGGTGGCTCAGTCAGTTAAGTGGTCAGCTCTTGATTTCAGCTCAGGTCATGATCTCAGGGTCCTGAGATCGAGCCCTGTGGTGAGTTCCTCACTCGGCGGGGAGTTTGCTTGAGGCTTCTCCCCCTCTCCCTCTGCCCCCTAACTCCCGCTTGCGTGCACGTGCACTCGCTCTCTCTCTCAAATAAATCTTTTTTAAAAAAAGAATGCTTACTCTGTGCCAGGCACTATTCTGAGCATTTTGCATACATTAACTCATTTAATCCTTACAATGGACCTGTGTGTTCTCCTTCTAAGTCAATACATTTTCATCTCGAGCTGGGATTCTGAGCCAGACTGCCTTACCCAGCTTCCCAGTCCTCTTCACCACAATGCTAGGTTGCCTCTTGCTAAATGTAAGGCATGGATGTATGATGGAAGATGACGAACAGGGGAGGTGTAAAAGGCCTAAGTGACTTGAGGAATGCGTGGCTGATGGAAGAATGCCTGCCCGGCAACCAGGTGCCCCTGCTGAGACACCCCCCCCACCAACTCTTCGGAGGCAGCAGCCATGGCAGTTCAGCAGACAAGCCTGGCTTTTGGTCTCCAGTCTCACTCACTGGGGGGGGGGCGGGGGGGCAAGGGGCACTGGACAAATCCCTCCTGCCATCTGAGCTTCAGCTTCATCAATCCATCAATCCCTATGCTGAGGGGGTGTCAAAGCCAAGAGGAGCCAAGCCAGGCCTTCTATCGACACTGATGTCCCCCATGTCTCTGGCCACAGAAACAGGCCTCAGTGGCTGCGGAGAACAGCGTCATCTGCAGCTTCCTACATTACATGGAGAAAGGTGGCAAAGGCTGGCATAAGGCATGGTTCGTGGTCCCTGAGAACGAACCCTTGGTGCTGTACATCTACGGAGCCCCTCAGGTGTGCATCCTATTCCTTCAGGTCCTTCCCGCTGCCTGGCAAAACCAGGCTGTTCCTCCTCCCCTTCGGTCCTTGACCTCTCCTTGGCCTTGGGGGATTGGGTAAGGCTAAGGGGAAATCAGAACCCCTACCCTTGTGAGACAAAGACCAAGTAGAGACGAGGAGTGACTGGGCCAACATGTGTAGGGAAAAGCGGGGTGAGCTGGCAGAGCTAGTTTCCTGGAGGAAGCCAGAGTGGAGGTTAGGCACTGCTAGCTCCAGTTGGAGCAGGGAAGAACATGTAAGTGGAGGCAACAGCCGAGACAAAGGCCTGCAAACATTATTGGGTATGTGCTAAAGAGACGAGCCCAACTGGTTTTGGTTGTGGGAGGAAACAGGTATTTGAACTAGCCTGCATGCTAGTTGCCTCAGCTGACATTTTTCTATTGCTATCAGTGGAGCCACGGAAGGTTCCTGAGCAGGGGAAGGAAAAGAAGGGTTCAGCAGATGCAAAACTAGTGAGAAGCCCGGACTCGTGACCCCAGCTCTGTCCTGTTCCCTAGGATGTGAAAGCCCAGCGCAGCTTGCCCCTCATTGGCTTTGAGGTGGGACCTCCTGAGGCAGGGGAGCGGCCTGACAGAAGGCACGTCTTCAAGATCACCCAGAGCCACCTGAGCTGGTACTTCAGCCCCGAGACAGAGGAGCTGCAGCGGCGCTGGATGGCAGTGCTTGGTCGGGCAGGCCGTGGGGACACGTTCTGCCCAGGGCCCACACTGTCTGAGGACAGGGAGATGGAGGAGGCACTGGTGGCAGCTTCAGGAGCCACTGCTGAACCCTCCGAAGCCCCCCAGACCCGAGACAAGACCTAGAGGGTTTGGGAGGAACTGGGGCCCCCTGCCCCACACCCTAGCTGCCCATGTCCAGTTGGGGGGCCCCAGCCCCCTCCCTCCCAGCTCAGTCAATACTTGAACTCCCATCGTGGGCACTTTCAATCCCCAGTGCTGGGTCTTGGGTTTTTTTAATTCATCTTTTCACAAAACATGGGCTTTAAAAAAAATTCCTACAGTGATGTTAATTTTTTTAAAATCCCTGTCCCCAGGAAGGGTGGGAGCTGTTGCTAGACCCCCCCCCCGGACTTAGGCCATTTTGTCCCCCATCCCCTCAACACCCTACAGATCCTGCCTCCACCCAATTCCCCCCAAAGCACTGGAGGCAGGAGATCTGGATTCAAGTGCCAGCTCTGCCACTGACCCTACGGCCCTGGCCCAGCCCTGCCCCCTCCGCCAGTGTCTTTACACGTTACATGGGGCAGGGACCAGACCCCTCCTGCCTCTCCCATGGCTTACAGCTTCCACCCGGCCCCAAGGCTACCCAGTATTTTATCGTCCAGACCCATGGCAGGGCCACAGGGCAGGACAGGGGAATGGGGGGGAGGACAATGGATACTCTTTGTTTTGTTTTGTTTTTTTAAAGAAAAATACAGTTTATTTCGGGCTTATGGAAACTTTCAGAGTGCTGCTGTGTTCCATCTGTCCATCTGTTTGTTTGAAGTAACAGGCTGTGAGGGTGTGCCCAGAAACTGCTCCCCTGTGGAGCTCTGAAGCCCGGCTCCTGAAAGGCTGATTCCAAGGCTCTTCACGGGTCAAGTCACAGATTAAACAATAAGGTACTATTCATTGAGGTTTTAAGCCTCATCCCAGGATTTGGATAAGTGTACAGAAAGAGATTGGAGGAGCCAGAAAACAAAGCCCAGGTCCCCCAAGCTCACCACCTAGCTAAAGTGTTAGACTTCCTGAAGGAACCCAGGGCTGGAGGCTAAGCTGCAGAAAGGGAGTGTTCCTGGGAGGTTCCAATTTCTGCCAGGGGTACAGAGCTGCTGTGTGTGTGTATGGGCGGGGGGAGAAGATAGAGAGGTACCACAGCTATTTTCGTTCACATCTTCGACTCATCTCGCTTCTGGTTTGCAAGTTCATCTTACCCTTCCTGACCCAGCAGGGCTATTGGTTCTCCTGCTGGCCCTCTCCCTTCACAGATCCACCTGGCCCCTGTCAACCAGTGTTTAGCTTCTCCTCCAGTCATGCCCTCACCCACTCATCCCTCCCTCTTCACACTGACCGCACCTGAGAGGCAATGTGCTGGGAAACCAGGCCTCATCGTGCAGATAGTAACTTAAGGCCCAAGGGGATGTGGTGAACCAGGTCACACTACCTCGAGAGCAAGGACCCTAGCGCTCTTCTTCCCCTGGAGGAAACTGGACAGGGGAACAGGAAGAGGGTGGAGATAGGGCAACAAGTCCAGGAGTCCAGAACCCTCCCCCAAACCCCTACAGACAAGTCTCAAAACAACTAGCAAGCAAGGGCCCAAACCATTTCCAGCCCCACTCATTTCTTTCTCCGGACAATGGTCCAGCCATCCTCCACTATATCCTCTTCTTTAATAGTCTGGGAGTCTGGACCAGAGGATTCAGGCTGGGGGCAAACCCCATCTGTAGCTGCCCCATCATTCGTAGCTGTGACCTGGAGGAGAAATACAGGAAAGAGCTAAATACAACACCCGCTGGCTGTGGCCACTGGAGACCCAGGCTCTCTTCCCAGCTTTGCCAGGACTGGCTGTGAGACCTTAAGAAAGTTCCCTGCCCTCTCTGGATAGTATACCCCCCCCATCATTTCCCTATGAAACTAGCTGATTTCCCAGAAAACTGAAGATATCTGCATCTCCCCACCCAAGGGGCACCCCTTTCACCTCCATCTCCTCCACGCTGTCCGCATCATCTTCATCCGTTTCTCTGGCTGTTGTAACTGCAGTGGCTCTGACCCTGCACTTTCTTTGGGTGATGTGAGAGGCCATCTCCTTCAGAGCAGCCCCATCACCCCTCTGGAAGTGGTAGAACATGGTCTGCAGCTGCTGGCTCACCTACCAAGAAAACATTCAACCAGCTTGGATTTCCTAGAGAACCTACAATACAACCAGCACGTGTTTGCAGCAAGAGTAGGGAGGGGTTTGGGATTTTCCAGAAGAGAATGGGGCTTTTTCTTCCCCAAGGAGTTCACTAATGAAGGAACCATGTATGAAAGACTCAGGTAAGAGCCTAAAGTACGGAAGGAGAGCTTCCTAGCAAGGAAGGCACTAGAACTCGGTTTGAAAGACAGAAGAGGTAAAAGAGAAGGCAATCCCAGCAGGAACTGATGGGGAGAAATGTTAACCAGAAGAGGGGTGGAAATGTACCTGGCCTGCCCTGCCCTTGGGATGGGGGTGAAGAACGGACCTGGCTGAGAATGTTGTATGGAGAGAAATAAAAAAGAAGAGGCAGAGTTTGGAAAGACCTGGGAAGACGAGACTTTTCCCTTTAGGCAAAAGGGAGTCACAGAAGGTTCTTGTCCAGGACTCAAGAAAAGAATGGTTAGACCCAAGAGTCTTGGCCTAAAAACAGACAGTTAGGGAGAAGAAAGACTGCGGGCAGGGAAATGGCAGTTATGTCCACGATATGCTCACCTGGGGCAGACTCCCATCCTCCACAACTGTATCAAATTCGTTCGTCATGAGCTCCCCGAGGAAATCCTCCACCTCATCTAGCTCCAAGTCAGCTGAGTAGGAAAGCAAAGACCAGCCAACTGAATCACTCCGGCCCACTACTATTCAATACCTACTTGGTGAGTCCACATGTGATTGGTGGGTAAAGGCCCAAACAGCAAGCCTTTTATTCACTGTAGTGCTCTGTACTCCAGGTTTTTACGTGATTTTTAAAAACCCACCAAACACCCACTAAATATAAATACCTAATATCCAATCTCCTGCGTCCTACCAAACCCTCTTATTCCCACAGCATCCCGACCACACTCACCCTCTTTCATCTGACCTATTTTAACTGGCCTCCTCTCTGTGACCTTGAGCAAGTTACTTATCTCTGTGCCTGTTATCTCATCTGCAAAGTGGGGCTAATGGTGACCTTCTTGGAGGTCTGTTATGAGGAGTCCCCTAAATAATGCCTAACATAGGAGAGACCCATAATCCATGTTAATCTCCATCACTCAAGGGCTGAAGTTTCTGAAATGTAGGAACCCTTCACAACTGTGGCTCCACTGAACGGGACAGGTAAGAAAAAATGGATGTTATGTACTTTGAATGATGAAATCATCACAGCCTTCCCATCAACATCCTATTGTGTGATTTTTGGCTAATCCCTCCCCTCTAGGCTTCAGTTACCTTCTGGGCCCATGCTCTACTTTTTCTGAATTAGAGAATTACTCAAGAGAGTCTTCCACAAAGCTCCTCACTCTCCCTTCCCTCTGGGAGAGCTCAATTCACTCCCTTGACTTTCCTTACTACTCTCATCTAATATCCCCCAAAGCTGTCTCCAACCCAGACTACACTCTACCTGTTTCACAGATGCCTCAGGCCCTCCATCTCCAAAGCCAAACTCATCACCTTACCCTTCAAACCTACTTCTCGTCCTCCAGGGTTCCTCTATTCCATGAAAGGCACCTAATCCACCCAGCGACTCAAACCAGAAACCTGCCTCCTTTTCCCTCCCTCTTCACAGCCAAACAATCTCCAAGGCCCTAATTCCTTGCTACTGCCACTGCCCTAGTTCGGGCCTCATTATTTTCTAGACAGAAATAACCTTCTCATGAGTCTTTCCCTCTCCAGTCCATGCTCCATACGTATTATTTTCTGAACTTTCTAGTCAACAAATCCCATCCCATTACTCACCTTAAAAAGGGCCCATGAATTTTTAATCACCTACAGCAGTGTTTCATATCCTGCTTTTCAGAAATAGCTGTCCTGCTGGTTTTTAACGGAAGCTATCCATAGAAAGCTAATGGGAAACAGAGGAAAAGAGGCTTCTTTTTTGTGGTTCTCATCTTTATCCAAGCTTGTATTATGTTAATGATTATTATGACTCTTAAGGAGGAGCTGAAAAAAAGTTCTTACATTAATTCGACTGGAGAAGCTTTTTCTTCACTGAGGACCAGTTCACAGAACTAGTCTTCCACAGCCTACGTTTTGGCAAATGCTGGCCTAACAGACAAAACCAAAGGCATGTAAGGTCTTCCATATCTTAACCTCTTCCCGGGGTCTCCCCACCTCCCCAGCTTCATTCTCAACCACTCCTACCCTTCTTACACCCACAAGTGCACACACACACCCTTACTCCAATACTGAGCTCCCTGCCACTTTCCAAATGTAACACATAATCTTCTCATACCACAGAACTTATTTGTTCTCTCTCTGTCTCTCTATCTCTCTCTGTCTCCCCCACCTAGTTAACTCCTTTTCATCCCCTAAGACTCAATCCAATCACTACCTCCCTGAACAATCTCCAAAAGAAGCCTCCTCAGTCTCAGGCTACCCAAGCACCCTGAGCTCCTCCTTATTAGAACATCTATCACCGCGAGTGTAAATGCCTACTTACTTAAGTGGATCCATCACTAGATGGTAAACTTCCTTGAGAGAACTCTGCCTAATGTCATCCCCAAGACTAAATACCTGAATAAAGACTTTTGTAAAAATCTTAATATGCAAAAGACCCTCTACAGGGTCCCCTATTCTTACATGACCTTCAAGACACATCAAAGGCGTAGATCTTTGCTGTCCAAAAAACCAAATGCGGTTATTGAGCACTCAGAATGTGGCTAGGCCAAACTGCGAACGTGCTAAAATTGTAAAATACCCACCAGATTTTGAAAACTTAATACGAAAAAGGGATGTAAAATATCTCATTAGTAATCTTTTATACCGATTACCTGCTGAAATATTTTACATATATTCAGTTCAGTAACATTAATTTCATCTGCTTTTTACTTTGTTGAAGCGGCTGCTCGAAAAATTTAAATGACATGATGTGATTCGCATTGTATTTTTATTGGACAGTGCTGAGATGGGTACTTTAATATCCATTTTAGGAATTAGGAAACGGAGTCTCAGGTAAAATAACTTGTCCAGAGTGATACCGCGGGTCAATGGCACAGCCTGTAAGGCATCAGAACTCAAGATTCTGACTCCCAAAGCCTGTATTCATTCTACTTCGACCTTAGTTAGGTACCATCCCACAACTGTTCAAGCGGAAGTGCGCGCTCCCCAGGACCCGCCTCCTCCTCCCCACGCCCCCACAGACAGGTCGCAGCGCCTCACATTCACTCACCATTGCGGAAAAAGTACTCCTCTACTGCACCCCCCAGCCACTCGGCCTTCTCCTGGCTGTGCACGCCCCCGAAACCATTCTCCACAGCGATCTGCGAACATAGGCCCGAGCCCACCACGTCAGCCTGGAAGCCAGCCTGGGGAGGTGTAGGGTTGGCTGTTTATGCGGCCCGGTGGAGCCTCAGGCGCGTTGTCCAGCCAACTCCTGTTCTGCCCCAGACCCTAACCTTTATCCTAGCCGTGGCCCCACTCACCTGCAAGGCCGGCCAGGCTTCCAGCGCCGCGCGGACGCCAGCCCCGAAGAGCGCCCGCGAATCTTCCCCAGCTCCTGCCATCATCCGGCCTCCGACCACGCGCTGCCCAGGAGGCCCAATCGCTGCGCAGCACGGCCCAGGCGGAAGGAGCCGAAAGCCGAACCTGAGAACGCCGATGTGCCTTTCCGCTGACCGGGCAGCAAGACTAGAGCAATAGAAAGGTCTGTCAGAGCAATGGATGACATCACCTCGGTTACGCCTATGTAATAAACCAAAGGAAGCCAGGAGTGGAGGTCGCGCGGGGCGATGGGTTCTTGAAAAATGTGGGGAACTTAATAAAGACACAGATTCCAGGCCTTGGGACAGAGGACTCAACCTCAGGGAGCGTCGCCTTAAAATCTGCATTTAAAAAAAAAGCATCCTAACACCCATAGGACACTGCACCCAAAAGCAACAACAGAATATACATTTTTCTGAAGTGCACCTGGAACTTTCTTCACGACAGACCAAATGCTAAGTCATAAAGCAGGCCTCAGCAGACTTAAAGGGATCGAAATCATACAAAGTTCGTTGTCCCACCACAATGGAGTGAAATTAAAAATCAATAACAAAGAAATTTGTGAAATTCACAAATATGTGGAAATTAACACACTTCTAAATAACAAATGGGTCAAAGAAAAAATCATGAGGGAAACTGGAAAACAAATGGAAAGGAATGAAAATGAAAGCACAGCACACCAAAATTTATGAAATGCAACCAAAACAATGCTTAAAGTGAATTTTATAGCTATAAACACCCATATTTAAAAAGAAGAAAGATCTCAAATTAATAACCTAACTTTTCACCTTAGGAAACGAAAAAGAAGAACAAAGTAATCCCAAAGCAAGCAGAAGGACGGAAATAATAAAGATTGGACAGAAAATACATGGAATAGAAAACAAAAGCAGTAGAGAAAATCAGTGAAACAAAAGTTGGTTATTTGAAAAGATCAACAAAATTGACAAATTTTTCGCTAGGTTGGCTAAGTAAAAAAGAGAGAAGACTCAAATTACTGAAATCAGGAATGAAAGAGGTGACATCACTACGAACTAGCCAAAAAAGACTACATATTGTATGATACCATTTAATATGAAATGTACAGAATAGGCAAACCTACAGAGATAGAGAATAGGTTAATGGGTTGCCAGGGTCTTGGGGAGGGGGGGAAATGGCGTTTCTTTGGGGGGAGATGAAGATGTTCTAAAATTAGATGTGTGATGGTTGCTGTTGGGGGGCTGAGTTGTGTGTCATCCCCTCCTCTCCGTTGAAGAGCTAACCCCCAATACCTCAGAATGTGACTGTATTTGGAGACAGAGCCTCTAAAGAGGTAAATAAGGTAAAATGAGGCCTTAGAGGTACACGCGAATCCAATATGATGGGTGTCCTCAAAGGAAAAGGAGATAGGGCATAGAGACACAAGATGCACAGAGAAATGACTCTGTAAACACTGAAGGTAGACATCTGCAAGCCAAAGAGAAAGGCCTCAGAAGAAACCAAACCTGCTGACACCTTGATCTTGAAGCTCGAGAAGTTCGAGAAAATAAATTTCTGTTGTTAAAGCCACCAGTCTGTGGTACTTTGTTATGGCAGCCCTAGCAACCTAATACAGTTGCACAACACTGTAAATATACTAAAAACCACTGAATTTTACACTTTACATGGGTGAAATTTATGATACATAAATAATATCTCAATAAAGCTGTTCTTAGAAAAATAGCATAGGTGCTTTCCTCTCACAGCATGGATTGCAAACTTTGGACTAGACCATGTTAACAAACAGTACGGAAACTTCTGTGCCTGGGCCTGTGCTGAATGCTGCTGGGTCACGAATGGGGTTTGATCAAATGCCTGAGGAGTTTACAGTCTGTCATGCAAGACTGGCCAAGGACCCTAGAGAATGATCTGTGCTTCTGGGTGAATCTAGGTGTTAAAGGGCTGAAGCAGATAGAATTTTGCAAACTGTCTTTAAGAGAAATAGTACAAATTAGGTATGAAAGTATTGCTTTATTTTTATAAAAGAAATCACAAATGTTACAAATTACAAAAATTTTTAAAAACTGACAAATACCATAAACATTCTCAAACCCCCCAAATAAAATATTTTTATCAATTTTTTGACTCGCCTCTCCACTAATTTTTTTAAATATCTTATTTATTTATTTGACAGAGAGAGAGCACAAGCAGGCTGAGCAGCAGAGGGAGAGGGAGAAGCAGGCTCCCCCCCCCCCCCCGGCCCCCGAGCAAGGACCCCTGTGGGGCTCCATCCCAGGACCCTGGGATCATGACCTGAGCCGAAGGCAGCTGCTTAACCAACTGAGCCACCCAGGCGCCCCATCTCCCCTAATTTTTGCTTTGGTTATGAGCTCCTTGATACCCTCTTCTAAATGAATGCGACAATTGTTTTATAATAACATTTTCTAGAGAGAATACAAAGAATTCAGTTGAATTCAATGTCATTCAGGTGATACAAATTTTTGTTATTGGTAGTTTAGAAAAGTTTTGACTTCACAATTTGTTATTAGTAAGGTAAATTTTAAGATTGTTGTTAAATTTGGGGGAACCTCTATCTAGTTTTTTTTACATGTGAGCTATAAAATTTCAGGGTATTTTAACTGTTCTTGTGCAGTGACAAATCTTAAATGCTCTTCAAATTGACAGCACTCAATTATCAGGGACTCGGAAGTAGCCTGTGTAAGCATGGGGTGCTGAGGCTTAAGCTTTACTAGTTCTATAATAAATCCATCTCTGTGCAGATTTAGAGAAGGGAGCACAGGGGCTCATGAGAGTCCAGCAGAGGGGGCCCCTGACCCAGCCTCGGGGCTTGTGGCAGGCTCTCAGAGATGATGCTTGAGCTGATTCTTAGAAGTTTGAGTGGAATTTTGCCAGGTGGTGGGATGTGTTACTAAAAAAAAAGAGAGAGAAAGAGACTTTCATGCTGAAGAAACAATGTATATACAAAGACACAAAGGTAGAAAACAGCATGGTGTGTAATGATAACCATGAGCATTCCCAGGCTGATAACTTCAGGAGGCATGAACTCCTACAGAACTATTGAGACTCATTCCAACAGACTCAGCAACTTAAATTGAGTTCAAAGAAGCCCAAACAAAGATACTGAGACTAATCACCTCTGCATGAGTTTCCAGGGTCTAAGGCCCCAAATGTACATGGAGAGAGTAGGTAAGATGCTGGTCACCAGTTCCAGTGTGTTGTGGAGGTTTTTCCCACACCACCAAGTAATTCTGACATCAGCTGTGTGTCTTCCAATTCAACTCACTTCTGATACTGCCTACCTGGAGATAGCCTCTGATCCCACAGGTTAAAGGTTCAGTCTTACAAAACTGCCCCCCCCACACACACACATCACATGCCAAACACAAGAGCAGGTTGTCACCTGCGCTTCTGACCAAAGGGCTACATATGGGAGGGCACAACAACCCCCTCCTCAGGTTCATTTAATTTGCTAGAGTGGCTCACAGAACTCAGAGAAACATTTTACTTACTAGATCATCAGTTTAGGGACACCTGGCTGGCTCAGTCAGAAGATCATGTGACTCTTGATCTTGGGGTCATGAGTTGGAGCCCCACACTGGGTGTAGATAGATAGATAGATAGATAGATAGATAGATAGATAGATAGATAGATAGATAGATAAATTAACTAAAGTTTAGATTATTGGTTTATTATAAAAGGATATAAGTCAGGAACAGCCAGATGGAAGAGATGCATACTGCAAAGTGTGTGGGAAGGAGCAAGGAGCTTCCATGCTCTCTGTGAATCTCCCTGTGATCATCAACCCAGAGGCTCTCTGACAGGGTTTTTATGGAGGCTTCATTACATAAGCATGATCGGACATTGGTGATTTGTTGTTGGTGTTGTTTAGCTTTTATTTCATAATCATAAACTTCACTCTGCAATCCAACTAGACTTGGAGTAAGGAAAATATGGAACCCAGAGAACTGCAGCAAGAGCACAAAGATTATAGGATATTTCGAGCAGATGGAGGTGAAGGGGTGCTCTCCTGAGCTACAGAAGGAATGGTCTGGAGGTTAAGATAAAACACAAGTTAAATTTATTATATTTGTCCACAGTCAGCAATGGTGATCTTCTTGCTGGTCTTGCCATTCCTGGTCCCAAAGCACTCCATGGCTTCCACAAGATTCATGCCCTCATTCATCTTGGCAAAGACCACATGCTTGCCATCCCACCACTCAAGTGTTGGCAGTGCAGATGAAAAACTGGCAACTGTTCATGTTGGGTCCAACATTTGCCATGGACAAGATGCCAGGACCCATATGCTTCATGATGAAACTCTCATCATCAAATTTTCCCCATAGATGGACTTGCCACCGGTGCCATTATGGCGTGTGAAGTCACCACCCTGGCACAGAAATCCTAGAATAATCCTGTGAAAGCAGGAACCTTTATAACCAAATCCTTTCTTCCCAGCACTCAGAGCATGAAAGTTTTCTGCTGTCTTTGGAACTTTGTCTGCAAAGAGCTGCAATCTGTTAAAACAGATTTATGGATTAGATGAGCAGTCACTTCTTGGTTTCCAGGTCCCTTACCTTGAAGGACATGCAGCCCAAGGGCTCACTATCCATGGCAATGTGCACAGTGAGGTTTACCATGGCTGGTGGCATGGGAGGCTCCAGGGCAGTGGTGTCTGCAATGCCTTTGGTGATTGAATTCAACCTCCAGCCCCTCTCCCCTCCCAAGAAGACTGAAACTTCCAAACTTCTAATCACAAGGTTGGCTCTATAGGCAACCAGCCCCCATCCTTTGTTACCTAGGGGCTTTCCAAAAGTCACCTCACTAACATAACAATAGATACCTTTTAACATTCTCATCACTTAGAAGGTTACAAAGATTTTAGGAGCTCTGTGCCAGGAACAGTGTCAAAGACCAAGTATATATTTATTCTGAATCACAATATCACAGTAGGTCTTCTAGAAATAACTACACTTGGAGCCCCACTCTGGGCTCCAACAAACCAAGACCTCGGAATGAACCCTGAGATTTAGCCTTGAAACTGAAGTCCAGGGTTGAGTATACTAAGTGACAGACTTTACCTTTTCTGTGCCTTGAACCCATTTGGCAATCTGGTGAAGCCAATATGTCCCTTCCCAAATTAATGTTTTTAAATGCATAAAATAAAACCTAGGTTACAAAGGAAACCAATTATATTAAAATATAGTTATCAAAACATTACAAAAATTAATTGTAATACACATGTTTCTTTATTAATGCCTTAAATACAATGCTCTACTAGCAGGTTAGCAGTTAAGTGACTACTGTGATTTCAAATTAATGATGATTGTAAATAACATTTTAAGAGATCTGCTATTAGGGGTGCCTGGGTGGTGCAGTTAAGCGTCTGATCTTGGTTTTGCTCAGGTCATGATCTCAGGGTCGTGAAATTGAGCCCTGCATTGGGCTCCATGCTGAGCGTGAAGTCGGCTCAAAATTCTCTCTCCCTCTCCCTCTGCCCTCCCCCTCTATAAAGTAAACAAATAAATCTTTCTTTAAAAAAATTCTGCTATGAAAAATATGTGTGTTGGTGACAAATTAGTATTACTGCTAATACTACTGTGGTTGGTTGCCTACATTTATTATTGAAAGAAATGCCTAATTTCATTGGAGGTTAGTGAAAATAAGATGTATTTTTTCACATCTAAATTCACACTCAGTTCTATGCATGACACTTACTCTACTCCTACTCTAGACCTTATTCTAGAGTGTACATTTCAGGCTAGAGTAAGCCTTCAGATGAAGAGGACCAGATTGATGTGGTAAAGACTGAACTCCCAAAACCTAAGCCTAAACTCAATTCCCAACATGAGACCTGAGACTAAGCTCCAAGATTAAAACACAGATTGAGTTGCCAAACTGAACTGCTAGTGTCTAAATGCAGCAGGTGCTTCCAGATGGAAATTTTTCATACTTGAACCCAGCCTGGAATCCCAAGACAGAGCCCACCAGACAGAGATCCCCAGGTGAGGTCATCATACTGAGATTCCCTAGGTTTGGCTCCTCAAGCTAAAATATCCTGGACTGAACTCCAAAAATCTGATTGTCCCAAAGCAGGCCAGACCCAGCCACCCAGACTGAGCCTTGAGCCGGGCAATCACTTGGTGAGAGGCTCAGTCATATCTTAGACCAAAAATCAGGCTTCCCTATTGAATCCTTGGGTGTTTCAAGAGTGAACTGTCAATGTTTAAGCCTTCAAAGTCACGTCCCCATAATGAGCTTCTAGGCAGAGGCATGGGATTGAGACCCTAAATTTAGCTCCTTGAAGGAGGACAAGGATGATTATCTGGAAGTGGGCCAAGGCTGAGTTCCCAAAAGGACCCCTCACATGCTGAGGCCACAGATACATCTCCTCACTGTAAGTACAAAGTGAGCCCATGTTCTGAAACAAGTTCCTCCAGAATGAAAACCTAATGTCTGAGCCCCCAGTTAATGTGCCCAGAATGAGCCCTAGAGGGACTCCCCAGAAAGAACCACCAGTATGTATCCAATGGTAGCCATGAGAAAGCATCTCATAGACTTTTTATTTTTTTATTTTTTAAAAGATTCTATTTATTTGAGAGAGACAGAGACAGAGAGAGCACTAGCAGGGGGAGGGGCAGAGGGAGAGGAAGAAGCAGATGCCCCGCTGAGCATGGATCCCAAAGCGGGGCTCAATCCCAGGACCCCGGGGTCATGACCCGAGCCAAAGGCAGATGCCCAATCAACCGAGCCACCCAGGTGCCCATCTCATAGACTTTTTAGACTTCAGGGAGCATAAGTAATCAAGTGCGCAGCTGCTGTGTTCTGAAATCCATCCCTACACTTCTGCAAAGACCATGCTTCCCACAAGCTACTCCTAGCCTGAGTATGGCAGAGATACTTTGATGACTTTGGTTCAGGAATCCCAGACAGCCTTGCCAAACCTTCCTTGCACCGCACAGCTGTCTAGAACACTTCCATTTAACCTTCCCCCCTTCTCTCCTTGGTTGGGTCAGACTACACTGTGTTCTGATAGCTCTCTCAGCCCTCCATGGCACCTATCCCATTTTTTATCATGGGCATTTCCCCTGATAAAATCTTGCTCATTTAATGCCATCTTGGTGTTTGCTTCTCAAGACTAACACAAGCTCCTGGGCATGAGATTATGTTAATTGCTCCAAACTGAGCTTCCATTTTTAGAATGAGTGTATAGATGGAGATCAGGAACCACAGTATTCCCAGATGAGCTAACAAGGTCTCAGCCTCAAACTAATATCCCAGTTTGAGTCCTCAGACTTGTATGGAAGAGGGAGCAATCTAGGTGGACTCCAGAGGCTGCCAGATTGAACTCCCACTCTCAAAACTTTAGGTTTATCTTTGTAGAATTAGCTTTCAAGACTGAGCCCTCAGTCCAAGTGCCCCAGTATGAATTACTAGATTATCCATTTAACTGACTCCCCTGAGGAAGCTCCCACACCAAAGCCCAAGACTGAGCTCCCAATATTAGAGTTCCTAAGACATATGCCAAAAATGGATCTCCAGATAGGCATGCAGAGAGAGGGGGTCCTTGACAATTCAGATTGAAGACCCCACACTGAATTCCAAATGTGATGAATAAAGGCTGATCCCCCAAATTGAGCTTGTTCTCTTAGATTGAGCCTCCAAAAGCTGGGCTCACAAACCCAATGCCCAGAATGAAGCACCAGACTAGCAATTCAGAGACTCAGACATACCCTGGACTGAGCCCAAAGGTAGAACATCAAAAATCAGGCTCCCAGACTGAACTCTCATTGAAATACTAGAATGATCGCCTAGTCTGAGCACCCCCAGACTGAACTTCCTATAAATGGAAGACCAAGAATGGGAATCTGTAGACTGATTCTACCAGACTGTCCACAGACTCAGAAATTGAACTGAATCCTTTAAAGTAAGCTTCTAGACCGAGGTCCCCCAACTGTGATCATGAAACTGATTCCCCAGAATGAACTTCCAATCTTTCAGACCCTAAATTCATACCCCCAGAATGAGTACTCAAAATGGTATCCACAGAATCAGGGGCTCAGACTGAGAATCCCAGGCTGAGACATCTGTGCAGCAAGGCTGCTAGCTTCACATTCCAACTTACATTTTCCCTTTTCTCCTTTGGAACAGAACCCATATTTTTAGCTGGGTGGACATAAGTCCGGCTAAAAGACTACATTTCCCAGTACCCCTTGCAACTGATGACCATGTGATATAAGCTTTGGCCAATAAGATTTAAATGGAAGAGTGAGGCAGTTCGTTGGGACTGCTTTTACATGAGAGAAATAAAGGCTTTTATCTTGTTTGAACCATCAGTATTTGTTGGTTCTCTGTTACATGCAATTGCACCTGATGCCAGCGGAGCTCCCTTGGTTGGGCTTAAGTCTGATCCACAATGACTCATCATTCTAAGCCCAAATTCTGATGCTGAGTACCTAACAGTGAGTGATCCAGACGGAGCTCCTGACTGACCAGTAAAGTGAGACTAATCCCCAGTATTAAGCTAGCAGTGCCTTAGCCCTTAGACAGGCAACCATAAGGTAAGTGGTTCAGTTTCTAAACCAAATCCCCCAAAATGATGTCTCCAGAACAAATATCCTGCCTGAGCTCCCTGAAGAAGTTTCCCAGATTGTGTACAAGAGATAGTCTGCAGAACAAAGTTTCAGATCCCCATACTGAGGCCACACTCAGCCCCCCAAAAGGAAACTCCTTACCAACCTCAGAATGAACCACTGGATGGAGCACCAGCCCATTACATCCACAGTAAGCCCCTTCACTGTGCCTAGTAAACAGAATCCCCTAATTGTAGCCTCCAAACTGAGTTTTCCAGATTAGAATTCCCAGATAAATCTCCCTGAAGCTGATCTGCCAAACTGAGGTCTCAAGATCAAGTCCCTCAAGCTAAAACTCCAAAATCACCTCCAATGATAGCACTAGGTGGTCCACTCAGGTTGTTCAGATTGAACCCAAATATAGGCCCTCAGAGTGAGTGCCTAGGCTAGGCCCCCAAATAGATTCCACAGATTGAAATTTTCAGATCAAGGTCCTGTACTAAAATTGAGATAACCAGTGACAATGTCAGAACTTATCTGAGTCCTGTCTTCCTGGAAAACAGCCATGGTCCAAAACTCCTCCACACTTTGTGCCCTGAGAAAGGACTACCAAGGATTTTCCTGCTCCCATATTCTGAGATAAGACTCAGCTCTCCCTTTCCTCAGTGACTCAGATAAGATCAGTCCCTACTCTTCCTAATTACCCTGTAAGACTCCTAAACTGTCCACCCTTGTCTACTTGCCACCATAAAATTTCAGTCTCCCTTTCTTTCCTTTAAGACATTTCTCATTAGTGTATGGTCTCTCTATTGCAATAGGCTGAATAAAAATATCCCCTTAATTGTCCAGTGTATTCTGTCTTTCATGCCAATCTCAGGTCCTCACGTTGAAGTACATTGCACTTAAATCCTCAGTGCCTCATTCATTCGTTCATTCATTTACTCATTCACCAAATATTGATTGAGTGCTGAATATATGCCAGGCACTACATTAAGCTCTGAGCTAACAAGGCTCTGCTTTCATAGAGCTTACATTCAAGTAGGATAACAGGGGAGGGAGGAACAGTTTTTAATATGGTGGTCAGGAAAAACACTTCTGAGGATGTAACATTTAAATTGTTCTCATAAGGAGGAGATAGAAGGCCAGAAGAAGATGGTTTCAAAAAAGGTAACAAGCATAAAGACAAGGATAATGGAACTTAGTATGAGAGGAAAAGAGGTACAGGTGTGGGGTGTGAGGTGTGTGACACCGGCAAGGGCCTTATTAGTCCATGGCAAGAAATTTGAATTTTATTTGAAATGCTATGGAAAATGTTCTATGCAGGGGAATAAAATGATATGATTTACCTTTCTGAAAGACTACTCTGGCTACGGGGTGGAAAATGAATTATAGAGAAGCAAAAGCGGAAGCAAGAGACTGTCAGAAAGCTATTACAATAGTTCAGATAAGAGACAATGGTAGTTTGGTGTAGGTTAGTGATAGTGGAGACAGACAGGTGGACAAATTCAAGACAAGTTTTAGAGATAAAACCCATAGTACTCTGTAAAGTACTACTAAGTGTGGAGGAGATGGGGGAAAGGCATGATTCTCAGTTTTCTAATTTAGTAACTGGTAGTTGCACTGAGATAGAGAAAGGTGGTGGGAGGAACAGACTTGGGGAAAATATCAAGATTTATGTTTTAAACATGTTTAATTTGAGGTGCCTATTAGATATTCAAGTGGAGATAACAAGAGGGCAATGGGTCTACAAGATCAGAACGTCAACATTTAGAGGCCAGCAAGGAAGGATGAGAAGACATAGATATGTTTCAAGAAGGAGGAACTGGTTGACCAACCATGTCAGAGGCTACTGAGAGCACAATAAGGATGAGCAAAGACAAGTACCTGTCTGTTGGATTTGACAACATGAAGTCTTTGGTGACTTTAACAAAAGCAGGTTTCATGGAGTGGTACAAAACTAGACTGGAGTTAGTTGAAAAGTGAATGGGAGGTGAAGTGGGGACAAAAATAAGTAATCCATGTCTTGAGAAGTTTTGCTATGAAAGGAAGAGAGAAATAGGCAGTAGCAGGAGGGTCTCATGGAATTCAAGGAGTACTCTTAAAAATGGTAGTTAACAGCAAAAAAAAAAAAAAAAATGGTACATAACAGAGCACATTCATGCACTTTTAGGATGGCCCAAAAGAGAACCTGGTGATACAGGAGAGATGGGAGTACCTGAAGGAGTAAAGACCTTGAGTAGGTGAAAGGAGTGTAAAGCAGAAGTGGAGGGACTGGTCTCTGATATGAAGAGGGATAGTTCCTTCAGGTGACAAGTCAGAAGAAAAGGAAGTTGTATGCAGAGAGGATTGTAGATCTAGTGGTGAGATAAGGGAATTTCCATTTGAATGCAGCTATCCTCTTAATGGAAGGTATGTGAAACCAACAAGCTGAAGGCGAGAACAGAGGCTGGAATGTGGGAGGTTTGGGAGGTGCAGATAAGATACAAAATAGTATTCTCTGAGAGTGGGGAAGTGAGCATGGCAGGATTGCTATGCTATTAATGCCCATTTGAGGTCTGCAATCAATGATTTAGAGTGAAATCAATTGACTTGTGTGGTTTTTGGTTTTCTCTAATAACATTCAGCTGCTCAGATACAGATGTAGCATTGGTGGGGCATTCATTGTGACTAACCTGGGTTGTGTTTGGTCAGGCAAGTATTAAGATGGGAGGGAGGGGCTGTATTAGTTTTCTATGCTACAGAACAAATTATCACAAACTTAGAGGCTTAAAACAAAATGTATTTATTATCTCACAGTTTCTATGTATCAGAAGTCTAGGAATAAATTAGCTGGGTATTCTCTAGGGTTTCATGAGGCTGCAATACAGATGTCAACTAGAACTGCAGTCTCATCAGAGGCTCAACGAGGGAAAACATCTGCTTCCGGGCTCCCTTGGGCTGTTGGAAGAATTTACTTCCTTGAAGCTATAAGACTGAGGTCCTCATTTTCTTGCTAGCTTTCAGGTGGGGATGGCTCTCAGCTGCTAGAAGCCAAGTTCCTTGCCACATGATCCTCTCTATAGGCCTTTTCACAACAAGGCAGCTTACTTCTTCAAAGCTAGCAAGAGTGTCTTTAATTCTAATCTGCTAAGATGCAGTCTTATGGGAGCGACATCCCATCACTTTTGTCATATTCTATTGGCTAGAAGCAAGTCACAGATTCTGCTTACACTCAATGGGAGGAGATTACACAGGACAATGAACATCAGGTAGTGGGGATTACTGGGAGTTGCTTTATGGTCTGTTGGGCACAAGGGCTAGAATAGTAAGGATGTTTGCAAGGGACTGATTATAATGATGGATAATGAAATCTAAGCTGAGTGTATTAGTTTTCTATTGATACATAACGAATTACCACAAAATTGCAACTTAAAACAACACACAGTTATTATGTCACAGTTTCCATGTGTGAGAAGTCCAGGTACAGCTTACCTGGGTTCTCTGTTCAGGGTCTCACAGGCTGCAATCAAGATTTTGGCCAGAGCTCAGGTTTCATATGAAGCCACATATTATTTCATATTCTCTTCCAATCTCACATGGTTGTTGGCAGAATTCAGTTCTGCGTGGTTATAGAACTGAGGTTCTCAGATCCTAGGGTCTGCCCAAAATTCCTAGCCATGTCGCCCTCTCCGTAGGCAGTTCATGACATAGCAGCTTGCCTCTTCAAGGCCAGCAGTTGAGTTCCTTGCATGCCAGCAAGATGAAGCCAGATAGATAACTAGATAGGTAGATAGAGATATCTCCCAACACCTTTGCCATATTCTATTGGTTAGAAGCAAGTCATAAGTCCTGCTCATACTCCAGGGAAAGGGATTATACAGGGCATAATACCAGGAGGTAGAGATCATGGGGACCATCTTAGAGTTCTGCCTACCACACTAGGTAAGGAGGGAAGTGAGAGCACAAGGGGAGTGCAGGGCAGTGAAAAGGTGGTGGGGTAAAAGAATCAGAGGTTGAAATGTGTTTGAAGAATTCTTATGCAAGATAGGTATGAAAGTAAATCAGCTAGAGGACCAGGAAATGATGATTAGAGGGTGGTATGTTTGAACTCAAGATTTGGGGAAGAGGTTCCATTTTTGCTGAGGATAAGGGTTAGGCCGTGACCATGAAAGTGGGAGGCTGAGGTGGCTGGAGAGGAAGGTTGGAAAGGAGGAGGTCAGAGATAGGCCAGTATGGTGGATTGCTCATCTACATCTGGGACCTAGCCATCCAGGAGAGCCTCATAAATTGAGCCCTCCTAAATGGATCCCTCAAATTGAGATCCTAAGGTAGAGCCCCATAGATTCGATGCCCCCTAAATCAAGCCCCTTGATTGAATGAAGAAGCTCACATAGGCCTGAGTAAATTCCCATGGAGAGGATATGGCCCTAACTTGTCCTTTTCCATACATAATCTCCTACCCTGAGTATCTATCTGGGTATCCTGCAAGGTTTCGTCTTGTTTCCCTCAGTCTCTCTCAAGCTAACAGTCTTTTATCCTATGTTGTCTCATCCTTCCCAGCCACCTCCACCCATCTCCTCTACAACCTACCCCAGGGAGATGCAGCAGGTAAGGCTGCTACTAGCCCATACAGTAATGTTCTCTGAATGTAGTTAAAGAGGCACTCCCCTGGCTGGACAAATTACAAAAATGAGCCCCTTCCACTGGATAAGCACAAGTTCACAAAGGGGTAGCTGCCTTGTTGAGTGCATCACAGGTTAGATTTCAGACCAGTCCCCACTGAGCCTCTAGATTGGGTATTCTTGTAAATGCATAAACTACACAACCATATACAGCAGCCAAGGCAGCATGTGTAGGGGAAATGACCACTGTGAGGGAGCCTTAGCTCTGCCATCTCCTAGCTAAACAACCTAATGCCAGCCACCTCCCTTCTCTGAGCCTCAGTTTCCTCATTGGACGAATGAGACATAATCATACTTATATTACAGGGCTGTCCTGAAGATTAAAAGGACCACTTAATGCAAAGTATTTGATGGGGAGCCCTGGAGAGGGGAGTGGGACCTGGGCCCTACCCTAGGAGGCACAGCCTGATAGTGTATGTATGTGACCTCCTGTGGGTAGGGACCACCTCTGGTCATCTAATGTCTCTCACGGTGTACTCTCACACTCATTCCTGCACCATATTTCCTTATCTGTGAATGGTCTGTTCATATCCCTTGCTTATTTTTCTATTGGGATGTTGGGGCTTTGTATCCAGCAATGCAAAGATGGGGAAAATGATTGGTGTTCATTCACTTCTTCCAGAAGTAGTGCCTGGGGGAACCTGTTAATAATTTTATGCTATTGTCAAGTTCCCTGAAGGGCTTTTGTCTGTCCAGCCTTCCTTTCAAACCTGTGAGTTTCTCTTACTTTCTGTTACTTGCAGCCAAAGAATTCTAATCAAAATCCACATTTATAACTGGAGAGATGAAGTTGGGCTGGCCTTCTGCTAACCTTATAAGAATGATTTTGAGGGGAGACCCTCAAACAGCATTCTGAATACTAATAAATGAAGTCTTACAGATTCAAATTTTGCTCTTTATGGGTGGACTGTAATAAATTACTATGTGATATGGAGTAATAAGCCTATTGTAAACCAAAGTTTGAGTCAACATAATACTTTATACCATTCACTGTCAGAAAATTACTGGAGCCTTGGCAACAGAGTCATTTGGGCAAAATATTGGGCAAGTTGGAACTATCAATTGTGAGAACAGTTCAGACAAGCAGAACTCACCCATATTTTTGCTTCCTCCACTATGGAATCTGCTCCATACCAAATATGGCCCTAGATGGAAATCCCATAAGAGTGTCCTGTTACCTTGCCAGGGAGAAACCAGAGCTGAACAGTTCCTGGAATTCCCAGCTGCTGGGCCTCATCCACAATAATGCCTATGTCCTTAGGCATTCATTCCATCTCTGGGAACCAGGGCTTCATTTGAAGGTTTTATTCAAAGATTAACCCTCATGGAGAAGTTAAGGCTGTTTTTATTTTTATTTATTTTTTTAAGGAGGAACTTTCTGAATTGTCCTTATCAGCTGGTAGCAATATCTTTGGTACACACTGAGAAACTTGTACTTTGTCTTGTAGCTGTGTATCTGAATTGTGAGAACGGTGAGTTTGGGACATGGAGTTCAGATCACCCCTTAAACATATCTCCCTTCCGCCACATACCTTTTAATAAGCTACTGCATTTTGTAATGCCAACTCTTTTAAACATGGCCTTCCAGCAACTTAATGAACCGAAACAATTATTAATGGAGCCTCTGACATCAATGCAAAGAATCTTAGTGATGTGCAGACCTCCTTTCTTTACCAAAGCAGTAAAACTAGATGAACAGTCATGCATCTATGCACATAGTTTCCCAAAGTTTTCTTCCAGTTGTTGCTGGACAAAGAAACTTTCAACCACCTTGAAGATGCCCAAGAGCCTTTATAGTCCCCCAAAGAGGCTCACAAAATAGAATGTCTTTGATGACATCAGCAACACATAAAGGCTGAAAACTAGGTGCTGGCTATAGGGACAGACAATGGCGCTTTGACCCAGTTGCGTGTTGAAAGGAAATTGCTCTCACTCTCCCTCCTTACTTCCCTCCCTCTCTACTTCCCTCTCTCCGGCTTTCCTTCTTCCTTCCTCTAGAAAGGAGGACCAGATCCAGAGCAGCTCTAGAATGATAGTCTTTTAAGGTTTGCTGCATCTGGATGAAGGTATTCCAGCTGTTTGCCCACTCTGCTCTCTTTTTGCTCAAAGGGCGACCTGTTGGCATCATCTGGGAGTTTTTTAGAAATGCAGGATTTCAGGCCTCACTGACTCAGAATCTGCCAGACTCCCAAGTGATTCATATGCATATTAGATTTCAGAGACCTGTCTCAGTCAAGATCCAGCTGGTCTAGTTTGGGTCTTCTGCCCAGCCCTTGACAGAGGAGGGCATATACTATGGTTGAACTTCCTGCCAAACTATATCCAGTAGGGGAAGTGATCGTTTAAATTTCCCAAATCAAGGTGCTATTACCAAAAGAATGGGAAACAAATGCTGGGTAGCCAAGAACCAAATAAATATCCATTTCACCTTTGGTCTTCTTTGGGAGGATGAGGTTTGGAAGGTATTTTTCCCCCCAGGAAGGGTTAATAAAGCTTTGTGTGTTCATTAGCTCTGGTTCCTCCTTGTAAGCAATGGAAGTTACTTTGCCTATAAAAGGGAATTTCAGGGGCTTGGAAAGGAAAGCCTTACAAGGCCTGGGATAAATCCCTAGGAAATGGAAAGAAGAAGGGTCTGTGATGAGCAAATACCTGATTCATTCTGAATCCTGTGCCTCTGAGGCAGTGAGGTCTCCAAGAAGAGCTAAGTGTAAGCTCAGAAACACTGGTTACTTAGAGTTGCAATTTGGGGAATATTTGAAGGACCATAGTGACCTGTGCTGGAAGGTGGAATCAGCAAAGCTTTGCTCTGGAGTAGACCAGAAGTGCCAGGGGGAAACAGACCAGTGTTCAGGAGTGATACATTGTGGCATTGAGGGACAATGTCATGCCTGGCAGTGGAGATTTTTCTCTGCCAAGGCATAGACATCAGGCTAACCTCCTTTGTGGACTGTGGTCTAGTCCTTTGTGGACTTATCGTTCTGGATAAGTCAGAGGAAGAGAAGAGCCAAAGCGGGTGGTGTTACATTTTTTGCTAATCTGGCCCATGAAGGTTCAAGCCTGTTTTTGTTTATTTTGGAGAAATACAAAAGATATGACTCTACTTACACTTGAAGAGTTCTAAAGCTCTTCATAGAGTCTACATGTGTTTGTATGTAATTGTTAGTTCAGTGTCTTTCTTCCCAACCAGAAAATACCAAGAAGGGCAGGGATTTTGCCTGTCTTATTCATGCCTCCATCCCCAGAACCTAGCACATGGTAGATGCTCAACAAACATTTATTGAATGAATGAATACGATGGAGTATCAGTGTTGTGGGGCTTCAAGACAGGCAATGATACTGGCCAAATCCAAAAGTCATTTAAATGCCTTCTGCCTAGATGTACCCAAAAAGTACAGCCTGATATGGTTTCCTTCAACCATAAAGAAGGCTTCCTTCTTTAACATTCTCATAAAATGGCTGAAATCCTAGCCACTTAGAAAATCCAATATCTCCCCTGATATCTCTGAAGATTCTTGGCAGAATCTCATTTATTCTGGCCGGATTTCCTACTTCTTCTGGGCCCGCGTACTATTTTGCACTGCCCTGCGAGGTGCCATTAGCCACTCCCGTTGTTACGTACACCAGGAGCAGTCCTTTTCCCTGGGGCTTCCCTGAGCTGCCACCAACAGTTCTTGGCATTGTTTTTACTCTGTGCCTGCTTTTCTTCATGGTCCCCCTCCCATTCAATCCTTTCTTCTTAGACCTCTTAACCTCCTCTAAGGTCACTGCCACTACTCTTTCCTCCCCAGACCAGATTAAGTGACTGTCAATTAATATCTGGCATCTGGTAGGGGGAGAGCCCCACAAGATGGCCTCTATTTTCCTCTCTTCTCTTTGCAGTCTTTATTATAATATGTTCTGCTCTAATTAAGGATTTCTCTTTTGCAGAGTCAAAGTGCATTATCTTTGCACAAAAGCCTAAGTTAAGAGCAAAACAAAACAAAAAACTGAGCATTATCTACCTCTTCCTCTTTATGTTTCTTCTCTAACAATTCTAATTCCAAATTCCCTTCAAGGCAATAATGTACTGCATTGAATGGTCCTCTCTGCAAAATTATGTGCACTCAGAACCTACGAATATGACCTCATTTGAAAATACTATTTTTGCAGATATAATCAAGTTAAGATGAGGTCATACTGGATTAAGTTGGGCCTTAAATCCAGTGATTGGTGGCCTTATTAGAAGAGGGAATTTTGAACACAGAGACACAGAAGACAGACACACGGGGAGAAGGCCATGTGAAGATGGAGGCAGAGATTGGAATGATGGATCTATGAACCAAGGAACACTAAGGATTGCCAGCAACCACCAGAAACTAGGAGACAGGCATGGATCAGATTCTTCCTCAGAGGCTCCCGAAGGAACTAACCTTGCCAATACCTTGATTTTGAACTTCTGTCCTCCTGAGCTGTGAGAGGATGAAATATCTGTTGTTTTAAGTCATTCCGTAGGTATTATTTTGTTATGGCAGCCCTAGGAAACCAATACAAACATGGATGCTCTTGTCTCCTGGTAGAAGAGCTAGGAAAGGTAAGACAAAAAAAGAAAAGCACAAAGATTAAGATTTCAAGATTGTATCCTGAGATTTTTTTTAAATTTTTTAAAAGATTTTATTTATTTATTTGAGAGAGAGAGAATGAGAGATAGAGAGCACGAGAGTCAGAGGGAGAAGCAGAGTCCCTGCTGAGCAGGGAGCCCGATGCGGGACTCGATCCCGGGACTCCAGGATCATGACCTGAGCTGAAGGCAGTCACTTAACCGACTGAGCCACCCAGGCGCCCATATCCTGAGATTTTTAATATGGTCTACAACCTTGTTAATCAAAGTAGGTCCAAAGAGCAGCAGAATTACAGGTTAAGAAGGGCTGACCCAAGGAAATTCTGGCACATGCTGCAACATGGATGAACCTTGAGGACATTATGCTAAGTGAGATAAGCCAGTCATAAAAAGACAAATGCTATGTGGTTCCTCTTCTATGAGGTACCTAAAGCAGGCAAATTCATAGAGACAGAAGGTAGAATTGTGGTTGCTCAGGACTGGAGAGAGGGGGGAAATGAGAATTTATTGTTTATGGGTACAGAGTTTCAGCTTTGCAAGAGGAAAAGAGTTCTGGAGATGGATGGTGCTGATGGTTGCACAACAATGTGAATGTAGTTAATGCCACTAAACCATACACTTAAAAATGGTTAAGATGGTACATTTTTTTTAAAGAGTTTTTATTTTTTATTTTTTTAGTAATCTCTATGTCCAATGTGGGGCTTGAACTCACAACCCTGAGATCAACAGCTACATGCTCTTCCAACTGAGCCAGCCGGGTGCCCCTAAGATGGTAAATTCTATGTTATATGCATTTTACCACAATTAAAAATAAAAAAAGAAAGGCTGGTCTATAAAGTCACTTCTGGCTTCTGCCACCTCTCTAGCCTCATTTGGCCCATTGTTGTCCTTACTTTGTGCGCCAAACAACCAGGAATTTCTTCTATTCCCCGCATGTACCACCTGTGGACTTTGACAAGATATGGTTTTTTTTGCCTGGTGCACTTCCCCTATCGTATTGCCTAATGTCAAATGTCCCTTTCTCAGGGCAAACCTTTCCTGACACTATAGACCAACTCAACCTCCAACTGGACATTCTCAAGACACCCTGTACTTTTCCTTCCTTATGTGGATTGCATCAAATACTTATACAATCCATTGTTTAAAGTCTGTGTCTCCAACTAGAATGTCAGCTCCACAAGGACAGGGATTGTGTCTATTTTGTTTACTGCTGTATCCCTCTCCTAGAACAGTTAGATATTCAGTAAACATTTGCTGACTGAATGAATGACCTACTCATTGATGGGTTCAAGCTCCTTACCTCCTATAATCCAAGGCCTATGAACTTCAGCTATGTGGATCCAGAAACCTGACTTTGAAGGAACACACAGAGATGATCCAACTCAGAGCTGGGTGACACAGCAAACAGTACAATCAATTACTCCACAAAACAGATGCCATTTAATTAATTTATGGAGTGGTTGCTTGGTTGAGCAGAGAACCAGTGCCAAGAGAGATTAAGAGTCTTGAGTGATACTTGCCTGATGAAACGAAATGAAACAGAGAGTACCTCCTAGTGATTGGTATATTTCTGTCTCTGGGCCTGCATCTCTGTTAAGGCTGTTGGTTGTGAACAATAGCAATCACGTCTGTGCTTGTAGAATCCATGCTCTCCTGGAGGACCAGGCTGAGAAGGGGGACGGGGACTGCAGGAATGCTAAAGGAAATGAACAACTTCACACTCTTCCCTCCATCCTTGTATTCTTTGCTCATAATTCAAAGATAGCATCTGGTTCGCTAAGTTTAGTTTATAAGCCCACTCCCCTCAACATACTAGGGAAAAAGAGGTAATGTATTATTTCCCAAAACAAGAAGTCCTAAGGTGACTGGGGGAGAACTCTGGGGTTGGTTAATTCAGTACCTCAAGGATCCAGTCCTTTCTACCTCACCATTATGTGAAACTCAGTGCATTGACTTTGTTCTTAGAAGCTACCTTGCCTTGCTGGCTGCTAAGTCCCTGCATCACTTCCAGACAGGACAATATTAAAAGACAAACCAAGGAATGGTTGCTTCTTCATGTGTTTCCTTTTCAGATCAAGGAAACCTTTCTTATAATACCACCCCATAGAGGACCACCGTTTCTGTCCCATGAGTCAGGACAGTGTCACATTCTCCTTCTTTAACCAATTTCTGGGACGAGGAATGGGAACCCTATGATTGGCTTAAACCAACTGTTCTCAAAGTTCTTGGCTTCAGGACATCTGTATACCCTTAAAAATTATTGAGGACCTCAAAAAGCTTTTGTTTATATGAGCAATAGTTGACAACTTTTATAATATTAAAAATTCAGACTAAGAAATTTTAAAAATATGGTTGCAAAACAAAACAACAAAATGTACTAACTTCTTGTGTGTTTCCATGTAGATGCACGAATAACTTTGGGATTTAAAAGTAATGATGGGTGCCTGGCTGGCCCAGTTGGAAGAGCATGTGACTCTTGATCTCAGGGTTGTAAGTTTGAGCCCCACCTGGGTGTAAAGATTACTTAAAAAAAAAAAACTTTAGAAAAGAAAAAAAGCATATGCTAAAAAATTTTTAAAAATAAAAGTAATGATGTATTGGATGATAATAAGGTTGCAGAAATTATAGCTAGTAACAGCACAGAAGTACTGATATTAAACTGAGTTAATCTGTAAAAATATTTGTGTTAAACCTTAGAAAATTCTAGAAAATACAAGAATACACAAAGACACATTCTATTCACTGTCAGAGTGATGACATCATATGTCATGTAACCTCTAGAAAACTCCTTCATATACTTGTAATTAGAGTGAAAAAGGAAAAGAACATCATGAAAAGGGTTAAGTAATGGGAGTGAAAAAGGAAAAGAACATCATGAAAAATGTTTTGACATTGCAGTATGAAAAGGTCTTGGGGATCCCCAGGAGCCCCAGGTACACCTTCAGAACCAGTGGCTTAAATCAATCAGGACTTAGTCCTGAGTCACACAGGGAAAGAGTGGGCCCTGGAACCAAAGCAGGGTCCTGACAGCCTGGAAGAGGGAGGGCCTGCTACAGTGGGTCAGAGAGAATTCCCCAAAGACAACAAAGGAAGGGGAAGAAGTGCGTCTGAGCAAACATAAATCAACAAGCAGTATCCCCATTCTCCCTCCCCTGGACAGGACTACTGTCCATTGGACACACTCTTCTAATTTCTGCATCTCTCCTTTTCAGGGCTGAGCATGGTTGTCCATGGAGCCATTTTTCCTTCAGATGTGTTCATAGCCCTGATGAATTTGTGTAGGTACTTGGCTGCCTCCCATTATATATTACTTTCATTAGATCGGTGTTTGCTAAACAGCAGCTGCTGGAGAAGAACCTTAGAATGTTTGCCAAGATCAAGCACCACCTTGGCTATTATTTATTTAATCTTCATCTTTAATTCAACTGAATTTATTTCAAAAAGAACATCTTATTCACTATCCACACCATTGATTGAAAGTCTCTTTAAGCTTCTCCAAGGAGTCGCAGGAAAAATGATCCACTAGACTATTGATTCTTCCTTAGAAGTACATTTGTGTGTGGGTTAAATTGGTTTTAAAAGCCTTTTCTGTTTTTATTGTCTTATCAGATGCTGTGGTCCAGGCAAACCTAGCATTTCAATGATGTGGTTTCTTAGAGGAGTTGTTTTTTTTTTTTCCTAGAAAGTCAAACCAAACTCTGACCATCATTAATTGTATCAGGGGCAAGACAAAAGGAGAGTTTTAAATTCCTCATTCGTTTCACTTTTCCCCTCCAAAATGAATGGTAAAAAAGAAGACTACAAGTGTAACAACACCCCCTTTTTCCTGTTTCTCCTCCCCCTCCGCCCCTCCTGAGGGTCATCTTTATTCAGGCCTGGGAGGTGGGAGGCCCCAGTGGCTTTGAACAGCTGCAGAAGCTCCAGAGTCTTGGAAGTTGCTCATCCTTAAACCTGGGAGGAGGGAGGAGTGCAGAGAGGGGGTTGGGGTGGTCACAAGAAAGATTGCAGAGGGGTGGGTGGAGCGTTAGATTGACCCAAAGGCCAACCCATTGAAGGGAAGGAGAAGAAAGAGACAAAGAAACAGAAAAGCAGAAATCTGAATCACAGAGAAGAGAAAGGACAACACATAGAGGGGCCAAGAAGGAGAAAAAGTCAGAGAAAGACTAAGGGAAGGAGAGACAAAAATAGAGGAAGACAAGAAAGAGGAAAGAAAATTAGCAGGAACTAGCTCCTCTAACCTCCCTGACGGAATGATTACCATTTTCTGAGTACCACTCCACTCAACTTTCTTAGGGTAATCTCATTTCTCCCACATCCAAGTCCTTGCAGGGCTTGCAGGGCACCTAGCTGTCATCTCTCTGTTCAAATCTGGTGGACTTTAGGGATCCAATGCGAGTCTGGGAACAAGGGCAGACATACCTAGAGCTGAGATTCAGGAAAACTGGATCAGGCAGCAAGGAGACCAAAGTTGAGGTAACTAGCGGGAAAGCTTTTTCAGAAGTTCTGGCAAAGGGATAAGAACTGCACTAGTGGGACAGTGAGGAGGGAAAGAAGGGCTGCAATATCATGATGTCACCAGGTACCTCACGGGCAGCCTTCTAAGAGCTTTCTTCACAGCCAGGATTTCATTTTAGCTACTCCAACAATTTTTTCTTTACAGGGAATATTATATCCATTGTACAAATGAGGAACCTGAGTCTCAGAAAGTGAAAGAGCTTTGTCTAAGATCTCTTAGTGTGTCTGTGGAGGAACTAGGATTAGGGCCAAGGTCTTCCGAGTGCCTATTAAGTACCAGGCCCAGTCTTGCTGCTTTGAACATATATTTGATCCTCACAGCAACCTTATAACATTAAGGAGGTATTAATATCCTCATTTCTCACAATTTGCACAAATGTACAGCTGCTCCTGGACTCCTTTGGGAGGGCAGCCTATTGGCTGTTATTCTTTCTGAGGGTCAAAGCTTCCTAGGGGCTACAGCTTCTTTCCATGGGGAGAGAAACCCTTCATAACCACCCCTACCCCTCCCTTGGGGTAGTTGTTCAGGGCTGGAATGAGTCTGAGCCTACATATTTGGTAGACCTTAGAGCTGCTCTTAGAAAAGCAATAATATTCCATTCTTCCAAGGGCTAGGGCTGGGACCCAGGGCTAGGATTTCCTCAGCATATCCCTTGTGCATTTTCCTCCCTCTACCGTGCTTCCACCCTCATACAAGCCATTACCGTCTCTCACAGGATTACTGCAACAACCTCCTACTAGTCTCTTTGATGAGGACTGTAGACAGTAGTTGTGCGCTTCGTGCACTGCACAAGGGCATCTGGTTGAGGGGCCCAGTAGGGGCTGAAATCCAGCCTGTATTCTGGTGCTAAGTCGTGCATGCTGGTTTGGGGCTGCATCTGCAGGAAGAAGGGGCATATTTCCCTTTAGACAAAGGCCCTCTTCCCCAAGCCAAGTGCCATAAGGCTATGTCCACTTGGAGATGGCACCTTTTATAAAGTCATACATTGACAGGCAAATAGCACCTAAACAGCAACCTTGTTCTTGCTTTCACCCTTGGCTCCTTCAGTCTATTCTCACAGCAACCAAAAGGGTCATGTGAAAACTTAAGTGAATCCCATCTCTCCTTTGTTCACAATCCTCCTGTGGCTTCTACCTCACTCTGAGTCAAAATCAAAGTCCTTACAGTGGCCTACAAGGCCCTACATGATCTCACCTCCCAATACCTCTATAATCTTAACTCTCATCTTTCTCTCCCTCATCACTCTATCCTAGCCACACTGGACTTCTCACTGTTTTCTAAACACACCAAGTCCATCTCATCTCAGGATCTCTGTACTTGCTTTTCTCTCTGCCTGGATTCCTTTTCCTCCAGATATCTGCATCACTGATTCCTCATCACAGACAACATACCCTCAGTTCTACAAGATCCAAAGTAGTACCCAGAGCACATGTTTCTTTGATTATTGATCCTGAGGAGTGGGGAGGAAAAAAAGGTTTGTGACAGGGGTGCTTGGCCAGCTCAGTTGGAAGAGCATGCAAGTCTTGATCTCAGGGTCATGAGTTTGAGCCCCATGTTGGATGTAGAGATTACTAAAAATAAATAAATAAATAAATAAACTATTTAAAAAAAGGTTTGTGACATCATTGGAATTGCAGCGAATGTTCTCACTTTCAAACTGTCCTCCATCATTGCATTACTCATGCAGGATTCAGTCTTAAAAGAGAGCCAAATTTGGGTCAAGTGCCCACATAGTGTTTATACCAGGGGGAGGTAAAAAAAGGATCTGGCCCCATTGGCTTTTGTAATGGGAGCCAGTAGTGGGGAGCAGGTGTTGGGAATTCCCCTCCTGCCAAGACTGCATGCAGTGGAAAGTATGAAACCGGATAGCCCAAAAAACAACAACTGTCATGTTTTTAAGCAATGAAGTAGGAGGCTCAGTCTAAAGCAATTGTGGGACAATTGCCATGAGGAAGTAGAAGGTGGTGAGGTCCTTAAAGGTACTGACTACTATGGCCATCTTGGCAGGAAATGTAAAGCCATGCCAGGGCAAGTGTCAAAGCTGGTCAAGGAAGAAAGAGGCCAGCAGAGTCCTCCTGCCACCAAGTTGAAGATGAATCTCTTCCCAGGAATTTTTCTTTTCTTTTAAAAATTTTTAAAAGTCCCTTAAAATTGTTTTAAATCCTGGCTTTCTGGGGCCCAGAATGGGATTGATTTGCTCTATCATGTGGCAGATAGATCCTAGGATGAGCCTGAAAGATTCCCACATCCTGATGTTCATGCATTTAGGCAGACAGAACTTGTAACTTGCTTCTAACCCATAAAACATAGCAAAGGGGATGGGTTGGTCATTCCCATGATAACATTATGTTATACATGACTCCACCTAAGAAGACTGGAGTCAGAGAGACTCTTCCTTGCTGGTCCTGAGGAAGCTAGCACCTGTAGCACAGCCTGGTGATATTCTGACAGAGAACTCAGCTTAACTACGCAGAGACTCCTGACCCACAGAAACTGGGAGATAATAAATGCATGTGTTGTTTTAAGCCACTAGATTTATGGTAATTTGTTACACAGCAGTAGAAAACCAATACAATCATACTCCCCAGTTAGTGACCTCATCATCAATCCAGACATGGTACCACATTGAGATAATAATAGCATCTTCCTCATAAGGTTGTTATAAGGATGCCTGAGTTTAATTTTATAAAGGACTTAGAACAGTTCTAGGCACATATATGTGTATTTAGGGTTTTTGTTTGTTTTTTAAAGTGGGGTGTGTGTGGTCCCATCTTCATCCCAATAGCTTCCACATTTGCATTATTGAGACTTGCTTCTGTTGTCAATTTTACCATCTTTGCAGAGCTCACAGGTTTCTGGACCATTCCATACCCTATTTGGTATATCACAGACTGAACCGTCTTGTATTCTGGCTTAGAGGACAATATATTTAATTTAGTTGTTTTGACAAGATCTCTTCATTTTTCTCTTTTTTTTCATTTTTTATTGTGGTAAAATACACATAACATAAAATTTACCATTTTAACCATTTTAAAGTGCACAGATCGTTGGCATTAAGTGCAGCCATCACCAGTATCTATTTCCAGAACATTTTTATTACTCCAAATAGAAACCCCATGTCCATCAATCAGTCACTCCTTATCCCCCCATCCCTAACTGCTGAAACCACAAATATGCTTTCTGTCTCTATGAATTTGCCTATTCTGAGTATTTCATATAAATGGAATTGTTGTCCAAAACCAACCTCTGTGCTCTGGAGCCAAAATATAACATAAAGACAGAGTTTGGGAATAAAGAAGAACAATAGTTTTATTACTTTGTCAGGCAAAGGAGGCTGCAGGAGTCTAATGCCTTCAAAACTGCAGACCCACCAGGGGTAAAAGGCTGAGGGGTTTTATAGGAAAATACAGGGCCTAGGCAGTTGCAGTAGAAATCTGGTACGTGTTGCCGGCCGCGTTTGTCAGGTCTTCAGTATGGTCTCATGATTAGTGCTGGCGCCGGCAGGCCAAGTTTCTTTACTAACTATACATTGAGGTCAGCAAGATGTCAATATCGATACTGAGTTCCTGGAACAAAGGATTCTACAGAAAAAAAAGTGAAGGGGAGGAGGAGGCTTCAAGAATGAGGAAGAGTAAAATTTGTTCAGTTTAAAGTCAAACCTTGCTGAAGCATTAGTATGTCTATCTTAATTTCCATCCATCTTTACGTTTCTAAGATGGTTTCAGAATCATATGATATGTGGCCTTTTACATCTCGCTTCTTTCACTTAGTGTAATGTTTTCAAGGTTCATTCATGTTATGGCATCTATCAGTTGTTCAATTTTAATGGCTGAATAATATTCCATTGAACGGATATGCTACATTTTGTTTATCTACTCATCAGTTCATGGACATTTGGGGTGTTACCAACTTTTGGCACTTGTGAATAGTCTTGCTCTAGATATTCATGTACAGGGATTTATTTGAAAACAAATTTTCTTTTTTTTTTTTAAAGATTTTATTTATTTGTCAGAGAGAGAGAGCACACACAAGCGGGAGAGTGGCAGGCAGAGGGAGAAGCAGGCTCCCTGCTGAGCAGGGGGCCCGATGTGGGGCTCGATCCCAGGACCTTGAGATCATGACCTGAGCCGAAGACAGACGCTTACCTGACTGAACCACCCAGGTGTCCCTGAAAACCAATTTTCAATTATTTTGGGGATGTACCGAGGAGTAGAATTTCTACTATGTGGTAATTCTATGTTTAATTTGTTGAGAAACCATCAAACAATCCACAGCGGCTACACCATTTTACATTGCCACCAGAAATGTAAGAGGGTTCTAATTTCTCCATATCCTTGCCAAAACTTGTTAATTTATTATTATTATTATTATTATTATTATTGCCATCCTGGTAGGTGTGAAGTAGAGTAGGTAGTATCTCATGTTTTTTTAAAATTTTTTAATTTAAATTCAATTTAATTAATATATATTATATTAGTTTCAGAGGTAGAATTTAGATTCAATGCAGCTGAATTTAGATGTATGCAACAGATTCATCAGTTGCATACAACATCCAGTGCTCATCACTTCAAGTACCTTGCTTAATGCCCATCACCCAATTACCCCAGCCCCCCACCCACCTCCCCTCCAGCAACCCTCCGTTTGTTTCATATATTTAACAGCCTCTTATGATTTGCCTCCCTCTCTGTTTTCATCTAGTTTTATTTTTCCTTCCCTTCCCCAATGTTCATCTGATTTGTTTCTTAAATTCCACATATGAGTGAAACCATATGGTATTTGGCTTTCTCTGACTGACTTACTTTCCTTAGCATAATACCATCTAGTTCCATCTACATCTTTGCGAATGGCAAGATTTCATTCTTTTTGATGGCTGAGTAATATTCCATTGTGTGTGTGTGTGTGTGTGTGTGTGTGTACACACACACCACATCTTCTTTATCCATTCATCTCTCAATGGACATCTGGGCTGTCCCCATAGTTTGGCTATTGTGGACATTGCTACTATAAACACTGGGATGCATGTGCCCTTTCCAATCACTGTGTTTGTATCCTTTGGATAAATACCTAGAAGTGCAACTTCTGGGTCATAGGGTAGCTCTATTTTCAACTTTTTGAGGAACCTCCATACTGTTTTCCAGAGTGGCTGCACCAGCTTGCATTCCCACCAACAGTATAAGAGGGTTCCCCTTTCTCTGCATCCTCACCTACATCTGTTGTTTCCTGACTTGTTCATTTTAGCCAATTCTGACTGGTGTGAGGTGGTATCTCATTGTAGTTTTGATTTGTATTTCCCTGAAGCCCAGTGACGTGGAGCATTTTTTAATGTGTCTGTTAGCCACCTGTATGTCTTCTTTGGAGAAATGTCAGTTCATGTCTTTTGCCCATTTCTTGACTTTTTGTTTTGTTTTGTTTTGTTTTTTGGGTGCTGAGTTTTGTAAGTTCTTTATAGGTTTTGGATACTAGCCTTCTATCTGATAAGACATTTGCAAATATCTTCTCCCATTCCATAGGTTGCCTTTTAGTTTTGTTGACTGTTTCCTTTGCCGTGAAGAAGTTTTTATCTTGATGAAGTCCCAATAGTTCATTTTGCTTTTGTTTCTCTTGCCTTGGGAGACATGTCTAGCAAGCAGTTGCTGTGACCAGGGTCAGAGGTTGCTGCCTGTGTTCTCCTCTAGGATTTCAATGGATTCTTGTCTCACATTTAGGTTTTTTATCCATTTTGATTTATTTTTGTGTATGGTGTGAAAAAGTGGTCCAGTTTAATTCTTCTGCATGTGGCTGTCCAATTCTCCCAGCACCATTTGTTGAAGAGCCTGTCTTTTTTCCATTGGATATTCTTTCCTGCTCTGTCAAAGATAAGTTGACCATAGAGTTGAGGGTCCATTTCTGGGTTCTCTATTCTGTTCCATTGATCTGTGTGTCTGTTTTTGTACCAGTAACTTACTGTCTTGATGATTACAGCTTTGTAATAGACCTTGAAGTCCAGAATTGTGATGCCTCCAGCTTTGGTTCTCTTTTTCAACATTCCTTTGGCTATTCGGGGTCTTTTCTGGTTTCATACAAATTTTAGGATTGTTTTCCCAGCTCTGTGAAAAAAGTTGATGGTATTTTGATAGTGATTGCTTTGAATGTATAGATTGTCTAGGTACTGTAGACATTTAAGCAATATTTCTTCTTCCAATCCATGAACATGGAATGTTTTTCCATTTCTTTGTGTCTTCCTCAATTTCTTTCCTGAGTGTTCTATAGTTTTCAGAGTACAGATCCTTTATCTCTTTGGTTAGGTTTATTCCTAGATATCTTATGGTTTTGGGTGCAATTGTAAATGGGAACAATTACTTGATTTCTCTTTCTTCTGCCTCATTGTTAGTGTATAGTAATGCAACTGACTTCTGTGCATTGATTTTATATCCTGCGACTTTGCTGAATTCCTGTGTCAGTTCTAGCAATTTTTTACTGGAGTCTTTTGGGTTTTCTACATAGAATATCATGTTGTGTGCAAAGAGTGAAAGTTTGAATTCTTCTTTGCTGATTTGGATGCTTTTTATTTCTTTTTGTTGTGTGATTACTGAGGCTAGGACTTCCAGTACTATGTTGAACAACAGCGGTGAGAGTGGACATCCTTGTCATGTTTCTGACCTCAGAAGGGAAAAGCTCTCAGTTTTTCCCCATTGAGGATATTTTCTGTGTGTTTTTTGTATGTGGCTTTTATAATATTGAGGTATGTTCCCTTTATCCCTACAAGGTAGAGAGTTTTTATCAAGAAAGGATGCTATATTTTGTCAAATGATTTTTCTGCATCTGTTGAGAGGATCATGTGGTTCTTGTCCTTTCTTTTCTTTTTTAAATTTATTTTATTTTATTTTTTAATGATTTTTAAAAATATTTTATTCACTTCAGAGAAAGAGTGAGAGAGAGAGAGAGAGAACGCGCATACAAGCAGGGGGAGGGGCAAAGGGAGAAGCAGGCTCCCTGCTGAGCAAGGAGCCCAACATGGGACCCAATCCCAGGACCCTGGGATCATGACCCGAGCTGAAGGCAGATGCTCAACTGACTGAGCCACCCAGGCGTCCCTTTTTTTTTTTAATTATATTAGGTTATTCACCATACAGTACTTCATTAGTTTTTGATGTAGTGTTCCAAGATTCATTGTTTGTGTATAACACCCAGTGCTCATTGATGGATTTGCCATTGTTTAACCATCCTTGCAGTCCAGGAATAAATCCCACTTGGTTGTGGTGAATAATCTTTTTAATGTACTGTTGAATCCTATTAGCTAGTAACTTGTTGAGAATTTTTGCATCCATGTTCATCAGGGATATTGGTCTGTAATTCTCCTTTTTAGTGGGGTATTTGTCTAGTTTTGGGATCAGGGTAATGCCGGCCTCATAGATCAAGTTTGGAAGTTTTCCTTCCATTTCTATTTTTTGGAACAGTTTCAGAAGAATAGGTATTAATTCTTCTTTAAATGTTTGGTAGAATTCCCCTGGGAAGCCATCCAGCCCTAGACTCTTGTTTGTTAGGAGATTTTTGATTACTGATTCAATTTTTTTGCTGGTTATGGGTCTGTTCAGCTTCTCTATTTCTTCCTGTTTAAATTTTGGTACTTTATATATTTCTAGGAATGCATCCATTTCTTCCAGATTGCCTAATTTGTTGACATAGAATTGCTCATAATATTCTCTTATAATTCTTTGTATTTCTTCAGTGTTGGTTGTGATCTCTCCTCTTTCATTCATGATTTTATTTATTTTGGTCCTTTATGTTTTCTCTTTGATAAGTCTGGCTAGGGTTTTATCAATCTTATTAATTCTTTCAAAGAACCAGCTCCTAGTTTCGTTGATCTGTTCTATTGTTTTTTTTTATTTCTATCATTGATTTCTGCTCTATTCTTTATTATATCTCTTCTCCTGCTGGATTTAAGCTTTATTTGGTTTATTTATTTTATTTGCTGTTCTTTTTCCAGCTCCTCTAGGTGTAAGGTTAGGTTGTGTATTTGAGACTTTTCTTGTTTCTTGAGGAAGGCCTGTATTGCTATATACTTCCCTCTTAGAACTACTTTGCTGCATCCCAAAGGTTCTGAAATTTCATGTTTTCATTGCTTCCATGTATTTTTTAATTTGTCTTTAATTTCCTGGTTGACCCATTCATTCTTTAGTAAGATGCTCTTTAACCTCCACATATTTGTGGTCTTTCTAAATTTTTTTCTTGTAGTTGACTCCACGTTTTACAACACTGTGGTCTGGGGGGGACCTGGGTGGCTCAGTCGGTTAAGCATCTGCCTTTGCCTTGGGTCATGATCCCAGGGTCCTGGGATTGAGCCCCACATTGAGCTCTCTACTCAGTGGAGAGCCTGATTCTCTCTCTCCCTCTGCTGCTCCCCCTGCTTGTGCACTCTCTCTCTGTCAAATAAATAAATAAAATCTTAAAAAAAATAAAGCATTGTCATCTGAAAATATGCATGGAATAATCTCAGTCTTTTTGTACCAGTTCAGACCTAATTTGCAACCCAGTATGTGATCTATTCTGGAGAATGTTCCATGTGCACATGAGAAGAATGTGTATTCTGCTGCTTTAGGATGAAATGCTCTGAATATATCTGTGAAGTCCATCTGTTCCAGTGTGTCACTCAGAGCCCTTGTTTCCTTGTTGATCTTCTGCTTAGATGATCTGCCCATTGCTGTGAGTGGGGTGTTAAAGTTGCTTATTATTATTGCATTATTATCAATATGTTTCTTTAACTTTTTTATTAATTGGTTTATATATTTGGCTGCTCCCAAGTTGGGGGCATAAATATTTACAATTCCCTTTTATTATGATATAGTGTCCTTCATCTCTTATTACTGTCTTTACTTTAAAATCTAGTTTGTCTGATATGAGAATTGCTACTCCAGCTTTCTTTTGATGTCCATTAGCATGATAAATGGTTCTCCACCCCCTCACTTTCAATCTGGTGGTGTCTTTGGATCTAAAATGACTCTCATGTAAATAGCATATTGATGGGTCTTGTTTTCTTATCCATTCTGATATCCTATGTCTTTTGATTGGAGCATTTAGTCCCCTTATATTCAGAGTAATTATTGAAAGATATGAAGTTAGTGCCTTTGTATTACCTGTAAAGTCGCTGTTCCTGTAGATTGTCTCTGTTCATTTCTGGTCTTTGTTACTTTTGGGCTCTGCTTTCACTCAAAGGATCCCCATCAATATTTCTTGTAGGGCTTGTTTAGTGTCTACAAACTCCTTTAGCTTCTGTTTGTCCTGGAAACTCTTTATCTCTCCTTCTGTTCTGAATGACAACCTTGCTGGATAAAGTATTCTTGGTTGCATATTTTTCTCATTTAGCACATTGAATATATCGTGCTAGTCCTTTCTGGCTTACCAGGGCTCTTTGGACAGGTCTGCTGCCAGCCTTATGTTTCCACCCTTGTATGTTAGGAACCTCTTGTGCTAAGCTGCTTTCAGCATTTTCTCTTTATCTCTGAAATTTCCAAGCTTCACTGTTCTGTGCCTCTTGGACTTGAAAGTCTGTTTCCTTCCCCAGATTAGGGAAATTCTATAATTTTAATTATAGAAGAAATTGTCTCTGTTTTAATTTTAAACATTCTGATAGGTATGCAGTGAAATATCATTTTGTTTTTAATTTGCATTCCCCTAACGGCTACTGGAGTTGAGCATCTTTTCACATGCTTCTTTGCCACCTTTATATCCTCTTAAGTGAAATGCCTCCACATCTTTTGTCCATTTTCTAGCTGAATTTTTTTTATTTTTTGTTTTATTTATTTATTTGAGAGAGAGAGAGAGAGCATGTGCATAAGTGGGGGATGGGGGAGAGGGAGAGGGAGAAGCAGACTCCCCACTGAGCAGGGAGCCCGATGTGGGGCTTGATTCCAGGAACCCAGGATCATGACCTGAACCAAAGGCAGAAACCTAACCAACTGAGCCACCCAGGTGCCCCTGAATTTTTTTTTTACTATTGAGTTTTGAGAGCTCCTTATTATATTCTACACAGTAGTGTATCAGTTCTAGCAGTTTTTTCATGGAGTCTTTAGTGTTTTCTATATACAGTGTCATGTCATCTGTAAATAGTGAAAAGTTTAATTTTCCTTGCTGATTTGGATACCTTTTATTTCTTTTTGTTGTCTGATTGCTGAGCTAGGACTTCCAGTACTATATTAAATAAAAATGGTGAGAGTGGACATCCCTGTCTCTTTCTTGACTATAGAGGAAAAGCTCTCAGTTTTTCCCCACTGACTATGATGTTCACTGTGGATTTTTCACCTATGGCCTTTATTATGTTGAGGTATTTCCTTCTAAACCCATTTTGCTGAGGTTTTTTTATCAAGAATGGATGTTGTATATTGTCAGATGCTTTTTCTGCATCTATTAAAATGATCATATAGTTCTTATCCTTTCTTTTATTAATGTGATGTATTGTGTTGATTGATTTGCAAAGATTGAACCACCCTTGCAACCCAGGAATAAATCCCATTTTATTGTGCTAAATGATTGTTTAAATATATTGTTGGATTCAGGTTGCTAGTATTTTGTGGATAATTTTTGCATCCATGTTCATCAAGGATATTGCCCTGTAGTTCTCTTTTTTAGTGGTGTCTTTATCTGGTTTTGGTATCAGGGTAATGCTGGCCTTATAGAATGAATTTTCCTTCCTTTTCTATTTTTTGGAATATTTTGAGAATAATAGGTGTTAACTTTTCTTTAGATGTTTGGTAGAATTCTGCTGTGAAGCCATTTGACTGTGGATTTTTGTTTGTTGGGAGTTTTATTTATTATTGATTCATTTTCTTTGCTGGTTAATAGTCTGTTCAAGTTTTCTATTTCTTCCTGTTTCTGTTTTGGTAGTTTATATGTTTCTAGGAATTTATCCACTTCTAGTTTGTCCAATTTGTTGGTATATAGTTTTTCATAATATTCTCTTATAATTCTTTGTATTTCTGTGGTATTGGTTGTTATTTCTCCTCTCTCATCTGTGATTTTATTTAGTTGATACTTTTTTTTTTCTTTTTGGTAAGTCTGGCTAGAGTTTTATCAATATTCTTAAGTTTTTCAATGAACCAGCTCCCTATTTCATTGATCTATTCTATTGTTTTTTTAGTTTCTAGATCATTAATTTCTGCTCTCATCTTTATTACTTCCTTCCATATGCTGGTTTTAAGCTTTGTTTGTTGTTCTTTTTCTACCTCCTTTAGATGTTAGGTTTGGTTGTTTATTTCAGATTTTTCTTGCTTCTTGATGCAGGCCTGTATTGCTGTGCACTTACCTTCTTGGACCACTTTTGCTTCATCCCAGAAGTCTTGGACCATTGTGTTTTCTTTTTCATTTGTTTAGGTGTACTTTTTAATTTTTTCTTTGATTCCCTGGTTGACCCATTCATTGTTTAATAGAATGCTGTTTCACCTCCATGTAATTGTGGTCTTTCCAGAATTTTTCTTGTGGTTGACTTTTAGTTTCAGAGCATTGTGGTCAGTAAAAGTGCATGGTATGACTTCAATGTTTTTGTGTTTGTTGAGGCCTGTTTTGTGACCCAGTATGTGATGCAGAATGTCCCATGTGCATTTGAAAAGCATGTGTATCCTGTTGTTTTAGGGTGAAATGTTCTGAACATTTCTGTTAAGTCCATCATGTCCAGCATGTCATTCAAGGTCATTGTTTCCTTGTTCATTTTCTGTTTAGATGATCTGCCCACTGATGTAAGCAGGATGTTAAAATCGCCTACTATTATTGCATGATTATCAATTAGTTCCTTTATTTTTGTTATTGTTTCATATATTTGGGTGCTCCCATGTTGCATGCATAAATGTTTAAAATTGTTATATCTTCTTGTTGGGTCTTCCCCTTTCCTATGATATACTGCCCTTCCTTTTCTCTTGTTATGTCTTTTTTTAACAATTTTATTTATTTATTTATTTATTTTTAGAGAGAGAGCACATGTGGAGGGACTGAGGGGGAGGAAGAGGGAGAGAATCTCTCAAGAAAACTCCATGCTGAGCATGGAGCCCAATGTGGGTCTCAATTCCACATCCCTGAGATCATGAAGTAAGCTGAAACCAAGAGTTGGACACTCAACCGACTGAGCTACCCAGGTACCCCATTGTTAAGTCTTTTTGTAAAGTCTAGTTTGTCTGATATAAGTATTGCTACTGTGGCTTTCTTTTGAGCTCCATTTGTGTGATAAATGTTTCCCCATCCCCTCACTTTCAATCTGCAGGTGTCTTTCAGTCTCTATTGAGTCTCTTGTAGGTAGCATATATAGGTCTTTTTTTTTTGGTCCATTCTGTCACTCTATGTCTTTTGATTGGAATGTTTAATCCATTTACATTCAAAGTGATTATTGATAGATATATATTTATTGCCATTTTATTACTTTTTTGTCATTGTTTCTGGAGATTTCCTCTGTTCTTTTCTTGACCTTGTCACTTTTGGTCTCTACTTTCCACTCCTCTTAATATTTTTTGCAGGGCCTGTTTAGAGGTCATGAACTCCTTTTGCTTTTTCATTGTCTGGGAAACTATCTCTCCTTGAATTCTGAATGATAGTCTTGCTGGATAGCATATTCTTGGCTGCAGATTTTTCCATTCAGCTCTTTGAATATATCATGGTACTGCCTTCTGGCTTGCCAAGTTTCTGTTGTGAAATCTCCAGCTAGCCTTATGGGCTTTCCTTTGTAAATTAAGGACTCTTTTTGTCTTGCTGCTTTTAAATTTTTTCTTTATCGCTATATTTTGCAAAATTAACTATAATGTATCTTGGTGTTGGCCTGCTTTTATTGATTTTGATGAGAATCCTCTTTGCTTCTTTGATCTGGATATCTTTTTCCTTCCCCAGATTAGTGAAGTTTTCAGCTGTTATTTCTTCAAATAAATTTTCTGTCCCATTTCTCTTTCTTCTTCTTCTGAGACTCCTATAATACAAATGTTATTACATTTGATGGAGTCACTGAGTTCCCTAAGTCTATTCTCATGTTGCATAATTCTTCTTTCTCTCTTTTGTTCAGTTTCATTGCTTTCTATTACTTAGTCTTCTAGGTCATTAATTTGTTCCTCTGCTTCTTCCAGCCTGCTGTTCATTGCATCAAGCTTGTTCCTAATCTAATTTATTGCATTCTTCATCTCTGATTAAATCACTTTTTAAAAAAGATTTTATTTATTTACCTGAGAGAGAGAGACAGAGACAGACACAGAGACAGAGCATGAGCAGGGGGGAGGAGGCAGAGGGAGAAGCAGACTCCCCGCGAGCAGGGAGACTGATGCGGGGCTGGATCCCAGGATCGTGAGATCATGATCTGAGCCGAAGGTAGATGCTTAACTGACTGAGCCACCCAGGCGCCCCTCTGATTAAATCATTTTTAAGTCTTTTATCTCTGTGATGCGGGTCTCACTGATGTATTCTTTTCTCAAGCCCAGTGTGTATCCTTATGACTGTCACTTTAAATTCTCCATTAGGCATGTTTCTTATATCTCTTTCACTTTGATTTCTGACCATGGTCTTTTTTTAAAGATTTTATTTATTTATTTATTTACTTACTTACTTATTTATTTATTTGAGAGAGAGAGAGCACAAGTGGGGTGAGGGGCAGAGGGAGAAGCAGACTCTCTGCTCAGTAGGGAGCCCAATGTGGGGCTTTGTGGATCATGACCTGAGCCAAAGGCAGATGCTCAACCAACTAAGCCACCCAGGCACCGCTCTGACCATGGTCTTATAGTGTTCTTTCATTTGGGATAAATTCTTCTATCTTCACATTTTGTCTGTCTCTGCCTTCTTCTCTGTGTTAGAAAAGCCAGTTATGTCTCCTGCTCCTGAAAGTAACAGCTTTATGATGAAGAGATCATGTAATGCTCAGGGCCTGGTGCTTCACGGAATATCTCTGGTGTGTGCTGCATGTGCTGTGCTATTGTGTTTTGGCCACTCCATCCTTCAGGCCAGTCATCTGCATAGGCTCTCCTTGCCTACTATGGGCAGTGTTTGGTCCCTGGCCTGTATGTGGCAAGTTTTAACTACCTGTTCTCTGGTCTGCTTGTGAAATGATACCTGTTACCACCTCCAGCAGAACTGAGGCCCTGCAAAAGTCTCCTGTCAGGAGATGTGTGGGAAGGGTTTTGTGCTGGTCTTCTGTGGGAAGGGCCTGCCTTGCTGGGACTGAAGTAAGTGTGACTGAGAAGGGCAGTCCTTTAAGAGTGCATGGGGATGGGGCTTGTAAGCAAGTTAGGCAGCCAGTGTTGGTGCTGTGCTGCTTCCCCTAGGTGGCTCTGTGTTTATGCTGAGGGGCAGGGAAGGGAAATGTTGCCAGGCAGCTCCTTTGTCCCTGAAGAGGTGTCTCCTTGAACACTGCCTCCCAGGGATGTGCTCTGAGAAGAGCAAATAATCTCCCTACTGCATGCCCCAGGTGCTCTTCAGATTGCTGTTTTCTTGCTGTCTGCCCCTGAGTTGTTTGCCTGCCTCCTCTCTAGGAGCAACGCAGTGTCTTCTGGGTTCTATCCTAGCCAAGCCCACTGACCTTTAAAACTCCACACTTTAAGCCCTGCTGGTTGCAAGAACTCATGAAATTCAACTCCTCTCATTTTCCAAGCCAATGGCTTTGGGAAATGTTCTCTTTGTGTGTTACCCCTGTGTGTTCCTGTCTCTCTCACCCTTCTCCACAACCAAGGCTCCCTCCCCTCCTCAGCATGTGTGATCCTTTCCTCCTCTAAATTTCATCTCTGCACTTCCTACTTCCTTCGATGTGGCATCTTCTCTCCATTTAGTTGTGGAGTTTGTTCTGTCAGTCTTCAGGTTGATTTCTGGGATATTTACGATGATTTGGTAATTATCTAGTTCTGTTCATAGGATGAGGCTTCTACTCTGCTGCCATCATCCTCTCCCTGAATAGATTTATTGTAATTGCTATTCTCAGTGCAATTAAATATATTATCAATCGGGTTGATGTGCATTTTCCTAAGATCCAGAGCTGGTGTGAAATTCTTAAATAAGTCAGTGAACCAAATAAACCCATGGGTCATAGCTGTTTATGCAGATGATGCCCAATCTTTATTTCCAGCCCAGATTTCTTCCCTGAGCTCCAGACCCAGGTCTCCAATTACCTACTGGATATCTCCCTATGAATGCCCCATAAGCACTTTAAATTCAACAAATATTACTAAACTCATCATCTTTTTTTAAAGATTTTATTTATCTATTTGAGAGAGAGCAAGCACGAGTGGGTGGGGGGAGGGGCAGAGGGAGAGGGAGAAGCAGATTCCCTGCTGAGTGGGGAGCCTGATGTGGGGCTCAATCCCAGGACCCTGAGACCATGACCTGAGCTGAAGGCAGATGCTTAACCGACTGAGGCACCCAGGCGGCCTAAACTTGCCATCTTCTTACCCAAACTTGTTTCTTTTCCTATGTTTCCTACCTTAATTGGTGGCATTACCATGTGCACAATGACCTAAGTCAGGAACTAAGCAACAATCTCTCCTTTCCCTGCTAAATTCCTCCAATTAAGACTTGACTCTACAACTAAAGGTCTATCAAATCAGTACTCTCTTTTCCATCCCTATGGCCATCTCCTTAATTCTGGCCTCAACATCACCCTTCTTGATTATTCCATTTGCCTCTTTCAGTCAAATTTTCATCCTTCACTCTACTTGACACAACTGGCCCCTGGCAATTGTGTCCTGGTAAATGTTTAACAACAGGCTCTCTAGGGGGGAAAAAGCTTTAATTTGTAGCATTTGTTGACATCCGTTATGTAAATATCCCCATTGTGACTGATTTCAAGCTACTAGCATGTCAGTTGGCTTGCAAAATTCCTGAAATTTTAAGAATCATCTGTCTTTGAGCTGGTTGGAGCCAGCTGCAGGAAACCACTGGTATAAATGAATCTTTGTAACATGCAAATTTGACCAAGTAACTCCCTTGATTAAAACTTCAGTAACTCTCGCATACCCAGAGGATAAAACCCAAATTCTTCAGCTCATCATTCACATTCCTTTGTGATTTAGCCACTATAGACATTACCAGCTTCATTTCTCAAACCATCCAAACTACCAGCCTAACGTCCATCCATTTTGAATTGGGTTCACCAGGCTGTTTCACACCTTTGTATCTTTTTTCTTGCTTCTCTCTGCACCTGGTGAACACCTATTTATTTTTCCAGACTCATTTGATGCCCTCAGGTAGAACTGGACATGCTCATATCAAAATCCATTCAGACTTCTGTCATAGTACCTGTAACTTTTTGTTTTATCTGTTCCTTTATGTTTCTTTCTGTGATACCAACCTGTGAAGTTACTTGAAAATGGACAGAGTATCATTCATCCTTATCTCTTTAACACCTAAGGCCATAGCCTGGTCTATAGATACAATTTAATAAACAGCTATTAGAGGGAAAGTTGATTTAGAGTAAGACTTGAAGGAGGTAAGAGGTGGCTGGACAGACAAGTATGAAGAGGGAATTGCAGGTGAGAGAAAGTGTACATATATACAAGGTATAATAAGAACACTCTCCAACTCCTTAGAAAGCAAGGTGTGTGATGCTCCTGAGGAGTTTTTTAAATATTCCTCTGAATAAGTATATAAAGAGGCTATTAGTGAGCCTATCACACTGTGGACTTCAATTATGATTAATGGCAACAGTCACTATGATTTTTACACTCCCCACCCCTGGCTCATCTGCCATGGGTACAAAAATGTGCTGTACTCTGATTATGGAAAATACAAATGCTCCTTCTTTTCCTACTTTTCTTATGAATGATTTTTAAGACTTCTCAGTGTTGATGGTGAGAAGCAGACAGATTTAGGATACATTTTGGAGACTGGGCTTGAGAGGACTTGATAGATTTGATGTAGAATGTGAAGGAAGGGGAGATATCAAGAATAACTCTTAGGTTATCTAGATTAACTGGAAAGATGAAATTGTCATTAACCAAGATGAGGAAGGCTGCAGGAAGAGCAGGTTTGTTGTGGTGGGAAGATCAAGATTCTATTTTGGACATGCTAAATTGGAGAAGCCTATGAGACAGCCAAGTGGAAAGTTCAAGTAGGCAGATGAGGACACAAGTATGGAGTTCAGGATAAGGTTGACTATTTGGGAGTAATTAGTATATAAATGGGTGGTAGTTAAAGTGCAAGGACTGGATGAGATTGTCTGGAGAAATATCTGAGGACTGAGCTCTGAATACTCTAAAGTTTGTGGGCCAAGGGAAAACCACTGGAGTCAGCATAAGACAATGTGAAGGAGCAGCCAGTGAGATAAGAGGAACCCTATAAGGTTTCAGTGTTATAAAGACTAAGAGAAGAAAGTATTGTAAGAATGAAATTATTAACTCTGTTGAATGTTGGTGTCATAGTCAGTTTGGGCTGCTAAAATAAAATACCATAGACTGCATGGTTTATAAACAGTAGAAATTTATTTCTCACAGTTCTGGGGGTGGAAAGCCAAGATCAGGGTGCCAGTATGGTTGGGTTCTGGTGATAACCCTCTTCCTTGTTGCACACAGCCATTTTCTCCACTTATCTTTACATGGTGGAAAGGGCAAGAGGGTTCTCAAGGACCTCTTTTATAAGGGCACCAGTCTCATTCATGAGGGCTTCACCCTCATGACCTAATCATCTCCCAAAGATCCCACCTCCTAATACCATCACATTGGGGATTAGGATTTCAACATATGAATTTTGAGGAGACACATTCAGTTCATAAATGTTGGAAGTTGTTGAGTAAAATGAGGATGAAGAAGTACTGAATATAGTTGGCAACCTAGAGCTCACTTGTGGCCTTGCCAAGGACAATTTTACTGGAGGAGTAGGGACCAATACCTACTTACAATGAGTTGAGAAGAGAAAAGAATGTGGCAATAGCTCTACAGTCTCACCTGACACCATCTGAGGTCAGTGAATATTAACCAAGATCTTTATTTCTTCTTGGGAGACAGTGTATGATACCATACAGATTAAGACAGACTTTAGAGTCAGACTGCCTGGTTCTAGTTCTGATTTAGCCCCTTGCTGGTAGTGTGACATTGACTTCCCTTAGTCCTCAGGGAGGCTCAGTTCTCAGATATTTCTCCAGACAACCTCATCCAGTCCTTGAACTTTAACTACCACCTACTAAGGAAGCAAATGACTTCCCTTCTCTGTGCCTCAGTTTTCTCATTTGTAAAGTGAAAATAGGTTGTTGTGATATATATAAAAATTAATCTGTGTGACATAGAATAGTGCCTGGCTCCTAATAAGTGCTAAAGAAATGGTAGATCATTTTTAGCCTTCAGAGAGATCTCTGGATTGGAATCCTGGAGGGCAGGCCTCCAGTCCTATTTCTGCCACAGATGAATGACCATGAGTAATTCACTTAAAAATAAAGAAGCTAAAACAAAATATTTCTAGAAATTCAAGGACCTAGAATAAGTTCTAACCTATGTGGATAGCAACTTACTCAAATTTGAAATGGGTGAAATCATGGTATTTTATACACACACTTCCACAGTCACAGAAACCACTGGAATTTGAAGGGCCAGATATGAGATCACATTAGTTGCTGAATTTAATGTTATATCAAGTAGGAGGCAGCAGGGTTCAATGAAAAAAGAACCGAACTGGGATGCAAAGGGAAGAAAGAAACAATCAGAACTAACACGGCTCAGGTGTCTACATGGGCTAACCAGGCATTTCACAGCAACCCAACATGGTTAAATATGATTCTCATTTCACAGGTGAGAAAACTGAGGCTCAGAGAGGGTAGGTAACTAGACCAGGGCACAACTATTGAGTAGAAGAATCAGAATTTGAACTCAAAAGTGCCTGCTTTTTCTACCACTAAGGCAGCCACAATGCTCTGTGGTCAAGAGCACAGGCTTTGGTGGGAGAACACCTAGATTTGATTCTAGCTCCTGCCAGTTATCAGCTGTGCGACCCTGTGCAAGCAACCTCTCTTTGTTCATTAGTAAAACAGTGATGATAATAAGACTATTTAATTTTCACCGGGCCCCTGTGAGGATTAAACAGTACTATAAGTGAAGCACTGAGCACATAGTAAGGGATCCATAAATGGTAACTCACAATAATACAGTATTATACTACTCAGGGTTTAGATTCAGGTTTAGCGATTAGTGCACCCAGATAAGTTACTATACTTCCCTGGGCTCCAGTTTTTATCTCATCTCTAAGGTCCCTTTTATGTTTGTTAAAAACAACAACAAACAACTTGTATTGAGCTATTGGCTTTAAAGGATTTTAATAGGATTTAAATTCAATCCTAATTTTTTTAAGTAAGCTCTAGGCCCAATGTGGGCTTGAACTCACTTGAACTCACTCTGAGATCAAAAGTCGCATGTTCTACCAATTGAGTCAGACAGGCACCCATCAATCCTAAATTTAAGCATCTTGTGTGAACACTGGCTACTTCTGCTGAGCTAATTGGGGTCACAAAGAGTTTCCTTATATTTGACCTATATCCATCTAAAACTATTATTTTTTTAAAAAATATTATTATAACCCCTTCTGTGATGTTCTGTCCCTATTTAGCCCTTCATTAGTTAAAAGTACCACATAAACATCTATTATGGAACTAGATATCTAGGTGATTCAATCATTTTGTTGCTTTCATTTCCCCTTTCTAAACACATTCCAGTTTACTAACCTCAGTAGGTTCTGGTGATTATTTCTTTCAGAGATCCCCTTTGAGGTAAACACAAAGGTACATGGAGTTTTTATCAGTAGAGGTCCTCAAAGAATCAAGTAAAACATTTCCTGCTCTGAGAAACACTACATGAACTACCCCCCCTTCAAAATTTGTTTAAAGATAAAGAAAAAAGCCAAATATATATCACACTGAATATATCTGTAACACATCATACTCTCAAGTATTATTAAAACAATCAACTCATAACAACATTTACTAAAAGCTTTCAAAACTGGAGTTAAAGACCAAAGATTTGGCAACAAATGATGGTAAAACAATTGGTTATACATAAGAAAAAACTGAAATTGGAGGCTAATACTATACCATATACAAAATCCAACTCCAGCCTTAATAGACACTTAAAAAAATAAAGGCAATATTTTGAGAAAGAAAAAAAAAGAACGGCCCTTGATTTTCAGAAGCTGGCCTGGCACTCACAGCTAGGCCATGTTATTCTCATATTTAGACATAAACACAGAACACCCACCTCAGACAAGGTTATGCTGAGACCATAATAAATTGAGACAAAGCAAGGTCATTTCATAATTTTGTCTAAACACTGTGCCAACTCACAGAGTACCAAATGCCCCCTCTCTAGGCCAAAATGAGTGACTTTTACTTTACCAATTATAACTTTAGCTTTATGCTATTTTTCCCTCCCCATAGATAAGATTTATTGAGATACCTGATCATAGAATTGCCCCCTCCCACTTTCTGTTGGCACCCAATTTAGAACAAACTCCCACTTTCTTAGGCCCTCCTCCAAATCACTCAACCAAAGTTCAATTCCAGTAAAAGGTTTTTTCTAATCCAATTTTACTGAAACACCCCTGGATTCCTCATGGTGTGTTTTTTTTCCTTGTTTCAATTAATAATAAATTCAACTTGTTCAATTTTAGGTGGTCTTTGACTAGAGGGCATTGACAACTTAAAAACCTTGAGCAAAAAATATTGGAGAATATATTTTTACTTTGGGGTAGTGAAGTATTTCTTAAATAATATATAACATCATTAACAATATAGAATAAAATTGATAAATTTGAGTGTGTGTTAAGCAGCCTCTTATATGGTCCCAATGATCCCCTCCTTCTGGTTTTCACACTCTTGTAATCCCTATTGTTGGCAGTGGGCTGGGTGTAGTAAATTGCTTTTGATGAATACAATAGGGCAGAAGTGATAGGATTTCACTTCTGAGATTAGGTCATAAAGACTGTGGCTTCTATCTTGGGTTCTCTTTCTCATTCACTCTCCCTCTTAGATTGCTCACCCTCAGCGAAACCATTTGCCATGGCCTGAGAAAGCTCTATGGAGAAGCATCCATGACAAGCACCAAGGTTCATTAACTACCACATAAGTGAGTTTGGAAGTGGTCCTCCCTCAGTCAAGCCTTCAGATGAGACCACAATCTCAACCAACAGCTTGACTGCAACCTCATGATACACCTTGAGCTGGAGGCTAAACCATTTTCAAATTCCTGACCCACAGAAAATGTGGAATAAAAGTTTGTTGTTTTAAGTTGCTAAGTTCCAAGGTAATTTATTACATATTGATAAGTAGCTAATATAGACCACATTAAAATTAAGGATTTTGGTTCATCGAAAGACATGCTATTAAAGTGAGAAACTACAAAGCTATAAATTGTGAGGAGAATATTTGAAATACACATGCTTATCAAAGGACTGATAACCAGAATATAAATCAAGAACTTCCACAGATGAGAATGGGAAAAAAATTACTCAATAGACAACTGGGCAAAAGACAAAGATAGGCATTTCACAGAGTGAGAAAGAGGAATGTCAAATAAGTATATGAAAGGACTCTCAACCTCATTAATAATCAGACCAAGGCAAAATAAGATCTCATTTTAGTCATTAAACTGCCAAAAGTTAAGAAGTCTGCCAATGCAAAGTAATAGAAAGGGGAATGTTTATATACTACTGGTGGGAATGTAAACTGAGACAACCACTTCAGAAACATTCTGGTATTACCTAATAAAGCTGAGCATGCCCATATTCTACAATCTGGACACTTCAATCTTAGGTATATGCCCTGGTAAAAGTCTTTCATGAGTGCCCCATGAAACATGTTCACAGCAACACTATTGGTCATAGTGAAAATATGGAAACAATTTAAGTGCCTGTTGAGAGAAAATTAAATTGTGATAAGTGCATACAGTGGAATATTATATATTTTTGGAACTGAATTAATTACATCTACATATAACAAAATGAATCTTTTAGAAACATAATACTGAATGAAAAGAGCAAGATGCAGAAGACTATGGAGAGCATATTATATTTATAGTTAGATATAAGGAAAAATCAAGCAATATATTGATTATGTATACATACATAGGCAAAAGAATTTTTTAAACAAATGATAAATATAAAATTCAAAATAGTGGTTAGTTATGTGGAGAGGTAGGGTGCGATAGAGAGAATCATATAGATAAATGTAAGTTATTGGTAATTTCCAGTTTTTAGGCTGGGTGGTAGATTTATGGGTGTTTTATTAGTAAGATTTATAACTTAGACCTAGTTACAAATATTCTTTTAAATGCATCAAATATTACTTCATTTAAAACATTTTAAAGAACAAATTAGGAGCATTTTTATTTTTTATTATGGAAAATTAAGAGCATTTTTTTACATCTAAAGAAAGCAACCAAGTTCATTTTTTAAATGGAAAGGAAAAATACAGAAAGGAGAAAAGTTTGGTGAGCTCCTAAGAGGATCAAGAAAAGGAATACAATTCAGGGAAAAAGAAAAAATCTTCCATTTTAAACTATGTTATTATTTTAATCCTAGATCATTCAGGAAGCTATTCTGGCTAAAACAGGAATTTATTAAGAAGATTATACATTCACCTGCAGTTCACATCAAGTAATTTCCATCCATGTTCCATGTCTACATCTTTAAATAGTTTTTAATGCTCTCCCTTCTCAAATCAATCTCAAACTTCAGAAACTGCCACATAAGGAAGTAGATAGAGATACTTCTATTGGTGCTAGAGGGGAACCAGTCTCAGTTACATTCTTGGGGTTTTCCTAACTGGTTCTGGGGTCTTATGCAATGCCAAATCTTGAATAGGTGTTGAGGAGGATCATTTCTTTACAGGTTATTACTGAGAGACATCGTCCACTTGGCATCTTCAGATTGGCAGTCTCTCTGTGGCTTCTGTGCTTGCCTTAGGACACAGAAATCATTATAATATTTGTAACACCAGGCCTTACATTCCTGTCCCTCAAGTTTATTAAAGCAGACATTCCTTTCTGGGGCCTCACAGGGAGGCTATGGAAAGGAAGGCCCAGGTGCCAGCTGACTTCTCCCACCTTCCTGCCCTCCAGCCCATGGGACATTGCTTTTGAATCTGATGGAAGTCCCATTCTCCCTCAAACACAATTCTCCTATGTGCTTGTGTTTTTAGAAAAGAAAGCTCAAATATCTTGCCAGCTGCCCTGCTTTTAGCTCAACCACATGCTTCCTAGAAGGCAAAGAAGTACAGAATCTGCATCTTCCAGAAAAGGAGAAAAGGAAAAGGTGAAATACAGGAAGAAAAACCCCTAATATTTCAAAATACTATCTGGAGATAAGCAAAAGTTTTCCAAATAGGACTCATAAAATGCTAAGTGGGGCACCTGGGTGGCTCAGTCAGTTAAGTGTCTGACTCTTGGTTTCAGCTCAGGTCATGATCTCAGGATCCTGGGATCCAGCCCCATGTCAGGCTCCCCACTCAGCAGGGAGTCTGCTTGTCTCCTTTTCTCTCTGCCTTCTTCCCCCCCTCACTAAAATAAATAAACAAATCTTTTAAAAAAACCCACTAACCGTAGAGGGGAAAAATTGGACTCCTTAAAATAAAGAACTGTTGTTTATCAAAATACACTGTTAAGAGAGTGAAAAGGCAGGACAAAAAAAGGAAGAAGATATTTGAAATACATATATCAAATAAAGGATTCATGTTAAGAATATATAACAAAGTCTTATAAATCAATAAAAAAATGCAGACAATCCAATTGAAGAATTACTTAAAACCAGCACTTCACAAGAGAAGTTATCCTAATGGCCAATAAACATGAAAAATTGTTCAACTTCCTAAGTCATCATGAAAATGAAAATTAAAATCATAATGCAATTCCACTCTACATCTACCAGTATGGTTAAAGTGGGACAGACTGACAATACCAAATGTTAGCAAAGATGTGGAACATCTTAATGGGAAACATAAAATGGTACAACCACTTTGGAAAACTGGCATTAACCATTAAAGCTGAACAACTGTAGCAATTCCACTTAGTTATATACCCAAAAGAAATAAATATGTATGTTTAACAATAGACATATCTAAGAATACTTATGGAGGCACTACTTATGATAGCCCCAAATGGAAACTACCCAGATGCTCATCAGCAGTAATCGGATAAAGAGTAGTATATTCATACAATGGAATAACATACAGCAATGAAAATGAAGAAACTATCTCTACATAAAATATGGAGGAATCTCACCAACCCAATGTTAAGTGTAAAAAGACAGACATAAGAGTACATGTTGTATGATTCAATTTATATAAAGTTTTAAAAGAAGTAAAATTAATTTTTGGTGTTAGAAATCAGAATAGTGGTTTTCTTTGAGATGAATAGTGACTGAGAGTGCACATGAGGAGAGCTTCTAGGAGGCTGGCCATTTACTATTTTGGGATCTGGATGCTGGTTCCACAGCTGTGTTCTCTTTATGAAACTTCATTAAACTCTCCACTTAAGATTTGTTCATTTTTCCATATATATGTAATACTTCAATAAAAATTTACCTATAAAACTTTCACCTGAAATTTATCTAGCCACATTGCACCTGCAAATCTGAGGGCCAGACTCTGAAATGTGATTCACCAAAATAACCAATGGCTCTTTAAAGCTTTTTAAGTACTGCCCTTCCACTTTTCCTGGTTATACCCCTATGCAGACTTTCCTGGAACACAGAGGACTGAGCAAAATTTCTTTTATAGGTCCTTTTACTGAAACTGAATAAAGTAATCTAGGCACATATGTAGGTTTTCATTAAATATGGTAAGCTGTCACAAATTGGAAAACTTGGTATTCTATACCTACCTCAGCTGGAAGTGAGGGACAGCAATTCATTTGAACCTACTTGCCCAATGTCATTTGATGCCCGAACTCATCCATCTTCCAACAAATTGCCATAATCTTTCTTCTTTTCCTTTTTTTCCTTTTCCAGATTCTCAATTCACACCTTCAACTAAAAGAAGATGCCAAACTTTATTGCTCTTACCAAAAAAAGTATGCTTTTTATAGAAAAATTCAGCAATAGAAAAAAAGAACAAAGAAACAGGCAACAGATACCCCAAAATCCCACCACCCAAGTATAACCAGAGTTAGCAATTGGTGAGGTCTCTCTGTAGAATGTATTCAAACAGCAAGAAGGATATATAGAAGAAAGATGGATCATGGATGAATAGAGATGAATATGAATATTTAAGCCACAAATGGGGAGACGACAAATTGCCATAAATATAGCAGCAAAGGATTAATATCCAGTATATGTAAAAACTCCTATAAACAAAAAAGATGCACAACTCAATTAAAAAGTGGGAAAATGATATGAAGACAATTTACACAGTATGAAACACAAAAGAACCAATAAACATATGAAAAGATGGTAAATCTTACATGTAATCAACAAATTAAAAGTAGAGGGGAACCTGGGTGGCTCAGTTGGTTAAGCATCTACATTCAGCTTGGGTCAGGATCCCGGGGTCCTAGGATTGAGCCCCATGTTAGGCTCCCTGCTCAGCAGAGAGCCTGCTTCTCCCTCTCCCTCTGCCCCTCTCTCCCCACCCCGCTTATGCTGTCTCTCTCTCTCGTTTACCCTCCATATATCTCAAGTAAATAAATAAAATAAAATCAATTAAAAGTAGAGTGACACAGAGTGAGAGGAATGGGACACATTCCCACATGTATGCAATCTTATTGCTAATATTTCACAACAATCATATTGGCAAAAATTAAGGAAATTTTAAAAAGTTAATTAGGTCTGGTAATATGAAATATTGGTAAAAATGTGAAGAAAAAGAAAAGGAAAAAGGAACGAAAAAGGAAAAGTTTGCACTATAAATCAGTACAACTACACTGGACATTAATTCAGAAATACCTAGTAAAATTAAATATTGATGTCCAAGAGAAATCAAGACACAAGTTCACAAAAAGACTTCTACAATAATGTTCATAGCCACTGTATTGGTTATCGATTGCTACATAACAAATTACATCAAAACTTAGTGGCTTAAAACAACAAATATTATCTAACAGTCTCTGTAGTGTCAGGCATGGTTTAGTTGAATGCCTCTGCCTCAAGGTCTCTCACAGGGCTGCAATTAATGCATCATCTGGGGCTGTGCCCTTATCTGAAAGATCAATTAAAGGGAGCAGATTACAAAAGGTCATGCATACCAGGAGACAGAGATCGTTTGGGGCCATTTTGGTTTTTTTATTATCAAACCTTTAAAAATTTTAATCCCAGTAGAGTTAACATACAGTGTCATATATAGGTGTACAATATAGTAATTCAGTAATTCTATATATTACTCAGTGCTCATCATGATAAGTGTTCTTTTAATCTCTTTCACCTATTTCACCCATCCCTCCACCCATTTCCCCGCTGGTAACTATCAGTTTGTTTTCTATAGTTAAAAGAGTCTGTTTTTTGGTCTCTTTTTTTCCCTTTGTTTGGTTTCTTAAATTCCACATGTGAGTGAAATTATAAGGTTTTGTTTTTCTCTGACTGACTTATTTGGCTTAGCATTACCCTCGAGATCCATCCATGTTGTTACAAATGGCAAGATTTCATTCCTTTTTACGGCTGAATAATATTCCATTGTGTATATATGCCATGTCTTCTTTATCCATTCCTCAATCAATGGACACATGGGCTGCTTCCATAATTTGGCTGTTGTAAATAATGCTGCAACAAACACAGGGGTGCATGTATCTTTTCCAATTAGTGTTTTCATATCCTTTGGGTAAATACCCAGTGGGGAAATTACTGGATCATATGGAATTTCTATTTTTAATTTTTCTGAGGAAACTCTATACTGTTTTCCACAGTGTTTGCACCAATTTGCATTACCACCAAGAGTGTATGAAGGTTCCTTTTTCTCCACAACCTTGGCAACACTTGTTTCTTGCGTTTTTGATTTTACCCATTCTGACAGTGTGAGGTGATATCTCATTGTGGTTTTGATTTGCATTTCCCTGATGATGAGTGATGTTGATCTTTTCATGTGTCTGTTCTCCATCTGGATGTCTTCTTTGGAGACATGTCTGTTCATGTCTTGCCCATTTTTAATTGGATTATTTGTTTTTAGAGAGTTGAGTTGTATAAGTGTTTCTATATTTTGAATATTAACCCTTTATTGGATATATCATTTGCAAATATCTTCTCCCGTTCAATAGGTTGTCTTTTAGTTTTGTTGATAGCTTCCTTTGCTGTGCAGAAGACTTTTATTTGGATGGAGTGTCAATACTTTATTTTTGCTTTTGTTTCCCTTGCCTCAGGAGACATAGCTAGAAAGAAGTTACTAGGGCCTATGTCAAAGAGGTTACTGCCTATGTTCTCTTGTAGGATTTTTGTGGTTTCAGGTCTCATATTGAGGTCCTTAATCCATTTTGAGTTTATTTTTATGTATGGTATAAGAAAGTGGTCCAGTTTCATTATTTTGCATGTGGTTGTCCAGTTTTCCCAATACCATTTGTTGAAGAGACTTTTTCCCATTTCATATTCTTGCCTCCTTCGTTGAAGATTAATTGACCATATAATCGTGGGTTTATTTCTGGGCTCTGTGCTGTTCGATTGATCTATGTGTCTATTTTTGTGCCAGTACCATACTGTTTTGATTACTACAGCTTTATAGTGTCTCTTGAAGTCTGGGATTCTGATACCCCCAGCTTTGCTTGTCTTTCTCAAGATTGCTTTGGCTATTGGGGGTCTTTTGTGGTTCCATACAAATTTGAGGGTTGTTTGTTCTAGTTCTGTAAAAAATGCTGTTGTTGTTTTGATGGTGATTGCATTAAATCTGTAGATTGCTTTGGGTAGTATGGACATTTTAACAATATTGGTTCTTCCAATCCATGAGCATGGAATATTTTTCCATTTCTTTGTGTCCTCTTCAATTTCTTTCATCAGTGTTTTATAGTTTTCAGAGTACAGGTCTTTCACCTCTTTGGTTAGGTTTAATCCTAGCTATTTTATTATTTTTGGTGCAATTGTAAATGGGATTGTTTTCTTAATTTCTCTTTGTGCTGCTTCATTATTGGTTTATAGAAATGCAATGGATTTCTGTACATTGATTTTGTATACTGTGATCTTACTGAATTCACGTATCAGTTCTAGTAGTTTTTTGGGTGGTCTTTAGTGTTTTCTATATATAGTATCATGTTATCTGCAAGTGAAAGTGTATTTCTTCCTAGCAATTTGGATGCTTTTTATTTCTTTCTGTTGTTTGATTGCTGAGGCTAGGAATTCCAGTGCTATGTTAAATAAAAGTGGTAAGAGTGGACATCCCTGTCTTGTTCATGACCATAGAGAAAAAGCTCTCAGTGTTTCCCCATTGAGTATGATGTTTGCTATGGGTTTTCAGATATGGCCTTTATGATGTTGAGTTATGTTCCCTCTAAACCTACTTTGTTGAGGGTTTTTTTTTTAATCATGATTGGATGTTGTACTTTGTCAAATTCTTTTTCTATTGAAAGGATCACATGGCTTTCATCCTTCTCTTATTGATGTGATGTATTATGTTGATTGATTTGCAAATACTGAACCAATCTTGCATCCCAGGAATAAATCCCACTTTAATGTGGCAAATGATTTTTTAAATATATTGTTGGATTTGCTTTGCTAGAATTTTGTTGAGGATTTTTTACATCTATGTTCATTAGGGATATTGGCCTGTAGTTCTCTTTTCTTGTGGTGTCTTTATCTGGCTTTGGTGTTAGGGTAATGCTGGCTTCATAGAATGAATTTGGGAGTTTTCCTTCCTCTTCTATTTTTTGGAATAATTTGAGAAGAATAGGATATTAACTCTTCTTTAAATGTTTGGTAGATTTCACCTGTGAAGCCATCTGGCCCTGAACTTTTGTTTGTTGGGAGTTTTTTGATTACTGATTCAATTTCATTGTTGCTAATAGGTATGTTCTAATTTTCTATTTCTTCCTGATTCAGTTTTGGAAGGTTATATGTTTCTAGGAATTTATCTGTTTCTTTTAGGCTGCCCAATTTGTTGGCATATACTTTTTTATAATATTCTCTTATGATCCTTTGTATTTCTGTGGTATTGTTGGTTATTTCTCCTATTTTGTTTATTCATTTGAGAGAGAGACAGACAGACAGACAGAGCATGAGCAGGGGAGAGAGGCAGAGACAGAAAGAGAAGCAGACTTCCTGCCAAGCTGGGAGCCCAATGTGGGGCTCGACATGGGGCTTGATCCCAGGACCCTGGTATCATGACCTGAGCTGAAGGTAGACACTTAACCATCTGAGCCACCCAGGCGCCCTACTTTTATTTTGTTTATTTGAATCCTCTCTCTCTTTGATGAATCTAGCTAAAAGGTTTATCAATTTTGTTGATCTTTTCAGAGAAACTGCTCCTAGTTTCATTGATGTGTTCTACTGCTTTTTTGGTCTCTCTTTTGTTTATTCCTATTCTACTCTTTATTATTTCCTTCCTTCTACTAGTTTGGGGTTTTGTTTTTTCTTCTTTTTCTAGCTCCTTTAAGTGTATGGTTAGGTTTTATATTTGAGATTTTTCTTGCTTCTTGAGTTAGTCCTGTATTGTTATAAACTTCCCTCTTAGAACACTTTTGCTGCATCAATTTGGGGCCATTTAGAGGTTGCCTACCATAGCATCTTTATTCATAACAGGCCCACCCAGTTTAGACATCCATCAATAAGAGAATGGATAAACAATCTATGATGCATTCATAAAATAGAATATACTCAGTAGTAAAAAGGCTGAATGAAGGAAGCCTTAGACAAAAGAATACGTAGTGCAGGGACGCCTGGGTGGCTCAGTTGTTTGAGCAGCTGCCTTTGGCTCAGGTCATGATCCCGGAGTCCTGGGATCGAGTCCCACATTGGGCTCCCCGCTCAGCAGGGAGTCTGCTTCTCCCTCTAACCTTCTCCCCTCTCATGCTCTCTTTCACTCTCTCTCTCTCAAATAAATAAATAAAATATTTAAAAAAGAATACATAGTGCATAATTTAATTTATATGAAGTTTTATAACAAGCAAAACTGCCAGTCTATAGTGGAAATAAGCAGAACAGTGGTTGCCTGTGTGTGTGGGGTAATTGTTTGGGAAGAAGTATGAAGGAACTTTCTGGGTTGATGCTAATGTTCTGTGTCTTAATAGGGGTTTTGACAATGCAAGTATGTGCATTTGTCAAAATTCATTAAATTACCACTTAAAATTATATTTAATTACATGTGCATTTTATTACATATAAGTTTTTACCTCAAAAGAAAAAAATATAAACAAATATTCAACTGTATTTAATGGGGTGTGTGCTGAAATATTTAGGAATGAAGTGTACTGATATCTGCAACTTTGAAATGCATCAAAAAAATAAGATGGATTAGGGGTGCCTAGGTGGCTCAGTCAGTTAAGTGTCTGATTCTTGGTTTCAGCTCAGGTCATGATCTCACACTTATGAGATCAGGCCCCGCATCGGGCCCTGCATTGGGCTCCCTGCTCAGTGCAGAGTCTGCTTCAGATTCTTCTCCCTCTGCCTCTCCCTGCTCATGTGGGCTTTCTCTCTCTCTCTCTCTAAATATTTAATTAAAATCTTTTTTAAAACATAAGATGAATTGATGAATTATTAGAGAAATGGGTAGATGGATAGTTATATATGATAAAACAAGTGTAGTAAATGTGGGTGGGAATGCAAGCTGGTACAGCCAGGTTCCTTAAGAAGTTAAAAATAGAACTACCCTATTACCCAGAAATTGCACTACTGGGTATTTACTACAAAGATACAAATGTAGTGATCCGAAGGGGTACCTGCACCCCAATTTTTATAGCAGCAATGTCCACAATAGCCAAACTATAGAAAGAGCCTAGATGTCCATTGACAGGTGAATGGATAAAGAAGATGTGGTGTGTGTGTGTGTGTGTGTGTGTGCGTGTGTGTGTGTAAAATGGAATATTACTCAGCCATCAAAAGGATGAAATCTTACTATTTACATCAACGTGGATGGAACTGGAAGGTATTATGCTGAGTGAAATAAGTCAATCAGAGAAAGGCAATTATCATATGGTTTTACTCATATGTGGAATATAAGAAATAGCGCAGAGGATCATAGGAGAAGGGAGGGAAAACTGAATGGAAGAAATCAGAAGGGGAGAAAAACCGTGAGAGACTCTTAATTATAGGAAACAAACTGAGGGTTGCTGGAGGGTAGGTGGGTGGGGGGATGGGTAACTGGGTGAAAGGCATTAAGGAGGGTACGAGATGTGATGAGCACTGGGTGTTATATGCAACTGATGAATTACTAAACTCTACATCTGAAACTAATGATGTACTATATGTTGGCTAATTGAATTTAAATTAGAAAAAACAAGTATAGCAAAATATTAATTATAGAATTTAGGTGATGGGTACATGTAAATTCACTGTACAATTTTTCAACTTTTTTGTATGCTTGGAATAAACAATAATAAATAATAAAATGTTGGAGAAAAATTTAAGATGCATATCCCATATTACCCAGCAATCCAATTCTAGGTATTTGCCCTACAGAGAAATCTCAAACATGAGTATAGGTAGACATGTGCAAGGATCTTCACTACAGCGCTGTATGTAATAGTAAAAAAGTGGAACCAACTCACCTGTTCCTCAGTAAAGGAATGGATAGATCAATTGTGATTTATTCATGCAATGAGATATAACATACAATGGAACTAGATCTACATGAATCAACTTGAATAAATCTGAAAAACAATGTTGATTTTAAAATACAAGCTGCAAAATCATGCATACACCATGAGATCGTTTACGTAAAAACAAGATAAGTATTGTTTATGGCTAGTGTCATATGAAAGAAACCTATAAAAACATCCATTGGAGGGTGCCTTGCTGGCTCAGTCAGTAGAGAATGTGACTCTTGATCTCAGGGTTGTGAGTTTTAGCCCCACATTGGGTGTAGAGATTACTCAAAAAAAAAATCTTTAAAAATATCCATTGGAGGCACCTGGGTGGCTCAGTCATTAAGCGTCTGCCTTCGGCTCAGGTCATGGTCCCAGGGTCCTGGGATGGGGGAGCCCCGCATGGGGCTCCCTGCTCAGCGGGAAGCCTGCTTCTCCTTCTCCCACTCCCCCTGCTTGTGTTCCCTCTCTCGCTGTGTCTCTCTCTGTCAAATAAATAAATAAAATCTTTAAAAAATATATCCATTGGAATAATATATACCAACCTCAGAATGACTGCCCCTCTGGGAATAAAGGATGTGAGATAGGGCTCTAGAAGTATCTTTAATGCATTATGTCTTTCAAAAGTAAGAATATTTGCAGCAATTATGGAAATATATTAACATGTTTAATCTTAGTGGTGGATTTATACTCCTTTAAACAATTATCATGTGCCAGAAACTTTGCTAAATGTTTTATATATTTTCTATCTCATTTAATCCTCAAATGAAGTGGATTACCATTCATATCCATTTTCCAAATAAGGAGCCTAAGGCTTAAGGAGATTAAATAATTTAACCAACATCTGGGGCGCCTGGCTGGCTCAGCTAGTGGAGCATGCAACTCTTGATCTTGGGGTTTTAAGTTCAAGCCCCATGTTGGGTGTAGAGATTACTTCAAAAAAATAATAAAATCTTTAAGAAAATAATTTATCCAACACCATACATGCTAGCAGATCCAGAAAGTCTAACTGCAGAGTATATATTCTTGACCACTCTATATTTGTCACCTGATTAACCCTGTGGATTGGTGTCTAAACCTCATGGAGAGAGAGGTTTCAAGCAGGATATGAGGGGCTGATTTTATAGGGGATGCCATGAGACACAGGGGGACAAAAGGTGACACAAGATGGAGAAAATGGAACTTGTCTTCACTTCTACCCAGAATATAATATATCTCTACCAGTTCAAAGACTGGAAGCAGCAAGAGACACAACTCTTTATGCAGATGTTGGTGTTCTCATGGTGGATGTTATCCTCTGCTGTGTGTTGAATTGTGTTCCCCAAAAAGATCTGTTTAAGTCCTAACCCCCAGTACCTGTAAATGTGACCTTATTTGGAAATAGGGTCTTTGCAGTTGTAATCAATTTAAGATGAGGTCATATTGGATACTCCTCTCTCTTGCCCTTGCATGTTTTTAGGCACTTTAGAGAACAGTCAGAGCCCTGATGGCCCAAGTCCTTGGCGTACTACCTCTGCAGATTCCTGAGTTATGCTGAAAACACATTCCAGGTAACTGCACCTTTGTTTGTTCTTTTATAACTAGGTACCTAGTAAAGTGGAATTTAAAAAAATTATCCCAATTTCTCTATGTCATAAAGACTGTGACTCACTCTGGGCAGGTTTTTTATTACTCTTAGCTAAGGAATAACAAGATCTTTTTTTCTGTGTTTTAGCAATGTTATTCAGAGTTCTGAAGAGTCTTTGGGAGGAAGTAGACCCAATTAGCATAAGAAGGCAAGGTGCTTTCAGAGAGGAAAGGAGCAGAGAATTCAATCCCTTCTTGCTTAGATTTAAAGTTTCCCAAAATCTGTTGGAGTGGTAAGAAAGGAGCCAGTGGTCTCAAAGGAGAAATTACCTGGACGGCTAGCAAGAATCTAGGCTTTTTATCTAGGCCCTTAATCTCAACACCAGAACCTAAGGGTTCTTGAGGGTTGGACTGGTTCTAAAGTTTAAAGCCCCAGGACTGAGGGGCGCCTGGGTGGCTCAGTTGTTGAGCGTCTGCCTTCGGCTCAGGTCATGATCCCAGGGTCCTGGGATCAAGCCCCGCATCGGGCTCCTTGCTCCGTGGGAAGCCTGCTTCTCCCTCTCTCGCTCCCCCTGCTTGTGTTCCCGCCCTTGCTGTGTCTCTCTCCGTCAAATAAATAAATAAAATCATTAAAAAAAAATGAAATAAAGCCCCAGGACTGAATCTGGCAGGCACAATGGTATGTTTTCAGGGTCAACAGCTAAGCATGAAGAATTAATTCAAAGAGCTGTAACCTTGGCACTCCAAACTCTTGCACTGTGCAGGATAAGGGGAGATGGCAAGAGAAGTAACAGAGCTAGTGGACTGAATGGACTTTCTAGATCTCTCTCTTTCTGCCTAGAGTTTAGAAATAGAACTCATCACCTTGGAATGAATAGGTACCTAGTTTCTTTACTAAATTAGTAGGGACAGAGGTCTCAAAAGGAAAATGGCAACTTATTAATAAAAGCAGATGAGTGCTTAAACGGTTGATCAGAGACAAAAGACAAGTAACCATTATGTATACTCTTAAGTGGTAAAGTGGGTCATAACTCCATTCAGTGAGTATTTACTGTCTATTATACATCAGGCACAGTACCAGGCTCTAAGACTACTGTAGTGTGCAAAAGAGATGTAGTTCCTGTGCTCTTAGCTTATGCTCTTGTAGAGGAGACACACACTAAATGGACTGGATAAAATTCAGTTTCTCTGCCAGCTCATTGGTTCATGTAGCCCAAATGTGACCTCCAAAACTACAAATTTATATCCTTATCAGTTCAGCACCTGTAGTTAACTACAGGAGGGTTTGGGTCCTCTTCCAAACTCTTAGGGAAGAGAAGCTGATTAGCTTAGCTTGGATGAGGTGTCTATCCTGGTCCAATCAACTGCAGTCTGGGAATGAGGTGATAATGGCACATTGGGAAGGCTCTGTAAGTGAGTATAGGGAGTAAGGCAATTGAAAACAATGAACCAGCTTTACATATTGGATTTCACAATATGTATCAAGTAACTACAATAACCTATACAATGCCTAATATAATTTAATAATATCAAGTCCTGGGGCACCTGGATGGCACAGTTGGTTAAGCATCCAGCTCTTGGTTTCAGCTCAGGTCATGATCTCAGGGTCGTGGGATTGAGCCCCACATCAGGCTCCGCACTCAGCATAGAGTCTCCTTAGAGTTTCTCTCTCCCTCTGCCCTCCCCCTCCCCACTCTTGATCTCTCAAATAAATAAACAAATCTTAAAAAAAAATATTAAGTCCTTCCAATAAGCAAGTGATTCTTTCTTCCCAAAGAAAAATTAAAGCCCCAAATATACCCAAAGCATCTTATCTCTCTCATTTTTTTAGTCATAGGACTCTCACATGGGTGCCTGGTGGGAGCCCAAATTCCTAATTCTGTTGTCATGTCCTGGGCTGTCTTTTGCCTCTGTTTTGTTTTGTTTGGCTTTGGAAAGAAGTCCTCAAGAAGAGGAGAGGCCTAGTTCTTGCTGAGATGAACCTTAGAGCTGCCCTGGTCTTTCCTACTCTGTGTCAGATGCCAAGATCTGCAAACTGACCAGTGAGTGATCATTAGGCCCCTTCCTATGATCTCTGCCCACCCTCCAAACCTCCACAGGATATTGAGAGGCATCCACTACCATTCCCCAGGTAGTAAGCAGAGGTATTGGCATCACCACATCACGTGTGTATATATCAACCACAGGTGACTGAGCCACACTAGATGTTAATTGTTCTCCATGAGAAGAAAATTTGCAATGCAGGATCAGGAAGATCTCTAGGTTTATTTATTTATTTATTTATTTATTTATTTATTTAATTTTTAAAAAAGATTTTATTTATTTATTTGACAGAGAGAAAGAGAGCACAAGCGGGGGGGCGGGCGTAGCAGGCAGAGGGAGAAGCAGGCTCCCCACTGAGCAAGGAGCCCAATGCGGGACTCCATCCCAGGGCCCTGAGATCATGACCTGAGCCGAAGGCAGGCACTTAACCAACTGAGCCACCCAGGTGTCCCAGGAAGATTTCTAGGTCTTATCCCAGTAAGAGGAACTAGAACTTGTACGAGCCACAAGGAATCTAAAAGGGATTAATCTTTCCAGCTTAAGGTCTAAACTACAGACTGGCCAATTAAGCTCCTTGGTCGCTTTCCCTCTGGGCTCATACCCTGGGTTCTGTTCCTCTCAGTCTTACTACCCTGACTATGGGCAGTAGGAGGCAGAGAAAACTTTTTTTTTTTTTAAGTAATCTCTATAGCCAATGTGGGGCTTGAACTCATGATCCCAAGATCGAGAGTCAGATGCTCTCCCGACAGAGCTAGCCCCTAGAAAACCTTTTCATAAGGCTCAAAGTAGTGATTCTTAACCAGGGATGACTTTGTACCTTCCCGACCACCATGCCCAGAGGACATCTGGCAATGCCTGGAGACAGTTTTGGTAGTCACAAGTGTGTTGGGAGGAGGTACTACTGACATCTACTTGGTAAAGGTCAAGGATGCTACTAAACATTCTACAATGTACAGAACAACTCTCCAAACAAAGAATATCAATAGTACTGAAGTTGAGAAGCCTTGGCTTAGAGGGCTTAGAGCAGAATATGCCTCACTCCCATCAGGCCTCCGATCTTTTGGACTCCATTCAAGTTCCTTCTTAGCCTGCTCAGTGAAGGATAATGGTCTAGGGATGAACATTTCTACCCCACTACTTGCACAGGAAAAAAGGCACAGTCCAATAGGTTAACTAAAGTGAGAAAGATGTCCAAACAAGGACAAAGTCAAGACAGAGATATGCCAAAGTAGAGATCCCCATAGCAACAGCTTTTAACCTCTCAGTTCTTACCTCATAAAACTCCACCCCTAGAAGAGTGATTCAATTCTGTGTCCTTGAACCTTATTACAAGATCTCCATTTTGGGAGTAGATGGGAATAAGGAAAACTTGAACTCTTCCCATGAACGCAAGTAAGTTGTAAACTTCCAAAATCTAAGCCTTTGTTTCCAGCTAGAATGTCGTTTCCCACCATCTTGGCCTGTCTAAATCCTACTAAACTTTTAAGGCCCACATCAATGTTTCCTCTACCTGATCCCCCATAACTCCCCAGCTCTTCAAAGTTGGATATCTTTTTATAGCACACGTTACTTTCTACTTTGTATTAGGGTTATTTGAATCACAAGAGATTTTCAGCTTTTGCATTTGATTTTTATAACATCTACATAGTCATATATATTAACACACCCAAACCATATTTTTTGACTGAATTTGAACTTGAATCCATCAGACAACAAACATTTCAAGCTATTGCCTGCCATCCAACCCTCCAGTTCCTACAATGAAACCATCTTGGTAGAGCAGATTTTGCACGATGATCAAATATTTTATTATATTTTCTCTTATTTTATAAAAATACAAATGGGAAGTCAAAAAAGTGAAAGGGCTAATACTACAATTTAGACAAAGACTAATAACATTAAACATGTCAAAAGCAATGACTTGAGGCAAACATATTAGAGCAGCTGGTCAACAGGGGATTCAGTTGCAAAGGAAAAGAACAAGGTAAAAGAATATGGACAGACTGAAAATACATCATTGAAAATTGAGTCAAAAAAGGTACAGTGTAATGATGAAGGAAATGGAGAACTTTTTAAGATTTTAGACTGAGAATCAGTATAGATTTCTAATATATATATATGTATATATACATATATATATATATATATGGGCTTCTAGAATCAGAGAAATTCACCGTTCCACAGAGCTATTGATTAGGGCACAACTACTATGTATAGTGCTATCAAATGAAAAAAGAAGACTGGTGTTCAACTTCTTTTGAACAAATTTGTCAAGAGAGTTGAAAAGAAGGGCACCTGGGTGGCTCGGTTGTTTAAGTGGCTGCCTTTGGCTCAGGTCATGATCTCAGGGTCCTGGGATCAAGCCCTGCGTCTGGCTCCCTGCTCAGCTGGGAGCCTGCTTCTCCCTCTCCCTTTGCTCCTCCCCGCTCATGCACTCTCTTTCTCTCAAATAAATAAATAAAATCTTAAAAAAGAGAGAGTTGAAAAGATACCTCAAAGTCAACATGAAAGTTCCCTGCTTAATCCTTTGAAAGTCATTATCAACAAGTCCTTCTTCCCAACATTAAAACCAGAAATGCTTGAAGAACTAATGGCCAAATCTTTTCAAAATTTGTTGATTATAAAACCACAGACTTTTTTTTTCAGCCGCTGACTAAATTGTAAGCTCAAGTGCTAGGACTTGGCCTAACTTGTTCTGGGTTCTCACCATAAATTGAGCACAAAGTATTAAATTAATGAATGTAATAAATAAATGAAACTCACTATTTTCCAACAAATATTTGCTGAGGTCCACAGAAGAGATAATACAGTTCTTGAAAGTAGAATGCTTTCAAGTGTAAGGCTTACTTGTGAGAGTACTTCTGTTCCCAAAGATTATAGTGTTTCCAACAAGAAGTCTGCTATCATCCTTATCATTGTTCTGTATGTAAATTATCTTCTTTTAAAAACAAGCTGCTTTAAGATTTTCTCTTCATCATTGGTTTTAAGAAATTTCATTATTGACATGTCTTAGTGTAGTTTTCTGCCTGTTTCTTCTGCTTGGGGTTTTGTTTTTGCTTTTGTTTTTTAGGTTTCTTGGATCTGTGGTTTTCTGATTTTCAACAAATTTGGAAAAATTTCAGCCAATAGTTCTTCAAATTTTTTTTTCTGACACCCCCCCTTTCTGGGACTCCAATGACATGTGTATTAAGGCCTCTTGAAGTTGTCTCACAGCTCACTAATGCTCTGTTCATTTTTTTCAGTCTTTTTTCTCTGTGTGTTTAACTTTAGAGAGTTTTTAAAAAAACATTTTTTTCTCTTTTTTTAAAGATTTATTTTAGAGAAAGAGTGAATGTGAGTGGGCAGAGGGGCAGAAGGAGAGGGAGAGAGAGAATCCTCAAGCAGACTCCCCATGAATGCAGAGCCTGACTCAGGGCTCTATCCCAGGACCCTGAGATCATGACCTAAGCTGAAACCAAGAGCTGGCCACTTAACCAACTGAGACACCCAGGCAACCCATAACTAGATAGTTTCTATTGTTATATTTTCAAGTTCATTAATCTTTTCTTCTGCAATGTCCAATGTCCAAAAAAAATCTTAAAGCAACTTGTTTTTAAAAAGATACTTTATGGAGGTGCCCAGGTGGCTCAGTTGGTTAAGGGGCTGACTCCTGATTTTGGCTCAGGTCATGATCTTGGGGGTCCTGGGATCCAGCCCCACATCGGGCTCTGTGCTCAGTAGGGAGTCTGCTTGAGGATCCTCTCTCTCCAAATAAAAGATGCTTCATGTACAGAACAATGATAAGGATGATAGCAGACTTTTTGTTGGAAACAATATAATCTTTTAGAACAGAAGCTTCCTTGCCAGGCAAGGTCTGACATCTTAGCTTATGCACTAAAACCCTATGAATGAATGAATGAATGAATGAATGAATGAATGAATGCCTGACTGCCTGTAGCACTTATTATAAAAATATGCACATGTTAATTTGTTCTTCAGTATCCTGTAACAATTCTTGAATTATTATTTTCATTTTTACTTGTTTATGCCGTATCTCTTCCTCTGTAGTCTCTGTCCACCATAAGCAGGGACTGTAATTGTGTGTTTCTCTTTTTCCCAAGTAGCAGCATTAGTATAATTATTTTGCCCAGGTTTCCAGACTCTCAGTCCAATACTCTTGTTTAACTATTCCACTAATCAGCATCCTTAACATAAATAGTTTACCAAGGTAATTATAAGTATCCCTTGGCATATGCAAGGATGTATTCTTGAAAAGGCACGCATTTTTTTTAAAGATTTTTATTTATTTATTTGTCAGAGAGAGAGAGAACACAAGCAGTGGGAGCAGCAGAGGGAGAAGGAAGAAGCAGGCTCCTCACTGAGCAAGGAGCCCGATGCGGGACTCGATCCCAGGACCCTGGGATCATGACCTGAGCCGAAGGCAGATGCTTAATGACTGAGCCACCCAGGCATCCCAAAGGCATGCATGGTTTAAAATTGTGCAAATCAAAAGCAATTTTCTCTCAAGAAATTACGGTAAAAGATATTATTATGCCATTTCCATTTCAGCTAGGTAAAAGTTTTGCTATAGAAGTAACATGTGCTAACTATCCATAAATGCACACACTCCCAAATGAGGTAATCATTATTAAAAATATGGTGTGGACTCTTTCACAATTTTCTCCAGGTCAATAGGAATAAATGTAATGCATTATTTTTAATAACTGCATAATATACTTTAGTGTAGATATACCATACTTTTATTTCAACTGTAGGATAGACTCCAAACAGCTTGTCAAAGGGTAAGTGTATGTAGCAGACAAAATCTGTTGGCATTTTCCCACCTCTTTCTTGCTAACAGAATGCTAATTTTGTTCAGGTCTTAGGCAGAGAACCCTGACCTCAAGGAAGGTGGTCCTGCTCCCTGGTCTATATGTGACATGTGATTCAGTTATGGCAAAGGAGGTGTATGGGCAAGTTTTCTGGGGGATGTCTGGAAAAAAATGCCCTTCTTTCAAAAAAGGAGAGTGGCACCTCCCTTGCTTCCCTGGCCACTGCCATTCTCCTTTTCTACCTTTGAATGCGGTTGTGATATTTAGATTCAACAGCCCATCTTACACACATGAAGTAAAAAGCCTAGGGATAAAAAAACAATATGTCAAAGATGGTGGATTAGAAGGATGGAAAAAAGCCTATATTCTTGAGACCTTGTTGAGCAGCTGATCCAATGTGTGTCCCTCCATATTTCTTGATATGTGAGAAAGAAAAACAAACCGCTGTTCGTTTAAGCCACTATTAGATATCCTGTCACTTGCAGCCCAAACCATTCTGAACTAATACCGCAGATTTTTAATTTTATTAGATTCTTCAGATTACATTCAAAAAAGGTAGTGTGAGCAATGGATGGAAGCAGGGAAATAGACATTCATCTGGAATTTATTTTTGTATATGGCATAAGGCAGAGATTTTTGTTTTCTTCTAGTTGGATGACCAATTTTGAAAGCACCGATTATTAAATAAACTATCATTTTTGTACAGAATTGAAACAGATACTTTATTTTTACTTTTTTAAAGTTTTTATTTTAATTCATTAATGTACACTGTTATATTAGTTTCAGGTGTATAATACAGTAACTCAACACTTCTATACATCACTCAGTGCTTATCACGCCTATTGCACTCTTTAATCCCCATCACCTATTTAACCCATGCCCCCACCTCCTTCCCCTCTGGTAATGATCAGTTGGTTCTCTATAATTAAGAATCTGTTTCTTGATTTGTTTCTCTCTTTCTCTTATTTTCCCCTTCACTCGTTTGTTTGTTTCTTACATTACACATATGAGTGAAATCATATGGTATTTGCCTTTTTCTAACTGGCTTATTTTGCTTAGCATCATACTCTCTAGCTTTATCCATGTTGTTGCAAATGGCAAGATTTCATTCTTTTTAATGGCTGAATAATATTCCATTGTATATATTTATACCATGTCTTCTTTATCCATTCATCAATTAATGGACACTTGGGCTGCTTCCATATTTTCGCTATTGTAAAAAATGCTGCAGTAAACATAAGGGTGGGGGTGCCTGGGTGATTCAGTCTGTTAGGTGTCTGCCTTCGGCTCAGGTCATGATCTCAGGGTCCTGGGATTGAGCCCCATGTCAGGTTCCCTGCTCAGGAGGGCATCTGCTTCTCCCTCTCCCTCTGCCTCCTACCCCCTGCTCATGTTCTGTCTCTGTCTCTCACTATCTCTGTAAAACAAACAAACAAACAAACAAACAAACATAAGGGTGCATGTATCCCTTTGAATTAGTGTTTCTGTATTCTTTGGGTAAATACCCAGTAGTGTGATTGCTAGATTGTAGGGTAGTTCTATTTTTAATTTTTTGAGGACCTTCCATACTGTTTTCCACAGTGGCCACACCAGTTTGCATTCCCACCAACAGTGCATGAGTAATCCTTTTTCTCCACATCCTCACCAATACTTTTTATTTCTTGTATTTTTGATTTTATCCATTCTGACAGGTGTGAGGTGATATCTCATTGTCATTTTGATTTGTATTTCCTTGATGGTAAGTGTTGATGATTATCTTCTCATGTGTCTGTTGGCCATCTGTATGTCTTCTTTGGAGAAATGTCTGTTCATGTATTCTGCCCATTTTTATTGGATTATTTGGTTTTTCGGTGTTGAGGTTTTTTTGGCATTGAGTTTTATAAATTCTTTATATATTTTGGATACTAACCCATTTACAATTGCACCAAAAAATAATAAGATACCTTGGAATAAACCTAACCAAAGAGGTGAAAGACCTGTACTCTGAAAACTATAAAACACTGATGAAAGAAGTTGAAGAGGACACAAAGAAATGGAAAAATATTCCATGCTCATGGATTGGAAGAACCAATATTGTTAAAATGTCCATACTACCCAAAGCAATCTACAGATTTAATGCAATCACTATCAAAACAACAACAGCATTTTTTACAGAACTAGAACAAACAACCCTCAAATTTGTATGGAACCACAAAAGACCCCCAATAGCCAAAGCAATCTTGAGAAAGACAAGCAAAGCTGGGGGTATCAGAATCCCAGACTTCAAGAGACACTATAAAGCTGTAGTAATCAAAACAGTATGGTACTGGCACAAAAATAGACACATAGATCAATCGAACAGCACAGAGCCCAGAAATAAACCCACGATTATATGGTCAATTAATCTTCAACGAAGGAGGCAAGAATATGAAATGGGAAAAAGTCTCTTCAACAAATGGTATTGGGAAAACTGGACAACCACATGCAAAATAATGAAACTAGACCACTTTCTTATACCATACATAAAAATAAACTCAAAATGGATTAAGGACCTCAATGTGAGACCTGAAACCACAAAAATCCTACAAGAGAACATAGGCAGTAACCTCTTTGACATAGGCCCTAGTAACTTCTTTCTAGCTATGTCTCCTGAGGCAAGGGAAACAAAAGCAAAAATAAAGTATTGATACTCCATCCAAATAAAAAGCTTCTGCACACTGAAGGAAACAATCAACAAAACTAAAAGTCATCCTACAGAATGGGAGAATATATTTACAAATAACATATCTGAAACAGATATTTTAATGTTTCTGTAGTACTGCTTTTAATTTCTATATCTTCTTCTCACACCCTTTTTTCCCATAACCAGGTTTTATTGCCTCAGGAGAAGGGAATGTGGAAGGACAAAAAGCAGATTTCACTTGCCAATCTCTTTGTTTTTGTGTTTCAAAAGCCCAGGTCCTTAGGGGAGGAGATTAGGCGCAAAGACAAAGTGTCTTGGCCAGAAAATAGGAAGGGCAAAGGATTTTATCCAGTTTAGAGAGAGATTCTAGCACTTCCTGTCCTTAGGGCTGGGGATAACGTAATGCTATTAGGGAGACCCATGGGTCCTGATAGGGGGACCCATGCTTCCTGGTACCATCTCTGGATAGACAGGAACACTTGAGAAAACAGGGGCTGTTCTATGCAGTCTTAACAAAAATTCCCAAGCCACTGGCAGGATCCCAATGTAACAAGGACCTGCCAGGTAGTAAAGGAACACTGTGGGCAGAGGTAATGGACCTCTGACTGCTAAGCTGTGTTGCTTGATGGCCAAGCACTTGACGGACTTCTGTTCCCAGGCCTTAGCACTGTGTAATAGCCCAGAACTGTGGCATAAGCCTAGGGTGGAGAAATGTCAAGAAGGATTTAGGTTAAGTCACATGGTGAAGGAAACAATCAAAACAAAAAGACAACCTATTGAATGGGAGAAAATATTTGCAAATGACATATGTGATAAAGGGTTAGTATCCAAAATATATAAAGAACCGATATAACTCAATACTCAAAAAACAAATAATCCAATTTGAAATGGGCAGAAGACATGAACAGACATTTCTCCAAAGAAGACATAAAGATGTTCAAAAGACACATGAAAAGATGATCAACATCACTCATCATCAGGGAAATGCAAATCAAAACCACAATGAGAATGGGTAAAATAAAAAAACACAAGAAACAACAAGTATTGGTGAGGATGTGGAGAAAAAGGAACCCTCTTGTACTGTTGGTGGGAATACAAATTGGTGCAGCCACTGTGGGAAAAAACCAGTATGGAGGGTTCTTAAAATATTAAAAATAGAACTACCTTATAATCCAGGAATCACACTATTGGGTATTTACCCCCAAAATACAAAAACAGTAATTCAAAGATACATGCACCCCTGTGTTTATTGCAGCATTTTTTACAATAGCCAAACTATGGAAGCAGCCCGTGTCCATTGATTGATGAATGAATAAAGAAGATGTGGTGTGTGTGTGTGTGTGTGTGTGTGTGTGTGTGTGTGTGTGTGTATAATGTAATATTACTCAGCCATAGAAAGAATGAAATCTTGCCATTTGCAACACCATGGATAAAGCTAGAGAATATAATGCTAAGTGAAATAAGTCAGTCAGAGAAAGACAAATACCATGTGATTTCACTTGTATGTGGAATTTAGAAACAAAAGAAACAAGCAAAGGAAAAAAAGAGAGGGCGAGACAGACCAAGAAACAGACTCTTAACTATAGAGAACAAGCTGATGGTTACCAGTGGGGTGGTGGGTGGGTGGATGGGAAAATAGGGAATGGGTATTAAAGAGTACACTTATCATGATGAAAAACAAAATGAATAAAAGGAACCAAAATAAAAATGAAAATAAAAAAGAATTGAGGTTATTTTACCAGCCCCATAGAAAAGGGAGCTTGGAGTCTAAAGTTAAATGTAATTATAGAAAGATACAACAAAATGATTGAGAGCATGAACTCTGAACTAAACTAACTGGGTTCTAATCTAGCTGTGCCATTTACTTGCTGTGTTACCCTGGCAAGTTATTTAACGTCTTTGTGATTCGGATTAACAATTTGAAAAATGGTGTTAATAATGGCACTTACCCCATAGGATTCAATGGGTTTGTATAAAGTACATAGTAAATATTATTTTGTTATTATTATTACTAGTAGTAGTAGTAGTAGTAGTGGTGGTGGTGGTGGTATTAGGGGTAGACTTTCATTTGTTCCTGCTACATGAAGGATTTGTAACAGGACTGTTTTGAAAGACTATTACAGAATGTTGGAACAGATATAGAGGGGTCCATGGAAGGGAAAGTGAAGGGAGAGAAGGAGAGAGGAAGGAAAGGCAGGCAGGCAAATTCAGACTTGTTAGTTAGCTCAGAAAATTGAATTCTCTGATTCCCAGAAAAGTATACTATGTTAGACTATACATTTCTTTAAAAAAAATTATTTACTTATTTTGGAGAGAGAGAATGAGCAGGAGGGGCAGAAGGAGAGGGAGAGAGAATCCCAAGCAGACTCCATGCTGAGCATGGAGCCCAACATGGGGCTTGATCTCATGACCCCAAGATCATGACCTGAGCTGAAACCAAGAGTCAGACTCCTAACTGTGCCACCCAGGTGCACATTTCTAAAAGAATTGATCTTCTTCTGGAGAGAGAAAGGGCTGTTTCAGCACCCTTCTGTATCCATCCACATGGGGACTTGGCAGAAGAATTAAGATTCCAGATACTTAGCAAATTTTAGAGAAATGATGTAGGTTTACTCTTTTTTAGGCTAAGTGGTCAAGGCAAATGTATTTACCTTAAATTTGCCCCCCTGCCTGATATCTGGCCTGGGGCACATGAGGAAAGACTGTCTAGGAAGAGGAGATCAGATTCCATAGTAAATCTCCAGAAATTGTACTGTTTAATCTGAAAGGTGGAGATAGCTGCTCATTTCTGAGCTAGGTGATGTTTGTTCTTACTCAGGGGACACTCAACTTTTGCTGGAAGGAGAGAGCATCCTGGGAGGACATTAACAGACCCTAGATGATTCAGGTAAGAAATTCCCCAGTACCAAGACTTGCCTGGAGAAAAGATCACCCAGGCATCCAGGTCCTGGGAATTACTGTCTTGAGCAGAGGGCATCCAGATGAGAAGTAAATTTTTTTTCTTCCTTTCAAATTTTAATTTAAATTCTAGGTAGTTAACATATAGTGTAATATTGGTTTCAGGAGTAGAATTTAGTGATCCATCACTTACATATGACACCCAGTGCTTATCATAACAAGTGCCCTCCTTAATACCCATCACCCATTTAGCCCATCCCCTGCCCACCTCCTCTTCAGCAACCCTCAGTTTGTTCTCTATTATTAAAGAGTCTCCTATGGGTTGCTTTCCTCTCTCTCTCTTTTTCTTTTTTTCCTCCCTTCCCATATGTTCATCTGTTTTGTTTCCTAAATTCCACATATAAGCAAAATCATATGGTATTTGTCTTTCTCTGACTGGCTTATTTTGATTAGCATAATACACTCTAGCTCCATGCACATCAATGCAAATGGCAAGATTTCATTCTTTCTGACGGCTGAGTAATATTCCATTGTGTATATATATATATATATATATATATACACCACATCTTCTTTATCCATTCATCAGTAGATGGACACTTGGGTTCTTTCCATAGTTTGGCCATTGTTGATAATGCTGCTATAAACATCGGGGTGCATGTACCCCTTTGAATCTGTGTTTTTGTATCCTTTCAGTAAGAGAAGTAAATTTTCTTTGCCCTAGGTGCTAAGATTTAATAGAGGGAGAATGTGGCTGCAATATTTTGAGACATAAATGGATTTTTTTCTTTCCTGTATTTCCCTCCATTTTCTCTAACCCCTCCCCCTGAAAAAGTAGTCAGCTTTGTGGTATATCTCAGGGGCAGGAGGTGGTGAGGCAGGAAACCAAATACTCTGTCAGTCTCTCTAGCTTTTGTGTTCCAAAAGTGGAAGCCCTAGGGAAGGGGGATTAATGTCCAGAGGCAAAGACAAAGTATCTGGGCCAGAAAACTAGAAGGAGGAAAGATTTGTATAAGGTTAAAAAAAAGATTCTTCTTTTCCTCACTCCCCTCTCCTTGGTACTTGGGGTGGGGGTGGGGGGCAAAGAGAGCTCTTTGGGAGGTCAACCCGCACAAACTGCCAGGAGCAACATTTGGTTGGCTGGAAGACTCAAGAGAGGAAGGGCTGTGTGGAATGTCTAGGTAGATGGACCAACAGGTGACCTTGACAATGAGTTCTGTGCTCCAAGTATGGCAGAAACATTGGAGAAAACTATAGCACCTGAAAGGACCCATGTGGGCAGAGGGCTGAGCAGTAACTGACAGGCCCTAAGGACTTGGAAGTATATAACTTTATTCCACCCCCATGCCTGGGTACTACATAAGATCCCAAACTGTGGCATCACCTGGGATGAGAGAAAAGTACATTAAGAATGACTTATATTGTTTTCCCAATAACCTGGTAAAAGGAGGGCTCAGGGTCAGAAACTGAGTTTCAGAAACAGTCACAACTCTACCTATGTTGTAGCAGTCAGATAACTGTCAGCTTTGAGGTTCATCTCTGTTCCATCTTGTTAATTGAAGGAGTTAACTTCTGTGTGGTAGGGAGGAGATCAACATCTAGTAGGGCTATGAAAATAACCCCCAGCCCCAGCCCTGTGGGATGCTGGGGTCTTAAAAATGGTTCCAGCAAAAGCTTTTGTAATTCCTTGGCACCAGAGCCTTCACGTAAGATGAACTAGATTACTGGAAGAATGTTTTCCTAGAATAATGTAAAGCCAAATTACAAGTAGTTAATATAAATCAAATTTTCTATTTGATGAATAGAAACAACACAAATGCAACCTGAGAGTCAGTGGAAACCAGTGGGTTAGAAAGGAATATTCCCTGCCATACATCGTTGACTAGCTATAATTCCCATTCCCCTTTCTGCCTATAGTGAGTGGCATTTGTTCTGAGTTATGGACAGGTTGCTTCAAATAGAAGACCATGTGTGTCAATAAAAGGTCTAAACTGAGAAGAGCCTGTGCTTGAATGGGGGAACAGACTGATTTTCTAATTTCTGAAGTTTGTAAAAGTCACACTACTTTACATTTATTTAGCAAATGTTTGACTGTCAAAGAGGGACTTCTCAGAAGCGTTCATATCTGAGCAGGTTGAAGGGCTAACATTTCCAGGTATTGCTCTGTATTGATTACATCATGGCACCGCTCAGAGACTACGGAAGAGGAGCAGGGCCACAACTGAGGGAGGTACCTGTTGATTTTCCTAAAGGTGGATGTGTGTAGTGATGGTGGGAGTACGGTAACACTGAGAAATAAAAATTGTGGTTCAATTAAAGAAAATGGTGGGCACAAGTTTCTAGTTACCATCTCAGTGGGAGTCAGGGGATACAAAGACTTGTAATAACTTGGTAACCTTTGAAACTGCCCTTTGGTGGTTGGCTGTTTCCTGTTTTCTCCATAGTAGTCAACAGTTCAACAGGGAAAAGGGACTATCTTCAGGGGCAGTGAGGAAAGGAGTTTAGGAGACTCCATTCATTCTACAGCTAATTTGGAACACAGAGACCTTTTAAGGTAGGGCGGTGGCGCTATTTGGAGAAATCACACCTTGCTCTTCCAAATTTTGCCAGGAAGATCTCCACAGGTGAAATTGTTGAACCTCCTAGTGCCGAATTTCATTCCTTTAGAGTGTCTTTCCATTGTCAAAAGTGGAAGATGGGGATTTGAATCTATTAAGGGCATGGTCTGGTTTTCTTACATGTTCTGGCAATCCTGGGATCAATAAGCGGCTTTCAAGAGGAAAGATGTAAAGACAACAGACAGGGTTACATGGCCTCTCATCGTTCCACTCCATTTGGACTCTAGAAACCTCATATTTAATTTTATTGATGGTTTTTCAAAGAGCTGAAAAGGCTGAGGTTGTGAGCGCTACGGTAGGAAAAGAAAAAAAAAAAGTGGAGAGAGACGATTGACATAACTCTGTAATAGGGCCCTGAGGCTGGGCGGTTGTAAATATTAGCCTGGCGTTTTCCACACAGCCTCCTACCCTCAAGGCAACCTGCTAAAGCTTGAGGGGCATTTGAAAGAAATCCTGCCCGTTAGGAGCTTTCATTCAGTGGCTCAGATACCAAATGCGGCCTGGGGGATTGAAAAATGCATGGGCTCTGGAGTGAGCACACTTGGGTTCAAGCTCTGACTCCTCCATACTTAGTTGTGTGAACTTGAGCAAGTCATGTCCGTTTTCCCCTCCTGAGCCTCAGTTTCCTCCTCTATGGAGCCAGGATTATTCATGCGAGAATGACAGAAACAATTCTGTACAGTGCATGATACAATGCAGGAAGCAGTTCTTAAATAAAGCCGCTGCGCTGAGGTTGACGTGTAGTGAAAGCTTGAAGGAAGTAGCATTCACTACCAACTAATGGAGAAGGGAGGTGAGCAGTAGGAGATGGTGAGAGCCTGCCTAAGAAGGAGGTGGCCTTTCCGCATGCGCGCAGTCTAGGAGCCCAGCAGAGCAGAGAGGGGGCGGGGCTAGGCTTCTGAAGGGGTTGCTATGGCACCGAGGGGCCAGGGGAGGTTAACTGAACCCTTAAAACATTACTCCCTCCCCCACCCGTCACTGCCTAGGCCGAAGGCCATTGTTCCCAGCAAAATGGCGTCGGTAATTTCCCTCCCGGCCAGAGGCCTAAATAAGGCTGAGGATGGGAATGGGACTGGAGATGAGAAGAAAAACTACAATTCCCAGGGTACACCGCACCCGTCTGCGAGGCGCAAGGCACGTGCCCAGGCCTAGCGGTTACATGCCGTCAAAAATCCGTTTTCATAGCTTCCCTTTCCCATCCCCACTTTCGTTGTTGCCCAGCCCCCGCGCGCGCGCACTGCGGTCCTGAGGGGTGGGGGGTACATGCCGTGGCCGTTGCCCTCGCAACGTAACCGGGAGACCAGTATTTGTAAATCTGTGCTTCGATTTCTAATCCCGAAGCCGGCAGGTATGGGTCTCGCGAGAAAAGACGGGAGTTGGAAAAAGGGAGTTAGGGGTGGTGGGTGAAAAGGTGCCCGCGGGTACCACATCTCGGCAGAGCTGCTGCATTTATAGAGGCTTGCGGATAACAGAGTGGATGGTGGGTGGCTGGGAAGTAGTGTGTGCTTGGACTTCTCTTTTTTGGAGGGGAAGAAGGTGAAGCAGCCGTGGAGACAGAGCTTTTGAACACACAGGAGGTGTCACGCGTGTCTTTTTGGAAAGGAGAGAAGCCTTTCTCCTCGACGCGCATCCCTCTCTCCCGCTGCGCTGAAGAGGGCGGGGGAGGAGTGCGCACGCTCTAGTTGGCTAGCCACTCGGCACCTCGCAGCGATAGGGGCTGTTCGGAGTTGGGGCTGCTCCGTCGGCTTTCTCCGCCCCTCCCCCTCTTCTTTCCTCCCCTCCCTTCCCCGCCCCCCTCCACCCCCCTCTCCTCTCCAGAATTCCCTGGCTGGAGTACGCGTGCGCCTGCTCTGCTCCCGGGCGAGCGCGAGCTTGGGCTCGCACCCCGCTCCCCTAACCCCGCCCGCTCTTTACCTACCGGCTGTAGCTGGCCCGGTGGGCTCGCGGGAGACGCTCGCGCGCGCACGCGCACACAACGCGGAGCGGAGCTCGAGACATCGAGGAGGGGAGTAAGAAGCATCGGGGGAGGCGATAGAGGAGGAGGCGGTGTGTGTATATGTGTGTGTTCTACGGTGTGGCTCGTCGAGGGGCGAGCGGAGGCTTGAAAGAGGGCGAGGGAGAAGCGAAAAGAGTCCGAGTCTCTGTCCGTGAGAGCCTCTAATCTGGTGAGGGTCCCGGGCCGGCCGGGGCTCTGGGAGAGAGGGAGGAGGCCGGGGGGCGTGTCTGGGATCCGGCTGAGAGATGAATGGGCCGGGGATGAATGGAGGGAGGCAGCGGCGGCCAAGAGTCTGTTCGGAGTAAGCGCCCTAGTGGGGGGCGGCTTGACCGAGGCAGGGTGATTGCTGTCGCCAAGAGGTATGGGACGAGGCCGGGCTTGGGTCTTCGGGGTTGTCGGAGCTGCTGTCCGTTTGAGCGAACAGGCGGAGAGGAAAATTCTAAGGGGGGAAGTGGAGAAGGGCAGGTTTGGGTTTGAGGTGCGTTTTTTGTCTTTTCTGTTTTTGTTGGGGGTGGCAACTTTGGGAGTTGATGGAAGAATAGGGGATGGGGAAGGTGAGGAGGATACATGGAGAGGCGGGAGATGGTTGACAAAGGACTGAGTGATCATTTAAGTGAGATTGAGGCTGCTGAAAGAGAAGATCGCTTCAGGTGTGGGAAGTTGAGTTTCAGTGGGTAATGGGGTGGGGGAAAGTGGATTTCATATAGAGATTCAGTTGATGTGTAGAAAGTCAAGAGGACTGGATCGGGTGAGAGAATATTGCTGTCTATGTAAGTGCGTTAGGTTCAAGGAGATTGAGAGGTGTTATTTGGGAACGGGTGGTGTTTTCTGTGACTGACAGCTTGGGGATGGAGAGGAAATGGTATGGTTTAGGATAAAAGTGGTGAGGTGGCTTCACTGTACTGAAAGAGGTTTTGTTGGACTAGTTAAGAGTGGTGAAACATTTATGGAGTGGGCTGTGGGTGGAAATCCTGCACGTGTGTATCTCCCTATCTTGGGAGTTGATAGACCCTGTTAAAATGAAAATCGAACCCTCAAAACAGATGCGAGTGGTATGGCTATTCCTTCTTAAGAATTACCTTTGACTAAAGCAATTATATGAATAATAGGCTTTAAGTTGTGAAAATCTTCTGTGTAGTAGTGATTCCATCCAACTTGAGGAGGCATTGTTACCTGTTTTTCATTTATAGTAAGTTGTAATACCAAGATAACTTTTGAAGAGATCTCAGTATATGACACAAAGCAGCAGGTGTCTTCTAGACAGTCTCTAACCTTTAGATTGATGAATTTAAAAATTGTTTAAAGTCAGCAGCCTAAGGGAAGGATACCTTGCATTAAAGGATAGCTAAAATATACCAAAGCTGAGTTTGAATGCTAAAGTAATTATACGTGATTTTTTTTTTTTTTTTTTTTTTGGTCATTCTCAATTTACCTTGTTTGAAAATTGGCACTTGCTTTTTGGTGTGAGTTTAAATTATAGCAGATTACTAGGACATTTTGTTCTCTGAATACATTACTTATCTGCTGGTAAGGATGCCTTGTGATGGTCTCATTCTGTTCTGGGTCAAGATTAATAGTTTATGGATTTGTAACTTTTCATGGTTACTTTTTACAAACTTTACTGACATATACTTATTATCTTGGAAATGTTGCAAATTTGAGAACATTCCCATGCCCTTTTTCTTTTATTCTGCTTTGATGTTGCAAAGAGTGTAATCCTTGTTTTGGCTACCCAGAGTTTAAATACAAAAGCTAATACTATGTTCATATTCTCTTAGATTAAGATGAATACTTAGTGTATTAAGGGGTAGAGTGGAAGTATAAAAGCAACATGAGAGCCTGGGAATGTTGCACCAATTTTGGCAGGCAAGGTAGCCTCCCCATTTTGAACTAGATGTTCTTCAAGTTTTGAGGATGGGAAGTGTAATCTTGGTATATCTGGGGAGTGGAAAGAGATAAGGCTGGAATCTTAGCTTGAGGCTGGGGTGAAGGACTGCCCTGCAGAATTAGGAGCCTTTGACTATTTAAGAAGGGGAACAACACAAGCAGATTTGTGATGTTCATCTCTCTTTTGCTTCTGATGCCCCTGCCCCCCCTGCCGTGCTCTCTCTTCCGTTCCCTTTGAATTTGAGCTCATTCTTTTTAGACTAACCTCTGTCATTAGTTATTCCCAAAAGCCTTTCCTGCTCCCCCCCTTTTTTCCTTTTCCCAGCATCCTCCACCAAGCTACATTAGGTGCCCCTCTTCAGTGGTCCCATCATACCTTGTACATATTTTTATTACTGTACTTCTGTCGGTAGGCAGGCAGGAAAGTTATAAAGCCCAGAAAGATAAGACCTGTCCTAGTAAGTTGAGTGGTGGACCCTGGAATTTTGACTTCTAGACCAATGTTGATCCTCATATCACAAGTCTATATTTGTTGATGTAATTATTCTATAGTGTTTTAGGAGTTAAATTTCTGTAATTTGGACTTTAACTTTCTTCCATAAAATACAGGAATTTTTCATTAAAGTGTACATTAGTTAGCCAGTAAGTGATAAAGCCAGTGGTTGCATAGAACCAGAGTAGTCAGAAATAAAGAAATGAGAATTATTATATTATTATAAGATTTCCAGTCAGATAATTTACTTTAAAAAATTAACAGAAGGTCTAAATTTTTGTGTATATGTTTGTTGGGGGGGGAGATTGTGTGTAAGAAAAAAAAACCCTTTCACAGTAACCCATCTTAGTATAAGTAGACCAGTTCTATTTGCAGATATACTTGATTATTTCTTTTGGTTAAAACCCAGAATACTTTCAGAGAGGTGGGTTTTTTCCCATTTTTTGTTTGAGATCATAAAATTTATGGCACTGTTAGGAGGTATTTGATGATTGTAAAGGACATCTATAAAACCATTCATTCAGAAATCCCCAAAACTTCAAGAGTAGAATTTGATGCCATTTTAAATTGTTTTCATAGAGCTTGTCATGAGATACTTGGTTTAGAAAATGTTGAGGTTAAGTTACTACAGTAGTGAGCCTTTAATTCCCCTTTCTTCAGGGAAATATTTTTTTCATTAACAAAATGAAGTAAGATTGTTTTCTGTGTTTTAACCTGGTAACTTTTTTTTGTGATAAAATTCATGTAACATAATGTACCATTTTAGAGTGTACAATTCAGTGTCATTAAGTACCTTCATGATTTTGCATATCTAGTTCCAAAACATTATCATCACCCCAAAAGGAAACCCTATACCCATTAAACTGTCACTTCCCATTCCCCTTTCCTCCCAGCCCCTGGCAACCACTAATCTGCCCTCTCTATGGACTTGCCTGTTTCATATAAATGAAATCATGCATTATATTACCTTATTGTCTGGCTTTTTTCACTTTGCATGTTTTTGAGGTTCACCAGTGTTGTGGCATGTATCAGTATTTCATTCCTTTTTTTAAACGTTTGTTTTATTTAGTAATCTCTACATCCAAGGTGGGTCTTAAACTCACAATCCTGATATCAAGAGTTGCATGCTCTTCCGATTGAGCCAGCCAGGTGCCCCTATATTGCATTCCTTTTTTATGGTTGAATAATATTCCCTTGTATGGATATACTACATTTTGTTTATTTATTCATCAGTTCATAGACATTTGGGATCTTTCTACCTTTTGGCTTTTGTGAATAATGCTGGTATGAATATTTGTGTACACGTTTTTGTTTGAGCACCTGTTTTCAGTTCTTTCAGGTATGTACCTAGAAGTGGAATTATTGGGTCATATGGTAATTCTGTTTAACTTGTTGAGGAACCACTAACTGTTTTCCATAGTGACTGCACCATTTCACATTCCCACCAGCAACGTACAAGCATTCCAGTTTCTTCACATCCTCACCAACATTTGTTACTTTCTGGGTTTTTTGTTTGTTTGTGTGCTTTATGGCCATCCTAAGTGGGTGTGAAATGGGATCTCATTGTGGTTTTTATTTGTCTTTCTATAATGATTAATGATGTGTAGCATCTTTTCATGTGGTTGTTGGCTATTTGAATTTCTTCTTTGGAGAACTAAGTCTTCTGCCCATTTAAAAAATTTTTTTAAATGTTGACTTGAAGGAGTTTTTAAAGAATATATTCTAAATACTAGATCCTGGTCAGACATATGATTTGCAAATATTTTCTTCCATTCAGAGTTGGTTTTTTTTTTTTTTTTTTACTTTGTAGATAGTGTCTTTTGGTGCACAAAAATTTTGAAATTTGAAGTCCAACTTATCTATTTTTTTTAAGATTTTATTTATTTATTTGACAGACACAGCAAGAGAGGGGACACAAGCAAGGGGAGTGGGAGAGGGAGAAGCAGGCTTCCCACTGAGCAGGGAGCCCGATGCGGGGCTGGATCCCAGGACCCTGAGATCATGACCTGAGCCGAAGGCAGATGCTTAATGACTGAGCCACCCAGGCGCCCCAATTTATCTATTTTTTTGTTATTGCTTGTGCTTTCTGTGTTATATTTAAGAAGCCACTGCCAAATCCAATACAATGAAGATTTACCCCATCTCTTCTTTGAAGAGTTTTATTGTTTTAGCTTTAATATTGAGGTCTTTGACCCATTTTGAGTTAATTTTTGTATATAGTATGAGGTAAGGGTCCAGCTGTATTCTTTTGCATGTGGATTATCTTGAAGTTTTATAAACTGTAAAATAGATAAGGGGATGGGAAGTATAGGCTTCCAGTTATGGAAGTAATAAGTTACAAGGATAAAAGGTACAGCCTAGGGAACATAGTTAATGGTATTGTAATAGAGTTGTATGGTGACAGATGGTAGCTGTGCTTGTGGTGAGCATAGCATAATGTATAGACTTGTGGAAACACTATGTTGTTTGCCTGAAACTAATGTAACATTTTGTGTCAATTATACGTTGGTAAAAAAATACATAATACACGATACTATACATGTATTTAAATGAAACTATTTTGTGGCAATATCTAATTATTCTTTGGGCATTTGTGGAGGAGAAATATTTCTAAATGCATTTTTGAAGGTCATGCTTTATATTTGAAGAGTGGGGATATTCTAAAGCTCTTTATGAGGCAGTGAGACTTTCATGATCAGGAAACTTCAATATGGCAAGCTAGATAATCCTTATGGTAAAGTTACATAAGTGTTTTGTTTTTTTTTTTATAAAGAGTATTATTTTTGTTTTCAGATTGTTTGTATAGGATGAAATCTTTGCTTAAAACTAGGGGGGAAAAAGCAGATTTAGTTTATAATTAACAAGAAATTGGCATTGGATTTATCCTAAAAGCAGCCATATCTACGTGTTATTTGGTTTCTGATTGTGAGCCAGCTTCTTGACCAAAACATATATCAATCAGTACCTGTGGAGACTTTTTATTTGTAGCTTAGGCTATAATCACCTGTACATTGTCCTATTCATTTAGGAATCATGTAAGATTATTTTAGTTCTGTTACTTGTAAAAATGAGAATTAAAATTTAGCACAGCACAATTGGTTGGTAAATCTCAGCCTCTAGTTAAGTGTAATTAAAATAGGGACATTATTTTGAATTGTTTTAAACACTAGGGGGTGTGTTTAATAGAAGAATGGGAAATTGGCTTGATCAGCCCCAAGACCTATGGGGTGCTAGTTCAGCTCTGATGATATCCAATGCTGCCCAGAGAATAATTTTCATCCTGATGAGCTACTATGGCATTTCCATTCAGAGTTAGCCTTTGAAGGTTTCTAGCAAGAGAGAGAGAAAAAAAAAACAACTAAAAAACAAACCCTTGAAGATAGGCGGTTCATTTACTAAGGAAGCTTTCAAATGTCCTGATAACTTACTCTGAAGCCGTTAGTCCAAATGAATTTTGGAGTATGACTTACCCAACATATTTGTAAGGTTCTACCATTCATTCAACAAATATTTATTGTGTTCCTCCAGTGTGCAGGGTTGATGTGTTGGGAATAGATGAAAAGGAAGCAAAGCAGGCAATGATCCTTTGAGGTAACGTTATAATTGGAGGACAACAGACAGTCAACAAATAGAACATAAATGCTGAGAAGAATGTGTTTTTTAAAAGATTTTATTTATTTTTTATTTTTATTTTTTTAAAGATTTTATTTATTTATTTGACAGAGAAGACTACAGTGCCAGGGGGAACACAAGCAGGGGCAGTGGGAGAGGGAGAAGCAGGCCTCCCACCGAGCCAGGAGCCTGATGTAGGTAGGGCTCCATCCCAGGACCCCGGGATCATGACCTGAGCTGAAGGCAGACGCTTAACGACTGAGCCACCCAGGGGCCCCTAAAAGATTTTATTTTTAAGTAATCTCTACACCCAATGTGGGGCTCAAACCCACAACCCCGAGATCAAGAGTCACATGCTTCACTGACTGAGCCAGCCAGGCACCCTGAGAAGAAATTTTTTTAAAGGGTGCTGGGATGTTAGAGAGAAGCCTCTTTAGCTCAGGTGGTTAGTTTGGAAGGTTTCTTTGAGATCTGAATGTTAAGAGACCAGCAATTCTTAGTATCCTTTCTGTTAATTGTTATTTTGTTAAATTGTTAATTTATTTCTTCTAAACACTTTAGGTTTCTTAATATTTTAAACGTTTGAGTTATGTGCTTTTGTTTCTAAGGAAAAAAAAAACCAGGTACATTCCTTATGAGAAGAGACCATGTTCCCAATTGAAAATGTCACTGGAGTAGGAGTCAGCCTGGGTTCTAGTCTTGCTTTCAGTGTAATCTTGTGTAAGTCTGTAAGCATCGATTTCCTCATTTGTTACTAAACAAAGCAAAAGCCCTACCTGTTTTGCAAGTTTTTTTTTTTTTTGGCTAATTAAGTGAGAAAATATACTTTGTAAATTATACAACCATGTATGAAATACAGTGTATTCTATTAACACATTTTTGGAGTCAGAGTTTCTCGATTGAGAAGTGTTTTCCTACCAATTTAAAGCTTTCACGTTTCTAACCATCTGGTAAATTTTAGCACCAAATATCTAAACTCACTGATTAATCAGGAGGGGTTGGGTTCTTAGAAAGTGGTAGTGTGGTAGAAAGTATGTTGGATTTGGAGCTAGAAAACTGGGGTTCCAGAATTCTCCTCTTCACTTACTAGCTTTATGACTTGGGCAAGACACTAAACTTTTCTGAGCCTTCCTAATTTTCTGAATTTGGAGTAATACCACATAGCTCTCAGGGTTGTTGTTAGGAGTAATTGAGTTAAATAGATGAAGTTCTTATGGAAACTATAAAGCAAGGTTTGATAAATTTTTCTGTAAAGGACCAGACTGTAAATATTTTAGGCTTTGCAGGCCATGAAGTCTGTTGCAACAACTCAGCTCTGCTGTTGTAGCAGCCATAGGCAATATGTAAATGAATGAGTATGGCTGTGTTCCAATAAAACTATTTATGAACATTGAAATATGAATTTTGAATAATTTTTCTGTATCATGAAATACTATTCTTCTTTTGATTTTTTCCCCCAACCATTTAAAAATATAAAATTTTTTCTCAGGTCACCTGCTGCACAAAAACTGGCAGTGGGGTGAAGTGAGTTTGGCTTGCGGGCTTTATGTAGTTTTGCCACCATTGTTGTAAAGAGTTAGGCAGAATAAAGTGTTAATTTGGCATTTGAGGGTAGGTAATTGATAAATATAAAGCCAGGTGCCCCAGTAAATATAAATTGTTTAATTTTGATAATGAAAGAAGATGGAGATGATCTCAACCCCTTTTCTAATTTGGAGACCCAGAAATTTCTTCACACAAAGTGAGCATCTTTAATTGAGGAAATGATCTTGCCAAAGCAAAACTGGATGATGGCAGTGAGGAAGAAGGTAGTTTTAGTGTTATAAACTCCCAAGAACTGTAATGTGGTTATGCATTGTATGTATCTGTGCTATACAGGACTGTGTATAGTGTTATGCATGTGGCTCCTTGTCATATGTGGCCTCGTATTATGAATAAAGAGTGGACTTGGGAGTCCAGTGCCTGAGTGGAATTCTGGCCTGGTTTTTATTGGCTGTGTGATTTTAGACAATTAACTTAATTTTTTGAGCCTAGTTTCCTCATTTGTAAAATGGGAATAAAAATATTATCTACCTTAAGATTTTTGTGATAATTACATGAGGAAATGCATGAAGGGGCTTACGGTGCTTGGCACAAAGCATTCAGTAAGTGTTAATTGATGATATTTATTTGGATCTATGTTGTACATACCTTATTGGTTTTCTTCTTCCTTCAGTTATTTTGAGAAATGATAATATCCTTAACTGGTTCTTTTATGCAGGTTGTTGATGGACAATTCTGCTTTAAAGGATTAAAATATCATAGAGGTAGATTAAAACCTTAAGGTCCAAGGGCTCCTGGGTGGCTCAGTTGTTAAGTGTCTGCTCAGGTCATGGTCCCAGGGTCCTGGCATCGAGCCCCACATCAGGCTCCCTGCTCAGTGGGGAGCCTGCTTCTCCCTCTCCCACTCCCCCTGCTTGTGTTCCCTCTCTCGCTGTGTCTCTCTCTGTCAAATAAATAAATAAAATCTTGAAAAAAAATAAAAAAATAAAACCTTAAGGTCCACCTTTACATAATTTCTATCCTCCAGTGGGTAACTATTATTAAGAGTTGACTGTAGGGGCACAAGGCTGGCTCAGTTGGTAGAGCATGCAACTCTTGATCTTGGGGTTATAAGTTCAAGCCCCATGTTGGATGTAGAGATTACTTAAAAATAATTTAAAAAATCTTAAAAAAGAATTGACTGTGAACTTGTACAGTCCTTTTTTCTCTGTATTTACATGTATATGCATATGCAAATAAAAAATAAATATGTTATGACTTGCTCTTTTCCCAAAGAATATGACTTAGGGCTCTTTTCATGTCCATATATATATGTTCACATCATTCTTTTTAATGAATACATAGTGTTTAACCTGCAGGATAAATTAAGAGCATATCTTTCCAGGCTTTTTTATATGCATTTAAACATATGTGAGTACATTTAGAAACATAAGGTTTTGTGGGGTTTTTTCCACATAAATAATATGTTGTATATGCTATACTATAATTTGTTTTTTTCACTTAATAGTATTTATGTGTAAGAGATTTTTATACACTAGTATATATCCATCTCTCATTTTTTAAACAGATGCATATTGTTACATAGTACAGATGTACCAAGGCTTACTTTACCATTCTTTATATATGGATATTTAAGTTCTTCTCAGTATTTTTTGCTATTCCAAACAATGCTTCAGTAAAAGTCCTAATGCATGTATATTTGTATACATACAAGAATATTTCTCAGGTAGATACTAAAAAGTATAATTACTGGTGATAAGTATGCATTAAGATATTTGGAATTTGTCAAATGAAAAGGCTATTCCAGTTTGTCTGCCAGGAGTGCATGAAGTGCTGAATTTCTCATACGCTTCTCGAAATGTAATATTAACAGATTTTTTTGGCTCATCTGATGGATAAAAAATGATATTAAATTGTTTGAATTTGCATGTCCCTGCTTACTAAAGAGTTTTGAGCCATCCTCCTATCATCCACATATTGGCCATTTGTATTTCTTACTGATTTTTTTTTAGTTCTTTATATATTCTAGATATTAATGCTTTGCTATACATGTTGCAAATGTTTGCTCCCAGTCTGTTGCTTAGCTTTTAACCTTGTTCATGGTCAAATGGGCAAATGTGTTAGCTTTTTATTAATGGTCTTTGCATTTTGTCTTTTTATGAAAGCCCTTCTTCAGGTTAGAAATCTATTCAGCCATATTTTCTTTTAATAGTTATATAGTTTTGCTTTTACGTTTAGCTCTTTAACCTACCTGGAATTTATTTTTGTGACTGGTTTTAAGTAGGGCTTTAGCATTCCCTCCTCCATCTTATAGACAGTTATTCTGACTTATTATACTATCTGTTCTGTGCTGAAACTACATTATTTAACTTAATATAGCTGTATTATATTACGGCTTTCTTTATATAGGTATTGCATATTTCTTCTTGAGTTTATTCCTAGATGAGTATGTTTATAGCTCTGTTGCTTCTTGTACAGATAGTGTGTGTGTATTTAAAATCTCAGTGACCTGTCTTCCTCCAGACACCCAGCCTTTCCCTCCCCTTCCTAGTGCTGCCCACCTCCAGGTCCCTCACCTTAGAATAGCTGTTTTTTAAATTACATTTTCTAGCTGATTATTGCCAATGTATAGCAAAGCTATTGATTTCTGTTTGTTGATTTCATCTTTGGCCTTTCTGTTGAGCTCTCTTGTTAGTTCCTATTACAGTTTTTAGTTGATTTGTTTGGATTTTCTAGATAGATAATTGTATAGCCTGCAAGTTTTGAATTTTGTGTCCTACTTTCCAATATTCATACATCTTGTTTTATTTCCTTAAATGGCAGCAGTGATAATAAGAATTCTTGGCTTATCATGTCTTAATTATTGTTTATGTGAAAGATGCATAAACCTCACTCATAAGATAAATGCTAATTAAAACCACACTGAGATTCTTTTTAAAATCTATCGGAGTGTTAAAAGTCAAAACGTTTGATAACACCTTTTTTGTTGTCAAGGCTATGGGGTAAAGGACACTTTTACACATTGTAGGTGGGAGTTTGAATTGGTACAATGCCCATGGAAGGCAGTTTGGCAGCATTATATATAGATACACATGTATTATGTGTATTATTCTGGATATATTAGCATACTTCAATAAAAGTTAAATATGCAAATTTCTTTTGCTCCAACAATCTCATTTTAGGAAATACATATACACACACACACACCCCCACACACATATATGCAAAATATGCAATGCTTTTTGTCATAACAAATAACATAGCAAATAATTGAATACTATATACTATATAGGTTTTAAAAAATAAGAATGAGGAACCTCTATGTAGTGACAGGGAAAAAATATCAAGTTGTTGTGGCTATAAACAAAAGTTTGACATATACTATGCTACTTTTTATGTAGGGAAGGAGAAAGAGAACATGTATTTATATTTGCTTATTTGCCTAAAGAAACTCCAGAGGGCTACACAATAATCTAATGAGTGGTTACCTGTTGGGGGAGTGGTGGGAACTGAATGCATGGGAAACAGGGTTGGGAGGGAACCTGTTAATTATATACCTCTTTGATTTTTGAATTTTAGGACTATATTTTTAAAAATTAAATTAAAAATGGTTTCTTGAATTATTTCAACTCCTCCAAGAACATTTTTGTTTCTCTTGATCTTTCTTTTCTTTGTTACAGGTTTTCTCCAAATGGCTGTCTCCTGATTCTGTCCGTATTTAAGAATGAGCTAGTAGAAGGGCTGACTGGGAGTTCTGTGTACGGAGAAGGGTTGTCAACTGGTAGGCTTTATTTTGGGGTGAGTGGGTGGACAGCTGGCTATTAACACTTGGAGGACCCAAATACCAGAGGGCAAAGGGCTTTGTTCTGGGGTGCCCTTGTTCATCTGGATTTGCTGAATTTGATATTCTGTGTGTAAGGATTTTTGTCTTTGGTGGAATAGGGAGGAGAGTTCATCAACTGTGTCATAATTCAGACCTTCAATTAGTCCCTTTTTTTCGGCCTTTTTTTTTTTTTTTTTTTTTTTAAAGCTTTGGCGCTTTATGGGATCACTTATCTCTGGGATTTGGTCCTGCAAGTCTTCTCCATCCTGGGTCGGAACCATTTCTATTACATATTTTAGGTTGTAGTATCCTTTGATTTGTGTCACTAGCCAGTTCTTTCCTGTCTGCTGTCTGTCAGAAATTATTGAAATCTTGTATTTACTATGCCATTTTACATCTGTGTCCTTGGCTTGTGACATACTTTTGTACTTTTTTTTTTTTACCATTGCTTTTCCAGGGTCTTGGAAAGTACAAGAGATATAAGTGTTCAGTTCATCTTCTTGAACCAGAAGTCAACAGTAGTATATGTTAAACTTGAGTAAACTGTAGGCTCCTTGAGGATAAGGACTTTTTTCTTTTATCCCCAGATCCTGACAGTGCTTGGCACTTGGTAAATGTTTATTGGTGTGACTATACATATAGAGAGAGGATTATTAATGGGAAATTTACTGTGTAATTCTGACAATTTATTAAAAATTTATTGAGTTATACTTGACATACAACATTGTATTAATTTTAGGTGTGTACTACATAGTAATTTGACAATTCTATACATTATGCAGTGCTCACCACAATAAGTGTAGTTACTATCTGTCACCATACAAAGTTATCACAATATAATTGACTGTATTCCCTATGCTGTAGTTTTCATCTTTGTGACTTATTTTAGAACTGGAAGTTTGTATCTCTTAATCACTTTCCCTATTTGCCTATCCCCTCACTCCCCTCACATCCTTGTCAACACTGGTTATTTCTTGTCTTTTTGATACTAGCCATTTCTGACAGGTGTGAGATGATACTGTGGTTTTGATTTGCATTTCCCTAATCGTAATATTGAGCTTTTTTTAAGTAAGCTCTGTGCCTAACGTGGGGCTCAAATTCATGACCCTGAGATCAAGAGTTGCATGTTCTACCTACTGAGCCAGCGGGGTGCCCCATGTTGAGCATCTTTTCATGTTTCTCTTGGCCATCTCTTTGTCTTCTTTGGAAGAATGTCTGTTCAGGTCTTCTGCCCATTTTTAAAAAAGATTTTATTTATTTATTTATTTATTTAATTTAGTGTGAGAGGGGAAAGGGGCACAGGGAGAGGGAGAGAATCTCAAGCAGATGCTGCCATGCTGGGCTCAGAGCTGGGTCTCACAACCCTGAGATCATGACCTGAGACGAAATCAAGAGCCGGACACTTAACCAGTTGAGCCACCCAAGTGCCCCTGTCCATTTTTAATTGGATTATTTGTCTTTTGGGTGTTGAGTTGTATGAGTTCTTGGTATATCTTGGATATTAACTCCTTATCAGATATGTCATTTGCAAATATTTTCTCCCATTAAGTAGGTTGACTTTATATGCATTCTTTCAATTGCTGGTTCCAAAAGTTGAAATTCTTGAGCCATTGATTAACAAAATACTAATTTTTATGCTGAATTTCTCATGGATAGAACCATAATAAGCTATGGGGGAATATTTTTTCAAACTTTTCACTCAAATGCCCCACGATTATATATCAAACAGGCTAAAGGAATAGATATAGGGTACACATTTGTCACATTTGTGAGATTTTTCCCTCTAATTTCAATCTCTATGGAAGTGCTTTTGCAGTTATCTTTATACATATTCCTAGATTGTTACCATTTTATGAAGGAAAAAATGGTCATGCAAAGGTTACGATATATAGCTGTTGAAGTTAGTAAGAGGCTTCAGTTTTGAGGCCTGATTTTTGTGGACTATTTCACTGAGGTATGTTTCTGCATTGCTGAATGTAGAAGAGATATTTCCTGGTCACTGAAGCAATGCCAACATGGTTTATTACTGGAAAGCTTTAAAAGAATGCATTATGTACTTATCAGCCTTTCTAAGTGAGTCTACTGAAAATCATTTAATGTTTTTTAGAGTATTGTTGAATAGTGCTTTAATATAGCGCTGCCCCTAGGGGTTATTAAGATGTAGAAAATAAAAGCTTCTATTTATTATTATATTGTGCCAGGCACCATGCTAAGTAGTTTATATGTATATTTTCATATCAGTCCTGTGAGATTTCACGAAAGAAATCAAGAATGAATGAGGTAAAGTAATTGGCCCCAAATCTCCTTTGAGGAATGAGAGGCAGAACCAAGATTTGATTCCCACTCCAAACCCTGTGTTCTGAACCTCTGTTTTATGGACAAGAAGCTAATGGATCCATGATGGAAAGGCCTTAGATAGTCTATGCTTAGTGAAGTTCTTGGCCTAGTTTTAAAAATTTGGTTTTCATTATTTATTGATGTCAGGTCTTTTCAGAACAGTGATTCTCAACCCTGGAGGCCAGGCTGAAGATAAAGAGAATGGACAAAATTGGGGGGAGGAGGAGGGGAAGATAGAGAATATAATTTTAAAAAGGCATACTTGACATTATGGCTTTGATTTTAGTCAAAATGTTTTAAGATTCTTAAGAGAGACATCATATTTTATTGAGATATAATTTATATACCATAAAATTCACTAATATAAATGTAAATGATTTTTAGTAAATTTATAGAATTGTGTAATCTTGATTTCAATCTCATTTTAGAACATTGCTGTCACCCCCAAAAGATCCCTTGTGCCAGTTTGCAGTCAGTCCTGTTCTTATATACTTCAGCTCCAGGTGACTACTAATCTATTTTCTGTTTCTATAGATTTACATATTCTAGACTTTTCATATAAATGGAACTGTATAGCATGTTGTCTTTTCCTCTGGCTTCTTTCACTTAGCAAAATGTTTTCAAGATTTATCCTTGTTGTAGCATGTATCCATAGCTCATTCCTTTGCATTGCCAAATAGTATTCTATTGCATGGATATAACACATTTTGTTTATCCATCAGTTGACAGACATTTGGATTGTTTCCACCTTTGGCAATTGTGAATAATGTTGCTGTGGATACTTGTGTACAAGTTTTGTGTGGACATATGTTTTTATTTCTCTTGGGAAGATGGTGTCATATAATAACTCAGTGCTTAATTTGTTGAGGAACTGCTAGGCTGTGTTCTGAAGCAACTGCACCATTCTACATCCCCACCAGCAATGTATAAGGGGTCCATTTTTCCACATCCTTACCAACACTTGTTACTGTCTGTCTTTTTTGTCATAGCCATCTTCATGGGTATGAAGTAATATTTCACTGTGGTTTTGAGTTGCATTTCTCTAAAGAGTAATATGTAACATCTTTTCATGTGTTTATTGGCTGTTTGTATATCTTATTTAGAGAATGTTCAGATCTTGAGCCCATTGGATTATTTATCTTTCATTATTGAGTTGTAAGAATTTCTTATATAGGGATGCCTGGGTGACTCAGTCAGTTAAGTGTCTGCCTTCGGCTCAGGTCATGATCCCAGTGCCCTGGGATGGAGCCCCACATCGGGCTCCCTGCTCGGCGGGGAGCCTTCTTCTCCCTCTGCCTACTGCTCCTCCTGCTTGTGCTTGCTCACTTGCTCTCTCTCTCTGGGTCCCTTTGACAAATAAAATCTTAAAAAAAAAAGAATTCCTTATATATTCTGACTACCAGTCCCTTATCAGATATATGATTCGCACATATTTTCGGTCAGTCTTTTTGCTTTTCACCTTCTTGATGGCATCCTTTGAGGCACAAAAGTTTTAAATTTTGATGAGGTCCATCTTCTCAATTTCTTTTTTATCACTTGTATTTTTGTTACTGTATCTGAGAAATCATTGCTTAACCCAAAGTCACTTAAGATTCACTTCAATGTTTTTTTCTAAGAGCTTTATAGTTTTAGCTCTTACATTAGGTCTATGATCCACTTTGAGTTCATTTTTTTGTATGGCGTGAGGTAGGAGTCCAACTTTACTCTTTTCTTTGTGGATATATCCAACTGTCCCAGCACCTTTTGTTGAAAGACTGTTCTTTTCCCATTCAGTGGTCTTGGCCTCTTTTTTGAAAATCAGTTGACCATAAATGTTCAGGTTTACTTCTAGACTCTCAATTCTATTCCATTGATCTACAATTGACCCTTGAACAATGTGAGGGTTGGGGGCACCAACCCCGGTGCAGTTGAAAATCTGCATATAACTTTTGACTCTCTAAAAACTTAGTAATAGGGCGCCTGGGTGGCTCAGTTGGTTGGGCGACTGCCTTCGGCTCAGGTCATGATCCTGGAGTCCCAGGATCAAGTCCCGCGTCGGGCTCCCTGCTCGGCGGGGAGTCTGCTTCTCCCTCTGACTCTCTCCCCTCTATCTCTCATTCTCTCTCTCTCAAATAAATAAATAAAATCTAAAAAAAAATTAAAAAAAAATAAATAAAAACTTAGTAATAATAGTGTACCAAAGCTTTACCAATAACATAAACAACACATATTGTGTATGTTATATATATGTATTATATACTGTATTCTTACAATAAAGTAAGCTATGGAAAAAATGTTATTAAGAAAATCAAAAGAAGAGAAAGCAAATTCACAGTACTGTACTGTAAAATATCCATGTATAAGTGGACCTGCACAGTTCAAACCCATGTTATTCAAGGGTCAATTATATATATTTATCGTTATTCTGTTGTTCATTTCTAATTTAATTCTTTTGTGGTAGGAGAGCGTAGTTTGTTTGATTTCAATTTTAAATTTATTGAGATTTATTGTATATGATTTGCTCTGGAGATTTTTGCATGTATGCTTGAAAAGAATGTTTATTTTGCTTTTATTAGGAGTGTTCTATAGATGGCAGTTAGGTCAAGTTGGTTGGTTGTATTGGCCAAGTTTTCCAGATTCTTTTTGCTTTTCTGTCTAGTTTTTCTCTCCATCACTGAGAATGGGGTATTAAAATATTCTACTGTTATTATTGTTTATTTCTTTCCAGTTTTCTCATATTTACCAATGTCCCTCTTTGTCTCTAGGAACATATTTGTCTTGGGTTTTTTTTTTAGAATTTAGAAGACTGGGGGAACACTCATTTCCCCATTCCTCTTAATTGTCTCTTCTTATCCTTATAGTTTGGGAAACCAGGTGATCAAATATGTTAGAATTATTATACTAGAGCAACACTACTATTTTTATATTAGGATTCTGAGTAAGATTTATATTTTTCTTTTTTTTTTAAGAGTTTATTTATTTGTCAGAGAGAGAGAACACAAGCACAAGTAGGGGGAGGGGCAGGCAGAAGCAGAGGGAGAAGCAGGCTCCCTGCTGAGCAAGGAGCCTGATGCGGGACTTGATCCCAGGACTCTGGGATCATGACCTGAGCCGAAGGCAGGCGCTTAACAACTGAGCCACTCAGGCATCCCAAGATTTAATTTTTAAAAAGAGGTTATGCATTTAAAAATGTTTGAAGGTTTTTTCCAACTTAAATTCTCTTATTTTATCTATTTTTGTCTGCTTAGAAGTCTTTTTATCTTACATATGGATCTCTGCTCTTGAGGTTTCTGGATAAGTGACCTTTAGTTAAGTGAAGTGAATAATATTATTCTTACTTAAGAATATCACACCTAAAATGTTTACATTTGGGAAATGTGAGTGAAGGGTATACTGGATTCTTTGTATATTCTTGCAGGGTTTTTTTTTTCCAAGTCTAAAATTATGTTAGAATAAGTTAAAGAAAAAATCTCTACCTCAGTGAGGCATTGTTAGATACTTTTTCTCACTTGCAGGCAATACTAGTCTTATTAGATGACTTTTAAAGTGTATTGATTTGGCAGTGTAACCTCACAGAGCACTCTTAGCTTTGGTATTAACACAGTTATTTCCTAGTCTTGCCATCTGATAGGCAAATTTCTGGGAGTTTTTATAGACACTTCTTTTGCCTCACAACCATACTCATTTAGATGGTAAATCTTGCATTTATTATTTGCTTGATATGTCTTGAATCTGTCCCTTTTGCCACAGTTTTCAGTGAAACTCAGCATCTGTTTCCTGGATTGTGGCAGTAGCTCTCTAATTGGTCTCCTTGTTTTACATTGTATGGCATAGAAATCCTCGGTGACTATCTGCCTCTCTGTCCTCATCTACCTGCTTCTAATATGTGAGTAAACTATTCATGGTACCACTCATATGCACTTACTTCGTACTGTTTCATGACTTTGCTTGTGATCTTCTCTTTGCTCGGATCAGCTAATTTTCTTTCTTCAAGACTCAGTTTGGTTATCTTTTCCAGGAAACCTCACTTAGAGTATCTGACTTCAGGTTTTTGCATGTAGATATCCAGTAGCCCCAGCACCATTTGTTGAAAAGACTCTTCTTTATTAAATTTTCTTGGCACCAGCTGGAATTTTGATAGGAATTGTGTTAAATGTGTAGAACAATTTGTGGTGTTTCTCCTTTTTGTTTTAGTTCAGAGTTGGTTTTCTTCAGTTTTTCAAATTTGATATTTCTGTGTATGCTTGGTTTGACATGACAAATTGTATCTTTTGAGGCACATAACATGATAATAGGTATATAGGCCTAACTTTGTGATACATGTTTGTGGTGGGAAGGGAAGAATTTTCTTTTTGGTAGTTTGACCATTTGTGAAAAACTTTCCTTTTCCTTATAGATTCCACATATTTCCACATGTTCATTGTGGAAAGTTTTAGAAAATACAAGAAAACAGAAAGAAAAAAGTTCATAATTCCACCATTCAGAGTTAATATAGTGTGTACATGTGTGTATGGAAGCTTATTGTATATATTTCTTTTTTCATTTAACCATATAACATATAGGGAATGTCTTTTCATCTCACTTAGAAACTGCAGTTTTTTTAAAATATTTTTTTGTTTTTTAGGTAGGCTCCATGCCCAACATGGGGCTTGAACTCATGACCCTGAGATCAAGAGTCACATGTTCTACCAACTGAGCCAGCCAAATGCCCCAAAACTGCAGTGTTTCTTAATGCTGTGTCACATCTTATTTTGATATTTAACTAAACCCCTATTAGGCTTATGTTTAGGGTAGTTTTTCCAAATTTTAAGTGCTATAGTTAAATCTTTGCCCAGATTCTTGACTATTTTCTAAGGCAAGTTCCTATAAGTAGAATTGCTGGTTCAAGAGGATGCATATTTTTAAGTCTTTCTTGCCATTTTTTTTAGTGTAGTGTGTTACTATTTGACAGCAGTTTCTGTTAATATTTGAGGGTAAGCTCACTAACAAGTATTTAGATTATTTGGAATTACCATTAGATATTCATAGCAGCATTATTCACAATAGTTAAAAGGTTAAAAAAAAATCCATTGACCAGATGAATGGAGAAACAAAATGTGGTCTATCCATACAATGGAATATTGTTGAGCCTTAAAAAGGAATAAAATTCTGATACATGCTACAACATGAATGAACTTTAAGCATTACGTGAAGTGAACTAAGCCAGACACAAAAGGACAAATATTGTATCATTCCACTTATATGAAGTACCTAGAATAAGCAAGTTCATAGGAACAGAAAGAACAAAAGAGAGATTACCAGAGGCTGGGGAGATAGGGAGTTTAACGGATATAGAATTTCAGTTTGGAATGATGAAAAAGTTCTGGAAATGGATAGTGGTAGTGATTGTACAACATTGTGAATGTACTTAATGCCACTGAATTGTACGCCGAAAAATGGTTAAATGGTAAATTTGATATTAAGTATATTTTATCACAATTAAAAAATACTACAATTGGATTAATTTCAGAATTTTAGATAAAACCACTCACTGAGAAATTATGTGCTTACTTTACTTATTGTGTGTTACCTTGTAGCTAAGTTCTGGATACTTGTTTTAAATATGATGGATTGATAGATGGTGCTGAGAACTAAGTTCTTAACCAACATTCATGCAATATGAAGATTTATTGGGCTATATATGCCAAGTAGTGTGCTAGGCACTGAGGACTGTGGTGGTAAACAAGATAAGACACAGTCCCTAGAGTCTCCTGGTTGCTAAGATTGAACAGAAAAAGAACAAACTTCTTAATAAGAAAAAAGGGATTAAATAATCAGGTGACTTGTTTTCTCCTTAATGGTTTCCTTTGTGGGGTGATTTTAAAATATCCTTTCCCTCCCCCTTCAGGTTGCTATGGAAACATGACTAAATAAACGGAAGTCCATTCTGATAATTCTGATACCTGAGATGTAACTGGACTAAAGAGTGGAACAGGAAAAATTTTAGTGCCAACCTCAATTACAATGGCTACTGATTCAGGAGAGCCAGCTAGCACAGAAGATTCTGAGAAACCTGATGGAGTTTCACTGGAAGACAGAGCTCCTCAGCTTGCAGCAACTTTGACAGTGGAAGCTAGACTAAAAGAAAAAAATAGTACCTTCTCTGCTTCTGGGGAAACTACAGAAAGGAAGAGATTCTTCCGAAAAAGTGTTGAGATGATGGAAGATGATAAAGTTGCTGCATCTTCCTCCAAAGATGAGAGAATGAAGACCACAACAAATATTCCAAGAGTAGAAAAGCTTCCTACAAATGTGCTAGGAGGTGGACAAGAAGTTAAATACGAACAGTGTTCAAAGGCAACTTCAGAGTCCTCAAAAGATTGTCTCAAGGAGAAAAATGAAAAGGAAATGGAAGAAGAAGCAGAAATGAAGGCCGTAGCTACTTCTCCTAGTGGCAGGTTCCTGAAATTCGACATAGAGCTGGGAAGAGGAGCATTTAAAACAGTATATAAAGGATTGGACACTGAAACATGGGTTGAGGTTGCTTGGTGTGAGCTGCAGGTGGGTATATAATCTTCTTGGTTTTAATAAATTCCAGTTTTAGCAGGCCTCGCCTTCTGAGTGATCCAGGATTAATATATATCATGGGTTAAAATAAAATGAAAGGCTTGTCCCCCAGCTCCCTGAAATTATGCTCTTTTCCTAGATCCTCTTAGGAGCTCATAGTAGCCTTTTTTTCCTCCTGTTGTTTTCCCTCCTGTTTTAAAGGGGGAAAAAATCTATCAATGCTTTCTTTAAGAAAATGCTCTTAATTTATTAACATTGGGAAATCCCCCAAACTCTTGAGGTCTCATTTTGAAAACTTTTAGTAAGTTTTAGTTAGTTGCCTTATTAGTTAATTGATTGTTGTACTAAGTATTTGGGAATGTGATATATCAGGGATATATTTAGTGTGATACCTCCCTTTTCTCTTTTTCTTTCAACAAATTTTTCGGGTTCATATGGTGTTTTTCAGAACAGAAAATGTTATGCTTGATTCTTTGAGGATTTCTCTAATACAAACTTGTCCATGCTTTAAATTTACCTCAAAGAGCATCTCTGGAAGAAATAATCACCAGAACCTACTGAGGTTAGTCAACTGGAATGTGTTTAGAAAGGAGAAATGAAAACAAGAGGAGACTAGTTGAATTTCCTCGATATTTGGTTTCATAATATTTGTGTGGTACTTTTAACTAATGAAGGACTAAATGGGGACAGAACATCATAGAAGGGGTTATAATAAGAATAGTTTCAGATGGATATAGTTCAAATATAAAGAAAACCTTTGTGACCTCAGTCAGCCCATGGGAAATGTCAGTGTTCACATGAGATGCTTAAAATTAAGATTGAATAGAGCAAGTCACTAAGTACAGGTTTTTGTTGTTATTCAGATTCCAGTGGTCTCTGTACATGTGGATGTGTATGTAGGTGCTGTGATTTCACCCATTCTGAATTTGCTCTAGGTTGCCTTTTAGATAGGTTGAAATTTAGTCCAGGTCCCTGCATTTCTAGGGAGCTTTTTGTTGAACAACGTGGTTTTGAAACTTCACTGGCTGTAAGAGTTAGTGTTTGCTTCATATGCGGATTCCAGAGCCTATTGTCAGAGATTCAGATTCAATAAGTCTGGGGTGGGATATAAGACTGCAATTTTAACAAGCTTTCAAAAGTGCTTTGAATGTAGGAAGTCCCTTGGCTCTCTGGAATTCAAGTTACCTGGCAGTCAAGCCATTCTAGTAGTTCTTGAAAGGTGTCTGCATCTGTGGGTTTGCTTGGTTTTCTTTTCACCCCCTTGTTCCCCTTTCAGAATTTTATAAGGTCTGTGTCATAGTAGAAATATTAGGTCATGTGAACAAATAAACTTCAAAATCACCTGAAATTCCACTATTTTGAGGATGCTTTTAAACAGTATATATCTTCTGGACTCTTTTTTTTTTCAAATATGTATATGACTGTTTTTTCCCCACAAAGTGGGATCGTTACTATAAGGTTTTGAAAACCTTTTCTTTTTACTTATCATGAACATCTTTTCATTACCAGTAATTGTGAACTAAATTATTTTTAATAGATACCTTTATAAGTTATTTAAATCAGTCTTCTATTGATGGACATCTAGAATTTTCTCCAGTATTTCACTATTATAAATATGGTTGTGATCAACATTCTTGTATATATAGTGAAAATTATGTACATTTTAATTTCATCTCTGCATTGTGACATTGGTAACACTCGTCTTTTAGCGATACTCCGTCTGTAAATGGGGGAAATCATTTCCATTCACTTGGTAGTAGGATACGTAGTAAAGATATGTCAAGTATTTTGCAAACTGTATACTCTAGCTATGCTCAAGGATGCTTAGGTAAAACTTAAAATATTCTAGTGGTAGGGACCGCTTTGGGGAGTGCCTTCTCTCATTCACCTGTGAAAAGACTGAAAGAGCCCATAAGGTCTTACTACTCAAAGTGTGGTCTCTGGACCAGCAGCATGGACATCAGCTTGTTAAAACTACAGGTTCCTACGTCTCATCCCAGACCTACAAAATCAGAATCTGCTTCTTAATGACATCCGCAGGTGATTTGTATGCACAGTAGTGTTTGAAAAGCCCTGAAAGAAGGGACCACCAATCCAAGAGCTAGCTGAATCAGAGGAGGAATTCCCTTAATACACCAACATGAGCTTTATATTATATCATAGATACGGATTCCTGCTATCTGCTCCAGACTTTCCAAATCAGAATCTCTTAAGAGATGGGCCCCAGGAACTTATTTTTGAAAGTTCCCCAGGTGATTGGACACATAGCCAGATTTGGTAGTATCTCATGTGGAACGAGCATTGTAAATACATAAAATACATTTTAACTTACACCAAGAACAGTTGCAGTTTTCTATTCTGAAAGGAATGTCAGAATTAGTGGACTTAATTTTAGGCATCATTTTCTGCATATTTGGAATTAGGAAAAACTAACTTATGAGTATTATGCAGTTTGTAATGTATAATTTCTCATATTTTTTCACAAAGTCTTCTTCGTTATATAAACAATTTTGTAGAAAAACATCCCAGTCAATAATTTAAATGTTGAAAGTATTCCAAATTATTCTCCAATCTTTGTTTATGAGTGTGTCTGTGTGTATAATATATAAAATTACTATGTCTGTACTTTTGTTATCAATTAGATATGTATTTTCTATTAACATCATTAAAATATTTAAGCTATATTTTATTGCATTCATAACACCTCTTGCTTAAATCTGCTTCCCTGAAATTAGGCAGTTCTTTTTTTAATTTTATTTTTGCATGTTTGATTTAACAGCTTAACAAAAGGCTTTTATACCTTTTTCTCTTGATAGCATTTTCCCCCACTGTGGATATTTGAGCCTTGTGTAACAGTTGTTAAAAGCTCCATATCCATTTGTTTGGAATACATTGACCTTATGGAAGTGCAAAGAACCAGGAGAGATACATTTTACTGCAGATATTTGACTTTGAGGATGTTAAACAAACAAACCCTTTGATGATGTAGGTCAGATTTAGGATTTGGCCGTAAACATTTGCATTTCAAACATCAACAGTTTGTCATATTTTATGGTTTCCATAACTTGATTTATGCATTAGTGGAAGGACTGACCAATTGTTCTTTGTTGCTAAACTATTTGGTAAATTGGTAATATACTGTGAGTGAGGGTTTTCAGTCATAAGTGCTGTTTGGAAGACTGTTTTAGTTCATGATGTTGAAAGACCTGTTCAGATGTTACTGAAAGGCTTGTTTAGTAACGCTTAGAAGGAGTCAGTCACAAAAATTTGCAATATTTTCCTCTTCCACTAACAACTTGAGAATCAACAGCACTCTCCTTTTACACATGGAAACATAACCAGTTTTTGCTTTACTATAATTTGGAAAAAATACTTCCACTAATGCATTTGTCATTTGTTTTCTTGATGGCATTGAGTTTTCATATAATTTTCCAAATGAAGAAACATCATAGATATCTGAAAATTTTTTTGTTATTTGTTTCTAAAATTTATTTGAGTGTTCTTATAATAAGCTTCACTTGTGGGGTCAGATACGTGATTGTGTACTTCTCAGCGTAATTAAATGGGCCTCCTTTTTAATTTTAATTAAAATATTTTTAAAATTTTAATTCCAATGTAGTTAACATACAGTGTAATATTAGTTTCAATATAGTGTGCAGTATAGTGATTCAACACTTCCATACATCACCTGGTGCTCATCAGGACAAGTACACTCCTTAATCCCTATCGCCTATTTAACCCAGTCCCTTACCCACCTCCCCTCTGGTAACCATCAGTTTGTTCTCTATACTTAGTATCTGTTTCTTGGTTTTCCCCTCTCTTTTTTCCCTTTGCTTGTTTGTTTTATTTCTTAAATTCCACATATGAGTGAAATCATATGGTATTTATTTTTCTCTGACTGACTTATTTCACTTAGCATTATACTCTCTAGTTCTTAATGGGCCTCTATCTAACAACTAGACATCTAACAAGTCTAGCTATAGTTTCTGAACTGAACCAAAAATGGCACTGAAAAGAAAGATTTTTTAAAAAAGACACAGTTGACTGTAGCAGGTTGACATGTTGAGTGAGCATTCTAATGCACTTTCATTATAGTAGTGAATATATTCAGAGCAATGCAATGGAAGTAGCAGTCTAAAAATCTATACTTCCACGCCCAAAGCACCTATCACAATTGTGGAGAAACTTCTTTCCATTTTATTTTTATTCATCATCTAAAAGCACTTTGGGCAAGTATATTTTTCAATACCAGCCCTACATTTAATTGTAAAATTAGATAATAATATGAAAACAGCTGAATTTCCAAAAGAAAAATTTTAGAAAAATATATGCTAGAATTTCTGTTTCTGAATAAATATTGTGGTTCAAAGTAATCACTCTGGGATACTTTTGCTCTCAAAATATTTTTGTTATGGCCTTCTTGGAAATGTTTCCAGATTCTGTTTGAGCCACACAAGAAAATGCTTCATTACATATAGGCACACCCAAAATATTGTTACTCAGTTTAATTCCCCTCTCTCTTCATCTGACCTAGCCCTCAAAGTGGAATACTCTCATGGACAAAGAAGATTACATTGAAGGGAGGAGGGATAAAGCTTGCTTAAATATATATGTTCTAGTTTCTTTGTTTAAAAACTAGTCACATAACTTTATCAAGTGTAAACCAAAGGCAGATGTTTTCATAAAATGACAAAGGGTGAGAGTGGCAGGAGACAGACTTGATCTGGGAAATAGCGTTTATTTTCTCAATTCAGAGTTAGTTTTGAACTATCTGTTTGATAGCTAAAAGAACAAATTGATACATCTAGTAGGCTGAATAATTGCACTCTAAAGATGACCATGTCCTAATCCCTGGAATTTATGGATATGTTACCTTACACTGTAAAAAGGACTTTGTAGATGCGATTAAAGATTTTTGTGGTGGGTAGATTATCCTGGATTATCTGGGTGGGCCAAAGGTAATCACAAAGGTCCTTATGAGAGAGGAAGGATAGTCATGGTCTGAAGAAGATCTGATGATGGAAGCAGAGGTTGGAGTGATGTGATTGATGGAAGTGGGCAGTGAGCCAAGGAATATGGGAAAACTTTAAAAGCTAGAAGGAAACAGATTCTTCCCTAGAGCATGCAGAAGGAATGCAGCCTTGCCAAAACCTTCATTTTAGTCTAGTGAGACTCGTTTTGGACTTTGATCTCCTCAAGTAGAAGATAATAAATTTGTGTTGTTTCAAACCACTAAATTTGTGGCAGTTTGTTAAAACAGAAATAGGAAATGAATACAATACACACAGCTGCAATTCATTCATTTGTCCATTCATTCAACAAATAAATATTCAGTTCTATATGTGTTAGAACTGTGCTAAGTGCTAGGGACATAATGGGGAGAAAAAGCAGACACAGGCCCTATTTTCATAAAACTTATAGTAGAGGGAATTTATAGCCAGTAAGAAGGCTTGGAGATTGGAATTAATGAAAAGATCAAAGGGCTGTTAAGTATAGGTTTGTTTGAAGGAAATGGTAGGGTTGGGAGTATCGGGCAACGGGGATACCACTCCTTTACTACTTAGTTTTCTATTTTTAACTTTTTATTTTGAGATAATTTGATACTAACCGAAGAGTTGCAAAGATAGTCTAGAAAGTTCCAGTATGCCCTTCACTCAGTTTCCCCTTATATTGGTATCTTAACCAGAGAACATTTATCAAAACTTAAGAAATTGAAATTAGTGTAATAACTATTGACTAAACTCCAGAACTTCTTTGGGTTTCACCAGTTTTCCTACTGATGTCCTTTTTCAATGTTATGATCCAATTTAGGATCCCACATTGCATTTAGTTGTTACATGCTCTTAGTCTTTTCCAAACTGTGACAAGTCTTCAGTCTTTCTTTCTTTTTCTTTTTCATGATCTTGAACTTTTAAAGAGTACTGCCCAGTTATTTTATAGAATGTCCCTTAATTTGGGTTTGTCATGTTTTCTCATTAGATTTAGGCTATGAATTTTGGGAAGAATACCACAGAAGTGATACACCCTTCTCAGTGCATCATAGCTGGGGGTACATGATGTTTGTTTAGATTACTGGTGATGATAACCTTGATCAGTTGTTTAGGGTGGTGGCTAATAGATTTTTTTCTACTGTAAAATTAGTATTTTTCCCTTTGTAGATTAATAAATATCTTAGGAGTAGATACTTTGAGACTATGCAAGTATCTGTTTCTCCTCAAACTTTGCCCAGTTGTTTTGGCAAACATTGGTGTATCTTGCCTGTAATAAGTATTACTGTTGGTGTTCTAATGGTGATTTTCTATTTCCCACATTTCTTCTACAGTTATTTATTCTTTTTTAAAGATTTTATTTATTTAATTGACACAGAGAGAGAGAGAAACAGACAGCAAGAGAGGGAACACAAGCAGGGGGAGTGGGAGAGAGAGAAGCAGGCTTCCTGCAGAGCAGGGAGCCCGATGTGGGGCTTCATCCCAGGACCCTGGTATCATGACCCAAGCTGAAGGCAGTCGCTTGACCAACTGAGCCACCCAGGCACCCCTCTTCTACAGTTATTAATTGGAATTGCCTCTTAGTTTTTATGTGGTCTCTTCCAAAGTATGACTCTTACGTTTCTGAAAGCCCAAGAATTGGGGAATTTGTGGTTGAGGAACTTTAATATATTTTAAATTATTAATAATGATATCATATACTTTCCATTTATCAAAATTAATGTTAATCATACACTTGTATGAGTACCTGGATAGGTACTTAATTTGAATATTTTATTTAATCTTCACAGTAGTTGTATGAAGTAGAGATGATTAGTTTTCAGATGGTGGAACTGAGGTTTAGATACATTAAGTAATTTGCCCAAAGTGATAGAGCAGGGATTTGTATTCATCAACTATATATTTGAAATATTTACATAGATGATTTAAGAATTTTCCCCTCATTAGTTATTTGAGCAGATCATTTTGTTCTTAATCAATTTAGAACAAACAGTTTCATAAATGGATCCTGTTTAAAATAAAGTTCTTAACATTAAACTCCTAAGGCTCAAGGGATACTTAATAGTGTCATTTAAGGACACTCCCTGGCCTGGGGCCTCTGAGGAATAATTTAATGGCTGGGTTGCCTTGGTTCAATGTCTGGCCTTCATCTTCTGTCAGTGTCCAGAGGTGGTTGGAAATGTTGGGGAGACTAACTCGTGTTCATTCAAAAGCCTAAATCTAGGACACAAATTCATTAATTTAGAATGAGGAATACATTTGGTAGGTCAAATGTTCTAGTTGGTCTGTAGGCTAGATACATGGGACGCTAAATTATAAACAGAAACTGGCTTGGTAAGAATAGAGTCAGAACAAAGGAACTGGAGTTCCTGTGTGTGTTCTTCTGCCAAGACAATAGACCAAGCAAATGAACTGTATGCTCAGGTCCTGCCTAGATGAGGACATCCTCTTTGTTCAACAGTACTGGAAGACAAGTGAACCTGGTTCTGTATTTGGTTCATTACCTTTTCCGTGTGCTATCTTGACTACCATTGATGAGCACTTTTTAGAAAGGTATTGATACTATTGCTGTCTAAAAGCTTTAAAATGCCAATATGACCAGGCTATAACTATTATATGCTGATTTCTTGATTAGTACTTTGGTATTACCACTTACAAATTATCATTACCCTAATGTGTGTTTATTTCATATAGCTTTAGTTCTGGGATGCTATACCGTCTCTCCAAGGAAAGTGGTTTGTGAATGAGGTATCTGCAGTCACTGCTGTGAAGACTGTTTTTGAGAACAGAGCGATGAACTAGAAAGTACTCAGGATTCAGAATATGGCAGACCTGGGTTCCAGTGTTGCCTGTGCCAGTTGGGTATCTTGAGCAAGCTAAGCAGCTTAACATTTTGGAGCCTTAGTTTTTTACTTTTTCAAAAAGAACTATTTCTGATATGCAAAAGAGAATAAAGAACAACATGATGGAAATTGTGTACCTCCTGTTCAGCTTGAGAAATAAAAATGTTGAGGATCAGAGATAATGATTATAAAACGTGGTACATGGTTGAGTGTTTAATAAATGATAGTGATAAAATACTGAGCGGCCTCATATTTATCCAAAATACTCATTGATAGACTGCTTTGTAAGTTAAGTACCATTTTGAAACCTTCATTGTGGTTTTCCTTACTTGAACAAGTTATAATACAGCTTTTATAACATTGTTGATGATTTCTTCCATTCATGTTTGCAGAAACAGAGCCACATAGCCACTGACTTGGTTATGTCGTTCATTGTTGGTGTTTGCATTAAGAGACATAGCTGATAAGGCTATAGTTTACATTTTGGAAATGAAATGCTTCTTTTTTTGTTTTGTTTTGTTTTTGTTTAAATTCCAGTTAGTTAACATACAGTGTGATATTAGTTTCAGGTGTGCAATGTAGTGATTCAACACTTCATATAACACCTGGTGCTCATCACAACAAGAGCACTCCTTAATACCCATCACCTATTTAACCCATCCCCCCACCCACCTCCTCTCTGATAACCATCAGTTTGTTCTCTAGTTTGGAGTCTGTTTCTTGGTTTGCCTTTCTCTTCCCCCCACTTTGATCATTTGTTTTGTTTCTTAAATTCCACATATGAGTGAAATCATATGGTATTTGTCTTTCTCTGACTGACTTATTTCTCTTAGCATAATACTTTCTACCTGCATTCATGTCATTGCAGATGGCAAGATTTCATTCTTTTTTATGGCTGAGTTATATTCCATTGTATATATATTCCATTGGCAGGTTTACTTTCCACTCACTGAATTAGAAGTGGACCTTGAAAGATCTTGGCCATTCCTTTTTGGTGTTTACCTCCAGCAGTACATCTGGGGCAACAGTTGTAATTTTGTAAAGTTGTTTACTCCTAATGCTGACTATTGATTCCTAGGATCAAAGGATAAGATGGAGTAGTTTAGTTTGGCACATGAAAGACTTGTATTCTACTAATTTAATCAGAAGGCATCAAAATTTATTCATTATTCTTTAGAACAGATCTGCTGATCTATCATAAGTGGATGACTTCCAGCTAATTATAGGGACAGTTAGGACTTAATTAGCCATCTTAGATTAGACAGAAAAGCATAAACACTTATTTCCAGGTCTCTTCTAAGTATAGTATTCTTTGCTCTTGTTCTTTAAGTTCCTTAACTCTTTTAGGATTTAAAAAAAAGTTCAGATACAATTGACATATAACATTGTGTAAGTTTAAGGTGTACAGTGTATTGGATTGATACACTTACATATTGCAATATGATTGCTACAGTAGCATTAGCAATTTATCATGTCACATGTTTATCATTTTTTTGTGTTGAAAACAGTTAAGATTTAGTTGCTTAGCAACTTTGAAATTTATAACAGTATTGTTGACTAATCTATGTTGTCTATTAAATCTTCAGAACTTACTTATTTACTAGTTGTATATTTATATCCTTAAACAACATCTCTCAAATTCCCTCCCCCACTCCCTGGTAATCACTGTTCTACACTGTTTTTACAAATTCATTTTTTAGATTCCACATTTATTTATTTATTTTTAAAGATTTTATTTATTTGACAGAGAGAGACTATAAGCAGGGGGAGCGGCAGGGAGAGGGAGAAGCAGACTCCTGCTGAGCAGAGTGTGGGGCTCGATCCCAGGACTCTGGGATCATGACCTGAGCCAAAATCAGATGCTTAACGAACTGAGCCACCCAGGCGCCCCTAGATTCCACATTTAAATGATATCACACAGTGTTTGTATCTCAGAGAGATATCTGCATACCCATGTTCATTGCAGCATTATTCACAGTAGCCAAGATATGGAAATAACCTAGGTGTCTGTCAGCAGATGAATGGATAAAGATGTGAAGCATATATATACACAATGGAATATTATTTTTCCATGAGAAAGAAGGAAACCCTGCCATTTATGACAACATGGATAGACCTTAAAGGCATTATGCTAAGTGAGATAAGTCAGAGAAAGACAAATAATGTATGAGTTCCTTAACTCTTTTTTTAAGATTTTATTTATTTGAGAGAGAGAGAGAGCGAGAGAGCGTGTGCGCACAAGCGGGGTGGGGGGCAGGAGAGAGGGAAAGGGACAAGCAAACTACTTGGGGAGCAAGGACCCTTACGCGGGACTTGATCCCAGGACCCCGAGATCACGACCTAAGCCAAAGTCAGATGCTCAACCAACTGAGCCACCCAGGCACCCCTTTACTCTTTCTTAAAATAATTTTTTGTTGTGACAAAATGTACATAACATTAAAATTTACCATTTTAGGGGCGCTTGGGTGGTTCAGTTGGTTAAGAGTCCAACTCTTGATTTTTCAGCTCAGGCCATGATCTTAGGGTCCTGAGCTTGAGCCCCATGTCAGGGCTGCTTGTCTCTCTCCCTCTCCTCCTCCCCTTACTTGCTCTTTCTCTCTCAAATAAATAATAAATGAAATATTTTAAAAATTTACCATTTTAACCATTTTAAGTGAATAATTCAGTGGCATTATGTATATTCACGTTGTTGTACAGCCATTACCACCTCCCATCTCCAGAACTTTTAATCATCCCAAACTGAAACTCTATACCCATTAATCAATAATTCCCCCTTCCCCACTCTCCCAGCCCCTGGTAACCACTATTCTACTTTTGGCCTCTGTGAATTAGCCTAGCCTATTCTAGGTACCTCATAAAAGTGGAATCACACAATATTTCTCCTTTTGTGTCTGGGTTATTTCACCTAGCATAATGTTTTCAAGTTTCATCCATGTTGTAGCATGTATTAGAATTTCATTCCTTTTTAAGGCTGAATAGTATTTCATTGTATGTATACACCACATTTGTTTTATCCATTTATCCAATGATGTACATTTGTGTTGTTTCTTCTGGCTGTTGTGAATAATGCTGTTATGAACATTGGTGTACAAATATCTGTTTAAGTCCCTGCTTTTAATTCTTTTTGGTATATATCTAGAAGTGGAATTGCTGGATCATTTAATAATTCTATGTTTATTTATTTATTATTACTATTTTTTTTAGTAATTCTATGTTTAATCTTTCAGGAACTGCCATACTGTTTTCCACAGTGGCTGCACCATTTTACATTCCTACCAGCAATGCACAAAAGTTCCAATTTCTTTACATCTTTGCCAAATCTTGTTATTTTCTGTTTTTGTTTTGTTTTGTTTGTTTTTTTAAATAGCCATCCTAATGGATGTGAAGTGCTATCTCATTCTGGTTTTGATTTGCATTTCCCTAGTGACTAGTGATGTTGAGCCTCTTTTCATGTGCTTATTGTCAATTTATATTTCATTCTTTGGAGAAATAAATATTCAAGTCCTTTACCAATTTTTAAACTGGGTTGTTTGTCTTTTTGTTGTTGAGTTGTAGGAGTTCTTTATATGATCTGAGTATTAATCCTTTATCAGATATATGAATTGCAAATATTTTCTCCCATGCTGTGGATTATCTTTACATTTTATTAATAGTGCTTTTGATGTACAAAAGTTTTAAATTTTGAGTAAGTGCAGTTTATTTTTCTTTTGTTAACTCTGTGCTTTGAGATTCCACATGAATTTTAGGATGGGTTTCTTTTTTTAATTTCTGCAGAAAATGTCATTGGGATTTTTTTAAAGATTTTATTTATTTGAGAGAGAGAGCAAGAGAGCAGAGGGAGGGGCAGAGGGAGAAGCAGACTCCTCGCTGAGCAGGGAGTCCGACGCAGGGCTCGATCCCAGAACCCTGAGATCACGACCTGAGCTGAAGGCAGCTGTTTAACTGACTGAGTCATCCAGGCACCCCTCATTGGGAATTTGATAGGGATTGCACTGAATTTGCAGGTCTCCTTTGGCATTGACACTATAACAATATTAAGCCTTCCAGCCATTAAATTCCATTTATTTATGTCTTCTTTAATTTTAGCAATGTTTTGTAGTTTTCAGTGTTAAAGTCTTTTACCTCCTTAATTAAATTTCTTCCTACATATTTTATTCTTTTTGATGCTATTGTAAATGGATTGTTTTCTTAATTTCCTTTTTGGGTTATTAATTTTAGTGTATAGAAACACAACTGGTTTTTGGATGTGATTTTGTATCCTGCAACTTTGCTGAATTAGTTTATTGGTGTTTTATTTTGAGTGTCAGGAAAAGGAAGCTAACCACTTGTGAAAATGAAAAAATGTAATATATTTCTAAGTTAATAGAAATAAAGGAAACAAAAAGTAAAATATATAAACAACTTAAAATAAGACGGAGTAAAATTAAGTATATCATGTGCTAAATCAAATATGTTCCTATTACATTTGCTTGTTAAAAAACTGAGACTGTCAGATTGGGTTAAAAGACAAAACCCATGTGTTGTTTACTAAAAACATACTTAAGACAGTGGTAAAGAAAGGTAAAATAAAGGTATGAACAAGAAAGAAAGCAGGAGTGGCAATATTAATATGTCACAGAAGGAAGTAAAGTTAAAGCATTGAACAGGATTTTATGAAATTATTTACTTCACATTTTAAGAAGATATATAAAAGAGCCATAGGCACAAAAAATATTTTGGTTAGTAATTTAAAAAGAACCTGTAATAGATTCAAGGAAAATGGATAAATATATGGCTATAGTAGGAGATTCCAGGCCCTATTATTTCAAAATAGGACAGATCTAGTAGACAAAAAGTGAAAAAACACAGAAGAACTAGATAATATAATCCACAAACTTCATTTGATGGATATATAGTATTTTACATCCTTCAAAGAGAGAATATACATTTTTATTAAAAAGTTGGTCAGGGGCCTCTGGGTGGCTCAGTCGGCTCAGGTCATGATCCCGGAATCCTGGGATCAAGCCCCACATCTGGCTCCCTGCTCGGTGGGGGCCTGCTTTGCCCTCTGACACTTCCCTGTCTCGTGCTTTCTCGTGCTCTCTCAAATAAATAAATAGAATCTAGGGGTGCCTGGGTAGCTCAGATGGTTAAGCGTCTGCCTTCGGCTCAGGTCATGATCCCAGCATCTTGGGATCAAGCCCCACATTGGGCTCCTGGCTCGGCAGGGAGCCTGCTTCTCCCTCTCCCTCTGCCTCTCCCACTGCTCATGCTCGCTCTCTATCTCTGTGTCTCAAATAAATAAATAAGTAAAATCTAAAAAAAATAGTTGGTCAAATTATGTTGCCTAAAGAAAACATTAAATTGAAGAGATTTTATATTCTCTATTACTCAGTAAAATTAGAAATAATGAAACAAATAACCAAAAGATTCTTAACTGGAAATCAGAAATCATACTTCTAGACAAATTTTGGATTGAGGAGAGACTCAAAACTGAAATTATAAACTACCCAGAAAGCAATGAAAAAGGACATTATGACAAAATTTGTGGGTCATTGCAAAAGCGATACCCAGAAGAAAATTTACCACCTAAAATGTCTTCATTATTAATGAATACTAACTAGAAGAGATATGGTACTCTTGAGACATTAGGGAAATAACAAAATAAAGCAAAATAAAGGAAGAGGGAATTAAAGATAACTGAAATTAATAAAAAATTATAAACCTAAAAATAGGATAAATCTACTCATTTTGGCTTTCTGAAAAGTAATTAATGAACCTGATGAAGAAAAATAAAGAGGGCAAAATGTATATGAGCAAAGAAATGACAAATGAAATATAGCCATGCTCTGGAAAAGAGTAAAAGAAGTAGAAGAAATAAAGAGGGCAAAATGTATATGAGCAAAGAAATGACAAATGAAATATAGCCATGCTCTGGAAAAGAGTCAAAGAAGTAGAAGAGAACATAATGTGCAACTTTGTCAACAAAATCTTCTCAACATTTTAGTATGAAACATTTCAAATATAGAGCAAAGTTGAAAGACTTGCCTAGAACATCCATTATATCCACCATCTAGATTCTACCTATAACATTGTTAACACATTTTAAATCTTAAGTAATGGATTGCTCCTAAACAAAATATAATCCAAAATGTACCCAAGAAAAAGTAGAAAAGTTGAATAGGCCAGTTATTATAGAAAGGTGATTTAAATTATTTTTTGTTGTTGTTAATACTGGGATAAAGAGGCATCCAATGCAATGCAGCATTATTTATAACAGAGAAAACTTGAATCAACTCAAATGTCCATCAATGGGTAAATGGATAACTTGTGGTAGAACTATATAATGAGATACTATGCAAGAGTTAAAATAAATAAACTGGAACTGTTATACATATCAAAGTAGATAAATACAAAAAATGTAATATCAAACAAAATAATTTGCAAAAGGAACATAACACATGATAACCACCTCTACGAAGCTTTAACGCTTGTAAAACTATATTGCTTATGGATACAAACATATAATAAAAATATTTTTAAAACGTTCATGGATTAAAAACCTAATTCAGATAGTGGTTACTTCTGGGATGGGAAGGAAGGGGATAGAATCAAGAAGGGATATCTAGGGGACTTCAACTATGTCTCTAATGTTTTGTTTAAAATGGAAGTAGATTTGGCAAAATGTTAAAATTCAACAGAGCTGGTTATTATACCTTATTTTTAATGCTTTAATTTTTTTATAATTTAAAAACATAAAAAACATTAGAAGCAAGTAAGTCCAGAGCCTGATTTCTAGGTAACCTTTAAAATGACAAGTGATTCCAATGTTAAAACTATTTAACCCCACTTAATTTCATGAAGCCAATGTAATCTCAATACGAATCCTTATATTGTACAAAGAAAGAAAACTATAGCCTAATCTCCATATTAATATAGATGTTAAAATCCTTAGCAGAATATTAGCAAATAGGATTCACCAGTGGATCAAAAGAATAATGTGCTGAAACTAGGTAGGCCTTAAAGATTTTAAGAATAATTCTGTATCAGGAACCTATCAAGAAATCATATGATCACATCAGTAGGTGCTGAGAAAACATTTGATAAAATTCAGCAGCCATTCCTAATTAAAAAATAAAAGGAATGTAGGAATGTAAGGGAATTATTTCAACATGTTAAACTACTTGCAAAAACAAAAACAAAGCAATAGATGTTGTAAGCTGTGAGAATAAAACTTTTTATTAAAATACAATAAAAGGCAGTGATAACTGTTACACCATTTTTTTTTCAATATTGTGGATGTCTTAGCAAAATCAATAAGAAAATAAACAGGTCCATCCATGTTGTCTCAAATGGCACTATTTCACCCTTTTTGTGGATGCATAACATTCCATTGTAAATATATATATCACATCTTCCTTATCCATTCCTCTATTGATAGACACTTAGGTTGCTTCCATATCTTGGCTGTTGTAAATAATGTTGCAGTAAACGTAGGGTTGCATATATAGTTTTGAATTAGTTTTTTAATTTTGGGGGGTAAATACCCAATGGTGGAATTATTGGATCATATGGTATTTCTATTTTTAATATTTTGAGGAACCCCCATATTGTTTTCCAGAGTGGCTGCATCAATTTACATTCCTTCCAACAGTGCATGACGGTTCCTTTCTCTCCACATTCTCATCAGCACTTGTTATTTCTTGTTGTTTTGTTTATAGCCATTCTGACAGGTTTACGGTGATATCTCAGTGTGATTTTGATTTGCATTTCCCTGATAATGAGTGATATTGAGCATATTTTTATGTGTGTTGGCCATCTGTATGTCTTCTTTGGAAAAATGTCTGTTCAGATTCTCTAGCCATTTTTTAAAAGATTTATTTATTTTAGAGAGAGCGAGCAAGGGGGGCAGAGGAAGAGGGAGAATCCCAAGCCGACTCCCTGCTGAGTGCGAAGCTGGACATGGGGCTTGATCTCACGACCCTGAGATCATAACCAGAGCTGAAATCAAAAGTTGGACGCTTAACTGACTGAGCCACCCAGGCACTCCTAGCCATTTTTTAAATCTGATTTTTTTTTGGTGTTCAGTTATATGAATTCTTTATATATTTCAGATATTAGCTACTTATTAGATATATCATTGAAAATATCTTCTCCCATTTAGTAGGTTGACTTTTTTATTGATGGTTTCTTTTGCTGTGCAGAAGCTTTTTATTTTGATGTTGCCCCAATAGTTTTTGTTTCTCTTGCATTAGGAGACATACCTAGAAAAATGTTGCTATGGCCAATGTCAGAGGAATTACTGCCAGTGCTCTCTTCTAGGATTTTTATGGTTTCAGGTTTCACATTTAGGTCCTTACTCCATTTTGAGTTTATTTTTGTGTGTGGTGTAAGAAAGGGGTCTGGTTTCATTCTTTTGCATGTAGCTGTCCAGTTTTTCCAATACCATTTATTGAAGAGACTGTTTTTTTCCCATTGTATATTCTTGCCTCCTTTGTTATAGATTATTTGGCCATAGAAATGTAGATTTATTTCTGGGCTCTCTGTCTTGTTCTGTTGATCTATGTGTCTGTTTTTGTGCCAGTGCCATACTGTTTTGATTACAACAGTTTTGTGGTATATCTTGAAATCTGGAATTGTGATACCTCCAGCTTTATTTTTCTTTCTCAAGATTTCTTTGGCTATTTAGGGTCTTTTATAGTTCCATAAATATTTTAGGATTTTTTTGCTGTATTTTGGTAGAGATTGCATTGAATCTGTAGATCGCTTGGGTGGTATGAGCATTTTAACAATAATAATTCTTCCAATCTGTGAGCATGGGGTATTTTTCCATTTGTTTGTGTCATCTTCAATTTCTTTTGCCAATGTTTTATAGTTTTCAGTGTACAAGATCTTTCACTTCCTTGATTAAGTTTATTCCTGGGTCTTTTATTCTTGGTGCAATTATAAATAGAATTGTTTTCTTAATTTCTCTTTCTACTACTTTATTATTAGTGTATACAAATGCTACCATGAAATTGTTATTTTTAAAAATACCATTTACAGTAGCACCAAAAAAAATAATTAAGTATATATAAAGTACACGCAGTATCTGTGCTAAAAAAAAATTGATAAAGAAGATCCAAATAAATGGATTGGTTGATTGGAAGACTTATTATTAAGATGTCAGTTTTCTCCATATGACCTAGAAATTCAAGACAAATTATATCAAAATCCCAATGGGAATTTTTAGTTGTTGACAAACTGATTTTAAAATTAATATGGAAGAATGAAGGGGGGGAAATCAGAGGGGGAGATGAACCATGGGAGACTATGGACTCTGAGAAACAAACTGAGGGTTCTAGAGGGGAGGGGGGCCGGGGGATGGGTTAGCCTGGTGATGGGTATTAAAGAGGTATAACACCTAGTACTGCATGGAGCACTAGGTGTTATATGCAAACAATGAATCATGGAACACTACATCAAAAACTAATGATGTAATGTATGGTGATTAACATAACATAATAAAAATAAATAAAATTAATATGGAAAGGCAAAGAACTGGAATAACTAAAACAAATTTGATAAAGAAGTGTAAGGAATTCATGTTACCTGATTTTCAGACTTACTCCAAGGGTATAGTAATTAAGACATGTTTGGTATTGGCAAAAAGACACACAGGTAAGTGGGACAGAACAGAGTTTAGAAATAGACCCAAACAGATATGGTCAAGTGATTTTTATTTTATTTTTTAAAGATTTTATTTGAGAGAGAGAGAGAGAGAGGAAGAGTGCGCACAAGCAGGGGGAGAGAGAGAGGGGGAGAAACAGACTCCCCACTGAGCGGGGAGCCAGATGCGGAGCTTGATCCCAGGACCCCCGGGATCATGAGCCACCCAGGCACACCCGGTCAAGTGATTTTTTAAAAAGATACATTGGCAGTTCAGAATAGAATGGATGGTCTTTTCAACAAAAGGTGCTTGAGTAATTATACATGCATACTAAAAAAAAAATGAACCTTCACGTAATTTTCACATGTTATACAAAATTTAACTTAAAATAGATCATAGACCTAAAAGTAAAACTAAAACTTCTATAAGAAAACCTGAGAAAATCTTTTTGACTTTTGGTTAAGCAAAGAGCTCTTGGATATAACAGTGAAAGCATAATCTATAAAAGTAGAAAATCAATAAATTGGAGTTGAACAAACTTAAAATATTTTGCGCTATGAAAGACACTGTTAAGGGAATGAGAAGATAATCCAGAGTGGCAGAGAATATTTTTAAATCACATATGTGATAAAGGACTTCTATCCAGAATCTATAAAGAACTCTCAAAACTCTACAATAAGCTAAAACAACCTAATTAAAAAATGGATTAAGGATTGGAACAGACATTTCACCAAAGAAGATAGATGTATGGCAAGTAAGCACACAGAAAGATGCTCACCCTCATTAATCATTAGGGAAATGAAAATTAAAACCATAATCTGATACCCCAATACACCTACTAGAATGGCTAAAAACCAACCAAATTAAAGAAAATCCTGACAGGACCAACTTTTAGTGAGGATAATGTGGAGAAACTCTAATACATTGTTGGTGAGAATACAAAATGGTAGAACCATTTTGGCACTTTGTCAGTTTCTTACATAGTTAAACATACCATATGACCCTTCAGTCCCACTTGAGACATTTATCCAAGAAAACCTATGTTCACACAAGCAGTTGTACATGAATGTTTATAGTTTTATTTGTAATTGCCCCAAACTGGAAAATACCCAAATGTTTTTCATCTGGGAATGGATAAACATATGGTGATACATTCATAGGTGGAATACTGTTCAACAATTTAAAGCAACAGACTATTGATACAATATAGATCAATCTAAAAGATATTATGCTAAGTACAAGATGCCAGACTCAAAAGGCTATGTATAATTTCTTCCCATTTATAGGACTTTCCAGAAAAGGCAAAATTATAAGAATAATAAATAGATGAGTGGTTTCCAGAGTTTAAGGGTAAGAAGAAGGTTTGACTAGAAATGGATGGTGCAGGGGAATTTGTGTGTATGGGGGGGAGGGCGGGTGGAATTGATGGAATCATTCTGTATTTAAGTTGTGGCACTGGTTATACAACTTTATGCATTTGTCAAAACTCATGGAACTGTACACCAGAAAGAATCAGTTTTACTAAGTGAAAATTTTTAAATAAATTAAATTTAAATATGTGGTTCAGGAAAAAATAAACTAGGAGAGTATCAGCTCTTTCTCCTCACTTCCCCATTCCCCCAGAGAACCTTACTGGAACTCTGGACAAATGGAAAGATATATACTATGTTCTTAGATGGCTTTTTAGATGCCAGTTTTCTCCAAATTAATGTCTATATATTTAATATAATTCCAATTAGATTCCAAGTGATTCTTTTATTTTAATTGGAAAAATGATCTTAATGTTTATATTGAACATAAAAAGATGAGAAAGCCAAGAAAATAATGAATAGGGAAGTGATTTGCCTTATCAGTAATTACACATACTGAAAGCCACTATCATAGGCATGGACAGATTAGTGAAAGGAAGCAGAACCCAGTATAACTAGAAACAATATACAGCAAACATGTTCCTCAAATCAGTGAGAAAAGAGTAGTTTAAGTGGTGCTAGTACAACCGCTTAACCATCTAGATGAAAAGACTGCATGTACAGGAAACTCCAGATGGATTAGAAAGTTAAATATAAAAAGTCTTAGGAGACTAAACTTCAGATATTCACATAAAAGATATTGAGTAAAGTAAAAGATATTGCTGAGTGACTATGAAGTGTACCATATGGTCATCATCTGAAGAAAAGACCTGCATGCCAGTCTTCTCCCTTCCAGATACAATTGTAGCTACTCATTTGTGTATCTATCTCATCCTTTATCTATGCATTTAAATATGTACTAGAAATGTAGCACTGTTCAGGATGGTTCTTTTTTTTTTTTTTTAAATGATTTCACATTGATCCTTTGCTAATTTAAAGATTTTTTTATTTATTTATTCATGAGAGGCAGAGACAGAGAGAGACAGAGAGAGAGAGAGAGAGAGAGAGAGAGAGAGAGAGAGAGAGGCAGAGGGAGAAGCAGGCTTCCCGCTGAGCTGGGAGCCTGATGTGGGACTCGATCCTAGGACCCTGGGATCATGACCTGAGCCGAAGGCAGACGCTTAACCATCTGAACCACCCAGGCGCCCAGGATGGTTCTTTTTTTATGTACAAATTATCATATTGTAATTTTTTCAGAATGCCTTTTTTTTTTTTTTTTTTTTTTTTTACTCAGCAGTATGTCTTAGAGATCTATCCACATTAGATCTATACACATAGATCTACCTCATTCTTTTAATTGTTATTTGGCTGTTTGGCTATAACCCATGTTTAGCCCATTTGATCCTGGGCAGATTACCTAACTATCTTAACCTCAGCTTCTTTATTTGCAAAATGGAGATAACAGTAGTAATGCCTATCTTAAAGGATTGTTATGGGACCAAATGTGTTAATATATTAAAAAAATTAGATCAGTACCTGGCATATAATAAACTTTATTATTGACATTTTGGTTGTTTCTAATTTTCACAGTTACAAACCATGCTGCACTGAATATCCCTTTACATATTTCCTTATACACATCAAGGAATAATGTGTATAAAGTAACCAAAAAAGAAATTGCAACACCTCTGATGTGCTACTTTATTAGGGTTATCATGAAGTCTTAAAAAAAAAAAAGAAACCCTCTTTTTAAAAAGTTTTCCCTTTTTTTCCTCTTTTAAAAAATACGTGTTTATTTAAGTAATCTCTACACCCAACATGGGGGTCAAACTCATGACCCCAAGATCAAGAGTCACATGCTCTTCTGACTGAGCCAGCCAGGAGCCCCTTCAAGTTTTTCTTTGTATTCCAGTTAGTTAGTGTACAGTATAATATTAGTTTCAGGGACGCCTGGGTGGCTCAGTCGGTTGGGCGTCTGCCTTCGGCTCAGGTCATGATCCCAGCATCCTGGGCTCGAGTCCTGCATCGGGCTCCCTGCTTGGCGGGAAGCCTGCTTCTCCCTCTCCCACTCCCCCTGCTTGTGTTCCCTCTCTCGCTGTCTTCTCTCTGTCAAATAAATAAATAAAATCGTCAAAAAAATTTTTTTAAATATTAGTTTCAGGTGTACAGTATAGTGATTCAACACTTCCATATAACACCAGGTGCTCATCACAATGAGTGCACTCCTTAACCCCCATCACCTATTTAACCCATCCCCTCACCCACCTCCCCTCTGGTAAACCATCAGTTTGTTCTCTATAGTTAAGAGTCTGTTTCTTGGTTTGCCTCTCTCTCTTTTTTTCCCTTTGCTCATTTGTTTTCTTTCTTAAATTCCACATATGAGTAAAATCATATGGTATTTGTCTTTCTTTGACTGACTTATTTCTTAGCATAATACTCTCTAGCTCCATCCATATTGTTGCAAATGGCAAGATTTCATTCTTTTTTAAGGCTGAATAATATTCTGTTGTGTATGTGTATATATACAATGTGTATGTATGTATATATATATATATACACACACCACATCTTCTTTATCCATTCATCAATTGATGGACACTTGGGCTGTTTCCATAATTTGGCTACTGTAGATACTGTGCTATAAACATCAGGGTGCATGTATCCCTTTGAATTAGTATTTTTGGGTGCTTTGGGTAAATACCTAGTAGTGTAATTGCTGGATCATAGGGTAGTCCTAGTTTTAACTTTCTGAGGAATCTCCATACTGTTTTCCAGAGTTGCTGCACCAGTTTGCATTTGCACCAACAGTGCAAGAGGGTTCCCCTTTCTCCACATCCCCACCAACATCTGTTGTTTCCTGTGTTGTTGATTTTAGCCATTCTGACAGGTGTGATATCTCATTGTAATTTGGACTTGTTATTTCCCTTATGATCTGTGATTTTGAACATCTTTTCGTGTCTCTTGGCCATCTCTATGTCTTCTTTGGAAAAATGTCTAGTCATGTTTTCTGCCCAGTTTTTAACTGGATTATTTGTTTTTTGGGTGTTGAGTTTGATAAGTTCTTTATACAGTTTGGATACTAACCCTTTATCAGATATGTCATTTGCAAATATCTTCTCCCATTCTGTAGTTTGCCTTTTAGTTTTGTTGATTGTTTCCTTTGCTGTGGAGATTTTTATTTTGATGAAGTCCCAATAGTTTATTTTTGCTAAAAAAAAAAAAACCCTTTAATGGAAGTCTTGTGTCTATCAAGTTACCATTTCTTCTACTCTCTTGAGTTTCATAAAAGTATATTCTATCAATGCATATATTTTTTTATCTTTAAAAAATCTTTTGTTTGAACCCTTCTCATATTTCCAGTACTACTATGGATTTGTTTATATATTTATTTTGTCATTTTGGTGGGATTTAGGAAGAGAAGGGAATTAATTTACTATGTTGTCAGTCATCTTGAAATGAAAATCATACCTAAATTTTTAACTAGAATACTTGATTATTTCTCTGTCAGAATCAAAACTTAAAATAGTTCTGTCATTCCTTCCTTTCCTGCTCCTGCTTGCAGAAGACAAAATTGCTTTTATTCTTCTTTTTCTCTTAGTTTTTAAAAAAAATTAATTTAATTTTTTGTAGTTTCAAATTTTTATTTAAATTCTAGTTATGTAACATACAGTGTAATATTAGTTTCAGGTATAGAATTTAGTGATTCATCACTTACATATAACACCCAGTGATCATCTGGAGTTTTAATTGTAAACTTTTCTTTTTCCATTATATATCTTCTATTTTAATTATTGTTTAGAAAATTCATTCAATTTTAATAACCACGTTAACCATGATTACTTAGCCTTGACTCTAAGTAAGCATTATTGGAAATTTCATGCTGTTTATTGTATGCCACACTCTCCTTTTCTAATGATGTTATTTGGCCACATTTGTATTGAAATTCTTTGAGTAATATTTTCAGAAAGGGTGTGTGGTATGGTATACTTTGGGTCCTTGTTTTCATGAAAATGTGTTTAATTTTCCCTTATAAATTTGATTGGTAGCTTGTCTGGGTTCAGAGTTTTAGGGTTACAGTCCTCCCTCAGAATTCTGTAAACATTGCTCTTTTGACTTCTAGTATTTAATGTAGCAGATTAGAGGTCCAATTCCTGTTTAAAGGTATTTTACTGGATGGTAGTCTTGTATTTCTGTCTGGAAATATGTTTGCAATTCAAATATTTAACCAGAATAAATGTCTGCATGTCTAACATTTTGATTATTCCTGCCCTGATGTTATAGATCCTATAGATGTGGGAATTCAGGGATTTAGGGAAACTTCCTATTTGTTTGATTATTACTTTTTTCATTTTGATACATTGTTTTTCTTTTCCAGCAAAGGAAATTTTATTTATTTTTCCAGTTTTATTGAGATATATTTGACATACAACAATGTATAAGTTTAAGGTGTACAACATAATGATTTGATATATGTATATATTATGAAATGATTACCACAGAAAGTTTAGTTATCATATGAGGTATTGATTTTAAGGTATTGATTTATTTTGCAGGTGGGCTTATAACATAGTTATGAACTATGAGAGCTGCTGCACTGTTGAATGGGAGGAGTCAAAAGTATCCACCTAATAAAATATATCAGTGATTATATAGGTCCTGAGAAAAAAATTGACAGGTGAAAATAAGTACATACATAAATGAAAACAACAAAATAAAGCACACATTTGAGTGATGTTACAAATGTGCATGAGAATTTCTAGACTCTAATTTGGAACTTCTTATTCCATTTCAGGATCGGAAATTAACCAAAGCTGAGCAGCAAAGGTTCAAGGAAGAAGCAGAAATGTTAAAGGGTCTCCAACATCCCAATATAGTTCGATTTTATGATTCCTGGGAGTCTATATTAAAAGGAAAGAAATGTATTGTATTGGTGACTGAACTTATGACATCAGGAACTTTAAAGACGTAAGTTGACTCTGATAGTGCCAATGAAATTTTGTTTGGAAATAATTTTCAAGAGTAATAAAAGTTGTTTATAAAATAACACTACTTGATTAAAGAATTGGTAGCATCTGAATCTAGTGACTGTGCTTCAGGGCAGGTTAAAAAATTTAGGATGTTAATGAAGTTTGTTAGAAAATACAGTATTGAGAAATGAATATTTGTGGGATAGCATAAAATTTTAGAATTAGAAGTAATGTCATTTTGTAAAAATAATGGAAGATAAGGGTGTGGCCACATTCGTAGATCTACTGAGCAGTACTATACAATTATAGTTTATTGTTTTATTTCTGACTACAGTTTTTCATTTGATGGTGTAATCACTTATTTATAACTATTAAATGTGGAATATACTTTTTCTGTTTCCTAGCATCTTTACACTAAAATTTTACATAGTTAAACCCTCTGGTGACCTTATATAAGCAGTTATTAGAAAGTGTAGAAGGACTTTCTTTTTAAAATTGTGCTACCTTTCCACAAAAGGTTACTCTGATTAGAATGATTCTTGTTTTGAATTAAAAATGCTGAAAAATGCTAAGCTTGGCAGGATGTCTTCTCTAAGAATGAAGCCTTAGATTTAAAATTGCTTTTCTATAACAGAGAATAGAAAACAACACAGTGATGGCAAGCATAGTAGTTACAATACCAGCCAGCTTACATGATTTACCCTTAATAGTGTTCATATAATAAGCTAGGTATGTTTGTTTACATGTGGTCTTTTGTTTCTTTGTGTAGGTACTTAAAACGATTTAAAGTCATGAAACCAAAGGTCTTAAGGAGCTGGTGCAGGCAAATTTTAAAGGGGTTGCAGTTCTTGCATACTAGGACTCCTCCCATTATTCACCGGGATCTGAAGTGTGATAATATTTTCATCACGGGACCCACTGGATCTGTGAAGATTGGTGATCTAGGCCTAGCCACCTTAATGCGAACATCATTTGCTAAGAGTGTCATTGGTGATTAAACTTTTATAGTTATTGGTTGGATAAAGAGAGATTTTGTTAACTGTGTATGTCTAGAATAGGGATCAGCAAATTATGGCCCATGAGCCAAATCTGGCCCCATTGTCTATTTTTGTAAATAAAGTTTTATGGGAACACAGCTATACCCACTCATTTATGTATTGTCTGTGGCTGCTTTTGCACTACAGTAGTGGAGTTGAATAGTTGTGTCTGAAATACTTACTGTCTGCTTCTTTACAGAGAAGTTTGCTGACTCCTGGACTAGAGTGTGAATTTGCTTTGAAATATCTATTACATATTGACTTATTTCAGAGACATCCTAGTGTATTTCTTTTGGGGGATATATTAAAGATCATTAAAAAGTTCTGAAGACTTAAGAAAGAGGATTTACTAATTTAGTTCAGAAAAATTTATAAAGAAGATAGAAATAAAAACAGATTTTAGTAATTGTTACCTGATCTTGAGCATTACAAATTGTACTTTATCAGTATAGAAAGTTAAGGAAATTCCTTAAGTACTTTATATAGGTGTAGCAAGTATTCTGCAAATTTTATATTTATAAATTTGGTTTAGGGAGCAGAAATTAACTCAGGTAATCCTTATGGTGAAGGGAATGGGATATTGGTGGATACATTTTTCTTTTTAATAAAGATGTGGATGTGGTGTTATTTTGTAGGGACTCCTGAGTTTATGGCCCCAGAGATGTATGAAGAGCACTATGATGAATCTGTAGATGTCTATGCTTTTGGAATGTGTATGCTGGAAATGGCTACTTCAGAGTACCCTTACTCTGAGTGCCAGAATGCAGCTCAAATATACCGTAAAGTAACTAGCGTAGGTATAACTTTATTCTTTTTACTTCCTAGATTGTCACATTTCATGTTGAAGTTGGTAAAGTCAGCTTAAAACTAATTTTGGTTTAGTGCTATATAACAGTGCTAAATTTAACATAATTGTAATGAAACAAGCTTTAGATTTATGCTATATACCTATACTTTATTGGGGTCACATAAAATGTTCTGTATAATTATCTTTGGGTAAAGACATATCATCTATATCCACTTGTTTGTAAATAATTTTTAGATTTATTAGGTGGATATTATTTTTTCAAAGCTGAATAATGAAGATTGACTAAATGGTTTGGAAGGTTTCTGGTTCTAAAAGAGCATTCAAAATATTGTTCCTCAGCTACAGTATTTGATTCCCTGTTATGGGTATTTTTTTGCATTAAAAATTGCAAGGAATGTAAAGATGAATAAGAAGTGTTTGCTACCCACAAAGAGCTTGCATTTTTAGTATGGATAGATTCACAAATAGCTATAAACATAAGAGGATAGGAATAGAGTAAGGGATTAAGAGAGATAAAAACAAAATCTTAGGATAGTTCAAAATAGGTCTGTTTCATATCCAGTTGGGTAGCTCTAGAATAGGCCAAGAAAGAGATTGTCAAAGTGTTCAAAGTAACTGATATTAATAGGTACCCTTTTTAAATGCATGCTGTATACTGCATGCTTTCATATTTAAATCCCTACAAGATGGCACTATCTTCAGTTTATGAATGATGAGACTGAGAACCACAGGTTGTGACTTGCCCAAGTTCACACAGCTACATGTGGATCCACAATGGTGGATTTTGACCCTAAATCTGACTCTGGAGATATTTGGGTAGGGAGACTAGAAATAAGTCTAATATCCAGAATGTGGGCCATTCTGTAGGACAAATGACCTAGTTTCTCCAACAAATCAATTTCATGAAAGCAAAAAAGGAGGGACTGTTAAAGAATATAAGAGACTTAAAGTAGTGGTGAGCAGGTAAATGTTTAATAACTGATTCTCTGAAAAAGAAAAAGCACTGATTCCTAGCATTTGCTGATTTCCTTGGTGTTAAATATTCCCACAATGACTTTTAAGTTTAAGTTTTTTTTTTTTAAGTCACCAGTGTGACCTCACTGAATGCAGGGTTGGAAATGGTATACACAGTGGAATTTGTATGATATTTACACCATACAGATAGAATAAACAACCTCAAGAGCATAAATAATAGTAAAATGTAGTAAAATAATTAAGGACTGGTATTTTCAGTATTTATTACCTTGGTTGTTGATATCATTTATTTAATTGTAAGCTTATATAATTTAATTTTTGTAAATGACTGTGTTTAACAGCCAGCTTGCAAAATTCTTGAAAATGTAATAGTTGCCTCTTGTAAGCTGGTATGAGCCAGCTTTAATGCACCATACATGTACTGTGAGGACCTTGTTTGGATCCTGATTTGAATAAACCAAGTATAAGAAGACATCATTTAGACTATTTAGGAAATTTAAGTGTGGGCTGGGTTTTAGATGATGTTAAGGAATTATTAGTAATTATTTTAGGTGGGGTGATGACATGACATCTGTTAGAGATATAAACTAGAGACTTTATGGGTGAAATTACATGATGCTTAGGATTTGCTTTAAAATATTTTTGGATAAAAAAGGTGTGGAGGTAGATAGCTGAGACAAAGTTGACAAAATGTTGTGTGTTGAAGCTGGTGATGGTTACATGGGGCTTTTACTATTCTACTTTTGAGTATGTTTGAAGCTTTCTGTAACAAAGAACTGAGAAAAAGAGATAAAGCTAGAAGTCTTTTTAGTCTTGGTCTGTACATTGTATGGCCACAAATAGAAAAACTTTGTACTCAATTTCGTAAGTTGCAGTTCCCCAATTATTTTCACCTAGGAGCAGAGAAAGGCAATAATTACCCAGGACTGGGGAATAGGTAAGAGATCAATGGAGAGGTCAAAGAGGACTTTTTCTATAAGTAGAATGATGTAACTCCATTTTTTGAATGGTGACTTTATTATTTTATATTAAAGTCACAATAAATATCACAATTCACATTTCCATCTATATTAAAGCTTCTTGAACTTGAGATCCAGACCTGTACCTCTGAAACAAATAATAAATTATATGTTAAAAAAAAAAAGAAGATAGCAGGAAGGGAAAAATGAAGGGGGGGGAATCAGAGGGGGAGACGAACCATGAGAGACTATGGACTCTGAGAAACAAACTGAGGGTTCTAGAAGGGAGGGGGGCTGGGGGATGGGTTAGCCTGGTGATGGGTATTAAAGAGGGCACATACTGAATGGAGCACTGGGTGTTATATGCAAATAATGAATCATGAAACACTACATCAAAAACTAATGATGTAGTGTATGGTGATTAACATAACATAATAAAAAAAAGAACTTGAGATCCAAATTAACTCCTAATCTCACCAAATTTGTCTAGTGTGTGATACTGGGCTTTCTGATTCAGCATCCTGTGAAGTAGTATGTCAGACCCAGAACTAGGTTTTAGATTACCTCATTCCATGACAATGATTCTATAGTATCTTTCTCCTTTTAGATTAATTTGGAGTTTTCTGTTAGATGACTGTAATGATTTTTTAAAATTTATTTACTTATTTTAGAGAGAGAGGGAAAGAGCGCGAGTGGGAAGGGTGGGGGGAGAGAATCTCAAGCAGACTCCGTGCTGAGCACAGAATCCAACTCGGGGCTTGATCCCAGGACCCCAAGATCATGATCTGAGCCGAAGCCAAGAGTCGGATGCTCAACCAACTGTGCCACCCAGGCGCCCCTAATGATTATTTTTTTAATCTAAAATTCATAATTTAAGGGTAATAGAATATAAAATTAGCAGATTTAGGCAGCTAACAGTTACAGAAACATTTTTAATTATCTGGACCTTACTAATTTATTATTGAACTCCTAGAACCTGATAATTAGCTTGAGTTTCTCTCAATATTTTACTATTGCTTAATGGTTAAAATAATACAGATTTCTCAAAAGTTTATATATATATATTTTTTTCATGCATACATATATATTGATTGTTCATTGCTTCTAGCCATTCTGGAAGACTTATTATAGTTTGTTAATTGGGGTTATACTTGCATGTATATTTTGGGATCAAATATTTATTCCCTACTTAATGTTGCAATATGAGAATTATCCATGTTATTAAATACTTTGAGAATATTTTTGGTTTTTGTGTAAGATTAGCATATATATAGATCACATAATTTATATTTCTGTTGTTGGAAATTTAGATTGTTCATTATTTTTCACTGTTATTTGTAGACTATTAGAACTGTGACAGTATCTTCATCAAAAAATTCTTAAACTCACACTGTATATATTTATCTCATTTAAAGCTTGAATATGGTTTAGTGGTAAAAATTACGTTAATAATGTTATGTTGACTTGAGCTTTCAGTTGCTTTATTTGTGACTAGAAACAATTTTTCTTCTCCCAGGGCATAAAACCAGCCAGTTTCAATAAAGTCACTGATCCTGAAGTGAAAGAAATCATTGAAGGATGTATTCGCCAAAACAAATCAGAAAGGTGGGTACAAATGTAGTGAAATGATATAACCGATGGATACATTAAACTCTTACCTTGGACTGGGTCATTTTCTGACCTTTGAATAATACTGGGTATTACTTTTGAATGGAACACAAACCATACTGTCTAGAGTGAAGTATATCAGTGCATGTTGTTTGCCATTTTGGACTTTGATATCATGTGCTGAATTTTTCTTGAACTGAAATTTGGATTTTGTTCGTGTGTGTTGTGACAAGTTTTCATCACCTTCACCCTTCAGTTTAACAGTCACTGAGGCCCCCCAGGTTAACTTGCTTCTAACAGTTGATAGTAGAGAGCTTCTGCAGTGTCACCTTCAGGTAAGTACTTAGAAAAAAATGATAGCTTAAAAAAATTGACCATCAACTCACCAGATGTTTCGTATTTGACCAATTTCCTTGTGTCATGATAATGGTAAAGCAGATAGGGCTGTTTATGTTCAAGAAGTAGTATTCTAAGTTTATTTGTAACCCAATTTGTGTTTTTCTTATGGATACATCCCTTTAGTTTTAGCTTATATTTCCTGTTAATTTGAGCTTTGGACAGTTGTTGAGTTAAATCAGTAGGTTAGTCTTTTGATTTTTTACCTCCTTTATGATTAATAAAGGTCCTTTACAGAAATTATTTTCACCCACATTTTATTGACTGTCCCCCATTTTTATTAGTTTTTTAGGTTTAATGTTGTATATCTGAGAATACATAAAGCCACTAAGGTAAAGCCTGTTTAATTATAGCTTTATTACTGAACATTATTGTACCAACAGGCTATATCTAGGTAGTTATATATTTTAATTATGGTAAAATATACATAACCTAAGATTGACCATTTTAATCATATGTTAAGTGTACAATTCAATGGCATTAAGCACATTCACATTGTTAAACAACCATCACCACTATCTATTTCCAGAACCTTTTCATCACCCCAACAGAGACTCTGTACCCATTACCTCTCCATTCCCTCTTCCCCTCAACCCCTGGTAACCTTTATTCTACTTTCTGTCTCTATGTATTTGCTTCCTCTAAGTACCTCATGTAAGTGGAATCAATACAATATTTGTCCTTTTGTGTCTGGTTTATTTCACTTAGCATAGCGTTTTCAAGGTTAATTTCCATGTTGTAGCATGTATCAGAATTTCCTTCCTTTTTAAGGAAGAAACACATACACACACACAGCACATTTTGTGTATCCATCCATTTGTCTGTTAATGGACACTTGGGTTATTTTTTCCTTTTGGCTATATGGTGAATAATGCTGCATGAACATTGGTGAATAAGTATTTGCTTGAATCCCTGCTTTCAATTCTTTTCATTATATACCTAGGAATGGAATTACTGGATCATATGGTAATACTATGTTTAATTCCTTGAAGAACCGCCAAATTTTTTCCACAGTGGCTGCACCATTTTGTATTCCTCCCAGCAACATATGAAGGTTCCAATTTGTCAACATCCTCACCAACACTTCTTATTTTCCATTTTTTGATAATAGCCATCCTGATGGCTATGAAGTGGTATCTCATTGTGGTTTTGATTTGCATTTCCCTAATGATTAATGATGTTGCGTATCTTTTCATGTGGTTATTGGTCATTTGTATATCTTCTTTGGAGATATGTCTGTTCAAGTCACTTGCCCTTTTTAAAATTAGGTCGTTTATTTTTTTGTTGTTGTGGCTGTTTTTGAGTTGTAAGAGTTTAGGCATGCTTTTTTTTAAGTGAGTCTAAAAATGCAGTTGACCCTTGAATAACATATTGTACAATACTGTAAATGTATTTTCTCTTCCTTATGGTTTTCTTAATATTTTCTTTACCTTACTTTATTATAAAAATACAGTATATAATACATAACATAATACAGTATATAACACATACAAAATATGTGTTAATCAACTGTTTATGTTATTGGTAAGGTTTCTGGTCAACAGTAGGCTATTAGTAGTTAAATTTTTGGGGAGTTAGTAGTTAGACACATATTTTCAACTGAGGTCGGCACCCCAGTCCCCTCCCAATGGTGTTCAAGGGTCAGTTGTACTAAGTGGAAATAGCCATTTTAGTTTGGATTCTGCTTATTGCTTTTGCAGCATTTTAACTGTAAATTTGTTACCAAAGAACATTGGGATATTCCAAAGGATTCATGGCATATTAGTGTATTAGAAAGAGCACAGACTTCTACATCAGACTAAGATTCAAATGTGGACTCACACTTAGCCAGTGTGATCTTGAGCAAGTTACTTAGCTGTTTCTCAAAGCAGGTATTTATTTTGATGATTAAAAAAATAATGCATATAGGGGCACCTGGGTGGCTCAGTCGTTGGGCATCTGCCTTCGGCTCGGGTCATGGTCCGGGGGTCCTGGGATTGAGCCCCACGTCGGGCTCCCTGCTCAGTAGAGAGCCTGCTTCTCCCTCTCCCACTCCCCCTGCTTGTGTTCCTTCTCTCGCTGTGTCTCTCTCTGTCAAAAAAAAAAATGCATATAAAATAACTAACAGAGTAGTAAGTATTTAATGGTATCTCCTGCTATTACTGTAATTATTCGATAGTAAAAATACATAGGCAACCTTTTCATTGAAAGGCAGAGGGCTTAACTTGCTCGTATCTTCTTCTTTTTCAGATTTTACCTATTTATTTGAGAGAGAGAGAGCGTGTGTGAGAGGAGGGGAAAGGGTAGAAGGAGAGGGAGAAGCAAGCTCCTTGCTGAGCAGAGCACCAGACACAGGGCTGGATCCCAGGACCCTGAGACCATGACCTGAGCCAAAGACAGACACTTAACTGACTGAGCCACTCAGGCGCCCCTTGGTTCTGTCACATCTCACCTTAGCCTTAAAACTAATTAGTCTGAGGAAGCTTATTCTTTTTATAATAGTCTCTTAATTTTGTCCCTTGATCACTAAAAAATGATCAGGAGGGTTGAAAATCATCAACTTACAGGATACCATGCTATCAATATACTTTATCTGTTTTAAATAGTATAAGAGAGATTTTCTATGTAGACATTATGAAATACATTAGTTTTAGCTCTCTCTGGCCTATAATATAGATAGATTAGATATTATGTATCTGTTTTTAGAAATTGGTCCAAGCAAGCAAAGGAAATTAACTCCCCCCATCTTGTAAAAGAATCTTTTGAAACCCGGTCCTTTTTTTTCTCTTCAGAGATGGTTAATTTCTAATACTAGGTAGAGGCGTTTCCATTGCATGTATACTTTGGCCTAAAACACTAGACTTAGATACTTGAGGAAAACCATGGGACTTTGCTGAACTAAATTAGTTTCATTCATGGCATTCTCTCAAGAGTGAAGTACACTGACTAGATTATTGTTAATGGAGTCAATGACTTCTATTTATAATGTTTGTAAAGAGTTTGAATTTCTGATTTCCTTTAGAGGTTATATATCCAGAAGAGTTTTTAGTTTCCTTTTTAAAAAATTTTTTTTATTGTTATGTTAATCACCATACTAGTTTCCTTTGCTGACAATCTGTTGTTTGAGTTTTAGTAACTTAAATCAGTGGCTTAGGGAAACTAGTCACTCTACCTAACATACACTGCAGCACTTCTCCAGTTCTCTAGGCATACTTATAGGTGTGTTAAACTTCAGTATCTAGATATGCTACTGGTAATCTTTAATTAAGGTGACTTTCAGTGCATGTTAGTTGGGATTTCTTTGCATTCTTGGCATATAATAAGTTGGATATAAGATTTGGTTTTTATAACAAGGCAGATTAATGGTCTAATTAATAGGAAATTTAAAATAAAGATTGTTACTTTGATATAATTGATGTTTACTAATTAAGAGTTCTATATCTTGTTTATGATTGAAAAAATTGATAATGAGATATGTATTTTGTTTATTAGGTTGTCTATCAGGGACCTACTAAACCACGCATTTTTTGCTGAGGATACAGGACTGAGAGTGGAGTTAGCAGAGGAAGATGACTGCTCAAATTCATCCCTGGCTTTAAGACTCTGGGTTGAAGACCCTAAAAAATTGAAAGGCAAGCACAAAGACAATGAAGCTATTGAGTTCAGTTTCAATTTAGAAACAGATACATCTGAGGAAGTAGCGTATGAAATGGTAAGTGAATCCTACCACTATTCTTTATCCCCTGACCACTGCTGCCCTTTATAATATCAGGGCTGATTGATTCCTTTCTCCTTATTGCTTTCTTTCCTCCCTATTTTCTCCTTTTCTTTATTTAAATTCTTTTATCGTGAAATGCATCTCTACACCAGAGTACATTAAATTGGTATGTACAGTATAAAGAATAATAAAACACTACTTTTGTTAAGAAATAGAACATAACCGGTACCTTAGAAGCCACCTGTATGCCCCTCCCAGTTGTATTCCCTTCCCTAATCACCACAGGTAATATCTACCCTGACTTTTGTGTTACTCATTCCTTTGCTTTTTGTTATAGTTTATCTAAGTAATATATTGTTTTGTTTTAAAAATGTGAGTGACCAGCGCACATCTAGCTGGTTACTGAAGTTATTATTTGGTGAAGATGCTCAAGAGTGCATAAGCTGAACAGTCTCTCAGTCATAATCTGGCTTCAGCTTCTCTAAGTGTTTATAAGAGCCGCTTTTGGGGAAGTCAGCAGGTGAGGTCATGAGTGAATTCAGGGAAGTACACATGTGGCTCACCAGTCAGGTCACCAGCGGACCATTGTGTGGACCAGAAATTAGTTGTCTGGTAACAATATGGTTGGATGGGGAGTGGGCCCCTCTGACTTCTCTACTTCTAATCACCCCATGATCCCCCTCCTTACAGAGCAGGTGACAGCAGATAGCTTCTGGAGGTTTGAATGTGTGTCCACACCTGACTCAGGCTGCTGCAGTGCTTGGAGGAAAGGTGTGTAGGAGCTTTGGCAGCACATAGTCAAATTAGCCAAGTACAGAGAGTCTGAGCCAGGCTAGCCTGGGCATTCTGTCCTCAGGTTAAAAAGAAGGATGGAACATTGACATTGAGGATCTTGGAGGTGATAGCCTTTAACATGTCTATTTTTATAGTCATACTGTTCTAATCTGGAATGATATTTCTCTTTACTATCTTTCTAGACTTCTCTTCCTCTCTTCTGTTGGGTTTCATGTTCCTAAATCCCATGTCTTTCTCTTCCTTGGCTTACCCTCTTATTTTAGTGACACACTTACTCTGTCTGCTTCTTAAAGAAAGGGTATGAGAGGTAATTTCTTTGAGACTTGCATGTATGAAAATGTTTTTATTCTATATTCATACTTAATTGATTGCTTGGCTGACTAAGGCATTTTAGGTTGCAGTTTTTTAAAAAAAAATTTAGACTCATTGTTCCATGCTTTTCTAGCTTTCAGTATTGATATTGAGAAGTACAAAGTTGTTCTATTTTCTGAATCTTTTGCATGTGATCCATTTTTTGCTCTCTGGAAGCTTGTAGTAGTTTCTATTTCTTCTTTAGTATTCTAAAATTTCACAGTGATGTATCTTGATTTGGGTCTATTTTCATCCACCGTGTTGGATTCTCAGTGGACCCTTCCAATCTGTCAACTCATATCCTTTAGTTTCTGGGAAATATCTTGAAGTATTTTATTGATGATTTCTTCCCCATTGTTTTCTTTCTGGAACTGTTATCATTTGGATGTTGGACCTCTTGGACTAATTCTCCAATGTTCTTAACTTTTCTAGTTTCCATCTTTTTGTCTTTTTATTCTCCTTTCTGGCAGATATTACCAACTTTACCTTCTAACCCTTCCAACTGAGTTTCTCATTTCTGCTATCACGTTTTTAATTTTAAGAGTTCCTTTTTATTTTTTGGTCTGTTCCTTCCTTAGAGTAAACATCTTGTTCTTGGTTTTGTGGAGGCAATATTATCGTACCTCTGTAACGTAAGTAAAGAGAGTGTTTTTGACATTTTTTCTCCCTGTATAGTCTCTTTTCTCCAAATTGCTGTTTTGCTTTTGTTGGTTTTGTGCTCTGTCTTCTTGTTAGAGGCTTTTCTGATATTTCTGATAATTCTTGGCTACTTGCTCATAATTAATAGATTATAGGAGACTATTTTTTTCCTGTTGCTGTGTAATAAATTACCACAAATTTAGTGGCTTAAAGCAACACCCATTTATTATCTCAATTCTGGAGATAAAAAGTCCTGGTGGGCTTCACTGGATTCTCTGCTTAGGATCTCACAGGCTGCAATCAAGGTGTTGGTGGCCTGGGCTCTTATGTGGAGGCTCTTGGGAGGGTGAGGGGTGTGGGGGGGGGACTGCTTTCGAGTTGTTGGCAGAATTCAATTCCTTATGGTTGTAAGACTGAGGTGGCTATTAGCTGGTGGTCACTTTCTATTCCTAGAGGCTGCTTTTCAGTCCTTTCATGTATCCCCACTCCATCTTCAAAGTCAGCAATGTCATGTTGAATCCTAGAATTACCAGCTGGTAAAAGGCTCACCCAGATAATCTCCCTATTTTAAGGTCAGCTGTTCATAGCAAAATAATGGGAGTGATATCTCATTATATTCACAAGTTTGAGGATTAGGATGGGACATCTTTGAGGGGCCATAATTTTCCCGACCACAGGGACTTACAGCCTATTGGATGATGTGTTTGCTTGTGTCAGACTTGTTAACTTTGACCAGTACCGTAGGGTATCTGGATGGTATCTTTAATTAGGGAATCTCTGGCATCAATATGTGTAGGTCTGTCTTCTTGGATTGGTCAGATTCCCCAGAGAATCATCTTTCGATGTCCTTCCTGAAGGGTTAGGGTCCGGTTACTGGTATTTTGGTAGTCAAGTGGGGAAAAGGGCTAAAGGTTTCTGCATATGGCATTCAGCATACATATGCTCATTTAATCTTGTTTTCCACACGGTAGCCTTACCCTCAACTGTGCCTGGTGTTTCATAGTCCAGAGATCCTCTCTTTTACTCTCTCCAGAGAACAAAACTCCAGGCTTCTTGGGTAGGGGGAGAATCGATCATCCAAAGGTGTGGAATGGAGGGTGGGGCACAGGGATCTAAACATTTAACTGCTTCTCACAACCCTTTCACTTAGTCTTCCTTATTTTAGTCATCTCTTTTGACTTTACCTAGTTCTGGAAGTAACTGGTATTGCCAGTTTCTGTGCCTTATGAGTATTTTTCGGTATAAGTGATAATGCTTCTCAGCTTTCCCTAGTTCACCTTTTTCAGGACTGCTAGGTCACTTATTACTTAATCTGTTTTCCATATTCCGGAGTGTCCAAAATGTTGTTGCTGTTGTCTTTCTCTTATTCTCCCTGTCCTTCTGGGTTTACAACTTAAAAATCCATATAGTATGGGGTTTTTTTGGAGCTTCGGGAGGGAATGAAATTAAATATATGGATTCCATCTAACATTTTAATCATCTTTCAACTACCACGAAATTTCCCTGAGTCTGCAGACCCCCAAGACATGCTTTAAAAAACAGATTGTAGGACTGAGAATGATATGCCATGACACCTCCTCAAGTCATCTTCTCTGCTACTCAGCCCTGCTCTTCTCAGACAGCAAGCCCTTAACTTCTCTTCTCTCACTCTTCTAATGCCTGGTAAGATGTAGTACTTTGCTGTGAGCATATTTCCCTTTGCCTAGAGTGTGGATCTCTAAACTTCATCCACACCTCCCTTAATAGCCAGCAAGTTCCTTTTTTTGTTTTAATTCAAGTCAGAGTTTACCTTTCTCTGTGACGCTGTCTCTACTTTTTCCTTTAGGGCTTTTGCAGCAGCTCATTTCTACCTTTTTTAAGTTAAATTTGTACCATCTTACCACCAGATTGTGTGCTCATACAGGACAAAGGACTGACATAGTAACTTATATGTCTCTGGAGTCCAGTACTGGGCACATTGTAGACACTTAATGTTGTTGAATAAGGAAACCTTTTTAATCGTTCACAAACCTTAATGACAGTCACAAATATTCTGTAATAAGACTGCATGTACTGAAACATCAAGTTATTTGTTTTTGTTTAAAGCCAGAATTATTTTAACAATGTTTGGTAATGGTATTGTTTTTCTTATGCTGATTAAAGGCTCTGAATTTATGTATGTCTGATTAAGAAAGAACATAGGTGTACATCCAAAATATTGAATCACTATGATGTACACCTGAAACTGTCAGTTATATTGAATTGAAAAAAAAGAAGGAACATGTAAATAAATTAACTGTTATTTAATAGCATTTGGAATTTGGGGGCACAAAATAACTCTGCTAGTAAAAAGTTAAAATTGTAAATGTTAAAGATGTAGTTTGCTTATGTTTTGTTTGTAGGTCAAGTCAGGATTCTTCCATGAAAGTGATTCCAAAGCTGTTGCTAAGTCCATTAGAGACCGGGTCACCCTGATAAAGAAGACAAGGGAGAAGAAGCCAGCTGGCTGTTTGGAAGAACGCAGGGAATCCCAGTGCAAGTCTGCAGGGAATGTACTCCCTCAGCCCCAGAATACAGCTTTGCCCCCTGCTCCTGCTCAGCACACTGGGGCTGAATGTGAAGAAACTGAAGTTGATCAACATGTTCGACAACAGCTTCTACAAAGAAAACCACAGCAGCACTGCTCCTCTGTTACAGGTAACAGTTAAAATTTATAAAAGCAAACAAATGTCTAATTGTATTCTCTTATCTCAAAATAGTACTTCTGTGTTTTTCTTTTTTTTAAGATTTTATTTATTTATTTGACAGAGAGAGACACAGCAAGAAAGGGAACACAAGCAGGGGGAGTGGGAGAGGGAGAAGCAGGCTTCCCGCTGAGCAGGAAGCGGATGCGGGGCTCAATCCCAGGACCCCGGGATCATGACCTGAGCCGAAGGCAGATGCTTAATGACTGAGCCACCCAGGCGCCCCTACTTTTGTGTTTTTCAAAGCATTCTGTTATCTATCATTTCATCAGTCCTTTTACAAAATCCCTGAAATAGACAAGCCGGCTAGTTTCCTTATTTTAAAATTAAGACACTGTTTTGTTATGTGACCTGTCCAAGGTGCTAATTGAATAAGGATTATCTTTTTACTATTCTTAAAGGTCTAATGTAAATCCTTTAATAAAGAAAATTTGGAATTAAAGGGAAAATGTATTCTTCAAGAAGGAATTTTATAGATTTTAAGATCCTTTGTATTTTAGACTCAGGTATAAAATTATCATAGTTCCTCTAATTTTTCTGCTGTAATGCATTCTCTTCTCTAGAAGGACAGAGTATTTTCATAGTAATAACTAATTGTTCTATAAAGACAGTATTATTTTCTAGCCAGGTTCTAGGAGAATGAGAATATGACACTTGGATTTTACTGAAATTAGTAAATGAGATTAGTTGGTTAGGGGAGAAGCAATCACCCAAATGTGTGGAATGGAGGGTGGGCACAGGGATCTAAATATTTAACTGCTTCTCACAATCCTTTCACTTAGTCTTCCTTATTTTAGTCATCTCTTTTGACTTTACCCAGTTCTGGAAGTAACTGGTATTGCCAGTTCCTGTGACTTATGAGTATTTTTCAGTATAAATGATAATGACCAGCAAAAGGAGTTGATTTTTATGTGATTCTTTGTTTTTAGGTTTGCTTTACTAAGAAAATTTTAGTTGTACCACAGTTTCAGCATGGAGAGTTTACATAATGTTTTTTGGTTAACTGTGTAATGTACATGTTTTATTTCAAGTTGTCTCAGGTTGTCAGAGTAAAAAAAAAAACATAGAAAACACTTATTTTCTATGCCATTTGGACCTTGTGTTTCAAGTTTTTCCTTCTACCTGTTGCTTATTTTCTTTGTCGTAGGTGACAATTTGTCCGAGGCAGGAGTTGGATCTGCTATACACTCAGATACTTCAAGTCAGCCCAGTATGGCCTATTCCTCAGACCAGATGATGGGCTCTCAAGTGGTTTCCAACATCCCACAGGCTGAAATAAATGTTCCAGGGATGATTTATCCATCCCAGCAGCTGGTAGGACATTACCAGCAGATTTCAGGGGTGAGGTGAACTGTTATAATTTTAAATATATAATCCATATATATTTACTGTAAATGGGAGAGTTTATCTTTAATATATATTTTTTTTCTTATTTAACAGTTGCAACAGCAGCCAAAGCTGACTCAGCCCCACATTTTGCCTTTGGTTCAAGGTCAGTCCACTGTTTTGCCTGTACATGTCCTTGGACCTCCGATTGTCTCACAACCCCAAGTTTCCCCATTAACTGTCCAGAAAGTCTCACAGATAAAGGTAAGATATATTTTAGAGACTCTGTATTCAGTTAAACATATTGAACACTGCCTAGATTTTCTGACAGGCAAAGGCTCTCTTTCATAATTTCGTTATAGTTTGTATAAAACACACTGAAAGCCAAAAGTTGTTTATGCTTTCCTTCACCAAAGATGTTCTTGAGTATGTGCCTAACATTGTGAAACTAGAATCTTGAGACACTGCTTGTATAATTGGAAAAGAAAGAACTCCATAGATGGATAAACAAACTTATTTAGGACTCAGATCTCTTGCTCTTGGTGATGATGATTTGTTCTTTGTATTAGATTTTTCTAGCCCAGTGTGAATGTGGAGGGATTTCTTTCTTTTTTTCCCAGATTTTATTTATTTATTTGAGAGAGAGAGAGAGTGCACACGAGCTTGGCGGGGGACGGGCAGGGCAGAGGGAGAGGGAGAAGCAGACTTCCCCATGAGCAGGGAGCCCGATGTGGGTCTCAATCCCAGGACCCTGGGATCATGACCTGAGCTGAAGGCAGACGCTTAAGTGACTGAGCCACCCAGGCACCCCTGGAGGGATTTCTTTCATAGTTAATTAGAAATGATAAAATAAAATAATATTTTATTTAGTTTTTAGGACTTTCATCTAAATTTATGGAGGTTCCTTAAGATGTTAAAAATAGAGCTACCCTATGACTCAGCAATTGTACTACTAGGTATTTACCCCAAAGATACAGATGTAGGGAAAAGAAGGGCCACCTGCACCCCAATGTTCATAGCAGCAATGTCCACAATAGCCAAACTGTGGAAGGAGCCGAGATGCCCTTCAACAGATGAATGGATAAAGAAGATGTGGTCCATACGTACAATGGAATATTACTCAGCCATCAGAAAGGATGAATAACCACCATTTGCACTGACATGCATAGAACTTGAAGGGATCATACTAAGTGGAATAAGTCAAGCAGAAAGAGACAATTATCATATGGTTTCACTCATATGTGGAACATAAGGATTGGCACAGAGGACCATAGGGGAAGGGAGGGAAAACTGAAGGGGGAGAAATCAGAGAAGGAGAGGAACCATGAGAGACTATGGACTCCGGGAAATAAACAGGGTTGCTGGAGGGGAGGGGGTGTGAGGGGATGGGGTAGCTTGGTGATGGGTATTGAGGAGGGCACGTGTTGTTGTGATGAGAACTGGGTGTTATACACAACTAATGAATCCTTGAACACAACATCAAAAACTAATGAGGTACTATACACTGGCTGACTGAACATAAAAAAAAGATTAATAAAAAACCTTTTGGCTTTTTAAAAAAATTCTTGGCTTTTTGAAAAATTTAAATTCCTGTGTAGTTAACATATAGCGTTCTAATAGGTTTCAGGTGTAGTGAAGGTGTAGTGATTCAACAATACTATACATTACTCAGTGTTCATCAAGGTAAGTATACTCTTAATCCCAATCAACTGTTTCACCCATCCCCCCCCTTCTGGTAACCATTGGTTTGTTCTCTATAGTTAAGAGTCTGTTTTTTTGTTTTGTCTCTTTTTTTCTTTGTTTTGTTTCTTAAATTCCACATATGAGTGAAATCATATGGTATGTCTTTCTTTGACTGACTTATTTCACCTAGTATTATACCCTCTAGATCCCTCCATGTTGTTCCAAATGGCAAGATTTCATTCTTTTTTATGGCTAAATAATATTCCATTATATATGTATACACAATACTATATATATATAAACTATATATATATACACACACACATATATATACAGACACGCATGCACGCACATACACATGCACACTCCCACACCCCACATCTTTATCCATTCGTCTATCAATGGACATTTGGGTTACTTCCATAATTTGGCTGTTGTAATTAGTGTTGCTATAAACATCAGGGTGCATATATCTTTTTGAATTAGTGTTTTTGTATTCTTTGGGGGGAGTACCCAGTAATGGAAGTGGCTGCACCAGTTTGCATCCCCACCGGGGGATTCCCAAGCGGGTTCCTTTTTCTCCATGTGCTCACCAATACTTGTTTCTTGTGGTTTGGGTTTTAGCCATTCTGACAGGTGTGAGGTGATAGCTCATTGTGGTTTTGATTTGCATTTCCCTAATGATGAGTGATGTTGATCATCTTTTCATGTGTCTGTTGGCCATCTGGATGTCTTCTTTGGAGAAATATCTGTTCATGTCTTCTGCCCATTTTTAAATAGGATTATTTGTATGTTTTGGTGTTGAATTATAGAAATTCTTTTTTTTTTGGATACTGATTCTATTGGATCTTGGCTTTTTTTGATTCGTGTTCATTTCTATAGGAGAAATAAATGTTTTTGTCTTTTTGACTCTAAAGGTCAGCATTATTCATTTCTGACAAGGAAGGAGTAAACAGTCTTTATGAGAGTTCATATATTAAGACTATATTCTGGTTCCCAAGGTTATGAGGCCTGGACACATGGTTCAGCTTTTCTTTGCCATCACTGCATTTTCTTTTCTCAACCTCATCCTCCCCTACATGTGCCTTATTTCTTTGGGAATGAGATGGTCTGAACATTCTCTGTATATGATTCAGTTAGCGGCTGGCACATCTGTTTCTTTTAAGAGATTGGTATATAGTAAGTCACAGCTCATCAATAATTTTTAATGACTACCATTTCTGTGGATGTAAGATAAAATAAAATATGGTTCTTATCTTCAAGGAGTTCACAGTCTTATAGGGGAAGGCATACACATAACTTGACAAATGTCAGATACATTCAAAATCTGCTGGGGTAATTTAATCTGATGGAGTTGACAGTAGCCTGGTATTTGGCTGTTGTTTATAGGTAACATGATACATATTCATAATTGAGCTCTTGTTGTGGTTTGATTTGTTTCTTCCTAAGATTTTAATGCAAAGTGTATTGAATGGACACTTAAATTAACTTAGATTCAACCACATAAGTATGCAGATATGTGTATTTTAAAATGTGTTTTCAAATTTTAAGTTTTAAAAATTATTATGAGTGTTATTTACCTATTTAAAAATAAAGCCTATGAAATTATAAAATAGACAGTGAAAATCACCTGTTATTTCTCCAGCTAGAAACATCTTATTGTTTACATTTATGGGTAAAGCCACTAGATTTGTCTTTTTTCCCCCTATGTATACATACATAATTTTGTTTATATATACATCTGTATATCACATGCTGTTCTTTTTAAAGATTTTATTTATTTATTTGAGAGAGAGAATGAGATAGAGCATGAGAGAGGGGAGGGTCAGAAGGAGAAGCAGACTCCCTGCTGAGCAGGGAGCCCGATGTGGGACTTGATCCTGGGACTCCAGGATCATGACCTGAGCTGAAGGCAGTTGCTTAACCAACTGAGCCACCCAGGCGCCCCTCACATGCTGTTTTTTAGACTTTTTCAGCACATATAGAAGCCACATAAGCAAGCACTTTGACCATTGGTGTCTTCTTATGAATGTGGTAGTTCAAGTTCTACGAATTACTGCAACCAACCTATATTTATTCAGCCAACTCTCTGCTCTCCTCTTTAGAGAGCTTCTGTGTTCATTTTAGCTATGATATTGAAATTCTTTTGAGCTTTTTCTTGGAACTTCCAGTTTCTGGTGTGTGAAAGTGTTAGATTCGGTTACTCTGAATCTCTGCCAGGGTTTGAATGAGTTATGTGGCAAGTGAAATAAATGAGAAGCCATGAGCAGTATATTACTGGGACTGGTCTCAATCCCTTAATGTATTCAACTAGCATTTACTCATGGTATTAAGGATTTTTGTAGTACTAAAACTATACCCAGCACCTTTTTAATAAGTTGCTCAAATTTTTAGAACATAGCATTATTTTATCTGTCATTCTGTCTGGGACAGGCCCATTAAAATTGGCATGGTATATGCATTTATAATTTGAATTTTCTTTGCACCAAGAACCAGGAACTGCAGCTGACCTTGGAGTAGATGGACAAACTTCAGCCTAATCTATGATTTTAGACTTGCCAGTTATTGGAGTTCCACAACCAGTCTTTCTGCAGTTTCTCCTCAGACATTGCCTGCTTCACAGATGACTTCCGAGCATCTAACAGTTGGTCTTCAACTTGAGTCTGGCCCTAGAAATGGAAAGCAGGCATTGACTGTATCACCAGATGCTAATCAGACTTCTGGTTTCTTACTGGTTTATTGTCCTCAAGCTTTGTCAAGTCATTCTGCCCAATACCTGATCAGTGCACAGAATGTTGCTGGTACAGCTCAGTTCCCTTCTAATTCCACTGGGGGGCATTCGGGGGCCAATCAGCCTTCACAAAAGATACATTCAGTACCCCACCCATATCCAGTACCACATCAGGAATCTATAGCTCTAGGTTCTTTAGTGCCACAAAGCCAGACTGTGCATTTGAAGAAACCTTGTTCCCAAGCCTCTATGTAGCAGCAGCCATTAATTTTACAACCTTAAGATTATGGCATCACTACAAAAAGTTTCAGCAGGATTGTATTCTACGAGTGTCTGAAGCTCATGCAAGTGAGCAGCAGCCAAAGGGTGGTACTGAAAGTGTGATTCAGTCCCTGGAATAGCCATCTTATTCTGTTGGACATGCTTATCTGGGACCACCTGCAGAACTGCCATCCTTCCCACTGAAGGCTCCTGGGCAGCTGCCGTTGTCCCCAGGAACAAGCTTCTTACCCATCACAGCTAACTTACCCAATCCAGGCTCCAGCACAGCCTGTTTATTTACTGCCAGCCCCACAGTATTCTCTTTACACTGTGCAACCACCAGGATCATAGTCAACCCATTCTATGCAGACTTCTTCTCCAGTCCCACCTGTGGTACAACCCACTTATTTGGCCCCAGGCCAAGGGCAGCCTGGTTTTCCAGTACAGCCTCCGGTTTCATCACCTTTTCCAGACCAGCCAGCATATAAGATCCAAAGAGCTTACTCTGTGCCATCTATAGAACAGTTTGCTTACCAGCTACTGCCTCTTAAGCATGCCCATTATTCAGCACAAACTGTTTACACCATCCAGACAACTGAACAGGCAACCTTCATAACCCAGTAAGTATATACAGTAAGCTCTCCTGATAGCAAGCACGTACATATTACAAACTCTTCGGATCAGAAATTACACCCAGTACCACCTTTATAGTACAGACTTCTGACCAACAAGCCTATTTAACACCACCCTAAGGTAGCAATTCTTCAAAGTTGGAACAAAAGCCATTTTTAACATCACCCTTAGAAACACAGACACATTTTATGAAGCCTTTATTTATGTCCGGCACTCAGCAGCTCCATCACAAGCAGATGTCCATTTTAGACACCAGCAGCTAGAAGCCCAGTCAATTAGCATTACATCTCAGAGGGCTGTGGAAGGACAGCTTCAACACCCTGCACAGATGTCCTTCATTCAATAGGCTTCCTCACAGACCCGGATCCAGCCCCCACACTTTTCTACACAGCTTTTGCAATCACATCTAACACCAAGCCAGGTTTCTCATTCAGCTTTCATTCAGCATCAGCAGATGGACGACTCATTCATCTTATAGACAAGCACAGAAAAGCCATCAGTTGTCTATTCAAGAAGGTCCCATAAATCAGCAGCAGTCTGGGTAGCCACCATGCTGCTTTCCAGCAGCGGTTACCTCCTTCACAGGCACCTAACCAGGTTCAGCCATTACCAGGTATGTCAAAGGCCATTATAAACACAGTACAGATTTGCAAGAACCTTTGCAAGAACCGTTGCAACCAGTGGCAATGGAACAACAATATGTAACAGCTTTTAGAGCAGCCTCAAGTGCTTCAGGCATTAGACAGCAGTCAGACCTTTCCCCTGAAGAGAGCCCTAGTGCAGGACCGGCCAACATGCATTCAGCAGCAGTCTGTCCAGCCACAGTGGTAGCCATCCTCTGGCTCACACTTGTTTTTGGGTCAGCAGAAACGATGACAACAGCAGACCCTCTATCAAAGCTCTGGGATAGCTCTTTCAAATCAGCCGTCTTCTTCTGTTCATCTGTCAACATTTAGTATTCTGGTACAGGCTTCCACTGTCTTTCAGAGCATTTCTATGTCACAGACGCAACAGCATTTGCAAAGCCAAAAAATTCCGAAGGTAAATCCTCCTGGGGGAAAATCTAGACGATTGTGATTTTTCTATAATGTTCAAGGGTCAGGGAGATAGTGAGCTAGGTAGAAATAGCATTGGACAGGGAGTCCTAGTCCCTATTTCGGGGTCTTTTCCTTCCTTATTCAGTGTGTGGCCTTGACTCAGGTCTCTTTGGAGTTTCCTCATCTGTAAAGTTGGAGGGGTTAAACCAGATGATGGTTTTTGATAACAAAAAAAAATATATCAGTGAATAAAACACGAAAGTCCCTTCTGTCATTGACTTTTGTTTCTTAATGGGGGGAGACTATCAATAACCTTAATAGAAAGTAAATTTATAGTATGGTCCCAGGAGATTGGGGGAAATGTGGAGCAGGGTAAGGAGGAAAGTGGGTTATAATTTCAAATAAGGTGGTGATCAGGGTAGGCCTCATTGAAAAGGTGACATTCAAGCAAACATTTGAAGGAGGTGAGGCAGCCCACAGTGCATATTTCAGGCAGAGGGAATAACCATCACAAAGTCCCCGAGGAAGGAGAGTGTCTGGCCTGTTTGAAGAACAGCAAGGAGGCCAGTATTGCTGTTAGTGGTGAAATGTTAGGAGCCTGTGATTGTCTTATTCTACATTAGTAATAAAGCATTTGCCTTTACGAGATGATAATAATGAACACTATTAAGTGATTCCTAGGTGCCAAATACTGTCTTACTGGTTTTACATGTACTATTCTCATAACAACTGTATGAATAGTAGCTATCATTACCCCTATTTTACAGGTAAGGAAACTGAGGTTCAGACAGGTTACAGGAGGGTCAGGATTTGAACCCAGACTACCTGGCTGCGGAGGCTTTGCCCTCAATCATTACACTATCCAGCCTCTTTGTAAGATAGCATCCTCCCTGCCAGAATTGGAGAAAAAGGGCATGATAACTTCATTGAGATTTAGTTAACTCGGGATTGATTGAATTAATTATAGGAAGGAATTGACGATCCAGTTTATTCTTTTTTTCCCTCTCTTTTATTCGCTTTAGATAACTCTAAAGACTCTGAATTGATTGAGTTTGGCTAATAAAATGCTTTGAGGTCCTTAGATAAGAGGTGTGCTATACTATAAGAGTTTTCTAGTGGTGGTATATTACTTTTCCAAAAGCTATTATCTTAAGTACTGTGTGTTTTATAAAATTCTCTCTTCATCAAGGGCATAAATTATAATGAATTCCAGTGTGTGCAAACTGACTCCTAACAGGGATGATCAAGGATTAATAAAGATCTTTGCAGTTGAAGTTTCTTCGGACAAAGCATGCTATTCTGGGATTTATTTCTTTAGAATAAAGTTCTTTACAAGGTATTTTGGGTTGGAATATTCATTTCTGTGGGCATGTGTTGGATACTTTCCTTACCTAATTAAAAAAAAATTCCCCGATATTTATTAAGAAAAATTTCAGAAATATGGAAAAGTTGAAAAATTGTAAACACCCATATACCTACCAACTAGAATCTACAGTTAACTTTTGCTGTATTTGCTCAATCACATATCCATCCCTTTATTCATTTATCAATCCATCTCATTTTTCTGGCACATCTCAAAATTGAAGTTGACATCAGTATATTTCATAAAATACTTCAGCATTCATATCGTTGGCTAGAACTCAGTAATTTTTTTAGTTTAAATTTATATGCAATAAAATGCATAGATTATAGTTCAGTGAGAATTGACAGAGGCTTACACTTGTGTTGCCCAAGCCATTATCAAAATATAGATGAGGTGTTGGCAAACATTTTCTGTAAAGGTCTAGGTAGTAACTATTTTAGGCTTTGTAGGCTATATAGTCTCTTGCAGCCACTCAGTTTTGCTATTACATGAAAATGGCCATAGGCAATATGAAAAAAAATGGACACGGCTGTGTTCCAGTACAACTTTATTCACAAAAATAGATGGTGCACCAGCTTTGGCCTGCAGTCTGTAGCTTGCCCACTCAGTACAGAATACTGCCATTACTGCGGCAAGTTCCCTGTGCCCTTCCCCAGTTGGTAGCTCCCACATCCCACCAGAGTCGACTGCTGTTGAGTTTTTTCACTTTAACTAGTTTATCCTGTTCTAGATCTTCATATAATTGGAATCATACGATGTATACTCTTGTATAAGGCTTCTCTCAGTGTGTTTTTGAGATTGATCCATGTTGTGTGTATCAATAATTTTTTTTTTTTTACTGCAGAGCAATATTCTATTGTATGAATATACCAAATCTGTTTATCCATTTTACTATTCATGAATACCTGAGTGGTTTCTAGTTTTGGTTTATTAGGAATGAAACTACGATGAATATTCTTGTATAAGTCTTTTTGTTAACATATGTTTTTATTTCTCCTGGATAATACCTAGGAGTAGAATCACTAGGCCTTGGGATAGATATTTGTTTACTTTTTAAGAAATTGCCAGTTTTCCAAATTGGTTGCACTAACTTACACTAACACCAACAATATATGAGAGTGCCACACCCTCACCAACACTAATTTTAGATATTCTGATGGGTGTGTAGTGGTATCTTGTGGTTTCAATTTGCATTTCCCTGATGACTGTGTTGTTGAGCACCTTTTCATGTATTTACTGGCCTTTGTGTATTTTTCTTTATGAAGCATCTGTTCAAGGCATTTGCCCATTTTATTTTGCCTGTTGTAGTTTTGCCTTGTCATTTTTGACTTGTTAGGAGTTCTTATATATGCTGGGTAATACTAGTCCTTTAGCAAATACATGTTCTATAGATATTTCCTCCAATCTGTGGATTGCCCATTAATTTTTGTAATGACTTCATTTGATGAAACAGTATTTAATCTTGATGAAATCTAATTCATCAAAATTTTCTGTCGTGGTTATTGTTTCTGTGGCCTCAGAAACCTTTGCTGACACCCAAGTTACAAAAATACTCTCCTCTTTTATGCTTTTATGTTATATGTTCAGGTCTATGGTCTATCTTAAATTAATTTTTATGAGTGGTGTGAAGTAGGAGGTCAAAGTTCTTTTTTGTCCCCCATATGAATATCCATTGTTTAAGCTTCATTTATTGAAAAGATTTCCTTTTCCCATTGGATTTATAATATATTTTGAAGTTAGGTAGTACAAGTCTTTCTACTTCATTTTGCTTTTTCAAGATTTCTTTGGATATTCTAGGTTCTTTGCAATTCCAGGCCTCGATCTCTAGTACAATGTTAAATAGCAAAGAAGATACTAGACATTTTGCCTTGTTCCTGATGTAAGGGAGAAAGTGCTCAATATTTCACCATTAAGTATGCTGTTAGCTGTAGGATTTTCTAGATGGCCTTTATCAGATGAAGGATTTCCCTTTATTCCCAATTCACTAAAAATATTTTATCTTGAGTGTATGTTGAATTTTGTCAAATGCTTTTTCTGTGTCTGGTGATATGATGACATATGACTAATATGACTAAATTTACATATACCATTTTACTCTTTTTTCACTTTACCCCTCTGGTTTTTTTTTTTTTTTATTCCTCATGGCCAGCCTTCTTTGGGTAAAAAAAATTTTTTTAGAATCCAGTTTTAATTTTTCTATTGTCTTTTCAGCTAAATATTCTTTCTGTGTTTTAACAATTTCTATCAATTTTATCCAGGCATTTTTTCATTCAGATATAATTCATACACCATAAAATTCACCCTTTTAAAGTATACAATTCAATGATTTTGAGTATATTCACAAGGTTGTGTAATCATTACCACTAATTCCAGAACATTTTTATCACCCAAAAAAGAAACTCCATATCTATTAGCAGTCATTCTTTATTCTCTACCCCACCTTCCCCTGCCCCTGCCATTCACTTATCTACTTTCCGTCTATTTCGTTGCTTATTCTAGGCATTGCACATAAATAGAACTATACAATATATGTCCTTGTGTGTCTGGCTTCTTTCACTTATGATAATGTTTTCAGGGTTCATCCATGGGGTAGCATGCATCAGTACTTCATTCCTTCTTCTAACCAAATAATATTCCATTGTATAGATATATTTTGTTTATGCATTTATCAGTTGATAGACATTTGAGTTGTTTCCACTTTTTGTTGTAGTGAATAATGCTGCTATGAACACTTGTATAAAGTTACTGTATGAACGTTCATTTCTCTGGTTAGATACCCAGGAGTGAAATCCTGGGCCATATGGTAACTCCATGTTTAACTTTTTGAGAAACTGACAAGTTTTCCAAAGCAGCTGTATGGTTTTACATTCCTACCAGCAAGGTATAAGGATTTCAGTTTCTTCACATCTTTACCAACACTTGTTACTTGTCTTTTTGATTGTAGCGTCCTAATGGGTGTGAAGTGGTATTTCATTGTGGTTTTGATTTGCATTTCCCTAAAGGCTAATGATGTTGAGAATCTTTTCCTATGCTTATAGACCCTTTGCATATCTTCCTTTTTTTTCTTAGGAGAAATAATCTATTCAGGTCCTTGGCTCATTTTTTAATTAAGTTTTTGTCTTTTCATTGTTGAGTTGTAAGTGTTCTTCACATATATTTTGGATGCTACATCCTTATCAGATTTGTGATTTGCCAATATTTTCTCCCATTCAGTGTCCTTTGCAGCTTAAAATTTTTTAATTTGATAAAGTCCAATTTATCTGTTTTCTTTGGTTGCTTTGTGCCTTTGATGTTTTACCTAAGAAACTATTGCCTACTCCAATAGACTTTCTGCTATGTTTGTCTTCTAAAAGTTTTAAATTTTAGCTCTTAAATTAGGTCTTTGATCCATTTTGAGTTAATTTTTGTATATAGTTTGAGGTATGGGTCCAATTTTATTTTTTTATGTGGATATTAAATTTCCTAGCGTCATTTGTTGAAAGACTCTTCTTTCCCTGTTGACTTGTCACACTTGTTGAAAATCAGTTGGCCATAAAAATATGATTCCTCCAACTTTGTTTTCTTTCTTCGGGACAATTTTGGCTCTTCTGGATCCCCTGCATATGATTCTAGAATCAGCTTACTAAAGCTTATAAAAATTGTGTTAACTCTGAATGTTGCCTTCAGTATTATTGTTTTTTAATAATAGTAAGTCTTCCAATCCATGAATATGGGGTGTCTTTTCATTAAATTAAGCATTCTTTAATTTCTTTCAGCAACATTTTATAGTTTTCAACATACATGTATTACATTTCCTTAAGTTTATTCCTAAGCATTCTTTTTTGTGTTGTTATAAATGGAATTTTCTTAATTTCCTTTTTGGATTATTCATTGCTAATGTATAGAAATACAACTGATTTTTGTGTGTTGCTCTTATACTCTAACTTTGCTAAATAAGTTTATTCTAATATTTTTTCTGTGTGTGGATTCTTCAGGATTTTCTGTATATGAGATCATGACATCTAGGAATAAAGATAGTCATAATTTTTCCTTCCTAATTTGGATGCCCTTTATTTTTTTTCTTTCTAATTGCTCTTTCTAGAACTTCCGGTGCCTTGTTGAACAGAAGTAGTGAAAGAGGACATCCTTGTATGGTTCCTGATCTTAGTGGGAAAGCTTTTGAGTCTTTCACCATTAAGTATGATGTTAGCTATGGATCCTTCCATTTTTTTCTTTAAAGATTTTATTTATTTATTTGACAGAGAGAGAGACAGTGAGAGAGCGAACACAAGCAGGGGGAGTGGGAGAGGGAGAAGCAGGCTCTCTGCTGAGCAGGGAGCCCGATGCGGGACTTGATCCCAGGACCCTGAGATCATGACCTGAGCCGAAGGCAGACACTTAATGACTGAGCCACCTAGGCGCCCCGATCTTTCCATTTTTAAACAACTTTATACAGGTATAATTTATGAACAATAAACTGCATATCTTTTTATAGCACACAATTCAGTGACTTGACAGATATGTGCTATAGTCAAGATATTGAACATTTCCCAAACCCCCAAAAGTTTCTCATGTTCCTTTTCAGTGGGGTTTTTTTTTTTTTTTGTGGTTGCTCAAGGGATTTTATTTTACATTCTTAATTCTTCAGTTTCTACATGGCTTCAATATTATATTATGTAAAATATAAGAACCATGTAACCATTTATTCCCTCTAGGCTTTAAGCTATAATGTTATATTATTATCTATCTATTATGTTATATTATATCTACATATATCATAAACCACACAGTGCAATCTTATAATTTTTGCTTTATATAAACATAAACGTTTTTCAAGAAATTAAGAGAACAAATTTAAATTTTGATGAGGTCCCATTTTTTAATTTCTTTGGTATTGATTGTGTCTTTGATGTGAAATCTAACTCTTTGCCTAGCCTTAGATCCTACAGATTTTCTCTTGTTTTTCAGTTTATGGTTTTCACTTATGATCTAGGTGGTCTATGTTATTTTGTTGATTTTTGTGTAAGGTGTGAGGTTAATATTCAGGGTTTTTCTTTTTCTTTCTTTTTTTCTACCTGTAGATATTTAGTTGCTCTAGTATCATTTGTTGAAAAGACTGTCCTTTTTCCATTGAATTGCTTTTTATGCCTTTGTCAAAAATCAGTTGGGCATATTTGTGTGGGTCTTTTTGGTTTTTTAAAGAATTTATTTATTTGAGAGAGAGTAAACGAGAGAAGGAGCAGGGGGAGGGGCAAAGGGAGGAGGGGAAGCAGGCTCCCCTCTGAACAGGGAGCCTGACATGGAACTTGATCCCAGGACCCTGGGATCATGACCTGAGCCAAAGGCAGACGCTTAACTGACTGAGCCAACCAGGCACTCTTGTGTGGGTCTTTTTCTGGGTTCTCTATTCTGTTTAATTCATTTATGTCTCTGTTTCTCTGTTAATTATGTAGATCTTGATTACTGTAGTTCTATAGAAAGACTTAACATTGAGTAAAGTGTTTTCTCCCACTGTCTTCTTTTTTTAATTATTTAAATTCAATTTAGTTCTTTTTTAAAGATTATTTTACCTATTATAGGATGTCTGACTTTCCATGTAAATTTTAGAATCTTGTCTATATCTACAGCAAATCTTGCCAGGATTTTGATAGTAATTGCATTAATCCTATATGTAAATGTGGGGAAAATTGACATCTTTACTATATTGAGTCTCCCAGTGCATGAATGTAATGTCTCCCCATATATTTAAGTCTTCTTTGATTGCTTTCATTAGCATTTTGTAATTTTCAGTGTACATATCCTGAACATCTTTTGTTAACAGTATTTAATTAAGTACTTAATTTTCTTTGGAAAGATTATAAATGGTATTGCTTTTATTTCAGTTTCCACATGTTCATTGTTAGTACATAGAAATGCAATTGGTGTGTGTGGGGTGTGTGTGTGTGTGTGTGTGTGTGTGTGTGCGCGCGTGCGTCTTGTGTCCTATGACTTTGCTGAGCTTAATTAGTTCTAGGAGAGTTTTTTGGGTAGAATCCTTGGGATTTTTTTTTTTTTATGTAGACAATCATGTAATCTCCAAAATGGAGACAGTATAATCTCTTCCTTTCTACTCTGTATGCCATTTAGTTCTTATTTTCCTTTTATTGTCCTGGTTAGAATTTTGAATATTGTGTTGAATAATAAGAGTGGTGGGAATGAACGTCCTTACCTTGTTCCCCAAGATTAGAGGAAAACATTAAGTCTTTCACTATTATGAGTGTTGTAAGCTATAGATTTTTCATACATGTTCTTTATCAAGTTGAGGTAGTGCCTATTGGCTATTCCCGACTTACTGAGAAAATTTGCCTTTTCTGTGTTAATTAATGTAATTTTATGATTTTTTTCAACTATTGGTATTGTGGATTACATTGATTTCAAATGTTGAAACATCATTGCCTCCTTGGAATAAATCCATTTAGTCATAATATGTAATTCTTTGTATACATTGTATACATTGTTGGATTTAATTTACTAATATTTTGTTGAGGATTTTTGAATCTGAAATTCATGGGAGATTTTAGTCTGACATTTTTCTATATCTTTGCTTTCCCCAATATTAACATCTTATTTAATCATAGTGCAATCATCAAAACCAGGAAATAGTGTATGATACTATTAATTAAACTAAAAACCTTATTTGGATTTTATCAGTTATCACATGCACTCACTTATTTTGTGTGTATCTGTAGTTCTATAAATTTATTTCATGTATAGATTTGTATAGCAATCACCACAATCAGGATGCAGAACAGTTCCATCACTCAAAAAAACTCCTTTGAGCTATCCATTAATAGTCACACCCTCTTCCACCTCTAACCCCTGGCAATCACTACTGTGTTCCCCCTCATGATCATTTTGTCCTTTGGAAAATAATGTATCAATGGAACTATACAATGTATAACCTTTTGAAATTGACTTGAGATCCATTCAACTTGTTACATGTATCACTTGCTTATTTTTTATTGTTGAATAGTATTCCCTTGGATATGGCTATACCTTAGTCTGTTTACTTCTTCATTTGTTTATTGCATATTCATTTTTTTCTTTGTAAATGTCATTCATATTCTTTGCCCATTTGTCTATTGAGAGCTTCTACTTTTTCTCTTTGGTTTCTTTATATGTTCTGATACTAATTCTTGGTTAAATATATTGCAATTACTTTCTTCTAGTGCGTCCCTAATTTGCTTATAGTGTCCTTTGTCACACAGAAGCTTTTTTTTAATTATAAGATCAAATCTATTCACTTTTTTTTTGCTTTTTTATTGTATCTTGCTTAGGAAGGCTCATAAGCATAAAATTTTCTATATTTTCTTCTAATACTTTAAAATTTTTTCTTCATTTAGCTCTATATTCCACTGGGATTTTGATTTTTTTTTGTGGACTATCTGAAGTAAAGATCTAGTTGTGTTGTTTTTTTTTTTTTTTTCAAAATGAATAGACATTTGTCCCAACACACATAGTCTATCATTTCCACACTGATCTGAAATGGTATCTTTATCATATCTGAAATTACTCATTTCTCAACTCTCTCTTTTGTTTCTTTGATCTTTATTCTTATACCACTATTCCAGTGTTTTAGTGACTTTATTTGTAAGAAGTTTTAAAAATTTTGCTTTGATTTCCTCTTAGATAAAACTTGTTTTAAATGATTGTTAATTTTGAATTGGATAATTTTTATTATTAATTTCTATATTTATGGCATTGTAGTCAGACCATGCTTTTTACTTTCTGGAATTTGATTTTTTTTTCGCTTTATCTGCTTGAGATATATATTTTCCATTCTGGGAGGAGCATTCCAAGTTTTCTCTATATTTATTACATCATGCTTCTTAATTATAATATTCAAATTCTCTATATCCTTTTTTTTGTCCAGTTATTCTTTTACTTTCTGGGAAAAAATGTGTTGAAGTATCCTACTACAATTGTAGACTTCTCCATTTCTTATTATAGGTCCTAATGTCTTAATTCTAAAAGTTTTTGGATACTGAAAGGATTTTGCCATATTTGTTGCCAAAATTCATTTGGTGGCAAACCTGATCTGAACTGATGAGACTATCAAAAATAGTTTGTTTTTTCTTTTTAAAAGCAGGCACATTCTGGGGCTCCTGGGTGGCTCAGCCAGTTAAGCATCTGCCTTCAAGGGATGCCTGGGTGGCTCACTTGATTAAGCATCTGCCTTCGAGGGATGCCTGGGTGGCTCAGTCGGTTAATCATTTGCCTTCGGCTCAGGTCATGATCCCAGGGTCCTGGGATCGAGTCCTGAATTGCGCTCCTTGCTCAGCAGGGAGCCTGCTTCTCTCTCTGCCTTCCGCTCCCCCTGCTTGTGCTTGCTCTTTCTCTCTCTCTCTCTTTCTCTTTCTCTCTGACAAATAAATAATAAAAAATAAAATCTTTAAAAAAAAAAAAGCTGCCTTCGGCTCAGGTCATGATCTCAGGGTCCTGGGATTGAGCCCTGTGTCAAACTCCCTGCTCAGTGGGGAGTCTGCTTCTCCTTCGCCCTCTCCCCTTCCCCACTCCCACTTGTGCTCTCTCTCAAACAAATAAAATCTTTTTTTTAAAGATTTTATTTATTTATTTGACAGAGAGAGACACAGCAAGAGAGGGAACACACAAGCAGAGGGAGCCGGAGTGGGAGAAGCAGGCTTCCCACAGGGCAGGGAGCAGGGAGCCCGATGCAGGGCTCAATCTCAGGACCCTGAGATCATGACCTGAGCCAAAGGCAGAGGCTTAACAACTGAGCCACTCAGGTACCCCTCAAATAAATAAAATCTTTAAAAAAATAAATGAAAGCAGGCACATTCTTTTATATTAAGGATTACATAATTGGAATGTATATGAACCTCTTGTAGAATAGGATTGACTGTTGCTGAAATATTTCATTAATTAACCTATATTCTTGACTTAAAGTATTTACAATGAAATCCTTGTGATATATGCAAGGATATCAAGAATAACACAAGGAATTCCCATATACCTATTACTCAACTTAAGAAATAAAAAATTATGGGCGCCTGGGTGGCTCAGTTGGTTAAGCGACTGCCTTCGGCTCAGGTCATGATCCCACGGTCCTGGGATCGAGTCCCATATCGGGCTCCCTGCTCAGCAGGGAGTCTGCTTCTCCCTCTGACCCTCTTCCCTTTCATGCTCTCTATCTCCCATTCTGTCTCTCAAATAAATAAATAAAATCTTTAAAAATAAATAAATAAATAAAATAAAATAAAAGAAATAAAAAATTATTAGCACATTTGCTGTTCCCTGGATACCTGTATTTTTTTTTGCAAGATTTAAAACTTCATGTAAATAGTATACTAGCATATACATTCTTTCACATTTTTAAAAAAAAATATTGTTTATGATTCATCCATGCTCATATATGTAACTCTAGTTCATTCATCTTTCCTTTCTCCCACTGATGTACAATTGAGTTCTTTCCATTAATTTGCTTATTTTCATGTTCCTGAGTCATTCCTTTGGGTTAGAATACATATTATTAATTTTATGGTTGCTAAATCTCCTCCCATGTTTAGTCATTTTTTGGGGGTGTTGCTTTATATTTAAAATGAAAGTGTGATTGATTAACATTGGCAGCTGATTTGGGCTTCCTCAATTAAAGTGTGTAAACTTTGTAACTTCTAGGTTAACATTGTCTCACCTCACATCTCCTGAATGTCTGCAGTAGCAGTGAGATCTTTTGTAGCTAGCTGTACTGAGTGGGATGTTTAATGAGTGTTCCAGAATTCTTTCAGATTCTTCATCTTTAACTGTTCTCCAAAGAAGATTTCTTCTAAATATGTGACTCCTTTTCATAATAGCAGAGAAAAAAAATTCTGGTTCAGGATGCAATCTAGGATAACTGTTTTCATTTTATTGTCATGCTCCTTTAATAGTTTCTTCTAATCTGGAGCAATTGTTTTAGCCTTTCTTTGTCTTTCATGACCTTGATGATTTTGATGAGTATAGGCCAGTTATTTTGTAGATTAGTATTCAAAATGGATTGGCCTGATGTTTCCACATGATTAGATTCAGGTTATGCATTTGTGACAGGAATACTGTAAAGGTGATGTTGGGTCCTTTTCAGTGCATTATATCAGGAGGCACATGCTATCCATTATCTTATTACTGGTAATATTAATATTTTTAATTAATTTTTATTTAAATCCAATGAGCATATAATATTAGTTTCAGAGGTAGAGGTCAGTGATTCATCAGTCTTATATAATACCCAGTGCTCTTTACATCACATGCCCTCCTTAATGTCCATCACCCAGTTACCCCATCTCCCTACCCCTCTCCCCTCCAGCCACCCTGTGATCTATTGTTTCCTATGCTTAAGAGTCTCTTAGGGTTTGTCTTGTTCTCTGATTTTGTCTTGTTTTATTTTTTTCCTCTCTTCCCCTGTGATCCTCTGTTTTGTTTCTTAAATTCCACATATCAGCGAGATCATGTGAGTGTCTTTCTCTGATTGATTTATTTCGCTTAGCATAACACACTAGTTCCATCCATGTCATTGCAAAGGTGATACTAATTTTGATCACTGGTTTAAGGTGGTGTCTACCAGGGTTTTCCACTGAAAAGTTACTATTTTTTATTTTATAATTAAGTAATTTGTGGGGAGTTACTTTGAGACTATGTTAATCATAAACCTTTACCCACAGTTTTGGTAGCCATTGAAGATTGTTGCCTACAACAGTTATTACTATGGTGATTGCCATATGGTGGTTTTCAAATTCTATATTTATTAATTGGATTACAGTTTTCCATTCTTCCCCATTTATTAATTGATCTATTTAAATGTATAACAGTATAGATTTCATTTTATTCTGTGGGTTATAACTCATTAGTATCATTATTTTTTTTGATGTACCAGCTATCTCAGATTAGGCTAGTGGGATCCTCTTCAAGCTTGTTCCTTTATACTTTTGATGTGTCCCCATCATTCTTTGAGCTTACATTTACACAACAAGATATTATAGACCTATTCTATTCTTCCCTGCCCCAGCTTCATAACTGGTCATATCTCAATGAGCTCTGATTGCAAGGGTTTGTTTTAATGGGGATACAATCTCATAAGAGGAACGATTGCAAAGGGAGGGAAAAATTGCCGATATAGGAAAGAGAAAGGAAAATTACTAGAGTGATGTTCCTGAGAAGGTGAGAGGAGATGGAAGTTTAGTTTCTAAATAGAGGGGTTGGCCTTACCGTAGGATCCCAGACAGATTGTCCATAATAATATGGGTGAAGGTAGAGAGTATGGGCACAAATGATAATAGGTGAGTAGATGTGGTAGTGGGAGCTTATGGTAATTCTTTTCTTGTTTCTTTTTTATTTTCTCAGTGAAATAGAAGCATGGTCATCATCAGAGTATGAGTTTGGGGGAGGGAATATGTATTAAAAGTTTGAGGAGAGAGGAGAAGGTATAAATCCGTTTTCTTTTTTTTTTTAATTTTTATTGTTATGTTAATCACCATACATTGCATCATTAGTTTTTGATGTAGTGTTCCATGATTCGTTGTTTGTGTATAACACCCAGTGCTCCATGCAGAACGTGCCCTCTTTAATACCCATCACCAGGCTAACCCATCCCCCCCTGCCCCCTCCCCTCTGGAACCCTCATTTTGTTTTTCAGAGTCCATCATCTCTCATGGTTTATCTCCCCCTCCGAATCAGTTTTCTAAGAGAATGGTAAAATGAATGGTAGTAAGACTGCCAGGCAGCATTAAGTACCTATTCAAGTTAATTGTTCTTTTTTTTTTTATCTTTTAGGATTTTATTCAGTTTTGAGTGACATAAAATTCTCACAGCATGACCCACAAATTAGCAAGATGCTTTTTTCTCTCTTGGAAGAGTCCAGAAACAGGCAGTACAGGGATAGTGTAGCCACTTAACAATGCAAAAGGGGAACAAAGTTACTCATTTGTTAATATTGCTTTTGAACTATGTGCTCACTACAGAAATTACACTTTTCACAATGTGGAGAAAAGGGAGTCAGAGAAAGTCTCTAATCATGGTATCCTGAAACACCAGTGAAAATGGGCAGGTTTGAAAATCTTCTAAAGACTTTGTTGAGTTTGGTGCTTCTCTTTTTCTAAGCTTTGGTGTTTCTCAGGGTTTTGGTGATTTCCTGGTTTTCTGGTCCAGCTCCTGCTTGAGTTTTTGGGCAAACTTCATTGCTGCTTATTTCTTAGCACAACAGGAGTTTGGGTGTGGATAGGCTTTCCCAATTGTTCCCCCTTTACTTTCCCATTTAATCTCTCAGATGAATTCCCCAAGGCCACTTCATGTTTCCGGTATCCCCTTGTGAGTAGGTTTGGTGCTTCCCAAATCAGTCCTAACTTTGTAATAAGTTTTTTCCATATACATGTTTGAAGCCTTGGTTTCCATAGGTTTTGTTTCCCTGTGGATGTGATCTATTGTTTTCTGTTCCTTTGGAGATTCCCCACCATTTATGATCTGTGGATGGCACTCTTTTTTAGTTTTTCTGGGATGTTATGACTTTATTCTAGTTTAAAAAATCATCTTGCTTTCTAGAGTAGTAGAGTGAATATATATGTTCACTCTTACTGTATTGATTCAGTCTCTTAGATTTTTTTTTTGCATGAATGTGGATTAAAATAAGGAAAGGTAATTTAGTGATTTTTTGCTGTTGCAAACATTTAGCACTGACAGCTAGGATTAGGGGTATCTTTCAGGTTTTTGTTGATATTGTTGTTAGAAGCAGTAACAGGATTGGCCAGATTTCAGACTTTAAATGCATCAAGAGTCAATAAAATGTTTTTATGTATTGTTTTCACAGATAAATCTATATATTAGCATATCTGAAATATATATTTGTAAGATTACTCTGGAAATTGTTATTCTTACTAGCATTTCCAATTTTATTACTGTCTCATAGCTGATCTCAGTGGAATCATTATAATTTTCAGCTCCAGTTTCATAATCAGGAAAGTAATGTCTTTACAGTTCAGTCTTGGTGATTTTAATTATAACCATAGTATGTTTAAGACCCATAAAGATAGTTACTGAAGATACCGATGCCTTTGAGATGTTTACTTTGTCTCTGGTTACATTTGTTTTTCTAATGCTTTCAAGACAGTACAGAAACTATGAGGAATGGACTCTCTTGATGTGTATAACGCTGTTGTTAATTGGCAAAAGATTCCCTGTGCTCAGTTTGTTCAGAAACATCCATGGGTCTACTGTGTGTGTATGAATATGATTAAAACAATACGTTTATTCTGGTAAAGGCATTTTTAAGATATTGAGGACAGTTTCCAAGGCATTCTAAAGGAATAAATCTTATAGTTAGGGAGCTGACATTGAGGACCTTACTATGTTTCAAGCAGCAGCATCTCATTTATTCTTCATTGTAACTTCCTCTATAAAGTAGTTAATTCCATTAAATGAAAATGTGTAAAAATTGAGAATTAAAGTTAGTCTGATTTCTCAAGAGAGAGAGATTCTGGATTGAGGCTATTAGACCATTTATGTAAAAATGCTATTTAGCACAATATTGTGTTTATTGTGAAATTAATTGGAGGGAAATTAGTCTAAACAGTTGGTGTGTTTACTGAGCATTGTCAAAAAATGTTCTCAGAAGGCACATATTGCTTAGTATGTCTTCATAATGTAGAAACTGGTAATGATAAGGACATTAGTCATTTGGATTGATTTACAGGGACAATATTTAGCCTTCTCCCTTTTGCAATATAAATTAGTTGGAATACTGAGGATGTTAAAGGGTGGGAACCTTTTCAGGTTGCTCTCATTTTCCAGGAAGGAGCCAACCTCTGAAATAGCAGCACAGTTGAAATCTTCAATTTGGGAGGATGGTGGAATGAGCTAAAAGACTGATTATTGGTAGATGACTAATAAAAGTTATGTAAGGCAAACTATTGTTTGGTGGGGATAGCAATTATGAAATATATTTTATCATACTATACATGTTAACATTCTCAGTTTTTATCTGTGCATTCAGTTTTGAAACATAGTTTTAACAATTTGGACTTAATACACACACACACACACACACACACACACACACACATTTACTATATCTTCTTTATCCATTCATCAGTCAATAGACACTTGGGCTGTTTCCGTAATTTGGCTATTGTAAATAGTGTTGCTATAAACATAAGGGTGTATGTACCCCTTTGAATTAGTATTTTTGTATTTTTTGGGTAAATACCTAGTAGTGTGATTACTGGATCCTAGTGTAGTTCTAGTTTTGACTTTTTGAGGAACCTCCACACTATTTTCCACAGTGGTTACACCAGTTTGCATTCCCACCAACATGCATTCCTTTTTTTCCACCTCCTCATCAACACTTGTTTCTCATGTTTTTGATTTTAGCCATTCTGACAGATGTGAGGTGATATGTCATTATAGTTTTGATTTGCATTTCCCTGATGATGGGTGATGTTGAGCATCTTTACATGTGCCTGTTGGCAATCTGGATGTCTTCTTTGGAAAAATGTCTGTTCATGTCTTCTCATTTTTTAATTGGATTATTTTTTTGGGGGGTGTTGAGTTTTATGAGTTCTTTATATATTTTGGGTACTGACCCTTTATTGGATATGTCATTTGCAAATATCTTCTCCCATTCAGTAGGTTGCCTTTTAGTTTTGTTGATTGTTTCCTTCATTGTGTCGGAGCTTTTTATTTTGATGAAATCATGATAGTTTGTTTTTGCTTCCCTTGCCTCATGAGACGTATCTAGAAAAGTGTTGCTACAGCCAATGTCAAAGACATTGTGGCCTATGCTCTCTTTCTAGGATTTTTATGGTTTCAGGTCTCACATATAGGTCTTTAATCTATTTTTGACTTTATTTTTGTGTATGGTGAAACAAAGTGGTCCAGTTTCATTCTTTTACATGTAGTTGATTAGTTTTCCCAACACCATTTGTTAAAGAGACGTTCTTTTTCCCCATTGGATATTCTTTCCTGTTCTGTTGAAGATTAATTGACCATATAGTTGTGGGTTCATTTCTGGGTTCTCTGTTCTGTTCTGTTGACTTATATGTCTACTTTTTGTGCCAGTATCATACTGTTTTGGTTACTACAGCTTTGTAATATAACTTGAAGTCTGAAATTGTGATGCCTCCAGCTTTGCTTTGCTTTTTCAAAATTGCTTTGGCAATTCAGGGCCTTTTGTGGTTCCATATAAATTTTGGGATTTTTTTTTTGTTCTGATCTGTGAAAAATGCTGGTGGTATTTTGATAGGGATTGCATTAAATGTGTAGATTGCTTTGGGTAGTACAGACATTTTAACAGTATTTGTTCTTCCAGTCCATGAGCATAGGATGTCTTTCCATTTCTCTGTGTCCTCTTCAATTTCTTTCATCAATGTTTTATAGTTTTCAGAGTATAAATCTTTATGCCTTTGGTTAGGTTTATTCCTAGGTATCTTATTTTTGGAGCAATTGTAAATGGGATTGTGTTCTTGATTTCTCTTTCTGCTGCTTCATAGTGATAGAAATGCAACAGATCTCTTGCACATTGATTTTGTATCCTTTGACTTTACTGAATTCATTTATCAGTTCTAGTAGTTTTTGGTGGAGTCTTTAGGGTTTTCTATACATAGTAATATGTCATTTGCCAATAGTGAAAGTTTTATTTCTGAAAATAACTTTTTAAAAAAACTTTTCTTTCTATACTTTTTAGAAATTACAGAAAAGTATAAAGTTTTAAAATTACTGGTTATCTCACCTCTCAGAAATGAAACCTTTGAAGTTTTCCAGAAATTTTTCTATATATACACATATACAAGACAGTTTTTAGTATTTATTTTATCAGAATTGGGTCATACAGGCTTTTAAAAAGATTTCTTCTTTTTATCGAAGTATATAAGGCATATATGCATTAAAGTACCCTAATCTTAAATATACAGTTTAATGAGTTTTTACATATATATGCCTCCATTAAATGCAAATGAAGACAGAGAACATTTTTAGCCCCCTGGAAGGTTCACTGAGATCTACCCACAATGTTGCATGTATAGGTAGTTTGTTTTGTTTATTTATTTTTTTTTTTTTGCTGTGAGTTGTTCTATTCTAGAATATGCCACAGTTCAGTTATCAGTTCTCCTGTTGATGTACGTTAAGATTGGTTCTGTTTTTTTACTCTGATGAATAAAGCTGCTGTTAATGTTCCTGTATGTTTTATTGATGGACACATACACTCATTTCTCTTGTGTGTATATGTGTAGAAGTGGGATTGCTGGGTCACAGGAAAAAGGTATATTTAACTATACTAAGTAATGTTACACAGTTTTCCAAGTAGTTGTGTCAAAATACATTCCTACCAGCAATGTATGGGTGTTCTAGTTATTTTACATCCTTATCAACATTTAACATTACCTGTATTTTAAATTTTAGCCATTCTGGTCGATGCAATGTAGTATATATTGTGGTTTTTAAGTTACATTTCTCTGATAAGTAACAATGTTGTGCATCTTTTCAGGTAATTCTTGGAGACTCAAACATTTTCTTTTGTGAAGTGCCTTGTTAAGGTTTTTTTGGGGGTGGTTGTTTGCCTTTTTCTTTAGTCTGCTTTAATCTCAAACATGTCTTCAGCCTTTCTTTGTTTTTCTTGACAGTTTTGAAAAGCACAGGCCAGTTTTTTGTAGATTATCCCTCAGTTTGTATTTGTTTGAAGTTTTCTCATGATTTGATTCAAATCATGGATTTTTGGCAGGAACACCATGTAAGTGACATACTGTTCTGTTCAGGGCATCATATTAAGGAGACATGCCAGTTTGTCCCAGTATTGATGATACTAACTTTTATTATTTGGTTCAAGTAGGGCCTGCCAGGCTTCTCCACTATAAGTTGCCATTTTTCCTTTTATAATTTATGAGTTATTTGCAGGGAACTGTTTGACACTATGTAAATATCCCTTTCGTTATCAAAACTTTCACCCACTAGTGTATCTATTGATGATACTCTAATTTCATCATGCCTCTTTATATTCATTAGTTGGCTCTTCTCCCTTATTTATTTATTTATTTATTTAGAGTGTGTACTCATAGGGCCTTATATTATTTAATAGGTTGTGATATAATATTATCATTATTTATTTGATGGTTAAAGTACCCCAGATTTGGCTAAAGGCACAATACTCAATGGCCTGAAAGCCCTCTAGGATCTGGGCTCCCCTGCCTAACTCTCTGATTTCATGTAGATTTTCTTTGACTTCTGTTGTCTTTTTGCATGATGATTAAATCCTTCCACAGGTCTACAGTTTAAGGACAAGGAGATGTACACTGTGTATTAGTAGGCATTGATCTGTTATAGTTCTATACTAAGGTGTGGTTTACTTTTACCCCCATAATGTGTTCTCCAAAGCTTGTAAAAATCAAATGTATTAAGACTGCCATCTTCAACATGTATGGCTACCAGAATTTTTCCTTTCTGCATCCTTGCCGATTTGGCTTTACTTGTAGGGACTCTACCTCCCAGAATGCCAAATAGCTCAGTTAATCCTCTCCTTTTTATCTCCAATATGCATTCTCACTCCTTCCATTAAAAAAAAAAAGAAAGAAAAAAAACAGGGTTAGTCGCTCTCTCCTAATAGCTGTAGAAACCTTGGAGGGCTCCGATGCCTGGGTGGCTCAGTCAGTTAAGCATCTGCCTTCAGTTAAGTGTCTGCCTTTGGTTCAGGTCATGATCCCAGGGTCCTGGGATCGAGGCTCACATTGAGCTCCTTGCTCAGCGGGGAGCCTGCTTCTCCCTCTGCCTCCCGCTCCTCCTGCTTGCTCAGTCTCTCTCTCTGACAAATAAATAAATAAAATCTTAAAAAAAAAAAAAGAAGGAATACTTGGAGGGCTGCAAGAAGAGCAGTGTCTGATCAATTTGATGATTGGTACAGACCTTTGATAACTCAACTGAGGACAGATAATAGGGAGAAAGTATGAGATATAAGTTGACTTTCAGTTAGTTCCCTCTCATAAGGTACTCCCTAGGGAGGCTCTGGAGTAAAGCCCAGGTAATTTCTTTTATCTACTTCTACCTGCCTTATAATTAATGAATCTTCCTCTGAGTTTCTGTCACTTGTGTCTGTCAGTTTTTGTGTGCTGATGTGTTTTCATCTTTTTTCCTTGCTGTTTAGTAGCTTGTGTTATTATGTGAGTTTATCCATGGAACTATGCTGTGGATCAGTTATTTCTTAGGGTAAATTTCATTATTCAGAATCTTGGCTTGGCCAGGAATTGGCCTTAGATAAACAATGACTTTATAGATGAAGCGTTCTTTATAAAAATATAGTGGACATATACAGTGATAATTTTTTAAAATTAAATAAAAATTTCACTGTTAAACAAGTATATACATCGTACATATAGTCTTGAGCAGTTTGTATCTTTAGTTAAGACCTGAGTTTGAACAGTGTCTCTGAATTATTTAGTCTATGATTTGAAGAAAGTTATTTAATTTATTTTAGTTCTGATTCTTTTCATTTGTGAAATGACATTTTAAAATGCCTGTCTTGCATTTGTAGCTTACTGTGAAATGTAAAAAGTAAGATGGATTGATGGATATACATGTGATATGCAATTATAGTAAAGTGCTGTAGACTGTGAGTGGTGGATATACAGGTTTTCACTGAACAAATGTTCAGCTTTTAGTATGTTGGAAAATTTTCGTGTCAGAAAAAATGCCTATCTTGCAGGCTCATTAGGATTAGATGAGATATATGTAAGAAGTGCCTGGCATGTAATAAGTGCTTAATAAATAGTGGTTGTTAAAAAAAAAAAAAAGCATGTCATAGGAGAGACATGGTTTGTAGTGTTGAGAATACAATAAGGCAGTTTATGGGATGTTCAAAGTTTTCTTTTCTTGTTTTTTTTTTTGTTTGTTTGTTTCCTTTTTCTTTCTTCCCTCCTCTTCTCCTTCTCTTGAGATTATAAACTGCATCCAGGGCTGAGAATCACTGTTGGGGGGAGGGCAAGTAATGATGAAGTAAGTAAAGGAGAAAGAGGATTAGGAACCAACAAAAACTAACAGAAAGGGCTCTGTGGTGTGTACAATGGGTCTTTGGTCCTCAGTACTCTTTGGAGTCATTTGTCTATTCATTAATTTCCATTTACTGACTCAATTTTTGCTTCCATCACTTACAGCTTCGGCTTGCTCATTTGTAAAATGAAGATAACAATACCTACTGCTCAGAGTTGTCATAAGGGTGGAATTTAGTTAAATAATGTATATGAAGTACTTAGCACTTAATAAATGCTTAATAGTGATTGGTTTGTTGCTATAATAAAAATAATAACATGAGAATATTATAATAGTGAAAGACTTATTGAGCATCTGTTCCTATTTCAGGTGTTGGTTAGGCGCTGGGAATATTGTGATAAATTTTACAGATATAGTCTCTTCCCTTGAATAGCTCACAGCATCATGGGTGAGAAAGATCTAGAAACAAATATAAGAGAGTGTTTTAAATATCAAAATGGTAGATTACGGGATGGTATGGCCCATGGAATCCAAGCCTAGTTTTGCTTCTCATTTTGGCCTTGTCCTAATTCTGCATGTGTTGAGAGGTACTTCAGTATTATTGAACTTTACTAGCAAGTTATCAAGGTCTCAGACATCCAGATTATCAGGGTCTCATTAGGAAAGAGGATTGGTGCCTGTCTTTCGTTTGTATTTTAAGGTGGGGGGTAGTTGAGAAACGAGCACAAAGTATCATTTCCTGCCTTCCCTTTCCCCCTCCAACCTAGTCAACCCATACTGAGGTTTTTTTCCTGGACAAATTAGATTAGCTTCCAATTGTAGGTTATAGCTTTTAAACATAATCACTGTTTAAACACGAAAGCAAATATTTTGGTAATGAGATTTCTTTTCTTCGTACACACAAGATTCAACAAAATGTATCCAGCTTAACAAATGGTTGTATTAAAGAAATTTTAGAAGAATTATATTGAGTCCCAGCAAGATAGAACAGTGACATGATGTCCTGATGCATCAATCTGGAAGCAAAGCCTATGGATTAAGTAAGGAGAAACAAGACAGAGTTACTATGACGATAATCTGGAATGATATTTTATAACCACTTGTAATTGTTAACAGGATCATTAATGCTACTTTGTGTCCTTAGAATCATGGCTAATAGTCGGTTCATCTGTCTTTTTTATATGATAGCTTCTAATCAAGTTCTCTCATAATATTTTGAGGAGTTTCAAAACTAATGTTTTCAAATAAATGCTGGGCTATTTCTGTAGATGTCTTTCAAATTTAATGAACTGCTCCCTTTTTACTTTTGTCTAAAATCACTATAATGTTATGTATTGAAATAATGGGGACCTACCCTGTGATTACCAGATTTGAGGGTTGATAAATCTGTACAAAGTTGAATTTATTTTTTTCTTAATTACTAAAGCAAGATGAATATAGATAAGCTTATTTAACACCTTGTTGTATATTCTTCCATTTTAGATGCTTATACATACATGTAATTTTAATGTAACCATAGTATACATATTCTTTTATAATCTTTTTTTTACTTTTAGTGTTATCTTATATGTTTTAACACATTTTTAAGGAGATACATAATATCCTTTACTATGGATATACCATTATTTATATAATGGAACAAGTAAAGGAACAAGTGTCTAATTTTTTTGCACTTTGTGATTATAGTCTATGTTGTGAGGAACATTCTTATAGCTAAATCTTTGTATATACTCTTAGTTATTTCCTTTGTATACACTCTTAATTATATCCTTGGGTAAATTTCTAGAAATGTCATTGCTAGATGTTTTTAAGACTTGCATTGATTGTCAAGTTACCCTTCAGAAAGGTGTAACCAGTTTACAATCCCACCAGTGGTTTATGAAAATACCTGTTTTCCTATACGCTTAGTATTTGATATCCTTTCAGAGTTTTAAATTAGAAAATGTATGTAGTAACGTTATAAAAAAGTAAGAAGATGGGGATTTTCACCTAGAATGCTATTTCCTTAACATGGCAGTGATTATAATATTTGTTATAGTATTCCAGGCTTTTAACACATGTGTAAGTGGTTGTACTTATATGTACAGTTTTGTTTTCTACTTTTTTCATTCATTGGTAAGTAGTTTTCCCTGCCTTTACTTAGCCTTCACAATTCCAGTATTCAATGGCCAGATGATAGTGCAATAAATATTCATATTTACCTAACTCATCCCCTATTCCTGAACAACTAACTTGCTGCCAGTTTTTATTATGTATAATACCACAATCAAAACACAGAGATAGCTACCATTTATTGACTATTTATATGAAACAAACTTTATATTATGTATTTTTTTCTCCCTTTGTATTATTTCCTTAGGGTTTATATCCAGGAATGGTAATATTGGATCACGAACATTTTTATGGCACAACCTTTCTTCTTATGTCACTGTTTTCTTTCTTATTTCTTTCTATCTTAAACATTTATTAGAAGCCTACAGTGTGCCAGACACTGTGGTAAGAGGCACTGAGAATACAAAGATAAATCAGACAGAGTCCTTGGAGTCAGACTTTAAACATATAAGATAAAGAGGGACATGATAAAAGGCATTCCCAGATGATGGTGCATCGATTTTTTGGTTGGTTGGTCATCCTTCCTCCATCCATTCATCCATCCATCTATCCATCTATCCATTTATGCCCACATGATTTTCCCTCTGGAGCATGGGAGAACTAGTTGTAGACATGCCCGTTTACTCTTAAATATTTCAGTATAAGAATAAGGATTTTTTTAACCACAATACAATGACAAAATTCAAGGAATTTAATATGAATATCATACTACTGTGTAATCAGTTGTCCACATTAAAATTTAACCAATTGCCCAAATAATGTTCTTTATGGCAATTTTCCTTCTTTGATCCAGGATCTAATTGAAGATCCTGCATTGGCTTTAGTTATGTTGTCTCTTTTGTCTCCTTTAATCAGCCATTCTTTGTCTTTCCTAACATTGATATTTTTTGAAGAATAAAGGTTGGTTATTTTGTTGTTGTTGTTGTTTTAAAGATTTTATTTATTAGAGAGAGAGAAAATGAGTGGGGGGAGGGGCAGAGGGAGAAGCAGACTCCCCGTTGAGCAGGGAGCCAGATGCAGGGCTCTATCCCAGGACCCTGGGATCATGACCTGAGCCAAAGGCAGGCACTTAACCAACTGAGCCACCCAGGTGCCCCAAGATTGGTTATTTTATAGACTGTCCTTCAGTTTGGGGTACCTGGGTGGCTCAGTCGGTAAAGTGTCTGATTCTTGATCTCAGCTCAGGTCTTGATCTCAAGGTTGTTAGTTCAAGCCCAGCATGGACCCTACTTAAAAAAAATAAAAGAAGAAGAAAAAAAAGAATATCCTTCAATTTGAGTTTGAAATTTCCTTTTGCTCAGATTCAGATCATGCATTTTTGTCAGGAATACCATGAAAGTGATGAGGTATTCTTTGCACATCATCATAGTAGGAGGCATGTGATGTCAGTTTGTCCCGCTATTGCTGAGGTTGATTTTAATTCTTTGGTTAGGGTGGAGGCTGCTACGTGTAGTTTTCTACCATAAAGTGACCTTTTTTTGCTTTTGTAATTAATAAGTAATCTGTGGGGAGATATTTTGAAACTATGTAAATTTTACCCACTAGTTATATCATCCATTGATGATTTTCTGATTTCATCATTCCTTATATTTATTAGTTGGCTTTGTGCTATAAAAACTTTGTTTGTATCAGTATGAACTCATGTATTCTAATTTTATTGAATAGGTTATATTCTGTTACTATCATTGTTTATCTTGATGCCCAAATTGTGCCATATTTGGGTAGTAGGAACCCCTTCAAGCTGGCTTCTGTATATTTTTGGTATGTTCCCATTATTCTTTGAGCAGTTCTTTTTGGCATAACAAGATGATCCAGCCTCATCTTGTACTTTGTTTGCCCCAATGTTGGAATCAGTCATTTTCCAGGAAACCTTCATCCCTTATAGTTTAGAAAACAAGATAAGAGCTAAATAAAGTATATATATTTTTTAAAGAGTACCCAAAGCAGTTTTGCTGGTTTGTCTGGAACCTATTGTAATAGATGCTTCTTGTTGGAGTTCTGTCCGTAGAATGGACAAGACTGAGGAGGAGTTGAAATAGTCCAGGAAGATGAAGGAACATAAGTAGAGTCACAGTATATGGAAGAGCCCAGCTCATCGAGAGGAGCTACAGTTCAGTGTGGCTTCAAGTGGAGGACTCTGAGAATGAGGCAGGGACCAGTTCATTGAGGACTTTGCCACCCAAGAGCTTAATCTGCTTTGGTTTTTTTATTGTTATATTAATCACCATACATTACATCATTAGTTTTTGATGTAGTGTTCCATGATTCATTGTTTGTGCATAACACCCAGTGCTCCACGCAGAATGTGTCCTCTTTAATACCCATCACCAGGCTAACCCATCCCCCCACCCCCTCCCCTCTAGAACCCTCAGTTTGTTTTTCAGAGTCCATTGTCTCTCATGGTTCGTCTAGAGATGAGGAACCATCATAGAGGTTTAAACTGGGTAGGGAAGAGATCAGTTTTGGTAGATTTGCATTTTAAGGACACTGTGCTGTCACCAGTGGCAATATGTAGGATGGATTAGATAAATGTTTAAAATTGTTTTCCAACATAGTTGGCGTTTTCTTTCTTAGAGGGCCAGTATTGCAGCTGCTGATATTAAGGCCTCAAAGGGATAGTTGTCAGTAGTTTAGTGTAAAGAGAGCAAGAAAGAGCCGAGCACACAAGTTAAAGCCTGAGTCATATATTTATCTGTTTGTGAAATGGCGGCAACTCTCCCTTTTAGTACCAGTTTTACAATCAGACTGGAAGCTGAATGTCAGTGTTTTCCATTGAAAAATAACACAGACAAAAGTAATGAAAAATATTGATGAATACTGCTACATTCTATTTTTCTTTATCTTTGGTAGTAACATCAAATATTCAATAACATAGACATTCTACCTAGTTTGTGAGGTAACCAAAATATGAAATGTAACAACCATGTTTTTTGAAATAATAGCAGATTGCAGTTTTAGCTTGAAGTTTGTTGTTATAACAAGTTTTATTTCTGTGCTATTTACAGCCTGTATCCCAGGCAGTTGGAATTGAACAAGCAACTCTTCTAAAACCGGATTTAGTTAGAAGGTGAGTATCTTCAAATTCATACCATCAAAACAGAGTATTTTGAAGTATTTGCACTCAATAGGTGCTTAGTGAATCTTGATTAGAGAAGCTTCTGTGTTCTTGTATTTGTGTGTATGTTCAATAAAATAGTAGGTATTATTTTTACTTTTTTATGTTAATAATGATCATATGGAATGTTAAATTATTGACTGTTTTCTTTTTCTCATTATTATAATACTCTTAAGAAAAGCTTATAAGTGTTAAAAAAGGAAAGAAGGAATAGTGTAATTTAGAGTAAAAGTCCTGCTAATCTTAAAGAAATGAAGTATAACCAGGTATTATTTGGTAGTTGGAAATTAATATTTTCCTCTGTGTTGTTCAGATTGGATAATTTTTATTGTTCTCTCTTCAGGTTTACTGATTCTTTCCTTTGTCCTATTCATTCTGCTATTGTGCCCATTTGATGAGTTTATTTCTATGATTGTACTTTTTTTCCAGTTTTATTGAGAGATAGTGGACATACATCATTGTATAAGTTTAAGGTATACATCATGATGGTTTAATTTACATATACATTGTGAAATGATTACCACAATAGATTCAACTAACATCCATCTTCTCATCTAAATATAATAAAAAGAAAAGAAAAAAAAGAAGGAAAAAAGCTCTCTTTGTGGTGAGAACTCACAGGATGTCCTTTCTTAACAACTTTCCTATATCTCACACAGCAGTGTTAACTATAGTCATTGTGTTGTATATTGTATCCCTAGTACTTATTTATCTTATAACTGGAAGTTTGTACTTTTTAACCATCTTCCAGTTTTCCCTCCCCCCACCCTGGCCTCTCGCAACCACAAGTCTTATCTCTTTTTCTATGAATATGTGTGGATTCTTTTTTTAATTTTGGGTTTTTTTTAGATTCCACTTATGAGATTATACAGTATTTGTCTTTCTCTCTGACTTATTTCACTTAGCATAATGCCCTCAAAGTCCATTGATGATGTTGCAAATGGTAGGATTTCCCCTTCTTATGGCCAAATAATAGTTGTGTGTATGTGTGTGTGCACATGTGCACACACCACAGTTTCTTTATCCATTCATCCATCCATGGACAGACAGGCTGTTTCCATGTTCCATGTCCTGCTATTGTAAAGAATGCTGCTATGAACACAGGAGTGGAGATATCTTTTTGAGTTAGTGTTTTTGTTTTTTGGGGATATATTCCTGGAAGTCAAATTGCTGAATCATATGGTAGTTCTATTTCTAATTTTTTAATGATCTTCCATACCATTTTCCAGAGTGGCTGTACCAATTTACAGTCCCACTAACTACACAATAGTTCTCTTTTCTCCACATCTTTGCCAGCATTTGTTATCTTGTCTTTTTGATAATGGCTGTTCTAATAGGTGTGAGGCAATATTTCTAGAGCTCAGTTTGCGCATACCCATTTCTTGAGACAGAGGCACCTGGATGGGTCAATTGGTTAAGTGTCTGCCTTTGACTCAGGTCATGATCTCAGGGTCCTGGGATCGAGTCCTGTGTCGTGCTCCCTGCCCATTGAGGAGCCTGCTTCTCCTTCTCCCTCTGCCCCTCCCCCCGGCTTGTGTGCATACACTCTCTCTCTCTCATGCTCTCTCACTCTCGCACTCTCTTGCTCTCAAATAAAAAATAACAAAATCTTTAAAAATAAAAAAAAATTCTTGAGACAAAATGGAAACACAACATACCAGAACTTGTGGGATGCAGCAAAAGCACTCCTGGAAGGGAAGTTCATAGCAATAAATGTCTGCATTAAGAAGCAAGAAAGATCCCAAATAAGCAACTTAACTCTACACATTAAGGAATTAGAAAAAGAACAAACTGAGCTCAAAGTTAGCAGAAGAAATAATGATTAGAGTAGAAAGAAATGAAATAGAGAACAGAGAAACAATAGAAGAGATTAACCAAACTAAGAGTCGGTTCTTTGAACAGATAAACAAAATTAACAAACCGTTAGCTAGACTAAGCAAGGACAAAAGAGTAAGGACCCAAATCAACAAAATTATAAATGAAAAGGGAGGCATTACAACTGATAACAGATATTCAAAGGATCCTAAGAGGCTATGATGAACAACGAAATGCCAACAAACTATACAACCTAGAAATGGATAAATGCTTAGAAACATACAATTTACCAAGACTGAATCAGGAAGAAATAGAAAATCTGAACAGACCAATTACTATTAAGGAGATTGAATCAGTAATCAAAACTTTCCCAACAAATAAAAGCCCAGGACCAGATGGCTTCGCTGGTGACTTTTACCAAATACTTAAGGAATAATTAACATTAATCCTTCTCAAACTCATAGTAGTGAAGAGGAGGGAACCTTCCCAAACTCATTTTACCAGGCTGGCATTATCCTGATACCAAAACCAGAAAAGGATACTACTAGAAAAGAAAATGACAGGCCTATTCCCTGATGAATATAGATGCAAAAAACCTCAATAATATACTAGCAAACTGAATTCAAAAGCACATTAAAAGGATCATACATTATAATCAAATAGGATTTATCCCAGGGATGCAAGGATGATGGTTCAATATATACAAATTAATCAATGATTTGATTGAAAGAAGTGAATCATCTGATCATATTAGTAGAATGAAATAAAAGAATCATAGGATCATCTCAGTAGATGCAGAAAATGCATTGACATAATTAAACATTCATGGTAAAAACTCTTAAGAAATTAGACATAGAAGGAACATATCTCAATATAATAAAGGCCATGTATGATAAATCCACATCTAACATCTTACTCAATGATGAAAGGTTGAAAGCTTTTCCTCTAATATCAGGAACACTCTCACCACTCTTAATTCAACATAATATTAAAAATCCTAGGTAGAGCAATCAGGCAAGAAAAGAGATAAAAGGTATTAATCCCATTTACAGTAGTATCCCAAACAACAAAATACTTAAAGAATAAGTAAAGAAGGGAAAGATTTCTACTCTGAAAACTACAAGACATGGGTGAAAGAAATCAAAGAAAACACAAATAAATGAATAGGTATTCTGTGTTCGTGGCTCAGAAGAGTTAATGTTAAAATGTCAGTACTACTGAAAGCTATCTATAGATTCAATGCAATCCCTATCAAGAGTCCAGTGCCATTTATCACAGAGCTAGAAGAAGCACTCCTAAAATGTATATGGAACCACAAAAGACCCAAATCCTGAGAAAGAAAAACAAAGCAGGAGACATCACACTTCCTGATTTCAAGCTATATTATAAAGTTATAGTCATCGAAACAGTATCATACTGGCATAAAAACAGACAAATAGACCAGTGGAGCACAATCAAGAGCCCAGAAAAAAACCCAAACATATACAAGTCAACTAATATTTCACAAGGGAGCCAAGAATACTCAATGGAGAAAAGACAGTCTTTTCAATAAATGGGGCTGGGGTAATTGGATATTCCCATGTAGAAGAATGAAACTGGATCCATATCTTACACCACTCACAAAAGTTAACTTGAAATGGATTAGAGACCTAAATGTAAGACCTGAAACCATGAAACTCCTAGAAGAAAACACAGGAATAAAGCTCTTAGACATGGGTCTTGGTAATGATTTCTTGGCTATGACACCTAAAACACAAGTAACAGAATAAAAAATGAACAAGTGGGACTACATCAAACTAAAAAACTTATGTACAACAAAAGAAACCATTAGCAGAGTGAAAAGAAAACCTATGGAATGGGAAAAATATTTGCAGACTATATATCTGATAATGGGTTAATATCTAAAATATATAATGAACTCCTATAACTCAATAGCAAGAAAACAAATAACCCAATTAACAAATGGGCAAAAGACCCAAATAGACACTTCTCCAAAGAAGATGTACAAAAGGTCAACAGGTATGTAAAAAGATGTTCAACATCATTAGTCATTAGGCTAATGCACATAAAATGACAATGATATCTTACTAGTCAGAATACGTCCCCAACTTGATTCTGCAGATGAGCAAAACCACTCGTTGGGATTACTATTTGGGTACTGCAGGTATGAATTTGGTCTGCCATGATCCGTGTGTTGGCCAGCTGCAAGCCTTTCTCTCCTTCCCTGTCATACTCATATTCCCAGTGGTTGAGCCCTGCAGATTCTCCTGCTATGCCTGTGGTGTGAAATCAAAATAGGGGCCCCCGCAATGCTGAGCAAGGGCTGGTTGTCCCCCCAGGTTCTCTTTTCCCACTGGAGGTACTGGAGGCTCGGGTACTATGCTGGCATGGGGTAGGGGCAATGTGGCCAATGTATAGCCACTTCTCTTACACTTTTTTTTTTTTAGAGGGGGGAGAGAGAGAGTGAGCATGAACAGGAGGTAGGGTCAGAGGGAGAGGGAGAGAAAATCTTAAGCAGGCTCCACGCCCAGCACAGAGCCCAACTCGGGGCTTGATCTCACAACCCTGAGATCATGACCTGAGCTGAAATCAAGAGTCAGATGCTTAACCAACTGAGCCACCCAGGTGTCCCTTCTCTTACCCTTCTAATCCAGTCTGACTTGGTCTCTGTGGTGCAGAGGGGTGCTTCAGCCACACCCCCATGTTCTAGGAATCTTTCAGTGGTGTCTTGTTCTTGAATAGTTATTAGTTGTTCTTGTGAGCAAAGTCAGAAACAACCTATGTTGCCATCTTGGTGATGTCACTTCCTGTGATTGTGCTTTATTTTTATAATTTCCATTAATTCTCTTTTAATATCTCTTTTTCTATGAGATTTTCTGTTTTTGCATTTGCTTCAAAAATATTTGTAATTGCTCATTGAAGCATTTTGATGATGGCTGCTTTAAAATCCTTATCAGATAGGGACACCTGGGTAGCTAGTCAATTAATCATCTGCCTTCAGCTTAGGTCATGATCCCAGGGTCCTGGGGTCGAGTCCTGCATCAGGCTCCTTGCTCAGTGGGGAGCCTGCTTCTCCCTCTGCCTGCCGCTCCCCCTGCTTGTGCTCACTCTCTCTCTCTCTCTCTCTGACAAATAAATAAAATCTTTAGACGAAATAAAATTCTTATCAGATAAATCCATTATCTGATTCATCTTGGTGTTGGCATCTCTTGATTGTCTTTTTGCATTCAAATTGTGATTTTCCTGGCTTTTGGTATGATAAGGAATTTTCATTCGTTTTCTGGACATTTTGGACATTATTTTGGGAGACTCTGGATCATATTTAAATACTCTGTTTTAAGGGGGCACCTGGCTGGTTCAGTCAGTAGAGCATGCGACTCTTGATCTCAGGGTCATGAGTTCAAGCCCTGCGTTGGTTGTAGAGCCTACTAAAAAAAAATACTCTATTTTATCAGGCAGTTACCCTATTTAGATGCATAGGTTCTGATCTACTTTTGTGGGCTGTGGTTCTAATGATAATTTAGTTTTCAGAGCCCTTGTAGTACTAGTTCTGTCTGGTTGGTTCACCTGACACCACTGGGCCCCATTGCTGCTGCCCCAGGCCAGAACTCCAGGCCACATGCTACTGGTGGAGCTCCCTCCAATGTTACTAGGGGAGGGGAGGGGAGGAAAGGGCCCACCTGAACTACCTTCTGCTGGGTTGGGGGTCAGGAGACCACTGGACTTGTGCTGCTTTTGCCTTTGAGCTGAGAGTCAGGAGACACTGAGCCTGGACTATCTTGTCATTGGGTGGGTAATTGGGAGATGCCAAACTGCTGTTTTTCATCGAATCCTGGGAGTCCCTAGCCAGTCCACCTTCATATTTTCATCCTTCAGTATCCAGATGTGATTGTCTACTCTATTATTTCCACATTATTTAGTTGGACTTAAGAGGTAGGAAGAACTGAGAGAATTGGATTTCTGCCGTCTTGTCCCAAACCCTGAACTGGTGTTTTAAGATTACTTTGAAATGTGACTGATATAGCCCCATTGACTAGAATTATGTCCCTTTTATCTTTTGAAGGTGTTACTTGTTACTGTTATTTCTTTGTATATTAAGAAACTAAGAGCAGTATTAATGTATCTTCTTCCACCACTTGTTTTTTTTTTTTAAAGATTTATTTGAGAGAGAGAGAAAAAAAATGAGTGGGGGAAGGGGCTGAGGGAGAGGGAGAGAGAATCCTCAAGCAGACTGCCCACTGAGTGTGGAGCCCTATGTGAGGCTTGAACCCAGGACCCTGAGATCATGACCTGAACTGAAACCAAGAGTCAGACACTTAACCGACTGAGCCACTCAGGTGCCCTCTTCCACCACATGTATTTATATAAAGTTTTTTCACATGGACATAGGAAAAATTTTAGGAGTTATTTTTATATCTTCTTTCATATCTTTATACAAATACTTCAGGAGTAGTTTCTAGGAGAAAGGACTTTACCTAAAAATTAATTTAAAAGATATGTGTTTGATGCTAACAGATCTTCTCATTTAATTTTCAAATGTGTTTATTGGAAATTTTGTAAGTTTTTCAAACTTATTAAAGAAAAAGCTGAAAAATGCCCTGACACAGATAAACTGAAAGATAGCGGCCCTTTCATAATCATATTGACATGAACCTGCAAGATATAACTAGTTAAAATTAATCACATTGAACCATTTTAATATCATTCATTTTTATTTTTTTACCAGAATTGTAGTGTATTTTATTTTATTATTTTATTGAGGTATAACTGACATACAAACTTATATTAGTTTTAAATATACAACATATTGATTTGATATTTGTATATATTGCAAAATGATCACCACAATAAGTATAGCGAACATCTATCACCATACATAGTTACAGAATTTTTTTCTTGTGATGAGAACTTTTAAGATCTAATCTCTTAGCAACTTTGAAATATACAATACAATATTATTAACTATAGTCACCATGATGTACATGACAACCCAGGAATTACTTATTTTATAACAGGAAGTTTCTATCTTTGACTGCCTTCACCCATTTTGCTCAACCCATTTCCCACCTCTGGCAACCTGTGGCAATGATTAATTAATCATTAATCTGTTCTCTGTATATAGGAGTCTTTTTTTTTAATTCCACATATAAGTGAGATCATATGATATTTGTCTTTCTCTTTCTGACTTATTTCCCTTAGCCTGAGAAATATAAAGAGGAAGATAATATCTTGAGGGTCCATTCATGCTATTGAAAATAGCAAGACTCCATTCTTTTTTATGGCTGAATACTGTTCCTCTGTGTGTGTGTGTGTGTGTGTGTGTGTGTGTGTGTGTGTGTGTACACGTGTACAGACTGTGTATGTGTAAACATGTATAAGCCACATTTCCCTTTTTCCTTTAAATATAAGTGTTTTTATTTTATTTTCTATTTTTTTAACATTCAGTGTTTTATTAGTTTCAGGTGAATAATATAGTGATTCAGGAATTCCAAACAATTCCCAGTACTCACTATGAGAAGTGCACACCTTAATCCCCATTACATTTTTAACCCATTTACCCCCCACCCACCTCCTTCTGGTTAACACTTTGTTCTCTATAATGATGAGTCTGTTTCTTCATTTGCCTTTCTCTCATCTCTGTATTTTTGTCCCTTTGCTCATTTGTTTTGTCTCTTAAATTCCACATATTGGTGAAATTATATGGTACTTATCTTTCTCTGTCTTACTTCACTTAGCATTATACTCTCTACCTCTATCCATGTCATTTCAAATGAAAAGATTCCATTCTTTTTTATGGCTGAATAATATTCCATTGTATATATATATATATATATATATATATATATATATATATATATACCACAACTTCTTTATGCACTCATTAATGGATAGACAGTTGGGCTGCTTCCATAATTTGGCTATTGTAAATAGTGCTGCTCTAAACATGAGGTGTATGTATCTTTTTGAATTAGTGTTTTGCATTCCTTGGGTAAATCCCCAGTAGTGCAATTGCTGGATCAGAGGGTAGTTCTATTTCTAAATTTTTGAGGAACCTCCATACTATTTTCTGTAGTGGCTCTACCAGTTTGCATTCCTACCAACAGTGCAAGAGGGTACCCTTTCTCTGCATCCTTGCCAACATCTGTTGATTCTTGTGTTGTTGATTTTAGTCATTCCAACAGGTGTGAAGTGATATCTTATTGTAGATTTGATTACATTTCTCTGCTGATAAGTGGTGTTGAGTATCTTTTCATGTGTCTGCTGGCCATCTGGATGTCTTTGGAGAAATGTCTGTTCATTTCTTCTACCCATTTTTTAATTGGATTATTTGTTTTTTGGGTGTTGAGTTTTATAAGTCCTTTATATATTTTGGGTACTAACCCTTTATCGAATACGTCATTTGCAAATGTCTTATGGCATTCAGTAGGTTGTCTTTCAGTTTTGTTGATTGTTTCCTTGACTATAGAGAAGCTTTTTATTTTGATGTAGTCCCAGTAGTTTATTTTTGCTTTTGTTTCCCTTGCCTGAGGAGACATAGCTAGAAAGAAGTTGCTAGGGCCGAGGTCAAAGAAGTTACTTCTGTGTTCTCTTCTAGGCTTTTTATGATTTCAGGTCTCCCATTTAGGTCTTTCATCCATTTTGAATTTATTCTTGTGTATGGTGTAAGAAAATGGTCCAGTTTCATTGTTTTGCATGTTGTGGTCCAGTTTTGCCAACATCATTTGTTGAAGAGAATTTCTTTTTCCTACTGGATATTCTTTCCTGCTTTGTCAGAGATTAATTGGCCTATAGTTGTGGGTTTATTTCTGAAATTCTATTCTGTTCTATTGATCTATGTATCTACTTTTGTGCCAGTACTGTTTTGATCACTACAGCTTTGTAATATAAAGTGAAGTCCAGAATTGTGATGCTTTTTCAAGATTGCTTTGCCTATTCAGGGTCTTTTGTGGTTGCATACAGATTTTAGGATCATTTGTTCTAGTTCTTTGAAAAAAATGTTGATATTTTGATAGGGATTGCATTGAATCTGTAGATTGCTTTTTGTAGTATAGACATTTTAACAGTATTTGTTCTAATCTATCAGTATGGAATGTCTTTCCATTTCTTTTTGTCATTTTCAATTTCTTTTATCACTGTTTTATAGTTTTCAGAGTACAGATCTTTTACCTCTTTGGTTAGGTTTATTCCTATGTATCCTACTATTTTTCATACAACTGTAAATGGGATTGGTTTCTTAATTTCTCTTTCTGCTGCTACATTATTGGTGTATAGAAATGGAACAGATATCTGAGGCGCCTGGGTGGTTCAGTCGGTTAAGTGTCTAACTCTTGATTTCAGCTCAGGTCATGATCTCAGGGACCTGGGATCAAGCCCCACACTGAGCATACTTAAGATCCTCTCTCTTTCTCCCTCTGCTCCTCCCCCTGCTTGTGCTCTCTCTCTCTAAAAAAAATAAATCTTTAAAGAAGAAAGAAATGCAACAGATATCTGTATATAGATTTAGTATCCTGCAACTTTACCGAATTTCTTTTCAGTTCTAGCTGTTTTGTGGTAGAGTTATTTAGGTTTTCTTTATACAGTATCATGTCATCTGCAAATAGTGAAAGTTTTACTTCTTCCTACCAATTTGGATGCTTTTTATTTTGTTGTTGTTGTCTGATTGCTGTGGCTTGACTTCCACTAGTATCTTGAATAAAAGTGAAAGAGTGGACATCCTTGACTTGTTGCTGACCTTAGGAAAACACTCTCAGTTCTTCCTCATTAAGTATGATGTTACCTGTGGGTTTTACATAGATGGCCTTTATTATGTTGAGGTATGTTTCCTCTAAACCTATTTCATTGAGACTTTTTATCATAAATGGATGTTATACTATGTCAAATGCTTTTTCTGCATCTATTGAAATGATCATATGGTTTATTCTTTCTCTTATTGATGTGATGTAATATGTTGACTGATTTGCAAATATTAAACCACCCTTACAATCCGGGAGTAAATCCCACTTGATTGTGGTGAATGATTTTTTTTAATGTACTGTTAGATTCGGTTTGCTAGTGTTTTGTTGAGGATTTTTGCATCTATATTCATCAAGGATAAAGGATATTGGCCTGTGGTTCTCTTTTTTAGTGGTGTGTTTATCTAGTTTTGGTATCAGGGTAATGCTGGCCTCATAGAATGAATTTGGAAGTTTTCTTTCCTTTTCAATTTTTTGGGGACAGTTTGAGAAGAATAGGTATTAACTCTTTCTTAAATGTTTGGTAGAATTCGCCTGTGAAGCCATCTGGTCCTGGACTTTTGTTTGTTGGGAGTTTTTTGATTACTGACTCAATTTCTTTGCTGGTTATCAGTCTGTCCAAATTTTCTATTTCTTCCTGTTTCCATTTTGGGAATTTATGTGATTCTGTTAATTTATTCATTTCTTCTAGGTTGTCCAATTTGTTGCATATCATTTTTCATAATATTCTCCTATAATTGTTCATATTTCTGTGATGTTGATTATTTCTCCTCTCTCATTTGTGATTTTGTTTATTTGGGTCCATTCTCTTTTCTTTTTGCTAAGTCTGGCTAGAGCTTTATCAATTTTATTAATTGTTTCAAAGAAACAGCTCTTGGTTTCATTGATCTGTTCTATTTTTTTTTTTAAAGATTTTATTTATTTATTTGAGAGAGAGAGAATGAGAGACAGAGAGCACGAGAGGGAGGAGGGTCAGAGGGAGAAGCAGACTCCCCGCCAAGCAGGGAGCCCGACGCGGGACTCGATCCCGGGACTCCAGGATCATGACCTGAGCCGAAGGCAGTCGCTCAACCAACTGAGCCACCCAGGCGCCCCTGTTCTATTTTTAAAAAATGTTTATATCATTTATTTCTGCTCTAATCTTTTTTTTAAGATTGTATTTATTTTCCTGAGATTAAGAATTCCTCATATCAGTGAGTTCATATGATACATGTCTTTCTCTGATTGACTTATTTCACTCAGCATAACACCCTCCAGTTCCATCCATGTCATTGCAAATGGCAAGATCTCATTCCTTTTGATGGCTGCATAATATGCCATTGTGTATATATACCACATCTTCTTTATCCATTCATCTGTAGATGGACATCTTGGCTCTTTCCACAGTTTGGCTATTGTGGACATTGCTGCTATAAACATTGGGGTACACGTACCCCTTCGGGTCCCTACATTTGTATCTTTGGGGTAAATACCCAGGAGTGCAATTGCTGGATCGTATGGTAGCTCTATTTTCAACTGTTTGAGGAACCTCCATGCTGTTTTCCAGAGTGGCTGCACCAGCTTGCATTCCCACCAACAGTGCAGGAGCGTTCCTCTTTCTCCGCATCCCCGCCAACATCTGTTGTTTCCTGACTTGTTAATTTTAGCCATTCTGACTGGTGTGAGGTGGTATCTCATTGAGGTTTTGATTTGGATTTCCCTGATGCTGAACGATGTTGAGCACATTTTCTTGTGTCTGTTGGCCATTTGGATGTCTTCTTTGGAAAAATGTCTGTTCATGTCTTCTGCCCATTTCTTGATTGGATTATTTGTTCTTTGGGTGTTGAGTTTGATAAGTTCTTTATAGATTTTGGATACTAGCCCTTTATCTTATATATCATTTGCAAATATTTTCTCCCATTCTGTCAGTTGTCTTTTGGTTTTGTGGACTGTTTCTTTTGCTGTGCAAAAGCTTTTTATCTTGATGAAATCCCAATAGTTCCATTTTTGCCCTTGCTTCCCTTGCCTTTGGTGATGTTTCTAGGATTGTATTTATTTTCTGATAGAGAGAGAGAGAGAGAGTGAGAGAGGGAACACAAGCAGGGGGAGTGGGAGAGGGAGAAACAGGCTTCCCGCCGAGCAGGGAGCCTGATGTGGGGCTGGATCCCAGGACCCTGGAATCATGACCTCAGCCGAAGGCAGACACTTAACGACGGAGCCACCCAGGTGCCCCTATTTCTGCTCTAATCTTTATTCTTTCCTTCTTTCTGCTGGTTTAAGGTTTTGTTTGTGGTTTTTTTCTAGCTCCTTTAGATGGAAGGTCAGGTTGTTTATTTGAGAGTTTTCTTGCTTTTTGAGGTACACCTGTATTGCTATAAACTTCCGTGTTAGAATAGCTTCTGCTGCATCCCAGAGGTTTTGGACCATTGTGTTTTCATTTTCATTTATTTCTATGTAATTTTTTATTTCTTCTTTTATTTCCTGGTTGAGCCATTCATGGACTAGTTGCATGTTATTTAACCTGCATATATTTAGTCTTTCCAGATTTTTCTTGTGGTTGACTTCTAGTTTCATAGTGTTGTGGTCAGAAAAGATGTATGGTATGACTTCAATCTTCTTGAATTTGTTGTGGCTTGTTTTGAGAGCTAATACGTGATCTATTCTGTAGGTTGTTCAGTGTGCACTTGAAAAGAATGTGTATTCTCTTGTTTTAGGATGGAATGTTCTGAATATATATGTTAAATCCATCTTTTCCAGTGTCATTCAGAGCCATTGTTCCCTTGTTGATGTTCGTTTTTTAAAAAAGATTTTATTTATTTGAGAGATTGAGAGTGAGAGAGAGAGAGAGAGAGAGCATGAGCAGTGGGGAGGGGCAGAGGGAGAGGGAGAGGCAGACTCCCCACGGAGCAGGGAGCCCTACGTGGGGCTCTATCCCAGGACCATGAGATCATGAGCTGAGATGCAGATGCTTAACTGCCTGAGCCACCCAGGTGCCCGGTGTTCTGTTTAGATGATCAGCTCATTGATGTAATTTGGGTGTTAAAGTAACTAACTATTGTATGGTTATTGATTATTTATATTTGTTATTAACTCTTTCTTTTTTTGCTCATTCATTGGGTGCCTAGATATTTAAAATTGTTGTATCTTCTGGTTGGGTATCCCCTTTATGATTATATATTGCCCTCCTTTTTCTCTTGTTAGTCTTTGTTTTAAAGTCTGTTTTCTCTGATATAAGTATTGCTCCTCCATCTTTCTGTTGACATACATTTTCATGATAGATGTTTCTCCACTCCCTCATTTTCAATCTGTTAGTGTCTTTAGGTCTAAAGTGAGTCTCTTGTAGGCTGCATATAGGTGGGTCTTATTTTTTTACCCATTCTGTCCCCCTATGACTTTTGATTGGAGCATTTAGTCCATTTACCTTCAAAGTAATTATTGAAAATATATTGTCATTTTATTCTTTGTTTCATGGTTGTTTCTGAAGATTTTTTTCTGATCCTGTATTTTTATCTCTTTCATCATTTGGTGATTTTCCTTACTGATATATTGGGATTTTTTTCTCTTTGTTATTTACATATTTATTAGTGGTTTTTGTTATATGGTTACTGTTAGGTTTGTGTATGACATCTTCTGCATGTAGCAGTCTATATTATTTTGATGATTGTTTAAGTTTAGACCCATTCTTTACTCTTCTCCCCACATTTTAGGAATATTTTGTCGTATTTCACATATTTACATATTTTACATGTTTTCCATTTATTTTGTGAATACCTTGACTGAATTTTTACAGAAATACTAATTTCTACTGCTTTAGTTTCCTACCTTTAGACTTTCATTTTGGGTCTCCCCTTTCCACTCAGGGAGTCCCCTTTAATATTTTTTTTTTAATTTTTATTGTTATGTTAATCACCATATATTACAATTTGTTTTGGTGTAGTGTTCCATGATTCATTGTTTGTGCATAACACCCAGTGCTCCATGCAGAATGTGCCCTCTTTAATACCCATCACCAGGCTAACCCATCCCCCTACCCTCCTCCCCTCTAGAAACCTCAGTTTGTTTTTCAGAGTCCATCATCTCTCCTGGTTCGTCTCCCCCTCTGACTTACTCCCCTTCATTCTTCCTCTCCTGCTATCTTCTTCTTTTTCTTTTTTCTCAAAATATGTTGCATTATTTGTTTCAGATCTGTGATTCAACAGTCTTACACAATTCACAGCGCTCACCGTAGCACATATCTTCCCCAATGTCTATCACCCAGCCACCCCCTCCCTCCCACCCCCGACCACTCCAGCAACCCTCAGTTTGTTCCTGAGATTAAGAATTCCTCATATCAGTGAGGTCATATGATACATGTCTTTCTCTGATTGACTTATTTCACTCAGCATAACACCCTCCAGTTCCATCCACATCGTTGCAAATGGCAAGATCTCATTCCTTTTGATGGCTGCATAATATGCCATTGTGTATATATACCACATCTTCTTTATCCATTCATCTGTCGATGGACATCTTGGCTCTTTCCACAGTTTGGCTATCGTGGACATTGCTGCTATAAACATTGGGGTGCACGTACCCCTTCGGATCCCTACATTTGTATCTTTGGGCTAAATACCCAGTAGTGCAATTGCTGGATCGAATGGTAGCTCTAATTTCAACTGTTTGAGGAACCTCCATACTGTTTTCCAGAGGGGTTGCACCAGCTTGCATTCCCACCAACAGTGTAGGAGGGTTCCCCTTTCTCCACATCCCCGCCAACATCTGTTGTTCCCTGACTCGTTAATTTTAGCCATTCTGACTGGTGTGAGGTGGTATCTCATTGAGGTTTTGATTTGGATTTCCCTGATGCCGAGCGATGTTGAGCACTTTTTCATGTGCCTGTTGGCCATTTGGATGTCTTCTTTGGAAAAATGTCTGTTCATGTCTTCTGCCCATTTCTTGATTGGATTATTTGTTCTTTGGGTGTTGAGTTTGATAAGTTCTTTATAGATTTCGGATACTAGCCCTTTATCTGATATGTCATTTGCAAATATTTTCTCCCATTCTGTCGGTTGTCTTTTGGTTTTGTGGACTGTTTCTTTTGCTGTGCAAAAGCTTTTTATCTTGATGAAATCCCAATAGTTCATTTTTGCCCTGGCTTCCTGTGCCTTTGGTGATGTTTCTAGGAAGAAGTTGCTGCGGCTGAGGTCGAAGAGGTTGCTACCTGTGTTCTCCTTTAGGATTTGGATAGACTCCTGTCTCACGTTTAGGTCTTTCAACCATTTGGAGTCTATTTTTGTGTGTGGTGTAAGGAAATGGTCCAGTTTCATTCTTCTGCATGTGGCTGTCCAATTTTCCCAACACCATTTGTTGAAGAGACTGTCTTTTTTCCACTGGACATTCTTTCCTGCTTTGTCAAAGATAAGTTGACCATAGAGTTGAGGGTCCATTTCTGGGCTCTCGATTCTGTTCCATTGATCTATGTGTCTGTTTTTGTGCCAGTACCATACTGTCTTGATGATGACAGCTTTGTAATAGAGCTGGAAGTCCGGAATTGTGATGCCGCCAGCTTTGCTTTTCTTTTTCAAGATTCCTCTGGCTATTCGGCGTCTCTTCTGGTTCCATACAAATTTTAGGATTATTTGTTCCATTTCTTTGAAAAAAGTGGATGGTATCCCTTTAATATTTTTTATAGAGCTGATTTAGTGGTCATTAACTCCTTTAGTTTTTATTTGTCCAGGAAACTCTTTATCTCTCCTTCTGTTCTGAATGGTAGCCTTGATGGATAGAGTATTCTTGGCTGCACATTTTTCTCATTAAGCGCTTTGAACCTATCATGCCACTCCCCTCTGGCTTGCAAAGCTTCTGCTGAAAAATCCCCTGCTTATCCTTATGGAGTTTCTCTTCTATGTTACTATCTTCTTTTGCCTTGCTGCTTTAAAAATTTTTTTAAATATTTTATTTATTTTATATATATAGAGAGAGGGAGGGAAAGGGAGCAGAAGCAGGGGGATTGCAGAGGGAGATGGAAAAACAGGCTCCCTGCTCCCGGGAGCAGGGGCTCAATCCCAGTACCCCAGGATCATGACTTGAGCTGAAGGCAGATGCTTAACCAATGAGCCACCCAGGTGCCCCTTAAATTTTTTTCTTTATCACTGTTTTTTTTTGCCAGTTTAATTAGAATATATCTTGGTATGGATCTCTTTTAGTTGATTTTGTTGGTGTTCTCATGCCTCCTGGATCTGGATATCTGTTACCTTCCCCAGATTAGGGAAGTTTTCAGCTATTATTTCTTCTAATAAATTTTCTATCCCCTTTTCTCTCTCTTCTTCTAGGACTCCTATAATATGAATGTTATTACATTTGGTGGAGTCACTGTGTTTCCTAAGTCTATTTTCATTTCTCATAATTCTTTTTTCTCTCTTGCTCATCTTGATGACTTGCCATTATTCTGTCTTCTAGGTCACTAATTTGTTCCTCTACTTCTTCTATTCTGCGCCTCATTCCATCAAGTGTGCTTCTCATTTCATTTACTGAGCCTTTTATTGCTGCTATGTTATTTCTTATCTCTGTGTTAAGGGTCTCACTGATGTCCTCCATTCTTTTCTCAAGTCCAGTGAGTATGTTCGTGATCATTACTTTAAATTCTCTATCAGACATGTTACGTATTTCTGTTTTACTTAGGTTTCTGGCTGTGGGTTTGTCCTCTTCTTTCATTTGGGATAAATCTCTGTCTTCTCATTTTACCTCCATTTCTGTGCCTGTTCCTCTGTTTTAGGAAAGTAAACTACATCTTCTATTCATGAGGGTAATGGCCTTATGATGAAGAGATCCTGTAGTGCCTTGCCCAGTAGTGTCCCTTGTTCCCCAGGGCCTGGTGCTTACAGGAGTGTCTCCAGTGTGTGCTGTGTATGCTCTTATTTTGTCCTAGCCACTTTATCCTTCAGGCCAGTTGTTTGCAGAGGCTCTCTTTGTGTGTTGTGGGCAGTGTTTGGTTCCTTGCCTGAATGTGGCATGTTTTAACTAGGTGTGCTCTGGTCTGTTTGTGAAATGAGACCTGATCTCACTGCCACTATAACTGAGGCTCTGCAAAACTCCTGAGTCAGGAAGCATTTTGTGAGCAGAGTTTGGGGCCAGTCTTCTGGGGGAGGGACCCTCCAAGATGGGATTGAGGCAGTGGAGACTGGGACTAGGGGTTCCACTAGAATGTGGGGGTTCCACTAGAATGTGGGGCTTGGTATAAGCATGTCAGGTCGGGATTGTCAGAATTGTGCTGGTTCCTGTGGTGGCCCTGTGCTTACACTTAGGGTCAGGGGAAGGAAATGGCACTGCCTAGTTCTTTTCTTCCTGGAGGTTTCTCTCTGTGAACCTGCCTCTCTGGGATGTGGTCTAAAATGAACAAATAACCTCCCCACTGTGTACTCCAGGTGCTCTTCGTATCACTGTTGCCACACTGTATACTCATAGGTTGTTTGCCTGCCTGCTCTGCAAGAGTAGCACAATGCCTTCTGGGCTGTATCCCAGCCAAGTCCAGTGACCTTTAAAACTCCAGGGTTTATGCCCTGCTGGTGGCCGAAAGTCATGAAATTTGGTCCCTCTTGCTTTCCAAGCCAATTGTTATGCGGATTTGTTTTCCCATGCATTCCCCTGTGTGTTAGTCTGTCTAACCCTTTTCTGTGACTACTGCTTCCTTCCCACCCCAGGGGCTACGATCTGATTCTCTCCCAAACATGCCTCCACACTTTCTATCTTCTTAAGTGTGGCTTCTTCTCTACCTTTAGTTGTGTAGTTGTTCTTCCAGTCTTCAGGTCCATTTCTGGTGTATTTTGGATGATTTGATAGTTATCTGGTTGTATTCATGGGACAGGCAAGTGTAGGGTCCTCCTACTCCACCACCACCTTCTAACAAACCACTACCACATTTTTTTAAATCTCATTTTCATTTTTTGTTATTTCTCCTACCCTGTTCCTGTCTCCCCCACTTGGTTTGTCTATGCCCTTTTGAGTCCAACCCATAAACAGGTATATTTTGAGTGAAAATTGTTTATTAGAGTTTTATTTGAACACATTAATAATATACCCCAAAACAAACAAGATAAAATTGATCAAGAGCATCTTCCAATAAAAGGTTCCACAGAGGTCCATCAATGACAGTGTTTTTCTTTCATTCCCACTACTGTCAGGTGATTGCCAATAAATACATATTATCTCAGTTTTTCATAACTTTGAAAAATATCTTTATTGATATATAATTCACATACCATTAAATTAACCAATTTAAAGTGTACAATTTGCTTTTTGTATATTCTCAGACATTATAGTTCTTATTTATTTTCCTTAAACTTATTATGTATTATTTTATAGTTGGAGTTTTTCTAGAAGCTTACCATCAGAATGGAATTATTCTAGACATCATAGAATTTCAGATGTTAATTCTCATTTGGGTTAAATACTGGGCTTTGAGAATCATGGAATAATGTTTTCTCTGAGAAATTGAATAGGACTTGCTTTTGTTTTTTTTTCTAATAACTAGTTTGAATCCGGATGTGGCAGCTGTGAAGGAAAACATCAATACCCCTGATAACCCCTGTGGAAATGGCAAACAAGATCGGATCAAACAAAGAAGAGCTTCCTGTCCTCGACCAGAGAAGGGGACTAAATTCCAACTTACTGTCCTTCAGGTCAGTGTGTAAATATTATTTGGTTAAGAGTGTGTGTAGAGGTCTGTGTTGACAGGTCGGGGCCATGTTGCTTCAGACATGAGTATAGAGCATTGTGAAATGCTAATGTCTCTTCATTAAAATTTTTTCTGATAAAAATATTATGTACTAGAAAATATAGGCAAAATACCAGGAAGAAAATAAAAATCACTTTTTACCACCTCTCAGAGATAGTTCCTATTAATATTTTAGTTTTCATCTTTTTTTCCCTGTATGTATATGTAGTATTTTACATTATTAAGGTTATAACAGTACTAGTAATAGTAGCAAATTTATTGTATTCTTTTGTGTTAGACACCCCAAATGTTATGCATTTGTTTTGTCATTTAATCCTTCAGTATCCCTGTATGATAGATGTTAGTATATTCATCTTTACAAATGAAGGTGCTGAAGATTAGAGAGGTAAAGTAATTTGCCTACAGTCATTGAATTAGCAAGTGATAGTCAGATCTGAATCCCGTTCAGACTTTAAAGCTGATATTTCTAACCAATGTGATGTACATTTTGGATGGATGCTTAAACCTACATATATAATTTCCTATTCTTCCTTTTTCTTTTGCTGAACACACACACATGTGCACACACACACGTACACATATATATTAATTTTATTGTTTTTAATTTTAACTCCAGTATAGTTAACATACAGTGTTAAATTAGTTTCAGGTGTACAATATGCAGTTGTGTACATTACTTAGTGCTCATCATGATAAGGGTACTCTAATCCGTATCATCTATTTCACCCATTCCCCCATATACCGCTCCTGTGGTAAACATCAGTTTGTTCTCTATAGTCTGTTTCTTGTCTCTCTCTCTTTTTTCAATTTTTCATTTGTTTCTTAAATACCACATATAAGTAAAATGTTATGTTACTTGTCTTTCACTGACATTGCATTTAGCATTACACTATTGGGCGCCATCTATTTTGTTGCAAATGACAAGATTTCATTCTTTTTTATGGCTGAATGATATTCCATTGTGTGTGTGTGTGTGTGTGTGTGTGTGTGTGTGTGTGTGTGTGTGTGTGCCACATCTTCTTTATCCATTCATCAATCGATGGACACTTGAGTTGCTTCCATATCTTAGTCATTGTAAATAGTGCTGCTATTAACATAGGGGCATATATATCCCTTTGAATTAGTGTTTATGTATTCTTTCTGTAAATACCCAGTAGTATGATGGCTGGATCATGGGGTAGTTCTATTTTGAACTTTTTGAGGAACCTCCATATTGTTTTCCACAGTGGTTACACCAGTTTGCATTCCAAGCAATAGTGCATGAGGGTTCCTTTTTTTCCACATCCTTGTCAAGAACTGTTTTTTCTTGTGTTGTTGATTTTAGCCATTCCAGCAAGCATGAGGTGATAGCTCATTGTAGTTTTGATTTGCATTTCTGTGATGATGAGTATCTTTTCATGTGTCTGTTGGCCATCTTAATGTCTTCTTTGGAGAAATGTCTGTGTCTTCTGACAACTTTGTAATTGGATTATTTGTTTTTGTTGTGTTGAGTTTTATAAATTCTTTTTTCTGTAACAGATTTTATTTATTTATTTGACAGAGAGACACAGTGAGAGAGAGAACATAAGCAGGGGGAATGGGAGAAGCGGCCTCCCCGCTGAGCAGGGAGCCCAATGCGGGGCTCGATCCCAGAATGCTGGAATCCTGACCTGAGCTGAGGGCAGACGCTTAATGACTGAGCCACACAGGCGCCCCAAGTTTTATAAATTCTTTATATATTTTGTATACTAGCCCTTTATCAGATATGTAATTTGCAAATATCTTCTCCCATTCCATAGATTGCCTTTTATTTTATTTTATTTTTTTAAAGATTTCATTTATTTATGTTGACAGAGAGAGAGCACAAGCAGGGGGAGGGGCAGAGGCAGAGGGAGAAGCAGGCTCCCCACTGAGCAGGGAGCCCGAAGCGGGGCTCAATCCCATGACCCCAGATCATGACCTGAGCCGAAGGCAGATGCTTAACCAACTGATCCACCCAGGTGCCCCCACAGGTTGCCTTTTAATTTTGTTGTTTCCTTTGCTGTGTAGAAGCTTTTTATTTTGTTGTAGTCCCAGTAGATCATTTTTGCTTTTGTTTCCCTTTCTTCAGGAGATATAACTAGAAAGAAGTTGCTAGTGCTGATGTCAAGAAGTTACTGCTTGTCTTCTCTTCTAGGATTTTTGCAGTTTTAGGTCTTACATTTAGATCTTTAATCCATTTTGAATTTTTTTTGTGTATGGTGTAAGAAAGTGGTGGAATTTCATTCTTTTGCATGTTGCTGTCCAGTTTTTCCAGCATCATTTTTTGAATAGACTGTCCTTTACCATTGGATATTGTTTCCTGCTTTGTTGAAGATTAATTGATCCTAAAGTTGTGGGTTTACTTCTGGATTTTCTATTATCTTTCATTGATTTATATGTTTGCCAGTACCATAGTGTTTTGATTAATGCAGCTTAGTCGTATAACCTGATGTCTAGATTTGTGATGCCTCCGGCTTGCTTTTCCTTTTATTTTTACTTTTTAAAGATTTATGTATTTATTTGTTTTAGAGAGAGAGAGTGTGAGTGTGAGTGGAGGGAGGGGCACAGGGAGAGGGAGAGAGGAAGAGAAGCAGACTACCTGCTGAGCATGGAGCCCAGTATGAGGCTTAATCTCACAACCCTGAGATCATAACTTGAGGTGAAATCAAGAGTCTCACGCTTAACCAACTGAGCCATCCAGGCACCCCTGCTTTTCCTTTTAAACATTGATTTTTATGTGTATGTTCATCAGAGATATTGGTCTATAGTTCTCTTTCTAGTGGTGTCTTTATCTGAGTTTGGTATCAGGGTAATGCTTCTGTCAGACTAAATTTGCAAGTTTTCCTTTCCTCTCTATTTTTTGGAAAAGTTTGAGAAGAATAAGTGTAACTCTTCCTTAAATGTTTGGTAGCATTCACTTGTGAAGCCATCTGACCCAGACTTTTGTTTGTTGGGAGTTTTTTGATTACTGACTCCAATTCTTTGCTGGTTATCTGTTCAAATTTTCTATTCCCTTCTGTTTCGGTTTTGGTAGTTTATCTATTTGTAGGAATTTATCCATTTCTTCTAGGTTGCCCAATTTCTGGCATATGCCAGTTTTTCATAATGTTCTCTTATGATTGTTTCTACATGTGGTGTTGGTGGTTATTTCTCTTTGCTAATTTGTGATTTTATTTATTTGAGCCCTTTTTCTTTTTTTCTTGATAAGTCTCAGTAGAGGTTTATCAGTTTTATTAATTTTTTTCATAGAGCCAGCCCTTGCTTTCACTGGTCTGTTCTATTTTTTTTTCCAGTTTCTATATCATTTATTTCTGCTCTATAATCTTTATTCTTTACTTCTGCTGGTTTAAGGTTTTGTTTGTTGTTTTTCTCTAGCTCCTTTAGATGGAAGATCAGGTTGTTTATTTGAGAGTTTTCTTGCTTTTTGAGGTACGCCTGTATTGCTCTAAACTTCGTCTTAGAACAGCTTCTGCTGCATCCCTGAGGTTTTGGACCATTGTGTTTTCTTTTTTTTTTTTTTTAAAGATTTTATTTATTTATTTGAGACAGAGAGAATGAGAGAGAGAGAGCACAGGAGAGGGGGGAGGGTCAGAGGGAGAAGCAGACTCCCCGCTGAGCGGGGAGCCCGATGCGGGACTCGATCCAGGGACTCCAGGATCATGACCTGAGCCGAAGGCAGTCACTTAACCAACTGAGCCACCCAGGTGCCCATGGACCATTGTGTTTTCATTTTCATTTATTTCTGTGTAATTTTTTATTTCTTCTTTTATTTCCTGGTTGAGCCATTCATGGACTAGTTGCATGTTATTTAACCTGCATATATTTAGTCTTTCCAGATTTTTCTTGTGGTTGACTTCTAGTTTCATAGTGTTGTGGTCAGAAAAGATGCATGGTATGACTTCAGTCTTCTTGAATTTGTTGTGGCTTGTTTTGAGAGCTAATACGTGATCTATTCTGTAGGTTGTTCAGTGTGCACTTGAAAAGAATATGTATTCTGCTGTTTTGGGATGGAATCTTATGAATATATGTGTTAAATCCATCTGTTCCAATGTGTTATTCAAAGCCAGTGTTTCTTTGTTGTTGATTATCTGTTTAGATGATATGTCCATTGATGTAAGTAGGGTGTTTAAGTCCCCTGCTATTATTGTATTATTATCAATAACTTCATTTATGTTTGTTATTAACTATTTTATGTATTTTGGTGGTCCCATATTAGGTTCATAAATATTTACAGTTATTATAGCTTCTTGTTGGATTGTCACCTTTATTATTTGTCGTGTCCTTTTTTGTGTCTCCTTACATTTTTGGTTTTAACGTATAGTTTGTCTGATATAAGTATTACTATTCTGGCTTTTTTTTTTCCACTTTGGAAATTCCAAGGGTTTTATTTATTATTTATTTTTATTATTATGTTATGTTAATCACTGCACATTACATCATTAGTTTTTGATGTAGTGTTCCATGATTCATTATTTGCGTGTAATACCCAGGGTTCCATGCAGTATGTGCCCTCTTTAATACCTATCACCGGGCTAACCCATCCCCCCATCCTCCTCCCCTCTAGAACCCTCAGTTTGTTTCTCAGAGCCTGTAGTCTCTCATGGTACATCTCCCCCTCAATTCCTGCCCCCCTTTATTCTTCCCTCCCTGCTATCTTCTTCTTTTTTTTTTTTAGCATATAATGTATTATTTGTTTCAGAGGTACAGGTCTGTGATTCAACAGTCTTACACAATTCACAGTGTTCACCATAGCACATACCCTCCTCAATGTCTATCAGCCAGCCACCCCATCCCTCCCATCCCCCACCACTCCAGCAACCCTCAGTTTGTTTCCCGAGATTAAGAATTCCTCATATCAGTGAGGTCATATGATACATGTATTTCTCTGATTGACTTATTTCACTCAGCATAATACCCTCCAGTTCCATCCATGTCATTGCAAATGGCAAGATTTCATTCCTTTTGATGGCTGCATAATATTCCACTGTATATATACACATCTTCTTTATCCATTCATCTGTCGATGGACATCTTGGCTCTTTCCATAGTTTGGCTATTGTGGACATTGCTGCTATAAACGTCGGGGTGCACGTACCCCTTCAGATCACTACATTTGTATCTTTGGGGTAAATACCTGGGTCGTATGCTAGCTCTATTTTCAACTTTTTGAAGAACCTCCATACTGTTTTCCAGAGTGGCTGCACCAGCTTGCATTCCCACCAACAGTGTAGGAGGGTTCCCCTTTCTCCACATCCCTGCCAACATCTGTCCTTTCCTGACTTGTTAATTTTAGCCATTCTGACTGGTGTGAGGTGGTATCTCATTGAGGTTTTGATTTGGATTTCCCTGATGCCAAGTGATGTTGAGCACTTTTTCATGTGTCTGTTGGCCATTTGCATGTCTTCTTTGGAAAAATGTCTGTTCATGTCCTTTGCCCATTTCTTGATTGGATCATTTGTTCTTTGGGTGTTGAGTTTGATAAGTTCTTTATAGATTTTGGATACTAGCCCTTTATCTCATATTTCATTTGCAGATATCTTCTCCCATTCTGTCAGTTGTCTTTTGGTTTTGTTGACTCTTTCTTTTGCTGTGCAAAAGCTTTTTATCTTGATGAAGTCCCAATAGTTCATTTTGGCCCTTGCTTCCCTTACCTTTGGCGATGTTTCTAGGAAAAAGTTGCTGCGGCTGAGGTTGAAGAGGTTGCTGCCTGTGTTCTCCTTTAGGATTTTGATGGACTCCTCTCTCACATTTAGGTCTTTCAACCATTTTGAGTCTATTTTTGTGTGTGGTGTAAGGAAATGGCCCAGTTTCATTCTTCTGCATCTGGCTGTCCAATTTTCCCAGCACCATTTTTTGAAGAGACTCTCCTTTTTCCATTGGACATTCTCTCCTGCTTTGTTGAAGATTAGTTGACCATAGAGTTGAGGGTCCATTTCTGGGTTCTCTATTCTGTTCCATTGATCTATGTATCTGTTTTTGTGCCAGTACCATACTGTCTTGATGATGACAGCTTTGTAATAGAGCTTGAAGTCCAGAATTGTGATGCCACCAGCTTTGCTTTTCTTTTTCAACATTCCTCTGGCTATTCAGGATCTTTTCTGGTTCCACACAAATTTTAGGATTATTTGTTCCATTTCTTTGAAAAAAGTGGATGGTATTTTGATAAGGATTGCATTGAATGTGTAGATTGCTCTAGGTAACATTAACTTCTTCACAATATTTGTGCTTCCAATTTGTGAGCGTAGAATGTTTTTCCATTTCTTTGTGTCTTCCTCAATTTCTTTCATGAGTATTTTATAATTTTCTGAGTACAGATTCATTGCCTCTTTGGTTAGATTTATTCCTAGGTATCTTATGGTGTGGGGTGCAATTTTAAATGGGATCGACTCCTTAATTTCTCTTTCTTCTGTCTTGTTGTTGGTGTATAGGAATGCCACTGATTTCTGGCTTTCTTTTGACATCCATTTGCATGATAGATGTTTATCCATCCTGTCACTTTTGATCTTCATATGTCTTTAGATGTAAAATCGGTCTCTTGTAGGCAGCATATAGATCGGCATTGTTTTCTTATACATTCTGTTACCTATGTCTTTTCACTGGAGCATTTATTCCAATTATTATATTGAAAGTAATTATCAATTACATATCTATTAGATATGTATTTATTGCATTTTATTATTTGTTTATGGTTGTTTCTGAAGATTTTCTCTAACCCTTGTGTTTTTCTCTTTCATGTATTGCTTATTTTTAGTGATATGTTGGAATTTCTTTCTCTTTACTTTTGAATATCAGTGGTTTGATATGTGATGTTTGATATATGATAAATTTGATAAAATATCTACTGCGTATTGCAGTCTATGTTAGGTTGATGGTCGTTTAAGTTTGAACCCATTTTTTACTCCTGTCCTCCCCATGTTTTAGGTATATGTTAGTTCATTTTATCCTTTTTTTAGTGAGTTCCTTAACTGATTTTTGACAGAAATACTCATTTTTACCACTTTTCTCTTTACATCTCTACTGTTATTTTTCCATTTTTTTACTTTTAAAGATTTATTTGTTTATTCATTTTAGAGAGAGAGCATGCACGCGAGTGGGGGGAGGGACAGAAGGAGAGGGAGAGGGAGTCTCTAGGAGACTCCCTAGGGACTCAGTCTCAGAACCCTGAGATCATGACCTGAGCCGAAATCAAGAGTCGGATGCTCAACTGATCCACCCAGGAGCCCCGTATACTGTCACTTTTGCTTTCTCTTTTCTGCTCAGAGTCCTTTTTAATATTTCTTACAGGGCTGGTTTAGTGATCATGAACTGCTTTAGTTTTTGTTTGTTTGTGAATCTCTGTCTCTTCTTTTATACAGAATGATAGCTTTGCTGTATAGAGTATTCTTGGCTCCAGATTTTTCCCCTTCAGCACTTTGAATAGATCATGCCACTCCCTTTTGGCTTGCAAAGTTTCTGTTGAAAAATGTCCTGCTAGCCTTATGATTTTTCCTTTGTAAGTTAAGGATTTCTTTAGTCTTACTGCTTTTGAGATTTTTTTCTTTGTTACTACATTTTGCAAATTTAATTACAGTATGTCTTGGTATCACTCTGCTTTTGTTTATTCTTTGGGGGGGGTTTCTGTGCCTCTTGGATCTGGATTTTGCTTCCTTCCCTAGATGGGCATGTTTTTTAACTATTATTTCTTGAAATAAATGTTCTTCCCCCACCCCTTTCTCTCTCTTCTTCTTTTGGGCCTCCTGTTATTTGAACGTTATTACATTTGATGGATTCACTGAGTTCCCTAAGTCTATTCTTTTGTTGCATAGTTCTTTTGTCTCTCTTTTGTTCAGCTTGATTCCTTTCTACTACTTTCTTCCCAGTCAGTAATTCATTTCTCTGCTTCTTCTCTCCTGCTGTTCTTTTCATTAAGTGTGTTTCCCATTTCATTTATTGTGTCCTTTATCTCTGCTATGTCTTTCCTTATCTCTGTATTAAGGGTCTCACTCATATCTTCCACTCTTCTCAAGTTCAGTGAGTTTCCTTATCATTTTTTGCATTCTCTATCAGGCATGTTACTTATGTCTCTGGCTATGGCCTTGTCCAGTTCTTTCATCTGGGATAAGTTTTTGTCTCCTCATTTTTTTCTGGCTTTCTGAGTCTGTTTTTGTGTGTTAAGAAAGTCATGTGTCGTCTGCTCTTGAAAGTAGTGACTTTATGAGGTGCCTGGGTGCTGCAGTGGGTTGGGCATCCAACTCTTGGTTTCAGCTCCGGTTTTGATCTCAGGGTTGTGACGTTGAGCCCCATGTCGAGCTCCACATCAGACTCCCTCATTTTAGGAAAAGTCCTCCATGTCAGTCCAAAATCATTATGAACATATCTCTCTCTTGTTTTCCTCCAGCTTTGAACTTCCATTTTAACGTTGCCTCCTCATAGGTTGCTGTCTCTTTAAAGGCAACAACTCCCAGCTATCACTTGCCCTCCTGGCTTGCCCAGTGCTGAGTCAGCTGACCTCCAAAGCTCCAGTTTCTAAGCCCCACTGGTTTTACAAACTCATGGAATTCAACCTCTCTGGTTCTTAAAGCCATGTGTTATGGGATTAGTTTTCCTTGAGTACCTGTTTCTCAGCAATCTTTGTATGCACAGCTAGTCCCTACTGTAGGCAGCCTTCTTCACCTCTGACCTTCCTAACCTTTGAGGTGAAGCTTCTTCCCTATATTTAGTCGTGGAGTTTGTTCTGCCAGTCTTTGGATCACTTTCCAGTTTATTGACTTGGATGTGGATGATACCTAGTTGAAAACATGGGATGGGGTGAGCTCCGGGTCCTCCTATTCCACCATCTTGCCAAGCTCTGACTCTCTCTTCTGCCCATTTTGTAACTGGTTTATTTCTTGTGTTGAGTTGTATAATTTCTTTCTTTATTTTGGATAATAACCCTTTATTGGATATGTCATTTGCAAATATCTTCTCCCATTTAGTAAGTTGTTTTTCAGTTTCGTTGATTGTTTCCATTGCCTTACAGAAACTTTTATTTTGATATAGTCCCAATAGTTCATTTCTGCTTTTATTTACCTTGCCTCAGGAGACATATTTAGAATAATGTTGGTACAGCCAATGTCACAGAAATTACTGCCTGTGTTCCCTTCTAGGATTTTTATGGTTTTAGGCCTCTCATTTAATTCTTTCATCCATTTTGAATTTGTTTTTGTGTATGGTGTATGAAAGTAGTCCAGTTTCATTCTTTTACATGTAACTGTCCAGTTTTACTAACACTATTTTTCAAAGAGACTTGTCTTTTCCAATTGCATATTCTTGTCTCTTTTGTTGAAGATTAATTGACCATATAATTGTGTGTTTATTTCTGGGCTTTCTATCCTGTTCTGTTCATCTGTGTGTCTGTTTTTGTGCCAGTATCATACTGTTTTGATTACAATGGCTTTGTGGTATAACTTGTGCAATTGTGATACCTCTAGCTTTGCTTTTCTTTTTGAAGATTGTTTTGGCCAATCAGGGATTTTTTGTGGTCACATACAAATTTTAGAATATTTTGTTCTAGTTCTCTGAAAAATGTTGTTACTTTGATAGGGTTTGCATGAAATGTATAGATTGCTTTGCGTAGTATGGTCATTTTAACGGTATTTGTTCTTTCAATCCATGAGCATGGAATATCTTTCCATTTCTTTGTGTCATCTTCATCTTTCATCAGTATTTTGTAGTTTTCACAGTACAGGTCTTTTGCCTCTTTGGTAAGTTTATTCCGAGGTATTTTATCATTTTTGGTGCAATTGTAAATATGATTGCTTTCTTTCTTTTTCTTTCTGGTAATTCATTATTAGTGTATTGAAATTCAACTGATTTCTATACATTGATTTTGTATCCTGCGACCTTAGTAAATTCATTTATCGGTTCTAGTAGTTTTTTCGTTTTTTTTTTTTTTTTTAGGTTTTCTATATATAGTATCATGTCATCTACAAATAATGAAAGTTTTGCTTCTTCCTTACTGATTTGGATTCCTTTTATTTGTTTTTGTCATCTGATTGCTATGGCTAGGACTTCCAGTACTGTGTTGAATAAAAGTGGTGAGAGTAGACATCCTTGAATTTTTCCTGACCTTGGGGGGAAAGGTTTCAGTTTTTTATCATTGAGCATGATGTTATCTATTGATTTTTCACATATGACCTTTATTATGTTGAGGTATGTTCCCTATAAACCTATTTTATTGAGGATTTTCATCATGAAAGGATGTTGTGCTTTGTCATATGCTTTTTCTTCGTCTATTGAAATAATTATATGGTTCTTATTCTTTCTTATATTGATGTGTGTATCACATTGATTGATTTGTGAATATTGAACCACCCTTGCATCTCAGGAATAAATTCCACTTGATTGTAGTGAATGATTTTTTAAATGTGTTGTTGGATTCAGTTTGGTAGCATTTTGTTGAGTATTTTTGCATCCATGTTTATCAGGGATATTGGCTTGTAGTTTTTTTTTTTTTTTGTAGTTTCTTAATCTGCTTTTGTATCCAGTTAATGCTGGTGTCATAGAATAAATTTTGAAGTTTTCCTTCCTCTTCTATTTTTTGCAATAGATTGAGAAGTCATATTCTCCCTTTTTAAAAGCTTAGTATATCATGTACATTTTATTGTGTCAGTAATATAATATTTTCAATTGTTATCTTAGAATATAGTCCCTTATATAGAGATATAACAATTTAATAATTTCTTCTGTTGTCATTTAGATTGTTGTTTTCTGTCTGTCAGTCTCTCTGTCTGCTAGTCTGTGTCTTCTTTAACTTTTTGTCTTTCTTCTTTTGTCTATCTGTCTGTGTGTTTCTCTCTGTAGCAAACACTCTTGTACACAGATCTTTATAAACATCCCTGATTCTTTTTTTTTTTTAAGATTTTATTTATTTGTTTGACAGACAGAGACACAGCGAGAGAGGGAACACAAGCAGGGGGAATGGGAGAGGGAGAAGCAGGCTTCCTGTGGAGCAGGGAGCCCAATGTGGGGCTCGATCCCAGGACCCTGGTATCATGACCTGAGCCAAAGGCAGACGCTTAACCGACTGAGCAACCCAGGTGCCCCATCCCTGATTCTTTTTAATGCTTCATTCCTAGAAGTAGAATTAATGGGTGAAAAAGTGACAAACAAAAAACAAACCAAAAAACCAAACTCATTAATACAGAGAATAAAAGTGGTTGGCAAAGGGGAAGTTGTTTTGTTGGGAGGGATGCACAGCAAAGGGAATATAGTCAAGGACATTGCAATAACGTTGTTTGGTGACAGATGGTGAGTACATTTACCATGGTGAGCACTGAGTAATGTATGGAATTGTTAATTCAGTGTGTTAGACACCTGAATTCAATGTAACTGTGCATGTTAATTATAATTCAATTTAAAATAAATTAATAAAACTAATGAAAATATATGAAGACAAAAAATTCTAAAATACAGGGGTGCCTGGGTGGCTCTGTCTGTTAATCGTCTGCCTTTGGCTTGGGTCGTGATCCCAGGGTCCTGGGATCTAGCCCTGCGTCAGGCTCTCTGCTCAGCGGGGAGCTTGCTTCTCCCTCTCCCCTTGCTTATACTTTCTCTATCTCTCTCTGTCAAATAAACAAATAAAATCTTTAAAAAAAATTTTTAAACACATATTGCTAGATGGGCTGTCCAAAAAGGTTGGACCAGTATACATTTCCAATAGCAGTGCATTTTCTTTCGTTTAAAGAGCCAATTTGTGGGATTAAGAAAATTTTGGAAATGAATGACTGAACGATCTTTGCATTTTGGAAAAATAGAGTAACTCTTCTGATTTTTTGTCTTTTTTTGTCTTTTTATAAAAGTTGTATTCCTTTTTCTTTCCCATGGGGATCACATTTCTAATTCATATTTTGCTAATTTAACTCATATTTGCCATAGAATGGGTGTTAAGGCACTATTTCAATAGGGAAAAACAATCTTTTTATATTCTCAACAGTTTACACTATTTTTCCATATATTGAATGTAAGCTCATCTAGATGTTCCTTAGTTGATTTGCAAAGAGAAGATAATAAATAACTGTGACTCTTAAATTGGTGACATGTTTGTGCCCAGGTGTCAGTATCTGGAGACAATATGGTGGAATGTCAACTGGAGACACACAACAACAAGATGGTCACCTTCAAATTTGATGTTGATGGTGATGCACCAGAGGATATTGCAGACTATATGGTAAGTATAATAAAACCAAATTATTTTCCCTTTAGCATTCTGTCTCCTTTTCCCCTCATATTCTCCCCTCATTTATTCAGAGCAATCACTTTTAGAGTACCATTAGTTTTTAAAATTTGCACAGAACTATATTACTTATGATCAAAAGTAAGCCACTGTAACGTCTTTCATTTCGCTATATTTATCTCTAAAATATGAGGGGGTTTTATTAAGAGGTTATCTAGGTCAATGATTCTTATCCTTGGCTGCATGTTAAAGTCACCTTAAGAGCTTTTTAAAAACAAATCCATTGCCTGGGTCCCTAATTAAAACAGAATCTTTAGACATAAGGCCTAAGCATCACTAGTTTGTAAAATACCCCAGGTAATTCTAATGTGTTAGCTACTGATATATCATCTTAGAAATAGGTGTTTAAGTAATGCTCATCATTTCTTTTAGTTTTCATATTTTCTTTGAATTGAGGCTTAAGTTAGTAGTTTTGCCCTTTTTTTAATGCGGGTAAGTAAGGGTGGAAGGAAGAGTACTTAATGCTTTTGTTTCTGACAGTTTTCTTTAGATATGCATTCCTGGAGAAACAGAATTAAACATTTTAAAAGTTAATGTTAGTTCTGCCTCTTGTTTTTTTTTCAGTAAATATTTTATTGATCTAATAATTGTTACACAGGAAATAAAACTAAAATTCTTTAGTAACAGTTCTTCTTTTTTTAAAATTTACATATATTATTTGTTTCAAAAATTCAGGTCTGTAATTCATCCGTCTTACACAATTCACAGCGCTCACCATGGCACGTACCTTCCCCAACATCCATCACCCAGCCACCCCATCCCTCCCATTCCCCCTCCACTTCAGTTCTGCCTCTTGTTTAACATAATATTTTCTGAACTCTCCAGTTCTTTATAACCTTTAGAGATGTTTCATTTTGTGATTTAAAAACTTGGGTTTGGGCATCCTAGTGGTAATCATAAATATTGCCTCAGTTATGTTCCTCAAATGATAATTTATAGAATGTGAGATGTTTTTAAAATGCTGGCTTTTTCTATGGTAGGTAGTTCCAATCTGACAAATGTCAGCGGTCTCAAAATAAGAATAAGTTAATGTTTTATGTGGCATTTTAGTGTGGTCTTTTTTTTAAGATTTATTTATTTTAGAGAGCACAGGAGTGCAAGCCGGGGGAGGGGCAGAGGGAGAGAATCTCAAGCAGACTCCCCGCTGAGTGTGGAGCCTGATGCTGGGCTCAGTCTCAAGACCCTGAGATCATGACCTGGGCTGAAACCAAGTGTTGGATGCTAACTGACTAAGCCACCCAGGTGCCCCAGTGCTGGTTGTTTTTAATTCTGTTGTGGCCTTTGTATCTAAATACTTAATTTTCATTTACTTTTCTTTAAGGTAGTCACCATTGATACAATATTAAAATTTTGAGAAACTAAATTTAATAGACTTACTTTTACTTTTGGACAGGTTGAAGATAACTTTGTGCTAGAAAATGAGAAAGAAAAATTTGTAGAAGAATTGAGGGCTATTGTAGGTCAAGCCCAGGAGATCCTTCATGTCCACTCTGCTGCAGATAGAGCCATTGGAATTGACTCTATTATTGTGGAATCCAACAATAACCAAGTAAGAGCAGTTATTTAGCAAATAGATCTTCTCAGATATATATCAAGAACTTCTTTATTTATCTATTCATTTTTAATTCAGACAGGATCATCTGAACAAGTACAGATAAATTCTGCATCCACTCAAACCAGCAGTGAGTATTTTTCATAAAATTTACCATGTGGCTTTTGAAGCAAGACATTTGGAAACTTTAATTTACATACCTTCATTGGGAAAGATGTTAGCCAATAAAGGAAATTAATGAATTGTTAATGTAGGTTTTCCCACACTTGGACAGGCCTTTTTAGCCCAGATGTAAGAAGTAAAACCATTCTCCAGATTTACTTCAAGTGTTAATTTATTTCTGAGTTGTTGCATGGTATGTTACCAGAAAAGCAATCACAGTACTGATGACCTTTAACGGCTTTACTGTTTGAAATTAATTGGTAAGTTGTTTTTTTTTTAACCACTGATATGATTTGGACAGGACCTTTCTTAACTAATATCACTATGTTCTAAGTTTGCCTCATGTTTTAATATAGTCATTTATATCTTGATTTCCTTCCACTAGTGTTACACTTCTACCTGCTGTGATCACTGATAAGTTTTTGTAAATCAGATACTAGCTAAACTTCCAGGGACTAAAAGTGGGGTCTTCTGTTTTCTTTTCTGATGACTTTATCTCTCCATTCTTTTCAGCTCTGGTCATGGTTATATTTAGAGTATCTGGGAGGGGGCGAAGAGCCATAGACAAATGAGGACCTGTGAAGGAATTATAACAACATGAAGAAGCAACAGGTGGTGTGGGAGTCATGAAATCAGATACCATTACCCTGAAATTTACTTTGTGTTAGGATGCCAAGGTCCTCCTCTGTTCTTTCTTGTTAGGAGGAATTTGAGCAGATTTCTGACTGATAAAGTATGGTAAAGTTTATAAAAAAGAATTACTTATTTGAATAAGTTTACAAAGTAGGAATAAAGATGTGGGGACTTTATTTTTAAGTTGTCATATAGTAAAATTGATTTCTTCCTCTTGGTGTATAGTTCTATAAATTTTAATACTCATAGATTTGTGTAAGCATCATCATAATCAGGATGCAGAACAGGAGATATAGGTTTTATTGGAGAAAGTGCTTTCCATTTTTTTCCAAAATGTGCCCTGCTTCTAATTGCTATTGTTATAATGTCTGTTTCATAGATTTTAAAATCCTTCCCTAACAATATCTTGTGCTTAGTCCTTTAGAGTATTTGCCAGCGTTGGGAGGTCTGGTCTTATAAATTACACATATCCTAGTGCTGTTGGAAATGGAGATACAAGACAAATTGGTATTTTAACATGGTTTCCTTAATAGGGTAAACATGTTGACAATTGCTTAGCATATTGATTTTTGCTAATTCTTTCTACAGATGAATCTGCTCCACAGTCATCCCCAGTTGGTCGGTGGCGATTCTGTATCAATCAAACAATAAGAAACCGTGAGGCTCAATCTCCTCCTTCTCTTCAGCAGTCCATGTCTACAGTTCCTGGGCTATCTCTAGTTCCTGGTAAGTGTTCATTGTCTGCCAACTTTCTCCAGACTTGGAGGAGTTACAAAATATATACCATATCTTTAATTTGTGTTCATGGGTATTTTAGTCTTATGAGAATTTTCATAAGCATTATTGAAGGTATTATTATTAGGGTATAACTTAAGCCATTTTAAAATGTAATATTTTTCAAATATAATATTTATGGAAAAAAATAAAGTTTTTATTCCTTGACAGGTTGAATTCTGTGTATTTTGAGTCTTATTTACAAGACTTATTCACACAGGTTCTTGTTTGTCCCTTGTTCCTCTTATCCCCTTTGAGTTTGGTTACTAATCCATGCTTTGTATTTATTAATATGTGCCTAGCTATTCTTTGTTATTGTTCCAGGTCCAAGAACCACAAATAATAAGGAAATATCACAGGACACACTGCCCACTCTAGAAAGTAATCCATGCCAGCGTGTATTTTTTGCCTCCAAATCAGAACTCAAGGATGTAGTTGATGGTAAGATGTCTGAATATGCCAGTGTAGAAACTAAGCAGCCAGCTTTATTTTATCGAGTGGAAGATGACAGGCAGATAATGGCACCAGTTACTAGCAGTTCAAGTTACACTGCTACTTCAGTTCATACAGTTCCAGTTGAATGTGAGGGACTTACCAACCAAGCAGGCATATTTCTACCTGTATATCCATGTCACCAAGCTGCCAGTCAGGCCGATGTACTTATGGTCCCTCCTGGCGAGTCAACTCAGATTGCTGGTAACTCTCTTACAACTCTGGCATTTATGTCTGATCAAAAGCCTCAATCCTTAGCAGTGCAACAGCCAACTATGGATGCAGAGTTTATTTCCCAAGAAGGAGAAACCACAATGAACACTGAAGCAAGTTCTCCTAAGATGGTCATTCCCACTCAGACCCCTGGCCTTGAACTGACTACCCTTCTACCCACTACTTTCCTGGAATCAGATGGGGAAAGACCTCCAAAAATGGAGTTTGCAGACAACCGAATTAAAACTCTGGATGAAAAATTAAGAAACTTGCTCTACCAGGAGCATAGCATATCTAGCATCTATCCTGAGAGTCAGAAGGATACCCAAAGCATAGACTCTCCATTTTCTTCCTCTGCTGAAGATACGCTCTCATGTCCAGTGCCAGAAGTCATAGGCATCAGTCACAGTGGAATTCAAGATAGTCCTGCACAGTCCCCTAATTTTCAGCAGACAGGCTCTAAGATTCTGTCCAATGTGGCTGCAAGTCAGCCTGCTAACATATCAGTATTCAAAAGGGACCTGAATGTGATAACTTCTATACCCAGCGAATTATATTTACATGTAAGTATTATTCTTTCTAATCAATTTCTTATCCTTGTACTTTTAAAGAAATTCCTTCTTTTCTAAAGTTATACCCTTTGAAGTGAAATTGTCTATGCCACAGGATTCTGAGGTCACAGGTATTTAAGAAGGCCATGATTTTGGCTGCAGGTGCCCGGAATTTCTAGATAGAGATGACAGAGGTATCTTTGGTGAGAGAGCCCTCTGGTGAATTAGCTAGGAACTTGCAAGGATGTCATTTTTGTATTAGTGACAGAACAGGACTGATTTATAGATTGTTTTAGTGGATAGGAAGAACTGACTTTTAGATTTCCACTTAAAAGTGCCCATTACCAATCTCCTTTCTTAAAAGTTTATGGTTTTAGTTTAATCTTGTTTGGTGGGTTTTATTTGAAAAAAAAAACTTATTAATTTTTTAAGTTTTTATTTAAATTCTAGTTCACATCCAGTGTAATATTTGTTCAGGTGTATAATATAGTGATTCAACACTTCCACCCAATATCCTGTGCTCATCACAAGTGCCCTTCTTAATCCTTATCACCTACTTAGCCCCTCCCTCCACCCACTTCCTCTCTGGTAACCATCAGTTTGTTCACTAGAGTTAAGAGTCTGATTCTTGGTTTGCCTCCTCCCCTAACCCATGTTCCTTTGTTTTGTTTCTTAAATTCCACATATGAGTGAAATCATATGGTGTTTTTTTAAAGTTATGTAACATAGGAACTTAATTTCCCTTTTCTGTTCCTTCAGATCACAGGAGTAATGACTATCTGGTGTTTATCCACTATTTGGTACTTATCCTTCTTAAGCTTACATGGATCTATTTACATACCTATAACTTTTTCTAAAAAATTTTATTTATTTATTTGACAGAGAGAGACACAGTGAGAGAGGGAATATAAGCAGGGGGAGTGGGAGAAGCAGGCTTCCCGCGGAGCAGAGAGCCCAGTGCGAGGCTCGATCCCAGGACCCTGGGATCATGACCTGAGTCGAAGGCAGACGCTTAATGACTGAGCCACCCAGGCATCCCCTACATTATCTATAACTTTTTATTTACAAAAATAGGATTGTGCTATATGCATATTGGTCTGCAAATTTATCTTGTCATTTTTACAGTATATCATAGATATATTTCTAAATCTTCACCGCTGTATCTCTTTATTATTATTATACAAGTAGTATATGTGTGTATATAAAATAAAATCCATCCTACTTCCAAACCTATAGACATAGCTGGTAATGAATCTTTCCAGACATAGTTTTAATTAATATACAAATATGTGTATAATCATACTTCTCTTTTTTAAAGATTTTATTTATTTATTTGAGAGAGAAAGAGAGCATGAGCAGGGGGAGGGGTAGAGGGACAAGGAGACTCCCGGCTGAGTGGGGAGCCCAACTTGGGGCTAGATCCCCCCCAAGATCATGACCTGAGCCGAAGTCAGATGCTTAACCGACTGAGCTACCTAGATGCCCCAATCATACTTCTTTATTACATATTTACAAAGACATAGATATATATGTTATATACATCTGTTTCTCTACATACATGTGCTGTTCTGCATTTTTTTCAATTATGAACATTTACCCATGGTGGTACACGTAGTTCCACCTCACATTTTTTATTTTTTTATTTTTTATTTTTTATTTTTTTAAAGATTTTATTTATTTATTTGACAGAGAGAGACACAGTGAGAGAAGGAACACAAGCAGGGAGAGTGGGAGAGGGGGAAGCAGGCTTCCCGCCGAGCAAGGAGCCCGATGTGGGGCTCGATCCCAGGACTCTGGGATCATGACCTGAGCCGAAGACAGACGCCCAACGACTGAGCCACCCAGGCGCCCCACGTTTTTTATTTTTTTAAAGATTTTACTTCTTTATTTGACAGAGACACAGTGAGAAAAGGAACACAAGCAGGGGGAGTGGGAGAGGGAGAAGCAGGTTTCCCGCCGGGCAGGGAGCCTGATGCAGGGCTCGATCCCAGTACCCTGGGATCATGACCTGAGCCGAAGGCAGGCGCTTAATGACTGAGCTACCCAGGCGCCCCTCACTTATGTTTTTTAAACAATGGCATAATATTCCCTTGAATAGATATAACTTAAAGATTTATATTGTTGTAAACTAGTAATTTTAAATTATGTAATTAATATATAAACAGGAAAGCAATTTGGAAGGATAGAGAATGAAAAGTAATTATGTTAACAACTTCTTATACCCCATTCTACTCCCCAAACACTCTTAAGTTCCTGGTTTTAATTCTTGAAGTCATTGCCATTAATAACTTGTAAATAATATACTTATTCATCTATTTTTTGATTTAATAATTTTCAGCAATACCTAATAATTCACTGCTATGAAGGATGAGGAAATTATATATTTTCCCTTTCCTCTTCTTTCCCATATACCTCCCAATTTTTATTACTTGTATTACTTCTTAATACTGGCAAGGTTTATAACATCTACATTTTTTTCCTGTAACACTGGCTGGGCTTTGTCTGTAGGTTGATTTGAAGAATTGAAGGTCAGTAACCAGCATTTATATTATGATTATATGTGTTATCTGATGATCATGTAATAATATTAGAACCATAAAAAAATGAAATATAATTTTCTGTCATTTAAATTTTGTTGCTCAAAGGATAGCCTTTCAAGTGTGAAGGTCAAATGGATTCTTTTGTTTAAGTGTCCATTGCTACTTCTGGGTCAAATTTACTTGCCACTCTTTCTGGTGTCCTAGAATTCCTTCCCCCCCCCTCCCTGAAATGCTTCTATGAGTAATATTTTTAAATAAGTTGTATGGGTGACTAATTTGTTTTTTTTTAAGTCCAAAATTGCCTTTATTTTGCTTCACACTTGATTAAGTATACATGGTAGGGTCATTTTGAGTTAATTTTTGTATATGGTGTGATATAAGGGTTCACCTTCATTCTTTTGCATCTGACTATCCAGTTATTCCAGCACCATTGTTATTCTCTTTGTTGTTATTATCAATGGAATTGTTTTCTTAATTTCCTTTTCAGATTTTTCTTTGCTATTGTATAGAAATACAACTAATTTTTAAGTGTTGATGTATCCTTCAATTTTGCTGAGTTTGTATATCATTTAGGATTTTCTGTATAATATATAAGATCATATCGTCTGTAAAAAGAGATAGTTTATTCATTTCCTGTTTTTCTTATCTATTAACTTTTCATTGCATGCTTTCCATCTCTTTGTCCTTTTGCTTTTTGTACTGGGAGAATTTCTCAATTTTGAAGCTGTTTCAGTCTCCTATGCAGCTATTTTTTTTGTCAAGGATTCTATTTTTTTTATTTTAATTATTTTTATTTTTTTTTCATTTTTTTAGAGAGGGGAAGAGAGAAGGGCAGAGGGAGAGGGAGAGAGAGAATCTTAAGCAGGCTCCACACCCAGCACACAGCCCAATGCGGGGCTCAATCTCACAACCCTGAGATCATGATCTGAGCTGAAATCAAGAGTTGGATGCTTAATCCACTGAGCCACCCAGGCGCCCCGAGGATTATATTTTTAATTTTCAGTAACTGTAGTTCATTTTTCTTATGGTTGTATTATCTTCACATATCTTTCTGGAGATATTAAGTATTATTCTATGTTATTGATGCTATTTCCTTGGCTATTCTTCTTATTATTGAATTTAGTGTTTTCTTTCTTTTTTAAAATTTTTATTTATTTACTTTTTATGTAGGCGTCACACACACCCAGTGTGGGGCCTCAACTCATGACCCTGAGATCAAGAGTCACACACTCTACTGACTGAGCCAGCCAGGTGCCCCTATTGTTTGCTTATAGTGTTGATTTCCCATAAGTGGTGATTCTTAGATTCATCTTTTCTTTTTCCCCTGTAAGATTCCTTGTTTGTCTCTCTAAATGCCATATATAATTATTGTAGCCTTCCTCCTGTAATTGTGGGAAAGGCATGGGACATGCTTCTTGGCTCTGAATATTACAGCTTTTCTCGAAATGCTGCCTAGAGGGTAGCTTAATAATCTTCAAAGCTGGAAGGGCTTTCCCTTCCTCCTGGATGTTGTCTCCTTCCTACATTGCTGATTGGGCCACAGACATTTTCCTCTCACCACTCTTACTTGGGAGCAGATGGCTCTGCTGTCTTTTGCTTGCTGTGGAGGTAGGGAGGGAAAGAAGAACTGCCTGGTTATTCTTTCTCTGGTACCCCAACCAGTTTAGTCTCCCATTCAGTGAGTAAGTCAAGATCTCTTTTTGTGAAGCTCAAATTCTAGTCAGGGCAGATAGACCCTAAATAAATAAATAAAGGAAAGGGCTATTATAGAATGAGTAGGGGATTACTTTATATAAGGGGTCAGGGAGGAACTTGTGTGTGGTGGTAACATTCGTAGGTGGAGACCTGCTCAAGGAACCAAAAGAAGTCCAGGAAGTAGGAGAGTGTTATGAGATGATGTTGAGGCAGATAGGAGACAGATTGGGTACAGCTTTGTAAGCATTCTAGCCAACCACTCTTCCTTTTGGTTGGCCAGGGCTCTCTCTCACTGCCTAGATCTGCCGCCCAAGTTTGCAGCATTTTGAAATAGTTCCTGCATGTGTCATGGGCTGCTTTTTCCTCCTTTAATTATATATGCCTGTGTCTATGTCTCTTTTTTCTGTCATATCTATGGATTTGGATTGATAAGGTAGGCTAGAACTTGTACTTAACTTACCATCTTGATCAGTTATTACTTATTAAAAATTTTCTGTAATTTCAGTGGGACCAATGCAGCATTTTCTAAATTTAATATTATTGAAAAATTTTTTCTCTTCATGAAAGTAGCATTATTACTAGTCCAGAATGAGCTTTTTTTTTTTTTCCAAAATAGGACTTTGGAAAATAAGAACTAATTGTTCAGAATTTTAATAACTGCTGACCTGCCCTGAGTGTTAATGCTTATTCAAGACTCCGGTATACTTAATGCCACTTAGGCTGTCTTCCTGCAGACAAATGCTAAATCCCATTCTTTGAACTTTTTAATACTCATTTAATTCTAGATTAGTAGAGATGATTCTCATGTTTCCCAAAGTTGTGTGTTTTTGTATTAATTATTATAGAGGATTTATTTTTAAAGTACTCATTTAGAATACAACAGTTAATTCTGACATTTTGTTGTCAGAGTGATGGGAGGACAAGAAGAGAGTGATTTTATAGCCAGCTGTGGCCTGATGTTAACAAGTTTTAGAGCAAGAATTTGAAATAATTTCAAGGCCCATTGTAAATATCTGTGTGCTTACATAAAGTAAGAAATTTGATTTGGTAATATTTCTCTATAAATCTAAATGCCTAGATATCTTGTTTTTCTATGTTATCATGTATGTTAGGCATCTTTCACTCTCAAATAATATGAGCATAAATGAAAGTTTCATTTTAAGAGCATAGGGTTTCAGTAACCTCTTTTAGTAAATAAAGCATATGAAGGAATAATTTTCATTTTCATTTTTCAAAGTTGCTATAATGAAAAATATTCTAGGGTGGAAGATTAATATTCTGCTCTGTATTTATCTGAAGTCCAAATAATATTTTTAAAGAAAGAGGAAGGATTAATTCCTATAAGTTGAATACTGCAGATTCACTCTGATATGCAGGCAGACATAGCATTCTGTTTTTGATTACTGATTAGTCCATGCAAGAAACTCCAATGGTATAAAAAACTGATTCATCTTACGTAAATTATCACCATTTTGGTTTTTCTCTTTTTGTCTCCATTAGGAGATGTCCCCAGATGCTTCACTTCCAGGGGATCCAGAGGCCTATCCTGCTGCTGTGTCAAGCGGTGGAGCCATTCATCTGCAGACAGGAGGTGGATATTTTGGCCTAAGCTTTACTTGTCCTAGTCTCAAAAATCCTATTAGCAAGAAATCCTGGACTCGCAAATTAAAAAGCTGGGCATACAGGCTACGGCAGTCAACCAGCTTTTTCAAGAGATCAAAAGTCCGTCAAGGTAGTGTGCTTACAGTCAGGGACATAGACTAGGTAACATCATTTTTCATTTACTTCTGTTTTTTTTTGTTTGTTTGTTTGTTCATATACAAACCTTACCACTTTTTCCACGTAGCCCATGTATGTGACATGTCCCATTAATGTCATTGCCATTTTATTTTTCCTTTTGTAACTAATTTGGTTTTACAGTTATTCATTTCATGTAGATACTAAGTCTCGGGATAAATCTTACAATGTCTGATTTTAAGTTAGGGACTTCTACAGTGTTGCTTATTACATTAACACTTTTTAATTATCTAGCAGGGGTTAAGCTTTTTCTACTTTTCTTCATTTTTTGGTAATGTAAACAGATTTAGTCTTAACAAACAATTTTCTCTTTTCTGCTTACAATTGCACAAAACTTGCAGTGGAAGCAGAAGATACGAGGTCAGCAGTTGCTCCTGATCCCATTCCTCTGGCGGGAGAGTCCTCGGCTGATACTAGGGCTTTGAGTAGATGTAAAGCGATGAGTGGATCATTTCAGCGGGGTCGGTTCCAGGTTTGTGTCTTTGGTTGAATCTTTATCTACAAGGGCATTGTACAAGATAATAGCATTGAAGATCTTGGTATTTATATGATACTTATTTTAAATGTATATTATTGTCATATTTAATTTTTTCCCCTAATACCCATCCCCTCACCTTTTGTAGACTTCCAGTAAAGGTGAATCTAAAGAAATGGGGATTTTAGTAGCTGGAAAAGAGCACAGAAATGAGTCATCATTTTTCAGTGGGTGGTTGGGTCACCTTTTTTATAAATCTATTTCTTGTCCTTTAGAATCTCAGCAACTTGAATTATTGAATTTTTTTAAAGTGTGGAATTTTGTTTGAGCAATTTGAAGCCAACTCTTTTTACTCAAGGGGCCTAATTGAAAGACTTTGAAATGAGAATTATAGATGGGGTTTTTAAGTTTGGGTATTATCGATATGTGTACATCACAGCAGACCATCCACTTACCTGTGCCATATTTTGATATTGAATTTCTTCATGGGTTTACTCTGGTTAGAGCCAGCCACTTTTGCCTTTTTGTATCTCAGGTGATTACGGTTCCTCAGCAGCAGTCAGTGAAAGTGACATCTTTTGGAATAGAACACACACCAGCATTCCATAAAATGACAACCCATTCTAGTGAAGAAGCTCTAGCCTTTACGGACAGAGCAAAGTCTCAATTAGTGGAAATGGAACCTGCCACGCACAATCCACCGACTTCACTTTCTTCTCAGAAGTTACGAGCTCTTCATGAAACCTTCAAAGAAGGTAAAAGAATTCCCAAACAAGGTTACAACTTCTCATCTTTCAGCACAGCTTGTGAGACTGATGTATCTTCAATGACCCCAGAAAAAGAGTTGGAAGAGAACTCAGCCATGGGAAGTAGTATGCATTCTGGACTTGAACTGTTGTTTAAAGAGAGAGAGATACTTACTGCTGGGAAACAGCCTAGCTCTGATAGTGAATTTTTAGCCACTCTTGCTGGCAGAGGGAAGTCAGTGGCAAAGACTGGTCCAGAGAGTGATCACTGCTTACCACTCCGTGAAGAAAAAGCCTGTGCTCAAACACAGAGCTCACTCTTCTATTCACCATCTTCTCCAATGAGCAGTGATGATGAGTCAGAAATAGAGGACGAGGATTTGAAGGTGGAGCTTCAAAGATTACGAGAAAAGTAAGATTGTTTCTCTTTTGTCACAAATCTGGTTGCCTGGAGTTTTATAGAACTAAGTATTTGACTGATAGCTAATTTACAATTGGTGACTTTTTAAAAAAAGATTTACTTATTTATTGATTTACTTACTTACTTGAGGGAGAGAGAGAGTGTGTGTGTGCGCACAGGGAAGGGGCGGAGGGAGAGGGAGAGAATCTTCAGCAGACTCTGTGCTGAGCATGGAGTCCAACATGGGGCTCGATCTCATGACCCTGAGATCATGACCTGAGCCAAAACCAAGAGTCAGATGCTTAACTGACTGAGCCACCCAGGTGCCCCACAATTGGTGACATTTTAATGATTGAAAATTTTTGATGATTGAAAACTACAAAGATAGCATCAGATCTCACAGGTCAGGGGCTCAGTCCCACAGATGCCAATCATAAGTCCAAGTAGTATTACCTATGCTTCAAAGGTTCCCACAAGCCCTTCCTTGGGTTCAATTAATTTACTAGAGCAGCTTACAGAACTCAGGAAGAACAGTTTACTTAGTAGATTATCAGTTTATTATAAAAGGACACAACTCAGGAACAGCCAGATGGCAAGATACAGGGGAAGGGGCATAAAGCTTCCATGCCCTCTTGGGAGTACCAGCACCTTCATGTTTTTACCAACCTGGAAACTCTCCAAACCCTATAGTAAGGGATTTTTATAGAAATTTCATTATGGTAGGCATGATTCATTTAAATCATTGGCCACTGGCGATTAATTCAGTCTCTAACTCTGTCCCAGAGGTGGAGTGGGAGGGGCTGAAAATCCCATCCTCTAATCACTTGGCTGATTCTCCTGGCAATCAGCCCCCAACCTTTGGGGCTATTCAAGTCAGTTCATTAATATAAACTCAGGTGTGATTCCAAGGGGCTTATTATAAATAATAAGATTTCTGGGGCACCTGGGTGGCTCAGTCGTTAAGCGTCTGCCTTCGGCTCAGGTCATGATACCAAGGTCCTGGGGTCAAGCCCCGCATCAGGCTCCTTGCTCTGCGGGAACCCTGCTTCTCCCTCTCCCACTCCCCCTGCTTGTGTTCCTCTCTCGCTGTGTCTCTCTCTGTCAAATAAATAAATAAAATCTTTTAAAAAAATAAATAATAAGATTTCTTTCACCTTTATCACTCTAGAGCTACTTTAGGAACTAGAGCTATTTGAGGACAACAGACCAAATATTAAAATAAAAGATCCTCCATTTGCTCTTTATAGCTTAGGAAATTACTAGGGTTTTAGGAGCTGTATTCTAGGAACAGGGATAAAGACCAAATATATATATTTTAATATAAATCATAATATCACAACAGTAAAAAAGCACACAGAACAATCTCTTATTTCTCATGCCCTAATCTCATTTCTCAGAGGCAACCACTGTGAACTGTTTGGTATATATCTTGCCTGTCATTTTTCTGTGCATTACATATACTTTTTGCCTTTTATGAAAGTGAGGTCATAATATACATGTTATTCTACAATTTTTTTACTTAACACTGTTGCTTATATATATATATATATATATATATACACACGTTTGCACAAATAATCTTTATTCCACATATTAGAATAGCTATTTAAAGTTTATTTAATCACTTATTAATGGACATTTCAGCTTTATTCCATGTTTTGCTTATGTAAGCAATGTTGGAGTAAACAACCTTATATTTTTACATACTTATGTGAGTATTTTTTGTAGGATAGATACCTAAAAGTAGAATTTCTGGGTTAAAAGGTATGTATACTTTAAATTGATAGATACTGCTAAAATTGTTGTTCAGGGTGGCTATACCATTTTATGCACCAAACAAATATATGTGAAAGTGGGGTGCCTGGCTGGCTCAGTCAATAGAGCATGTGACTCTTGATCTTGGGATCGTGAGTTCCAGCCCATGTTGGGCATAGAGATTACTTTAAAAATATATATATACATATATATGAAAGTGACTGTTTTCCCACTTCTTAACAACATTGGACTGGATATTATTGATTCTTTTAGTTTTATTCCAATCAGATAAATTAAAAATATTTCTTAAGAAATAATTATATTCTCCTACTTAATAGTGAAGTTGTACATATCTCATATTGGCTACTTGTATTTCCTTCTCATATTCTTTCCCCTTTTTCCTATAAGGTTGTTTCTTTTTTTCTTATTGATTTTTTAGAAGATTTTATGTATTTATTTGAGAGAGAGTGAGCGAGCATGACTGGGGGTGGGGAGCAGAGGGAGAGGGAGAAGCAGACTCCCCACTGAGCAGGGAACCCAATGAGGGCTCGATCCCAGGACCCTGAGATCATGACCTGAGCCAAAGGCAGCCACTTAACCGACTGAGCCACCCAGGCACCCTTTTTGTATTGATTTTTAGGAACTATTTATATATTCTGAATATTAACCTTTTACTATATGTTGCAAATATTTCGTTATTTATACTTGCAACATATAATAAAGAAAAGGTTAATATTATCAATATATGTGATTTTAAATTGTATTTCATTATCTTTCACTATATTGAAGTTTTAAAATTTGTTCTTGTCAATTTGTTCACTTTTTTCTTAATGTCTGATTAGTTTAATGTTGAATTTAGGAAGGCATAGCCCATCCTAAAATTGTGAATATTCTGTATTTTCACATTCTTAATCTAAATTCCTTGTTAAACTTTCCTTGTATTGGTGTAGAGTTTCTTGAGTCGTCTGTATGGTGCCAGTGCTATTAAAATGCTTTCTGCATGATTTTCATTTAGACACATTCAGGAGGTGGTAAATCTTCAAACCCAGCAGAATAAGGAGCTGCAGGAGCTCTATGAACGCCTTCGGGCAATTAAAGATAGCAAAATTCAGTCATCAGAGGTTCCTCTGCCACCTTCGTCACCACGCAGACCAAGATCTTTCAAAAGCAAACTTCGTGGCCGCCCCCAGTCCTTGACACACGTGGATAGTGGCGCAGCTGCTACAGGTAAATTGGTCTTAAAAGTGATTTAAAAAACCTGGTCAAATAACAGCAAAATAATAAATATAATGATGATATAATTTATTTCTTATTACACTAAGATGCTTTAAAGAAGTACACGTTATCCTGAGATTCTTTTCTACCTTTTTGGTATTAGATATTCTTTTATGAAATAATGGTGAGGATAGATGATAGATTTTGGAGAGCAGATGAGTGTGTTTTATGTTTTCGTTTGGAAAACAAACACCTGGAAGCCCAACTTCAATCTCCCAAATAGTTTTTGAAATGTTATCAGTCATTGGGAACTAGAGTTTGTTGAGGAGTTTGTAGCTAACAAAGATAATCTTAAAAATACTGTCATGTTCTATGTGATGTAAGAGATCATTGTTTATTATTTATGAGAATATTAGAAAAATGTACTACTTTGATTTGAAAAAAGAGGATCAGTCTCTTCTTAATAAAGAACTTGTTAATCGGGTCAGACTTCTTGGTTACATGTGCATAGTCAAGTGGGGGTTGAGGGTGAACAATAAGGATATATGTGAGATCTCAACAGAATTTGTGGTAGACAGAATAATGACCCCTAAACCTGTTTTTGTGCAAATTCCTGGAACCTCTGACTATGTTTGGTTATATGGCAAAGAGGAGTGGAGGTTGTAGATGGAATTAAGGTTGCTAATTAACTGACTTTAAAATAGGGAGATTATCCTGGATTACTCGGGTGGGCCCAAAGTAATCACAAGGGTCCTTTAAAGTGGAAAAGGGAGGCAGAAGAGAGGGTCAGAGAAAAGATGTGAGGAGGGAAGCATTGTCAGACAGATGCAACATTGCTGGCTTGGAAGGTGGAGGAAGAGGGCCACAAACCAAGGAATTTAGGCTGCCCCTAGAAGCTGGGAAAGGCTGGGGAACAGATCTTCTCTAGAGCCTCCAGAAGGAATGAAGCCCTGCCAGCACATTGATTGTAGTCCAGTGAGACCCATGTTGGACTTCTAACCTACAGTACTATAAGATAATAAATCTGTGTTGTGTTGGTATGGATGTCAGCCACTAATCTATGGTAATCAGTTATAGCAACAATGGAAAACTAATACAGAACTCAAGAATGGGAATTCTTCTTTGTGATCCTCATAAAGATAGAACTGAAGGGTAAACTTAGATTGAGGGCAACTTTGGGAGTTTAATAGCAAAAGCATGTGGACTTTCAGTCTAATACTCTACCATTAATTGCTATACTTTTAAAAAAAGATTTTATTTATTTATTAGAGAGCAAGCATGAGAGAGAGAGCACAAGCAGGGGTGGGAGGTAGAGGGAGAAGCAGACTCCATGCCTAGCAGAGAGCCCAACACAGGACTCGATCCCAGGACCCTGGGATCATGACCTGAGCTGAAGGCAGATGCTTAACCAACTGAGCCCCCCAGGCACCCTAATTGCTATACTTTATTTTATTCTGTTTTGTTCTTTTCTTTAAAGATTTTATTTATTTGTCAGAGAGAGAGAGAGAGAGAGAGAGAGCACAAGCAGGGCGAGCGGCAGGCAGAGGGAGAAGCAGGCTCCCCACTGAGCAAGGAGCCTGATGCAGGACTCGATCCCAGGACCCTGGGATCATGACCTGAGCTGAAGGCAGATGCTTAATCTACTGAGCCACCCAGGTGCCCCAATTCTGATTTGTTCTTAAGTGACTTGCTCTTTTTATGTAGTTTCTGTTTCCCCAGAACTTTGACTTGCAGATGGCTTTAGTTTGTTATGATCCAAAGCATTCTTTGACTTTCCAATTCCTGCTTAACTGGCCCTTGTCAGATTCCAGAGATAGAAAATTGACTGACCCTGCTCATCTTTTTCATGCCAAGAAATGGGCCAGAGGCCATTGCCTATCCTATTGTTGGGCTCTCTTCCAGTCAGGTTGTTAAGGATTTTTTCTGCGTGGGTGAGCACGGTTCTTTGTCAGGCCACTTTGAAGAATGAAGAGGTAGACCAGACAGAGTGGTGGGCAGCAAAGCAAGGTTTATGGAGTGATAGCAAAGTGATAGTCCAGAGCTCCCAAGGAGGGAGGGGACCCGAGAGGGTTGCCACCAGTTTCTAAGTCTAGGGTTTTTTATGGGCTTGTTGGTGGGCTGTTTTCATCTAATTAAGCTTCCCTGTGCCTGTCATCCAATCAGGTTTTTGTCATATGGGAAAGGGTAGAGGGCTCCTCCCAGAATGGTGTAAAATCCTTTTAAGGGTGGTTTCCTCTTAGGACGGAGGGCCCCTTGTCCCTGCCTGCCTGCCTTCTAACTATCCTTCATCAATATCTGTTGTTGAGCCACTGTAGTGAATTTTTTATTTCAGTTATTTTTAAACTCCAGAATTTCTATTTTTAAAAAAACGTTTCTATCTCTTAATATTTTCTATTTAGTGTGAGACATTTTTATCATACTTTCCTTTAAATTTTTAGGCATAGTTTCCTTAAATTTGAATACAGATTTTGTCTACTAAGACCAAAATCTAGGCCCCCTTCAGGATGTTTTTGTTGACTTTTTTTCTGTATATGTGGCATTCTTTTCTGTTTCTTTGCATGTATCTTATTTTGTGATTAAAAACTGGACATTATAGATAATATATTGTAACAGCTCTGGTATCAGATTCTTCCACCCTCTTCCCCACCAAGGTCTGTTGTATTTTGTTTGTTTGTTTATTATTGTTATGGTATTTTCTTGTTGCTACTTATTTGTTTACTGATTTTCCAACACTACTCTGTATTCCCTGCAGTGTATGGCCATTGAGTTCTTTGCAAATTTAAAAAAAATTTGTTTTTAAGTCTGGCATGCTGATGGTCACACCTTAGCCAGTACATTTAGTGGTGAGCCAATGATTTGTCAGAAGATTTCATTAAATGCCTCATCTGGATGTTTTTGTCAAGGGGATCTCTGTGAGAAGGCACACTTTCAAGCTTCACTTTATAAGACAACCTTTGAATTTATTTCCTGCTTGCGCAGGAACTGAAGTTCAGCCGGAATTGAGTGATTGGTACTTTCTCCTTTCTCAGGTCTTTCCTGGCATGCCAGACATTTCTGGATATTTGTAATTTGTGTCGTCTCTTTTTTTTCCTTGTCAGTCTTGATAGCGGTTTATCAATTTTATTGATCTTTTCAAAGATATCCAGTGTTTGTTTTTATTGGTTTTCTTTATTGTTTTCCTGTTTTAACTTTCATTGATTTCTACTCTTTATTATTTTCTTCCTCCTACACATGCCTTGTTTTTATTTTGCTCTTTTTCTAATTTCTTTAAATGGAAGCTAAGATTATTTCTTAAAGATTTATTTATTTATTTTAGACAGGGAGCACACGTGAGCACAAGCATGTGCCAACAAGCGGGGTGGGGGGAGGAGCAGAAGGAGAGAGGATTGAGAGAGACTCCTTAAGCAGAATCCCCGCTGAGCATGGAGCCCTACTCGGGGCTCAGTCCCAGCACTCTGAGATCATCACCAGAGATGAAATCACTAGTCTGTTGCTTAACCAACTGAGCCACTCAGGTACCCCGGAAGCTAAGATTGTTGTTGCGTGAGACCTTTCATTTTATAATACAAGCTTTTAATGCTATAAATTTTCCTAAAAGTACCACTTTGACTACATCTGCTAAGATTTTTAAAAATTAAGCTTTATTTTGGGGGGACAGTTTTAGATTTATAGAAAAATTGTTAAGATAGTACAGAGAGTTTCCAATTTCCATGAGGTAGTACTGAGAGTACCCCACACCCAGTTTTCCCAATTACTAGCATCCTACCTTCATATGGTATATTTGTCACAACCAATAAACCAATCTTGATACATTATTATTAACTAAAGTCCATATTTCACTCTGATTTCCTTAGTTTTTACCTTATCTTTTTTCTGTCCCAGGATCCCATCCAGGGTACCAAATTATTTAGTGTTCATGTCTCCTTAGGCTTTTCTTGGCTCTAACAGTTTCTCAGAACTTCCTTGTTTTTGATGACCCTGAAAGTTTTGAGGAGTACCAGTCAGCTATTGTGTATAATTTTGTTTTTGAACTTTTTTTTACTTACTAGCACCAGAAGGTGCTCTAGGCTAATTTTCTATATTTCCTGCCCCAGTCTTAGGAGCCACCGTTTCCAAAAGGAATCCTAATTACTTTTATTGGAGAATAGACTGTCCTGCTTCTCCTTCTCCCTCTGCTCCGCCCCTCTGCTCACGCGCATGCGCACATGCTCTCTCTCTCGCTCACTTGCTTTTTCAAATAAATAAAATCTTAAAAAAATAATCCCATGTAGAATGTTGATTTTTTTACTTCTTTTTTTAATTTAATTTAATTTAATTATGTTATGTTAGTCACCATATAATACATCATTTGTTTTTGATGTAGTGATCCACAATTCATTGTTTTCATATAACACCCAGTGCTCCATGCAGTACGTGCCCTCCTTAATACCCATCACTGGGCTAACACATCCCCCTCCCCCTCCCCTCTAAAACCCTCAGTTTGTTTCCCAGAGTCCATAGTCTCTCATGGTTCATCTCTCCCTCTAATTACCCCCCTTCATTTTTCCCTTCCTTCTCCTAATGTCCTCCCTGCTATTCCTTATGTTCCACAAATAAGTCAAACCATATGGTAATTGACTTTCTCTGCTTGACTTATTTCACTTAGCGTAATCTCCTTTAGTCCCATCCATGTTGATGTAAAATTTGGGTATTCATCCTTTCTGATGGCTGAGTCATATTCCATTGTATATATGGACCGCATCTTCTTTATCCATTCATCTGTTAAAGGGCCTCTCAGCTCTTTCCACAGTTTGGCTATTGTGGACATTGCTGCTATGAACATTGGGGTGCATATGGCCCTTCTTTTCACTACATCTGTGTCTTTGGGGTCAATACCCAGGAGTGCAATTGCTGGGTCATAGGGTAGCTCTATTTTTAAATTTTTGAGGAACCTCCACACTGTTTTCCAAAGTGGCTGTACCAACTTGCATTCCCGCCAACAGTGTAAGAAGGTTCCCCTTTCTCCATAACCTCTCCAACATTTGTTGTTTCTTGCCTTGTCAATTTTTGCCATTCTAACTGGTGTAGGGTGGTATAGTGTAAGGTGGAACAGAATGTTGATTTCTTTTTTTATTAGGAAGTAATTGACCCAGTTTTTTTAAAAGATTTATTCATTTATTTTAGAGAGAGAGTGCACGTGCACGCGATCATGCACAAGTGGGGGGAGGGGCAGAGAGAATCTCAAGCAGACTCCCTGCTGAGTGTGGAGCCCTATGTGGGCTCAATTCCACGACCCATGAGATCATGACCCGAGTCAAAACCAATTGTTGGCTGCCCAACAAACTGAGACCAGTTATTTTTACCTTGTGAGTTCTAGCCTATCTTCTTTGGTCTGTTGTTCCAATGTCAGTTCAGTTGCATTACCTCTGTGGTACTCTTCGGATCTTTCCCACATGTGGGTCTCCCAGTGGTCAGTCTCAGTCTTTGGCAGTTGTCTTAGTTCAGTTCTCATGTCTTTGGTGTACTGCATTTTTCGTTGCTGAGAGAAAGGAGTATGCTCAAGTGTGCCCCCTCATAATAGGAAGTCTGTGCATAAATTTCTCTAGATTCCTGTGTCTTTTTCCCTTGCTGATCCTATCATGCATCTTTTTACTGTAATAAACTTAGCTGTGAATACAACTATATGTTGAGTCCTTACACCTTTGATTGAATCACTGAATCTGTGAGTGGTCTTGGGGACCCTGAAACATAATTGCATTTGATAATCTCAATCCTCAAAATAACTGTAAGGTAGGTAGAAGTTAATGTCTGTCTCTTATAGGTAAGAAGACTAAAGTTAGTGAGATTAAACTACTTCCCTAGAACCTCAGTTCATAAGTGAGGGAATCCAAATCTGTTTAACCCCAAACAAAGCCTTGGTTCTTTGTTCTATTCTGCATTGCCTCCTAATACCATAAATTGTGTCTACAGTGGGTTGAGAGGAGGCAATGGAGGATTATAGAGGGTGATAGTGGTCTGAGACTGCTACATACAGCTTGTAGTATTTGAGTTGGTCTTGAAGGATAAATGGACAGGATTAAAATTGGTGAAGTGCTGTGGGAAGAGTATTGTTTATAGGTAGAATTGTATGATATAAAGGCATGCAAATGTTAAAATGTAAGATTTATTTCCAAGAAAGAGAATATAACAGTTGGATGAAATGGAGGGTTGATATTAGAATTAGAAGGTTTTTCTTACATACTTTAAAAAAGAACTTTTGGCAACTGCCATAGCTTGTCTGTGCTACAGTTTGGTGTAAGATAATGTCCCTGATCTAACACATAATTATATATTTAAGCTTAATAAATGAAATAGTATGTTTGTTTAGGGATAATAAATATCTGTTCTGCAAGGATAACCATGACTACTACCAATGACTTTGCCACCTAAACAAGTTAAAAACCCACAGTTGTTTGGAGGTTAAGAAACCTCTGAAGTGGGAGGGGGGGTTGAACAGAAGAGTGAAATGCTGAAAACAGCATTTAACTGATACTAATCTGGTGGCAATGTGAAGAATGTATTGGCTAGAGCTAGGGAGTGAGTCCATTTAGATCATTGTAATCATAGCATTCCATGTATGAGATGATTAAGAGCTTAGAGAATTGTGGAAGTGAAAATAGGCAAGAGATGTTGTATAGGATGAATTGCCATGATGTGGTGATGACTGGATATTTGTATATCTTTGGTGAGATCCAAATGTTCGGAGTCTGAGTAGTTTGGAGAAAATATGAAAAATATCATAGAAATATGACATTTAGGTGAACTGTTATGCCAAGACCACGTTAGGTTTGATTCTAGGTGTATTGAATTGAATAATTTATTGACATCCAAGTGGAAAAACGCATTTGGGTTCTGAAATTGGATTGAAGAGAGGTCAAGGTTTGAGATAAGAGATGGGAACATTTGCAGTGGGGTGGTCACTAAAACTGTCTGAATGGGGGCATCACCTTGGGGAAAAAACAGAAAAGAACAACAAGGACCATACTCTGGTTTTATTCATTTGATCAGTAAGAAATGAATATTAAAGAGTATCTCTGAAGTTTTAAGTAATAAGTTATGTTGACGTTTTTTATAACTGTTAAAACATTTGTACAGTACTTCTTTTCATGTAGCTATTTTCTAGTTTGTGAACTTTAAGTGGTCTTTTATGGTATGTGAGTAACTCTTAAATGAAATCAATAAATAATTGTCTTTTCCATGTATAAGGTATGAGTTAGGCACCGGATAACATTCACATAATGTTTTTTTCTTCTCATATAGCACGTTGTTCTTGATAACTTCTGGAAGGTATGTGTGTGCATATCTTTCTGTTGCCTACTTAGGAGTCTTGCCCTCAGTTCCTGTTTCATTTCAATACCTGTTTGGTTTGTTAATCATTTCTTCACTTGCTGGCTATTGTGCCGCTATCATTACCATCAGTTGAAGGTTCAAGATCACTTGTTCCATCAGAGTTGTACACAAGAATCCTGACATTAGGCTTTCCCTTAGTGCAGAAATGTTCTTAAATGAATGACATTCAAACTTAGCTCTATGCAACACATTTTTTTTAGAAACTAAGGGGAATGAGCACAGAAATACTCCTTAGGAGAAGCTAGGTGAACAAAAATTTTCGCACTAATGTGTATATGGTTCTGGCTCTTGTCTCCATTTTACTCCTACCTGCTGATGTCTCCATTTTACTCCTACCAACTGACATTTTTCCAGGGTAAGAAGACAATCTTAAAAGGCTTCAGCTCCAAAGTCTTCCCCAATATTGTTCTGCTATTTGTTCCATCACTGGAGTTGACAGAGAATGAGATGAATGTGCAGAGGGATAACAGGGGGAAAAAGTTTCTTTATTATAGGCTGACTTGTTGTCTTCGGGTTTTAAGTCTTAGAAAAGGAGGGAATTCCAGCAAAATTGGTATGTCATTTTGGTAACTCATGGTTGCCCAAAAGGTAGTATACATGATTTTTTATAAAACTTTTGTATATGTGAATGTGGTCCAGTTAATTCATTAAACTCTTCTTAAGCAATTTTCATTAATATGTTTTCATTTAATATTTAATCCCCTTGAATCTAAGCTTTCAGTAATGCAGAGTTCATTGAGAATCACAGACTTTGTATAAGCACTCATTAAGATTATCATGTTCCTCCTTTTGAAGCAAGTTCCCCATTCATTTCCCAGTGTATTCTTGGGTTGGTATGGTACAGTGGAAAGCACACTGACCTAACTGTCAGGATACCTGGGTTCTAGCCCCAGCATATAACCTCAGCTTCTGGATCCCATTCTTCTCATCCAAAAAATAGAATACTTGTTGAGCCTATATCACAGGTCTGTTATAAGTTTCAAAAATGATAAAGAAAATTACTTTGAAAGTGTTAATATGGAGGCTTCTTGCATCATCGTTGGCAATTTACATATTTTTTCACAATTAAAAAAAGTACCATAACAAATGTACAAGAAATTTTCATATGCTTGTTTAATAAAATTCCTGAAAATGTTATTGTGCTTATATTTCAAAACTGTATTTCCTAAAATTCATTTTAAACCCACTCTATAAGTTCTGGCTTGTAAATCAGAGGAATTGGACCTTTATGAATTTTTTCTATGAGAATGATTTAGTAAGTGTGTATAATAATACTGAATAATTTAGACTTAGTGTGATGTTCAGATTAGGAAATTTTTTGCTGACAGAGACTTCTGTAATTGATTTGTTTCATTTGTTTTGGACATCTTATGCTCTACAACTCATGAGGTTCATACACCTTCTGCATTTTGTTTCTGCCATTTGTTTATCATTAACAAACAAAAATATTGGTTAAAAAGTTAAATGAGATTCTAGTTTTCTGATGCTTGTTGAAAGTCAGTATGGTATACTGAAAAGAGAGAGCATCCTTGTCTACGTTTCAGCATTCTACGCCTGATTCAGCTGATGACTAACTGCAAGAACTCGGGCATATCATTGTACCTTTTCTGGGGCTCATTTGTCCATTATAAAACAAGTGGTTTGGATTAGACTTCTAAGGTTCTTTTCAATTTTAACATTCTATGATTGTTTTTAAAAACTCTTCTAAGTATCTATCTGAGGAAACTAATGTAAAGATTATAATTGGTACTGTTTTTAAAGATACTGTTTATTATATTTGACTAATAACTTATACCTTATTTGACTTATACCAAGGTGACCATATAATTTGTCATCCAACAAGAGAAAACTTTTGAGAGTTAAAGGCACCCTGTTAATAATTACTCCAGGGCAGCAGCTTTTAAACCAGGACTGTCCCAGATAAACTTGCATGTCTGGTTACCCTATCTGCACCCCATATGTGGGGTTCTGTCAACTGCATTATTGGCTGAAGAACAGTATTTGTCAGTTTTAATTCCTTTTTATGGTTTTCCTGTTTTTTCTTCTAGATCCACTGTGTGTGGAAAGTAATGTAGCATCATGCCAGCAATCTCCAGCTAGTAAAAAAGGGATGTTCACAGACGACTTACATAAACTGGTTGATGACTGGACAAAGGAAACAGTAGGAAATTCTCTTATTAAGCCAAGTTTAAACCAACTCAAACAGAGTCAACACAAACTAGAGGCAGACAACTGGAACAAAGTATATGAAGTAAGTTGTTTTTACATATTCCTCTTTATTTATGAGAACTAAAACCAGGGGCTCCTGGGTGGCTCAGTCAGTTAAAGGTCTGACTCTTGATCTCAGCTCAGGTCTTGATCTCACGCTGGGCTCCACGCTGGGCATGGAGCTTATTTAAAAAAAAAAAAAAAAAAGAACTAAAACCATAAAAATCGATTCACTTAGTCACTATGAGAGAATGGTGTGATTTGACAACATAGAGACTTTTATCCTTGTCTAGATTCATTATGTCTGAGCAAATTATCTTTTAGACCAGGGGTCAGCAAACTTTTTCTGAGAAGGGGCCAGTTAGTAAACACTTTCAAGTTGTGTGGTTGAACTAGTCAGCTCTGTTGTAGGACAAAGCAGCCATAAACAAAACATAAATGAATGCACGTGGCTTTGTTCCATTAAAACTTGACTTGCAAAAAGAGGTGGCATGCTGTAGATTGCTGTCCCTTGTTTTAGACTCTTATACCTGAAAAAAATAACCATCAAGTATCAAAAAGAAAGCATCTAGAGTGATGGTTAATTCAGTCCTGTGGTGCAAGAGTTTGGGTTTTGAGGAAAAGCTATCATATGTTGTATGTCAGTATTCTTAGAACTACTAAGTGATCTTATTTGTTCAGTTTGAAAAATAATTTTAAAGCTCTTTAAGCTAGAATATTGTGAAAGACATCTTAAATTTATGGGATGAGATGCCTAGTTAATTGCATATGGTCTTAGATGTACATGCAGTTGAGATATAGAAAGATGTCCTCAATGCATTCTGGAGTGGGAAGAAGGCAGGCTTATAGAACAATATATACAGTATTTGTTTAAAATTATGTACATTAGATATATGTATATACACACAGAAATAGGAAAAGCCATTAACAATATGCGGGATGGTGGAATTTGGGCCTTCTTTACTTTGTACTTCCCTGTGTTTGAATTTTTAAAGTATCACTTTTTCACAATGAGTAAATCTATTAAAATGTGAATCAGGGCTTAGAATCTGAACCCTCATAATTGAAAGAGATATATTTATGTGTGTGTGTGTGTGTGTTGTATTTGTGTACATGTATGTGTATATTTGTAGTCATTGCATATAGTTTGGTAAAGAGAGTCTGAAAATACAGTTAGTGTTAATGTTGAATAAAAATTTCAAAAGCCTAGATTTCCCAAACTAGTAAGCAGTATATTTCTTGGGGATTCTGTGTATTTATCTTACTCCTGGCACCGATTTATACACAGATAGTATCACCATTGTAAAAATTGGAAGACTTTAGAGGCAGATTTCAAGGCATAAATGCATTGGTGCTGCCAGTGACAGATCCTCTGAGTACTCTGTGAATGGAGACTTTTGTTGACTAGTAGGAGGGTGGTTGTTTGCAGTATAATGGGGGATCTTTGGAGGGAGAGTGAGTAGAAAATGGAGTATGAACAAAAGTGGTGAAGGTCTTTAAACAGAATTGGGTTCCAGTGTCAGCTCAGTCACTTACCAGGTGTGTGACTATAGGCAAGTCATCTGTGCCTCAATTTCCATGTCTTTAAAACAGAGATAATACTTACCTGCCTTACAAGATTGCTGTGAGGATTAAATGAGCTAACACCTTTAGAGTGACTAGCACAAAGTAGGAACTATTTTTGTATTTTGAGTTCAGTTGATTACATCTTTGTGTGGAAAACTGATCTCATAATCTCATGTTCTTGCTTGTTACCGATTTGTGGCCTTACTTAGAAAATTTTGTCACAATTATGTCAAACTTATAAATATATAAATATAAAATTGTAGCTGTAATAAGGACTTCAGAGGAAAAATTAAGATATGTAAGAGATTTGATCTAGTGAAGGGAAGTCAAGCTTTCACTGAGAAAGTGATGATTGAACAGAGATCTGAAGAATGAGTAGGTGTTAACTAGGTGAAAAAGGGAGGGAATATAATTCCAAGCAGAAAGAACAGCATATGCAAAAGCCATGTATGGGTAAAGAGATCATGGAGGGACTAAAAGTAAGCCAGTTTGGCTGAAGTGAAGACAGCAGAGAGGAGTTGGTATGCAGTGAATCTAAGGAGTTTGGGAGGGTCTTAAAAGTGGTGATGATAAGGAACTTTGTCTTTATTTTAAGAAAGATGGATAGCAAAAAAAAAAAAAAAGAAGAAGAAGAAGTTGGATAGCCATTGAAGCCCTAGGGTTAACATCATATTTGCTTTTGAAAATACTACTCTGACTTGAAGCAAGAAGAAAGGATTATGGGGGCTAAGGGAAGAAGTTGATAGACCAATTAAGAGTTAGTCACAGTAGTCTAGATAAAGAGAAGTTGAGATAAAGAAAAGTGATTAGATTCCAAGAAATGTTTAAGAGATAAAATGGGGGTGCCTGGGTGGCTCAGTCAGTTAAGTGTCTGACTCTCAATCTCAGCTCAGGTCTTGATCTTGGGGTCGTAATTTCAAGCCCCGCATTGGACGCCACACTGGGCATGGGACCTACTTAAAAAGAGAGAGAGAGAAAAGGGACAAGATTTAGTATGGAGTGGATGTATGGCAAGAGGGAAGGTGTCAAGACTAGGTTTCTGGCTGCACTACTGGCTATCATTCCAGCGTACCAATCACCAAGATGTGGAACATGAGTAGGCAGTGTGTTTTGGTAGAGGAAAGACCATAGGTCATTTGAATCTCAAATTCCTTTGAAATATGCAGGAGAAGGTTAAGTATAACAAGTCATCTCCATTGTCTTTTTTAAAAATAAAAATCACATTATTGTTTGTAAAATAATGTTCATTATGGAATTTAATAAATGCAGGAAGAGTACAAATCTTAAAATAGCCCCTTCAAATCCCACTACCTGGAAATAATTGTCACTAACTTTAGGTAAACAACATTTCAGATATCTTTCTGTGTCTGTATATGGATACATGGAAATGACTTTATAAAAATGCAATCATACTATATGTGCCCTTCTGAATCAGAAGTATTAAATTTAATTTTACTTTAACAGAACAAAAACACTGATATGAAGAAGGGATTACTGAACTTGAAATAAATGTGTTTTTTCACATCAAGAGATATGGTCGATTCATTCTTGAGTCAAGCAAAAGCCTTTTAGTTTCAACGTATTTGAAAGGCATTTAGCTTGACTATTTAACCTAGAAGAACTAAGCATTTGAGACTGATACCAAACCCTAAGTGAGAATTATTTACTTCTGTTAGACTTACTATTACCATATGCATAAGATTTCAGTAATCTCGAGAGATGTGCATACTCGCAATAGGACATGATAAGGAGAGTCAGGCAGGAATATATTTTCACAGTACTGCCAAAAACATAATGGTCTTGAGTTTAAACTTCCAAAAATGCAATAGGAACATTAGACTTTAAGGCAATGAGTAGAATTGGTTGGGGAGGGTACATTTGTTGAGCACCTACTATATATGCTAGGCTCTTTCCCCTGTGCCACACTAAATCATGCTCCTCTGTCTCCAGAGAATTACGTAGTAAGCTGGTCTATTGTCTGTGGTGCTGAATGAGAATTCATGGGGCTAAGAGGAGGAAATAAATATAGAAGAGTAGTGCTAACATAAAGAAATGAGACAACACTGAACCGTGAACAGAGATTTAGCAGGGTCCTTGGAGTTAGCTGGAACTCTATTCAAATCCTCACCTCACTATCAAGTTGTTTAGTGATATTGGGTGTCAGCAATTTTGATCTTCAATTTCTTTATCTGAAAATGCCTACCTTGCAGGGCAGTGATGAAGAGGAAATGAAATAAGGTATGCAACAATGCTTGGCACACAGAAATGTAGCCTTTTATAGTAATAATAGGAAGAGTAAGCCAGAAAGATTAGGAAGGAATATAGATGGGTAAAAGCATCGACCAAATGAACTGATCTTTTGTTTTTATTTTTGTTTTTGTTAGAATACTCCATCTACTATGGGCTACACACCAACATGGATTTCTTCTCTGTCCCAAATCCGTGGAGCTGTCCCAACCTCCTTGCCACAAGGACTCCCACTCCCTTCATTTCCTGGGCCATTATCATCATATGGAATGCCCCATGTTTGTCAGTATAATGCTGTGGGGGGGCCAGGGTACCCAGTACAGTGGGTAGGAATTTCAGGAACACCGCAACAGTCTGTAGTAATTCCTACTCAATCTGGGGGACCATTCCAGCCGGGAATGAATTTACAGGCGTTTCCAGCTTCATCAGTGCAGAATCCATCCGCGATCCCTCCTGGTCCCAAATGAATCAGAGTAGATGATGAAGAAAAGGGAGATTTTTTTCAGAATTATTTTCAGGACACCTAAGATACTAAACGTTCTTCTTCTTGGGTTCTGCCATATTTTCCCTCATTTGAGTTTACTTTCCACTATATTTTTTTTTTGTTCCATTGTGGTATTTTATATAGCTCATCATTCTGTAGAACTGTGCAGTTTGTACATAGAACACTGCACACAGAAATGTTTTTTCACTTCAAATCCTATCCTCTTTGATACTTGATTTTTTAAAAATACCGTTCAGAATGCTTTAATAAGCTCAGCTTGAGCATTACCATTTCCAGGACACTTTCCATGAATTGCTGAGAAGCCCCCATTTTTTACTGCTGCTATCTGCAGCTGGATGATACTTTAAAATGTATAAAAACTATTTAAATTGATATTCCCCAAACGTGGACGAAGTGAGACCCTCCAACAGCCGGAGTCTTATGGGATTCTTCACATGTTTATCTTAGGTTTACCTTTCACAGAAGGCAGGGTAACTTGCTGCAGGAAACGTTTTGGTATATAAAATTAGAATAACTTTGTCAACCAATATAGACCATGAACCCTTTTTAATGTGATTTTCTTCCCGTCGTCACAGCAGGAGGAGTGAAGCCTTGTTTTAGGTGAGGCGGAGAGAAAGGAAAAAACAGAACTGTAACAGTTCCTTGATTCTGCAGATACTGTAGCTGCTTTAGGATTTCAATAGTAATTCAAAGCAGCTATCTCCTTGTTTCTCATGTGCACACTACATTGTTTTTGAGCATCTGAGAGGCATTGGTTTGGCTTGCATTCTTTTGCAAGGGATATATTGCAGCTGATATGAATCTCATTTGAGGGAATCTTTGTATTCCTAACAAAGAGGATTCAAGTTACACCTCTATTGATCCATTCTTCTGAAGTAAAATGTACTTGACACAGTAGGTTGTAGGTTTTGAGACTTACACATGAAACACTGGCTTTACAGGGTTCTAAGATGCGGGGTATACACTGTCCTGCAGTGAGATAGTAGACCCTCGAAGGACACTATTTAAGTTGCCCTTAGCTTTCTTTTGGGGGGGTGCCATTTTTTAGTTGTTATAATTTCTTAGTATATATAGCATCCTAGATGATTTTAGATCTTAGATGATTTTGGCAGCCTCTTTAGAATCTGAGAGAGATCACTGTCAAGTTGCACTTTACTGGGTTTTATCCAGTTTTAGGAGGAGGTGAGGCAATGTCAAAATATACACTTTTGATTTTCAAGAAGGCTAACTATAGTAATCTTAAAAGCCTGGTCACAGAGTTACCTAATGCTCAGTCTGTGAAACCCAAATGGAATTCTTACATGAATTAATCAACTACCATATATACACCCAAATGGAATTCTTACATGAATTAATCAACTACCACATATACATATTTAAAATACTTTATACTCTGAAATTTTCAAGGTCATTTCTAGTACATATTTATCTGATAATGAGTTCTGTCTACTGGTAAACATTCCAAATTACCACCCAACATTTCTTTTAACAGATTTTCCTCCATGTTTCTCTAAAATTTTTACCCCATGAGCTTGCCAGGTAATGAGGAAAACTTAATAGGTGTACTTTTTTTTTTTTTTTTGCATAGTCTACTTTGTGACATTCAGTACCCTTTTTCAAAAAATGTTTCTGGTATTGCTTACCTGGGGATCACACTAACCATCATAAAGATTTTGTCACTATCCTTTGGGGTGTCTAAGGCAGCATTTTCAGAATTGCTGTTGATAAGAGCCACAGTTTCTTTTCATAAAACATACTCTGGTTTGGGTGAGTCTTTCTAAATCTTATGTACAGATTCTTCAAATTTCTTCTACAGTATTGGTTTGCAAGTTGCAGTGATTTTAGGACATTAGTGTAATGCAAATGCTTGCATTGCAGTGTTTTCCATGTGTACAAAAACAATGCACCTAAAATCCGTAATTCTTTAAAACTGCTCGTGTTTCATTATAAGAGTTGGCTTTGTGTAATTACATTAAGACTTACAACCTATAAAGTGAAAATCCTGCAGGTTTTAAGATCCCTTCCTCTCTAGATGTAATCCTTTTAAACAGTGTACCCCAGGATGAAAAAACCTCCATGGATGACATGCACAATTACATTTATTAATGGCTGCTCTACATCAGATGTCCCACATTTTGCCACCACCTCTGTTTTATGTCTAATTCATCATTCATTTGCCTGCAGACTTTTGCAGTGCCTTGTAATATTTAGAATCTTTTCAGATTTTTTGCTGGAAAGAAAAGTAGTCTTCTAAAGTTTGAAGATGGTGAATAGTGTACTGCTGTCTCCATGCTGACCGCAGTCGTTGGGTTAACATATGTTATGTATACATTATGTATATGTAACATGTAGAAGTTTAAAAATACAGAAAAAAGTGAGTTTGTGCAGAAATGAAGAAAACAGTGTTATTCACATCACTGTGGGTTTTTTTTTCCCCATTACTTAAATGTTTGATTCAGATTATAGTCACTTTGACTGTAAATATTGGCTAGTTTTCTATGTAGGGGTTTTACATTATTTCATAATTTTGCTAATTCATATAATAGTGCTGTTTTCATCCTTGCTGAGGTAATTTTCCTCCCCAGAAACAATTAACTCTTGAGGTGAAGCTCAGAAATTCCCTTCTTACTTAACAAAGAGCCTACTATATAACAAGGGCCTTCTACCCATTTCCAGAAAACCACACAAACCTGTCCTTCTCATTTTCCTTTTTGTAGCAGAAAGAGGTTGTACTAAACCATCCTGCTTGTAAAGTTTATTTGGGGGATAGTCTGTATGTCCAACCACCATGTTTACTTCTCAAAGTACAAGTCTGATGAATAGTACTGTATCTCCATATGTGGCAATGTGAGCATTTCATCATGAAGTACATGCTGCTATGTTTGTGAAGTTGGGTGTAACATCATAAGACTATGAAACCAGTATTGGTGTAAATCTAATGAAAATAACCCTATGTATATTTGTAGCAGTCTTGAATCTCTATTTAAGGTAATTTGCTGTAATATAACAAATATCCATTTTGTTTTTCATCCTTTTCTTGCCAATTTTATATCAAGCATGAATTCTCATGGTTTGACAGCAAAATTATCTGTGAAAGTTTAAAAGGCACTTTTCCGCTGTGATTTTTGGATTGAGTGTGGAGTGTTATGTACAGTATGATGGGATGTATCATTTTAGAAACCCAGATTTAATTCCAGTCTAATTACTTTTGTTTATCTACCTCGTTTTCAGTGCTGTTTGGGGGTGCAGAAGCAAACACTGCCTGTGAAACTTGCTTTTTTGCCTAGATTCTCAGTATTCTTTCAGGTTATACATCTGGCCTGCCTCCTAGTCCCAGTGCTAACCATGAGTTCGAGATGAGAGGGACCACCACTCTGCCACCAATCTGTGTTTAAGTGATGAGAGCCACGTGCCTCTGCAGAATAAGCTTTGGGGATTTGGGGAAGGAGAGCAGAGAAATAAATCCAGCTGGTGGCAATGTAGGACCTAGTTTTAGGAGTCAGTCCTAAAATAAATGGTAAGAAAGTATCTAAATTAGACAGTCCAGTGCCTGTAACTTTGCATCTTTTATTAAAGATGGCATTTCTTGTCTGTGTGCCTAAAGGGCTATGGGTTGAAATCGTTTTAACTACCACAGTGACATATTTGCTCAGTCCTACAGCAGTGGCCTGTCATTCAGCATATTAGCATACTGCTAGGTATTTGCAGTGGTATTTTCTTACCTTAAAATGGCTGTATGCTTTTAGTTGAATCGTAGTTGGTGGTAAGTGTTTATCCAATCTCTAAAGTTTATTGGAGGCATTGACTTTCTTCTTTGCTGTCTTTTCTGAATGATGAAATGATGCATTCCTTTTCTTTTTCCAGAACACTCAGCTACTGTTTGTAAGCCACATGTTCCTTGTTTCACATGTTTACTGTATAACACTACAGCATATTTAATGTTAGCAAATACTGTATTTCAGGCTTCATGCACAAATACATTCCTGAAGTATGTTTGCCATCAGTTTGGGATTCAGTTATTTAATCTTCTGTTTGGTTTAGAGAAATTTGAGATTTGAGGTGGTGTGCAGGCCATTTTCTAGAATAGATTGTTCATTTTTTCATTCTGTAGTGTCCTAGGGACTTTTTTTAATCCCCCCTTTGTTTTGAAGATGAATCAGAGAGGGGGGTGTGTTGTAGAAAAGGCCATTGATTTGATAAATGTAATTTCTGGTGTTCATTTTTTTTAAACCAATCCAGACTGTAAAATTGTGACACTCAAACTTGGTAAAATCCTTTGCAATTAGTATGGAATTTTGATGGAGCCAAATGCTTTCAGTTCACCATGGAAATAGTCTTTGTATGTGAAGGATGAACACAAACATTGGTCAGGGTCCTTGATAGCCAACATAGGCAGGGGCCTGGAATAGTGGCTAGGTGACACTGACATTATTTTCAACTGAGATAGTTGGAAGACTGTACAAACCAACAGTTTCCATTCTGGAAGGTTTTCTTTTAATTAAAAAAAAACAACTCAAAAAGGCTAAAAGTCAAGCAAGAAGGGAAGAGGGAAACTGGGCTCTTGAGAAAAAAAAAATGGGTGTAAAATAAACTCCTAAATGCGTGCTTGTCATCCTTCCAAGTTTTTGTTTTTGTTTTTGTTTTAAGTTGCATTTCTTTTCCACTATAAGTTAAAATTTCAGATTGAGGTTTGTGGTCCAGAACATACCCTCAGCAGAAATAGTGACTGATCGGAAAGTGCAGTTGTTCAAGGTCTGTCATGCTCAATCACTTAAAGCTGTAACTTGTTTGATATGAATATTAAGCATGTAGACCTAGTGCAGCATGGGAGCCACTCAGGAAGTTTATGCAGTTAATAAACTTTCATGCATAATTTACTATGAAGTATGCAGAATTTCAGCCACTTCTTTACTCTTAACATTTAGTTGTATATGTGAACTCTCCTTTCTTAATTGGGGAATGTAGCATTATATAGAATGTTGTTAAACTTAATTTTAATCCTTCTTGACATTAACTTTTTTTTTTTTTTTTGGTAAACCAAGTGATCTGCCTTTAAGCAGTTGTCTGATTTTGGTTCTTTGAAACTGTGATTTTTATTTCATTTGTACCCAACCATTGTAAGTATTTTGTTTTGTTTCTTGGAAATTTTGTTTTGAAACAGAAAATAAAGGCTGTGTTATAAAATGAGTACGGTATCTTATTAAAATGCTTTCATAGTCACTGCAATCACCTGGCTTAAACTGGTTCTTCATTTATCAAATGTAATTTTTAGCAGATTTAAAAGATTTAGTCCTATAGATTATGCTGACTGAACAAATTAACCAAGCCGTTGGTTACCTCTTGATATATAGCTCTAGGAAATTTTGAGTTTACCTCTTCTCCACTCTTATCAATGAGCTATAATTGTACAGTCACTATGATTTTCTGAGTACCTATTGTGTTATCTAGGCTTTTTCCTGTGATATTTTTAATTCACAAAACAGTCCTATAAGCTGAGTCTGTTACTATCTCCACTTTACAGAGAAAATTTATGGATCAGAGAGATTAAAGAATTTGCCATGGTTAACACAGCTAGGAAATGGTGAAGCCTGGATCCAAACCCAGGTCTGACTCCCAAGCTCATAGGAAAAACCCCAGGCCATACAACTCTCAGATATACTGTAGGAAAAATAATCCACATACATTTACAATAAGTTTTCATCTATTATTAGGATTAGTAGGTGCTCTTTTTACATGTCTTTCATGAGGTTATATCCAGTGCTTGTTTCATAATTTCAGGAGAAGTATGTGTTTATAGTACAAACAAGGATTCAAAATGTGCCCTTTGCACAAACTTATTAAGGAATTTCCCTTCATAGTGACAATGTTTATGGTACATCTTTAGGAAAAAAGTACATTTGGAAATTTCCCTCCCACATCTCTCATTTACCACACTACAATGACTTGGGAAACTGCCAAATGAGGTCTGATCATCTGTTCACTTGATAACTTAGAAGAATTGTGCATATGTTTATGCAACCAGCGCTGGAGGAAGAGTTAAGAGACCTATCAAAAATATCCAAGGTTAGCTGAGGATTTAAAAAATATTTTTTAAAAAATCTATTACCTTTATTTATTGACCCAGTAACTCTGAGGCATTCTATCTTCGATGATTCCCTAAAGGAAGGATACAAGGTACATAGTGGAACAAGCATGGGTTTTGATTCATAGACCTCTCAAACCTCCACTATCTCATTTGTAAAATGTGGTGGTTGTATTAAATGAGATATGCAAAAGCAGCTACCTCCATCCCTCATTTGCTAATTATGTTTATTGTGAGATATCTCTGGTGACTTTCACACTAAACTTGTACTTGGGAAATCAGGCTGGTTTGGAAATGGGCCCTCATTCTTATTACAGTTAATACAGATAGACCCAGATTTGTATTCTGGCTTTGTGAACTTGGGAAAACTGCTTAACTTTAACACCTCAATTTCCTTTTCTGTAAAAAGGATAGCTGCCTCAGTTGGATTGTTTCCAGACTAAATGAAAAAGCATATAAAGGGCTCAGTTAGCACTATACCTGGTACATAGTAGGTTTGCTCAAATAATAGTAATGACTACTCAAGGGACATTATCACTATTTTAAAAAATTTTTATTGTTATGTTAATCACCATACATTACATCATTAGTTTTTGATGTAGTGTTCCATGATTCATTGTTTGTGCATAACACCCAGTGCTCCACGCAGAACGTGCCCTCTTTAATACCCATCACCAGGCTAACCCATCCCCCCACCCCCTCCCCTCCAGAACCCTCAGTTTGTTTTTCAGAGTCCATCGTCTCTCATGGTTCGTCTCCCCCTCCGACTTACTCCCCTTCATTCTTCCCCTCCTGCTATCTTCGTCTTTTTTTTTCTTAACATATATTGCATTATTTGTTTCAGAAGTACAGATCTGTGATTCAACAGTCTTGCACAATTCACAGCGCTCACCATAGCACATACCCTCCCCAATGTCTATCACCCAGCCACCCCATCCCTCCCACTCCCCACCACTCTAGCAACCCTCAGTTTGTTTCCTGAGATTAAGAATTCCTCATATCAGTGAGGTCATATGATACATTATCACTATTTTAAGAGAAGAGGAAACAGGTGACAAAACTGAACCCAACTTGTGAGTCAGTGTGAGATCTGTTGGTGGAAGAGATTAGGTATTGGCCCAAAAGGTCCTAGATTATGTAACAGAGTGAGGTCCAGAGTTGAAAGTGTTTAAATTGGGGGATAAGACAATATAAAACCCATTTAAAATGTGCACCACTAGATAAAAGAATGAGATGGCAGAACTGTCTGTGCCTAAAGAGTTTAGAAGGAGCTGAAGTAATAGTAGTAGTTGGGGAAAATAGAGTGGGGTCTTACAACAGAAGCTCAACACAGAAATAAAGATGTACAGCATAGGTAATGGTCCAAATAGGAGCAGGACCTTGTGATAGATGAATTGGAAAGGACTAGTTTACATGTGTGTTACAAATGAGGAAATAGCCTCAGGAATTAAACAAGGATTTGTAAGGTTTCTCCATTCCAGCTCAGAGGTTCTACCCTGACTGCATATTAAAATCACCTGGGGAGCTACGTAATCTATGTAAAGCACAACAATGTGAATGTACTTAACACTATTGAATTGTACACTTAAAAATGGTTTAAGATGGTTAAATTTTGTTGTATGTATTTTGCCACAATTTAAGATAAAAAATGTGTCTGTGTTCCACCCCTACAACCAGTATTGTTACATCCACATATTACTGTAATTAGGGTTGAGAACCACTGTCATTGTTTACTAATCAAATGACATCCCTGCCTGCTATTAGCCAGTTGCTGGTTCAAGAAAAACAAGAAATATGGCAGCCTCATTAGACCTTCTAATGAACTATTTCCTATAACCATATGAGCTTATAGCCTCTCAAAGAGGCCCCAAGGTTCTGGGCAATAGAGAAAGCTAAGTGGGCCCCTTGCAGAAACTGAACAGCTAGTTGCTACTTAAGTGGAAGATATCAGAAGACTGAGTCCAATGTGAACTCTCCAGGCAAACTCTTTATGCTTCTCTCCACCCTTCATGATAAGAATGAACATTAATTAGGTGGGTACTGTGCCAGTTATTATGCTAAGCACTCTACATCATTTAATCTCCACAAGCTTCTGAGGTAAGTATCATTACCATCTCCCTTCTAAGCTCCTCAACTGCTGAAAACTGCATTCTCTCTCCCAGTGTCCAGCTTTATTCCTGGCATGTAGTAGGTACCAAATCTGTTGAATGAATTAATGAGTCACTATTTCACAGATACAGCAAGGGAGCAAGAGGCTAAGTAACTTGTTAAAGTTAGATAGCTAATAAGGAGTTGAACTAGTATTGGAACTCAGATCTTGGCTCCAAAGCATGCCCCTTAACTACTATTCTGTGACATCTATCCCCTTCTGCTTTCAGGGCTTTGGCCCATGTTATCTCTACCCTCTCTGGCCTAAAGTTTCTCCTGTATTAGGTATGTTAAGACTCTTGTGTACAAGTAACAGAAATCCAATTTGAACAAGCTTAAACAAAAAGAGGGATTTATTATAAAGATGGTGTTGTCTCACAAAACCCAGGGATAATGCAGATGGGCCTTAGGAACAAATAAATCAGGTGCTTGAATGCAGCCAGGATTTTTCATCTCTCCAGCTCAATCCCAAATTCTCTGTGAAGGTACATAAAGGATGGCTCCTGCTGCAACCATGAGGATAAGGTAGAGAAGGTGGTAGAAAAGGGGTGCTGGGAGGACAAAACAACAGATGTTTACCTATACTCCTCCTCTTAACTGCCCATAAACACATGCCATTTTCCCCATAGCTACAATTCCAAAAATGCCCATACCTAACAGAATCCACGGATAAATGCAAGTCACATGCAACTTCTGCATCCAGAAGCAATGGCATGGCATAGATATGCCCCTTCCTCATCTACTTCAGTGACAACCTAAATGTGGCTCCTCTTGATCCTGCAACCTTTAGTAAACTTAACTGCCACCAATAGATCTAACATGAGAAATACAGAAATAGATTAACCACGATCAAAATTCCCTTTTAGGAAAGGAGAGGAGCACACCATTATCAGCCACCAGGTCCAAGTATGCACCATTTCCACCTGGATAGGAATAAAGGAAATAGAAAAACTTATGCGAGTCAATTTACTAATGCACCCTCTCACTTAACCAGTCTGGGCTTGGACCTAGGGCATGTTCTGGAAGAGCAGTGATTCTCAAACTTGAGAGTGCATTACAGTCACCTGGAGGTGAGAGACCTGCAAAAACTTTTCTCAACACAAACATTCCCTTCAAACACCTGTGCCAAGAGACTTGACCAAACTTTAGTATGGCTTCTGGAAGCCTAAGGCTAGTCCCTGAGATGACCCATTTCCCATCTGGAAAGCTCAGGGCCGTCAAAAAGAACTTATAGTTTGCTCTAGCCAACACTTAAAGATAGGCCCCTGACCTCCCTTTTTTAAAGCATTTACTAAAAAGGGCTTACAATTGTGAGTTCTTCCCCTGTCCCCTTGAGATGTATATGTATCTCTTACAACTCAGAAAGATACTTTTTAAAGACCTGAGAGCCATTCCTTTGAAATGTAATCATCAGAAAGGCTAGGGCCTCTATCTCAAAGTCTCTGTAGGATAGCACCCTAACTTCCGGAAGTGCCAGCTAGCAGACCTAGCTAGCCTAATCGCTTTTGCACTCTTACCCACTTTTGGTAATTTTTCACTTCTCTGTCTCTCCTTGAGGCCCTGCCCCCTCCTTCTCTGTCCTCTCTCATCCTCACTTTACAACGCCCAGTCACCTCTGCACAAGTGGGAACAGAGCCCAGCTTTTTCCCCTGCTGGCAGTAGTTACTGAATAAAATCCGTTTTCACTGCTCTTTTTTTTAAATTTCAAGTTTTTATTTAAATTCTACTTAACATATATGTTAAAACTGGTTTCAGGAGTAGAATTTAGTGATTCATCTTATATATAACACTCAGTGTTCAGCACAAGTGCCCTCATTAATGCCCATCACCCAGTTTTCACTGCTTTAATGTCGAGTTTGTTTATTTTGACATTACTTAAAACACAGATTGCTGGCCCCACTCACAGAGTTTCTGATTCTGGAGGCCTGAGGTAAGGCCTGAGAATTTCTAACAGTTTGTAGGTGAAGCTGATGTGCTGGTCCAGGGACCATACTTTGAAAATCACTGTTCTAACTCATGGTCCCTACTCACTAGATATGATTTTCTAGTGATACAACTTCCTCAAAACCTCATCTGACTGCCTGTGGATTTCATTTGAGGGGACTCAGAATGCTAATAACAAATCCAAGAACCTTGTCAAATTATGCTCTTTGAATCTTAAGATCTACTAAAGGGAATAACCTGGCTCATCCTGTTGCAGCTTCTATCTCTTAGCACTCTAACGTTTTGGCTTTTTCCCCCTGGCATTCTGCTCAAGGTCTGCAGTTCAGAGCTTGGGTAGATAATAATAGGCTGAGTTCAAGGCTATGAGGCGTCTCTCTCTGTCTCTCTCTTTAAAGATTTTATTTATGAGAGTGAGGGAGAGGGAGAGGGAGAAGCAGATTCCGCACTGAGTGCCAAGCCCAACGCGGGGCTTGATCCCATGACCCGAAATCACAATCTGAACCAAAATGAAGTCTAGCGTTTAACTGACTGAGCAACCCAGGCGCCCCATCTCTCTTTTCTGATCTGCTTTGGGTATGTTACACCTACCCTCTCTTCCTTGCATTCCAGCTGAATGCATTTACAGAGGGAGGCATCATCATATTTGGGGGCTTGGAGAATAACGAATCTATGGAGGCTTATACAGATAACCTCACTCCAATTACCTAGATGCCAATTTCCTAATCAGTGAAATGTTTGACATGACAGAGTTCTGCTCTAAATCAGCAAAGCCCATGAATATCGGACACTCAGCAATTGCAGATCTCTTGATACAGGCAGAGGGGCTGCTCTGTTTTGAGTGCCAAGAGCAATAAGCAACTGCTTAACTGCTAAGTAACACAGAATGCCAACTTGCTGTTAACTGATGTGGGAGATCTCCAATTTCTGCCAGTTCCATATTTTAGGGTCTGTAAATTGCCACACTCTATTTCTCATATCAGTTCTTGAAGGGTTTTTTTGTTTTGTTTTGTTTTGTTTTTTGGTCCTAAGTAGTTTCTAACCCAATTCTGTCTGAAAAGTAGTAATAGGATATGGGATTGCCTCACAGAAACCAGAGACCAAGAATGCTTCAGGAATGATAAAGACCCTGGAACTTAAACACAAAGAAGACCATCTCTCATCTCTGTGCTGAGATCTGCATTTTTCTTCTCTTTCTGTAGAGCAGTATATTTTACTTCTGTCCCTCTGGTGGTAAAATTGCTGACAGCTTCCAAGTTTTATGCTTAGAGAAAAACTGATCTCTCTGGTCCAATTCCAACTTTATAGGAAATGAGATTCTGACTGACCCAGCTTGGATTTGTCTACCTTTGACCCATTCAGCTATGGTTATAAGAACATGACAGTTTTTGCTGTAACTCTGTCAATGGGAGGAGGGTCAATTCTCAGAAAAGGAGGGCTGAGAGACAATCCAATAGGTGTTCACTGTACTAGAAAACCTCTGTTCTTTCCATCTTTCATCCCTTCAAGCCACTGCTCATTTTCAAAGAGTTACCTATGTGCACTGCTTCACCATCTATTTATTCCTTGCCAATCTAGCTTGTTCTAGCTGCACTATTCTTTTATGATAAATTCCTTTTTGGAGCTTGAAGCATTTTCAGCTTTTGCATCCTACTAGACTGTTCTCAAACTTCATTCATCTTAACTACTCTTGGGTTCTGCACTTTTGCATTCTAACTCTGCCTGCCATTAACTCCCATCTTTCATTATTTTCCAAGCCAGATCTGGCTACTACTCGCTATTACAAAACAGATCTTGTTTTCTGCCCTCCTCCTGCTAAGAGTGGGCCTTAAAAGGCAGTCAGAAGACTGGTGCTACATCAGAATCAACTTAGAAGCGTGCTGAAAATAGAGTTTTCCAAAAGATTATGATTCTGTACGTCTGAAATTGTAGCCCTTGCAGTTATTCTGCAAGAGCTCCCTGACAGATTCACAGAGGTTTGGAAACATAGGTCCTAACTATAGGACACTGTATTGGTGCTTATTTCCCTGACCAAAGACATTCTGGAAAAAAAGTGATAATTTCACTTTGTCTCTGCATTCCGTTGGGCAGATAATGTCAATTTCACCACTCATAAATTGGGGTCAAGAACTCTTCGAAGAATTACGGTGTTAAAAGTTAAGTGGATTACTACAGAAAAGTTGGTTAGCACTTTTACGTTTCATATGTGTCCCATCTCATTCATTAAAAGCTGCACATATTATTTCTTCCCCCCCCCGGAAAGGAAAACGCTCCCTCCTCGGGAATTTTAGCGTTGTTTAGCTGAACTCAAGCCACTCTACTTCCTTTCCCATGATGCATCACTTCTCCCCCCAACTCCTTTTCCTGGGAAAGGCGGTAAATAGCCTGAAGCAACTCGGCGGATGCAGGGAATTGGCGTGCAAATCCTAAACACGTTTCACGCCCCGCCACCTCGGATCCTGTGACCGCAAGGGCAGAAAGGGGTGGTAATCTTTTTCCTCGACTGCATCCTCAGGCTATAAAGAAGACTACAACTCCCAGGATGCCCCTCCGCCCTGCCCCGCTCCCCCTCCCCCAGTTAGAAAGCGTGTACCATAGAGAAGACGAGGCAACATGGCTCCCGGAGGTGGAAGGAAGAGGCTTCACCCCTTTTGAAGCGTTGAAGAGCGGCCGGAGGGGGGGGGGGAAGAGAAGTCACTAGAGCCTGTCATCGCTTTTATCCTCCCAGCCTCTCCTGAGTCCGGTCGGCCTCACCCCTTTTCCCCACCCAAATCCAATCTGTGGTCTCCTCCCCACCCCGCCCTCATCCCCTCGCTCGCTCACCCCTCCCCTCGGGAATCCTTTTCCCGCCCCCTCGCCCCCCGCGGAGTGCGCACGCGCCCGCCCCCAGCTTCGCGCCCAGATCGCCGCCTAACCGCTCGCGCAGCCGCCGTCTCGTCTGCCCACCGACGAAGCATGGGCGTCCAGGGCTTCCAAGAGTTCCTGGAGAAGCGCTGTCCCGGGGCCGTGGTGCCCGTGGACCTCCTCAAACTCGCGCGCACGGTCTCGCGCCAGCAGCAACAGCACCAGCATCGTCAGCTGCCGCCTACGGCAGCGCTAGCGCCCGGGGCTCCACGCGCCGCCAGGGGCTCCGCGCCTCTGCAACCGCCGCTCCCGCCCGCTGCCTTGGGTGCCTACTCCGGGGGCGCGGGGCCGACTCGGCACCATCACCCCGCTCACCACTTCCACCACCACGGCCAGGCGCACCCTGGGCTGCACCCGCCGCCGCCGCCGCCGCCGCCGCCGCCCCCCCCTCCGCTGCCCGGGGCCCGGGTGCTTGTGGACGCGGGCTCCGCGCTTCCGCGGCTTTATGGTGGCTACCAGACGGATTGGGTGTGTGGCGGCCAATGGAACGCCATGCTGGGCTACTTGTCAGCGCTATGCCAGGCTTGTGCCTATCCCGGCGGCGACGGCCTGGAGCTGGTGGTCATGTTCCCCGGGGGCCTGGGAAAGGACCGGCTGGCCGAATGGGGCCGTCGGTGCCAGGCCGAGCGGCAGACAGCGCAACTGATCGTGGGACACGTGGGCAACAAGGGCACCCCTCCTCCACGGGCCTGGTTCCTGCCACCGGCCTGCCTGAGCCACTGCGTGAGGCTAGCACTCATCCGCTTCCGGGTCAAGGTGAGGGAGGGGCCGGATCTTAAATAATATGCCCCACACCTATTCCCTCCCAGCTAAACACCTAACCACCCACCCACTAACCTGTCCCCCATCTACTCACTCACCGCCTAATCAGCTAATCCACTTGCCTAACTATCCTTTATCATTTTATCCATTTACCCACCCTTTCATACCACCCCCTACCGATTCGCTCTCCAACACAACCATATCTCTACCCATGTCATCCCAATAACTCCCTTTTTACCTTCACTTATCCAGTGGCCTATCTCTGGGTTTTAGCCGAATTTCTTTTGTGGCCCCGTCTTTCTCCTGCTGTCTTCTCCCTCAAGCTGAAATGCCTTTTTCCAAATTTTTCTAGTTGGCATCTCTCTTCTGTATGTCTCTCTCCAACCTGGCCGCAAATCAATTAAACATGTTAATCGAATACCTTTCTTCTACAACTTCCTGCCCCCCCCATTTTGACCCTGTGCGCTTTTTTTTTTTACCCATCTGTCCATTCAGCCTTTTTCATTTCAACATGCTTCTATCTCCTCCTGCCTTAGCCTAAACAAATAAAAAAAAAAAAAAACACTGATTCAGTCACTGTTCAACAAGTATTAGACCATTGAGAGTGAGGGGCTTAAGGGACATGTGAGACATGGTTTCCTGCCCTTGGAAAATCAAATATATAAACATGAAAGATTTATTTAATGGTATAAGTGTGTATGTGATTATGCTTTATGGTACAGACTGTAAGTACAGTATCTGTGTGTTGGGGGTATATCTGTGGGCTAAAAGGGTCAGGACAGGCTTCCTTGAAGAAGTTGGATCTCTAGTTCTTCAGGGATGGGTTGGATTTGAATGGGTTCTGGGTTTGGGAGGGCTGCTTTTAAATGGGAGAAAGAATCAGTAGAAGCAAAAAGGAATAGCAAGCATGTGAGGCCCCATGGGCAGTTAAGTCTAATCTCTGCATGTAGTTGGTCACTGCATATGAGGCCTGGAAAACAGCTTGGCAGCATCCCCAGTTCTTGGCACTGCTCCTATTGCTCTGTTGCTTTCCCATACTCTTAGGTTTCAAGTTCTTACGTGTGGGGAATAGCAAGGCTTGAGAAGTAAAGGAGGTGGGCAGAAAGAAGAAAAAGTAGTACAGGGTTGGGTAGGACAAAACCTCAAAACCATTTTCCAACCAAGGCTCTTGGGTATGTGGTCACAATTGGAAGACAGGACAGGGAATTGTGAGAATCATAAAGAAATGGTCCTGGGTGGAGTAATGTAGAGGAAAAAAAAATCATTTGAGAGACTGAAAGACCTGCATCAAGAAGCTTGCAGTGGTCATAGAGTTTGTGGCTACAGTCCTTTCATGCTAGAACTTGTGCACATCATCAAATTTGTGCCTGGGCTGGATAGATTATAGCTGTTTTTAATAACAAAATATCTAGTAAAGAGCTATATCAAACATACAAAGTAGCAAAAACTAATATGACATTTCATTTGTTTGCCTTCCTGACTGAACATCTTTCAGTAGATTCTTCATTCATGATGATTCTTTGCCTTTTGTTTTCATTGCTAGCACCCAAGCTTTAAGGACTTTTTACCTCAGTGTCATTATTAACCTGGTTGCTGGTGACAGTGACTAACTGATGGAATGCTTAGTATGTGCCAGGTGCTAATCTATGTGCTTTAACAACAAAATTATTTCATTTGATCCTCACAATAACCTGTGAAGCAGTATTATCCCTGTTTTCCAAATGAGGAAACTGAGGCACAGGAGGTTTAGAAAGTTGCCCAAAGTCACCCAGCAATAAATGGCAGAGCTGAGATTCTGGGATTCATGCCCAGGCAGTCTGACTCCAGAGCTCATGATCTTAACAATGGTGCTCTAAGGTGAATCTTCCCAAAGTGCCAGTGTGATTAAATCCTTCCCATACTCACCTAAAATCTTCCCTGGTTCCTGGGTAAAGACAGGTCAGAGTCATTTATTTATATTCATTTATTGCTTGCTGTAGTCTAGGTACTATGCCTATTGTCGAGGATTCAGAGGTAAAAAAGGGTATTCTCTGTACTTATAGAGGTCAGTTTAGTAAAAGACAAAACCAAGTTGCAGATACTGTGAGCTAATCGCAGTCGATGAAAACTATGGCCCCTACAGGGGGCATGGTTAATTCTGAATGAGGGTTTGAAAGTTGGGGGAGGCTTCACAGATTTGTGCTGAGCCTTGAAAGAGGGCTGGGAAGGATATAGTTCAGGTAGTGGACAAGGGTGTGGAGACCTAAAATGGCCAGCCATGAGATCTGAATGGATTTTGACTGTAGGTTGGCAGGAGAATTAAACACTGAGTGTGGATTTGTGGTTTCCAGACTTTTTTTGTTCATGCACCCCATCGATCAAAAGTTTTGAGAAGCAGCCTTACTATGGCCTACCAAGATTCTCTATCACACATAGTCTCATTTTTAAAATCCCAGTAGAGTGAAAATGGTAGAATCTCAGTAGTAGGTATTAGCGTGCTCACTGCAAAATTTCAACTTTGCCATATGTTTGAAGTTTTTTGTAATATGATATTGGGGGAAAAATTCCCAACAGTCCTCTTCAGTCCTGAGAACTATCATTTGGGGAATATATAAATCTTATTCCCTATGCTAGATTGTAAACAAATTCTTTGACCTTTTCATATTCTCCATAATGTCTTGTATATTTTGGGTTTAGGATATGTTTTTTTTTTTCCCCTGAATGAATAGGTCAGTAATTCTAAGAGAGTGGATTGTAGGGTTAAAAAGTGTGTAGTGTGGCTCTTAATATAGTGGATTTAGGACCGGCTCCAAAATCACATATGTAAAGTATCTGTAGTTGTTATCAGTGAATGAAGTTCTCTTTCCTGGTTCTGGTTGGTGATTTTTGTTGTTGGAGTGATGGAGAGCTTCTTGGTTTATAGTACAGACTTAAAAGGTATTGGTTAATAACTGATCGTGGTTTGCCTTTATAGAGGAATCTTCCACTGTCTTGAAGATAGCAGTTTTTCACTTGGATGATCTGCATGGTTACCATTTCTTTCAACTGAACTGCTAAGTGCTTCAGAACAAAACCCACTACTTTATTTCTCCTCCCCTTGGTTTTGTTCTTCAGCCTAGGCCACAAAATTGGTCTTTATTCCTAATATCATTTTCATTTGTAATTGAGAAAATAAAGGTGGAGGGATTAAATAAAAGATAAATTGTTGGGTTGTCCGTTTAGCTTTAGACAACATAAGACTTCCCATGAAAAGATTCAGTGTATATTATTGGCATGAACTTTGTCTTTTGGTTTCACTGGTATGTTCTGCAAACCTTTGTAAGTGGTAGTCATTAATGGCAGGAAAATTAAGTAAACTGACCAGTTGCTAGCCTGATCTCTTCCTAAGGGTCTCAAAAGTAGAGCAGCCAAAAGCAGTTTTAGATTGTAGTTTGGGAGATGACATGGGGTGGTTGTGGGGATGAATGCTTTGTTTTAATGGTTACTGTATATTAGAAAAAAAAAGAACACATCAAACCCACCACTTCACAGTTATAATTATTTAGAATGGGACCAATTAAAGAAAAATGAGTTGATTTAAAGAAAAGTGTTAAGTTGCAATACTTGGATGTGGCAGAAATCATGTTGGTGGTACATGAACGATCAAAGTTTGAAAAGTCTGACCAAGAGCTGATGTCATTTTATGCTTCCACAATGGCTGCTATGCTTCTGTGTTATTTATTTACCCTCAGTCATAGACACATCCTGAAAAGTCAGTGACACTTTTTTTTTAAAAGATTTTATTTATTCACTTGAGACACAGATACAGAGAGGGAGAGAGAGAGCATGAGCAGGGAGAGAGGCAGAGGGAGAGGGAGAAGCAGGCTCCCCGCTGAGCCAGGAGCCTGATGTGGGGCTCAATCCCAGGACCCAGGGATCATGACCTGAGCCGAAGGCAGACACTTAACCATCTGAGCCACCCAGGCGTCCCAGTCAGTGACACTTCTAGGTGCTCTAATGGTAGGAAAAGTGATTATAATAATTACTAGTACTTCTTGAGCACCAAGTTGTACATAAAGTGCTTTTTAATATCTCATTTATTCCTCACAAACTTGCAAGAATGCACAGTATTCTTCCCATTTAATGGTTGAATAACTGAGGTACAAAGAGGTGAAGTGATTTTTCTTTGGTCTGTACACTGTTAAGTGCTGGATAAAAATTCTTGTTCTGGGTCTGTGTTGCTTAAAGCCCCTTTCCACAATTCCACCACACTATTTCCTTCTTTTTGTATATTCTTGTGTAAGATTGTGCACTTTTATTGGCCAGATAATATGCATAAATACATGAAGAAAAACAAGAAGTCAACTTGTTGAGCACTTAGTTTGTGCCAGCATTGCTAAATGTGCAATATTACCAATATAAAGCACATGTGTACGCTAAGTGCCAAGTGAATGAGTCATAGCAGTCTTTCTTTTTTGAATTTTCAGTCTCCCTCTCTGGTTTCTTGCACTTACAGCATAAACAACTAACCTTTAAACAACAAAAACTTTGCCTTTACTTTGCTATTCCCTTAAGCCATTATCCTTAGCCCATTCTTCCCTTTTAACCATTATTCATGGACAAAGAAGACTGTATTAATTCCCATTCCCTAGCCTATTGCCACTTAATAGCTGATGGCACCATTCTCAGGCTGCCACATCCATTTCCACCCTTATCCGTTTTTGGTCCTCTTTTAGATAATTGACACTATTGAGCCATCCTTTCCTTGAATTGCCTTCCTTCAATTTCATAATGCTGCTCACTTCTGGTTCTCTTTATAAGTGTCTAGTTCTTTCTCCTTTCCTAAGTTACTCCTGCTCCTTTGCCTGCTTCCTTAAGCCTTGGTGCTTTTAAGGCTTCTGTCCTAGTCCTATTCTATGTTCATTTCCTGAGTAATCTTATCCATTATTATGGCTTTAAATACTAACTATATTCTGATGATTCCTATAGCTCTTTCTCTACCCCCAAGCTGTCTCATGAGCTTTTGATATACCTTTTCAGCTTTACTGCTCAATGTGTTATATGTCACTTAACCTTAAAAATATTCAAGATGGAGCTTATTATTTTCCTCTAGAACTTGTTCTATTCCCAGTATTCTCTTTTTGTTTGAACATTGTCTTTTTTCTATTTCCAGCCAGAGATGATGGAGTCTTTCATTCTTTACTCTCCTGTCACTTCCCATATCTACTTGGTTACCTGGTCCTGTCACTTCTACCTCAGAAATGTCTCCTGAGTCCAGCCAGTTCCACCCCATTGCCTTATTCCAAGCTGCCATCATTTCTTATCTGAACCATGAAAATAGCTTAACTTTTTCCTTTACCATTTTCTGGACTGTAGTCCCTCTTAAACATTGCTGTCAGGGATACCATCCTGAAGACCAAAGCTGACTTCGTTGTGTGCCCAAAGATACCCACTGGCTGCTTTTTGCCTACCCTCCTGAGTCCAGACTTCTCAGCATGGCAGACAGGACCTTTTACAGTCTGATTCCAAATTCTCTCCAGCCTTACTTGGTACTTAGCTCTGCCCACACCTGTTCCAACCGTTGGAATGTCTCAACCATCCTGAACTTTTTAGTTTTCCTAGGCTTACAGTGTGCTCACCTAGTGCTTTGCCTATTTTACTCTCACCCTTGCATAGCAAATTCCTGCATATTGCTCGAAAGTTATCACTATGAATCTTTCCCAGTCAACATGAATAATGTGCTGCCCAAATGCACTTTAATTACCGCTCATTTTTTTCTCTTTCACAGTATTTTCATATCACATTTAGTTCTCTTTTTTTCCATGCAGTACATTACATCCCCAGAACTTACTTACATTATAACCTGAAGTTTGTATATAATTCTCTTTTAATTGAATTCCAAGAGGGCAGGGATTTGCTCCCAGGGCTTGACACATTGTATACAATAATGGTTGTTGGGTGAGAGAGATTGGTTGATTGATTGACTGACCATAGAGAGCTTTAAAGGTCAGATGAGGAAGAATTTAAAATCAGTGTTTTATAATGTTATATATTAATTCCATGTAAATCAACTTAAATTCCAAATGGAATTGCAAAACTCTGTTAAGTAAGTTTGATAGCTGCTTAGCAATATATTTATAGAATAAATTCCCTCTTGGTGGTAGTAATAATAGCTACCACATGGGCTGGGTACCTTACATAGATTCATTATGCCATTTAATCCTCATAACCACCCCTCAGGATATGTATTAATCTCCATTTTTTATGGCTAAAATAAAAACAGACTCAGCATAGCTACTGGCCTGAGGTTGCACTGCTAGAACATGGTTGAGCCAAGATACAAACCTAAATATATTTGACACCAGAATCCTTCCCATCTTTTAACATATTGTAAAACAGTATAGTTGCATTTTATTTATTTTTATTTTTTTGCATTTTAAGTTAAACTTTTTCCAGAACATGTTTCTTACATTTAGTTTGGAGTAGCATAATGGCTAAGAGCACAGAACTTGGAACCAGATTGCCTGGGTTTAAATTCTTGTTCTTATGTAAACTTAGGAAGGTTAGCCTCTCTGTGCCTCAGTTTCTTCATCTGGAAGAGGAGGGTGGTAATAATATCTGCATCACACACTTTGTTGTGAGTCTTAATGATTTAACATAAGTGCTTATAACATTACATGGCACATAGTAAATGCTATATAAATGCCAGCAACTATTACTTTGAACAAAGTATCTTGTATATGCCAAGTTGGTTGAACATGGATCATTTTACCCTCATGCTTTAAGATTAACATGACATGACATGCAGGGTCCTTCATGATCTGCCTGCCATTCTCTGGCCTAATTTGACCCCATTTGTCTTATCAGGACAGTGAATGGTTTTCAGTTCAAGTAACATTTTTAGAGCATCTACTTTGTGCCAGACCCTATATGCTAAGTACTATGAACAATGGAATTCATTCAGCAAATATTTATTGGGCTCCTACTGTATGCCAGGCACAGTTCAAGATTGTGAAGATAAAATAGTGAACAAAATGGATTTGTGATCTTATGAACTTTACCTTCTATTGGAAAGGACAGACAATAAACAAGATAAAAAGAATGCATAGTGTTTTAGGTGGTATAGTAAGTGCTATGGAGGAAAATGAAGCAGGGAAATGAGATAAGGGAGTGTGGATGTCAGGGGGATACTCTCTCCCCCTCTCTCCAGGACCTTGTTGTCTGGTAGGGGAGACAAGTACGAAAATACAGCATGAGCCCTGAGGATCATTTCTCTGACCCTTGTCATAGGCCCAGGGACATGGTCAATGGAAGTGGCAGAACCAAGATATGCATACCAGACACCAAAACCCTTGCCCTTTTACCTATACCATGAAGGAAATTACAAAGGTCATGGCAAGGATGGAAGACTGGTGGCCCATAGGCGCACTCATTTTTTTAAAGGAACTTCATTGATTTTTATTGACCAGTAGTGTTTGTCAGAATCTGAAATCAAATAGCAGGTTTGGACTGAATATTAAGGCATCATCTAGTTGAATGATTTTTCACTAACCTCTATTATTTAACTTGCATTATATGAATACACTTCTTTTTTAAAAAATATGAATTTGTTGCCAGTATTTTAAAAAATTGTGAAATGTTACAAAAAAGTCTGACTTTCCAACCACTTGTGAAATATCAGATCCTTTGGCAACATTGATTGCATCCTTTTGCTTAGCCACACGGTCTTCATTTATTGGAATCTCTGCCGTTCCATGGTGTCTCCCTGACACAGTGACCAAGTGCCTCTTGCCATTTGTGATTGTGATCTTCTAACAATGGCTCCCAATGATCCCCACCTCCTGGTATTCACACTCTTGTGTTATCTCCCCCCACCCTTGTGTGTATGCTGGACCTAGTGACTTGTTTCTTTTTATTTTTTTAATGATTTTATTTATTTGAGACAGAGACAGGGCATGAGTGGGGTGGGGGGTGGGGCAGAGGGAGAAGGGGAAACCGACTCCCGGCTGAGCAGGGAGCCTGATGTGGGGCTCAATCCCAGGACCCTGGGATCATGATCTGAGTCGAAGGCAGACGGTTCACCAACTAAGCCACCCACACGCCCCCCCTAGTGACTTGTTTCTCATGAACAGACTACAACAAAGTGATCAGATGTCACTTTCAAGATTAGGTTATAAAAAACTGTGACTTCCATCTTGTTTGCACTCTCTTTTTCTCTCTCTGGCTCTTCTTGCTTGATCACTCTGATGAAGCAAGCTGCCATGTTGTGAGCTGCCCTATGGAGAGGCCCACATGACAAGAAACTGAGGGCAGCCTCCAACTAACAGCCAGTGAGGAACTGAGGCCCTCAGTCCAACAACCTGCAAGGAACTGAATCCTGCCAACAGCCAAGTGAGTGAGCTTGGAAGCGGATCCTTCCCCAGTTGAGCCTTGAGATGACTGCAGCCCCGGCTAATACCCAGATTGCAGCCTGAGCCAGAGGACCCAGTTAAGCTATGCCCATAGATACTATGAGATAATAAATGTTTTTTTAAGCTACTAAGTTTTTGGGGTAATTTGTTACATAGAAATAGATAATGAAAACACCATTCATTGTACTTTTTTATAGTAGTTTTGATAAGCATGAAATATTTCTTATAACCACATCTGTGAAAAGTGACAAAAAATTATACAAGAAGGTCACATATTTAAAAATCATATTTTTTTTTAATTCAGTGACAAGGGATTGTTGTGCTCTAGTGAAAAGAGCAAATGAGTTGAAATCCAAAGACTTGGATTCAGGTCACTAGTTGGATCTTGGGTAATTTATTATTTAATTTTGAAGACCTTCATTTATAAAATGGATAAGGAAGTAATACCATGTTTCCCAGGACGATCAAAAGAACTACTGGATATAACTTATGTGAAACATACTTGACATATATGTTACTTCGTATTAATTTCAGTCCCTCCTGTGTTTCCATAGTACTCTTTACATATTTCCATTGGCTTGTACCATAATATATTGTGACTGTTATATGCAGGTGACTTGATGGAAGGGACCATATTTTATTCATTTTTGCATCTCCTTATACAGTATTTGGACACATACCAAGTGTGCAAAAAACATTGGTTGACAGAATGAACGGTTGTTTTGTTAGATAACTAATGAGATTTTTAAAACACTAAAATATGCTTCAAATTCTTAACCAAGGTATCTTTCAACTTTGGGAAACTTCCTTTTGCCAATTTGCACATAGGCAGGCATGTCTATAAAGAGGACAATTTCTACAGATAAATCTTCATATAAGGCCACTGTGTAAGGCTTAAATTTGGTCTATTGAAAAATTCTTAACACAGCCAAAGCATCTGAACCAGAACTGTAAGAGTAGACTAGTCCATCTTCTGGGCACTCTTAAATCACAAAGAATACACTCAAGTCTACATACATTTTTGCCATAAGGGAAGAAGCTATCATGGGGCTTGAGGCATTGTCTTCTCTCTCTCAAATCAAAAAGCTGGCAGTATTAACTGAAGAAGGTCACATATTCCTCTATATCTAAATAAATTATATGTTGAAATACTGCAGTTTAAGACACCATTTTAAAATAAACCATTGTAAGAAATATGACCAGTATAAAAATGAGGAGTGCTGAAACAAAAAGAATTTTTAAGAGGGCTTGGAATTTCAATAGGCTGTGTTTTGGAATACAGACAGAACAAGTGATACTGCTATGAAATGCATTTATATAGTAAATGAAGAATTTTGCCAGGGCTTGAAAGTCTTGTAGGTGGTGGTTTAAGAAAAGAGTGTCTGTTGAGTACAGCAGAAATTACATCATAAGCATTTGTAAAGATAGGAAATACTGTTGCTCAGGATGTTAAAGATTGGTAGCTGAACACTTTTGGGACAAATTGGGTCAAGAAGCTATTTGGGAAGTTTTAGATTGCAGCTAGTTATAAGAGATCTAAACACTACCCAAATAGCTATACACTTAACTATGTGCCTAGCCAGTAGTTCTCAAAGTATGGTCCCTGACCAACAGTACAGTTTCAGGTCACGTGGAAACTTGTTAGAAATGCAGATTCTTAGGCCCTAGTCCAGACCTACTGGATCAAAAACTGGATATGGGGCTTGTCAATCTGTTTTAACAAACCCTTTGATTCTGATACACCCTAAAGTTTGAGAACAACTGCACGTAGATATAATTCATGTGATAAGAATTTTGGTGGAATCTAACTCTTTTGGACTTGGAGCCTGTGACAGGTACATTCAGAAATACCTGGATTTTGTGTGTTGAGGAAACTCTTGAAATTTTTAGTATAGCTTGCTCAAAATTATGACTACAGATAGTGCTTCTGGAGTAGTGTTACTCTTGGGCTCAGAATGCTTCAATTTGAAGCAGAAATACTTTATTAGGACTTAAAGCTTTTCATTGTGTCACTGCTTAGGGATTCAGTTTTTGTGCAGAAATGTTCCAAATGAATCATGTCAGGATCTAGTGGTTAACATTGTGGTTTACACCAAACACAGTTGAATACTTTGATTTATTAGAGGCACGTTATAGAAATCTGACCTATTACATATAGATTGATTGGCTTAGTTGAGGCATGGTACCGAAGATACTGAAAAAAGAAAAAGACTTATTTGGCATCCAAAGGGCATTCAGTGCATTAGCAAAGATTGAAATAAAATATTTGACCTGTTTAGTTGACATTGCAACTCATCTAGGCACTCTGAATAAAAGCGGTTTTATTCAAAAATACCTTCACAAATGCATGGTTGTATTTGCTCATTCCTAGCAAAATTATGCCTTTGGGAAACTCATTTGGCAGATGATAAACTGGCTGACTTTACTGTGCTGAAATTGGTTTCCAAGAAATGAAAGTGATGGCCTGAACTACATCCCCCAAATTGCGGAATTTTCTGTTGCATTCCAGGAAAGGCTCTCTGGTATTATATTTTATGAAAAGGGACTAATATTGTTGAGTTAGCCTTTCTTGATTAATGTTTATGGCGTGAAAGAAGAGCTACAATGGAGATACTGAATTACTGTGTGATGGTACTGAAAATGAAGCATGATATCATTGGAATACCAGAATTCTACAAATATCTTGGGAGTTGTTACCCTAAATATAAAAAAAGCACTGTGCAAAATGTCTGTTAAGAAATGCCTACATTTCTAAACAGCTGTTTTCCATTATGAAATAGGACAAAATTAATCATTTCCAATGAAAGGACCAAAGGCTAAATTCTTTACTGCACATCCTAACACAAAAATATAAGACCTAACATTGACCTCTTGGCACATAAGAAAGGCATCAGACCTCCTGTTCCAAGTTAAAGGAGAATAAATCACACACACAAATGTAATGATGAACTTTTTCTATTTTTGTATCAGTCTTTCTGATTTTTCAATCCTGAAAATTTGCTTTGGGCCAAACAGGTGCCTATCCTAGTATCTACTTGTCTCAATGATTTCTAAGGACCTACAGAGAATAGTACACACCATAGGCTTCATCTCTGCAAAATAAACAGACCTTAATGTATTTCATAACCACTTTTTCAGATCCTGTATGCAAGGTATTTTATATAAGTAATTTCTAAGTCTTTTTTAATTTAAATTCAATTAGCCAACTTATAGTACATCATTAGTTTCAGATGTAGTGTTCAGTAATTTATCAGTAGTAATTTCTAAGTCTTAAAATCAGGAATTTGCAAAATCTCAACTTTATAGATGAAGAAGCTAAGTGACTTGCCCATGACTTACCCATCACTGGAATTTAAGCATAGGTCCACTAGATACTGAAATTCCTGCTGTATCTTCTGATGATAGAAGTTATTCCCAAAGTAGAGTCTCCAGCCCCCAAATGAACCACACCAGATTTTTAAAAATCTAATAGTAATTAATAGCCTAATAGTAATTAAGGTTACTAAAATTGGGTATTTGCAAATTAAAATTAGCACCTTAATAGCCTTTACTAAACACTGGATCAGTATTCTGTCTCCAACTTGATGGAGATATTTAATAGCAAAGACTCTACAATGCATGTGTACGTAGATGAGATTCCTACAGTCAGGAGAGAAGGCCACTTTGTTGATGTTGCCTTGAATTGGCTTTGGGTTTTTTTTTTTTTTGCTGCTATTCTTACTTTTGAGTTCTATATTCTTCAGCTTCATGACTATCAGTTTGATCTCTTAATAGTTGTTGGGCTACACAGTGTGTAGTGATGAAAATTTGTTTCAGTAATAGTTTTGGTCTGCATTTTTTTCGGTTGTTAGACTCCAATGCACAAAGGCCTTGCAGCTAAAATATAAACTGTCTATATTTCTATTGCTAAAGCAGACTTAAACATAATCCACCCCTCCCCTTGACTTTTCTTATAAAGTGAAATGAGACATTAAACTTTTCTCAGAGAGTTGTTTTCCCTTGAGTTTTATAAATAAGTGTTGCTTCCTCTAGAAAGCATTGCCCCATTGACTGGTTAGGTGCCTTTCCTCTAGGTTTCCATGGCACCCTATGGTTATAACTTCTTCTTCTTTTTTTTTAAAGATTTTATTTATTTGAGAGAGAGAATGAGATAGAGAGAGAGCATGAGAGGAGAGAGGGTCAGAGGGAGAAGCAGACTCCCCACTGAGCAGGGAGCCCGATGCGGGACTCGATCCCTGGACTCCGGGATCATGACCTGAGCCGAAGGCAGTCGCTTAACCAACTGAGCCACCCAGGCGCCCTATGGTTATAACTTCTTAACATGTATATTGAGCGTCTTACTCTGCTGTCTGCATCCTGGCATTTAGAAGGCCCTCAATTCATATTTGTTGTACTGAACAGCAATTAAAAGCTATAGGCAGTTGTTCAGAATCTCAACTCTTACTTTTTTTAAAGTTCAAATGTGCTTCTTTTCTAAGTAGTTGTTTGGGTATGTTGTTTAAGCTCACCTAAATCATTTTAGTCTTCTGAAAAATTGCAAGGTTAACATATAACTGAATCAGTTTGAGCCAGGGACTGGAAGTCATTCTGCTTACAGGTGGCAGCAGTCATCACACATGGAAACGGAGCCAGGGTACTCAGCTGTTCTGAGGGGTATTGTGGCTGGAAGACTTCTTCCTTGCCCTGGTCAGGATTTAATTGCCTTCAGTTAACTCTAGATGATATTTTGCTAAAAAATAAATTGCCATGCTGGGTGATCTGAGTAGACATCACTCTTTCTTAAACTTGCCTCATTATGACAGTCACCTGGGGTTCTTGAAAGTGACCCAAGTGTTCATTGTTGGATGAATGAATAAAGAAAATGTGGTATATACATACAGTAGAATACTCTTCAGCCTTAAAAAAGGAAATCCTGCCATTTGGGACAAGAGGGATGAACCTGGAGGACGTTATACTAAGTAAAATAAGCCAGACACAGAAGGACAAATACTCCAGGATACCGCTTGTATGAGGAATCTAAAATTGTCTCTCATAGAAGCAGAGAGTAGAATGGTGGTGGCCAGGAACTGTCGGGAGGGAGTATTGGGGAAGTATTAGTCAAAGGGTACAAATTTTGGTTATACAAGATAAATGAGTCCTAGATGTCTGCACAGCATAGTGCCCATGATTAACAATACTGTATTGGGTACTTAGAACTTTGCTAAGACAGTAGATCTTATTTTAAGTGCTTTTATCACAAAAAATAAGAGGGCAGGAGGAAACTTTTGGAGGTTATGGATATGTTTATGGCATAGACTGTGGTGATGATTCTTATCTCTAAACTCAAATTGTATACATTAATTATGTACAGCTTTTTGTATGTCAATCATACCTCAATAAAATGGTTTAAAAAATATATTCCCAGCCTAGCCCTAGATCTACTTAATCATACTCCTCAGAGGAGAGGCTTGGAATAAGTATTACCTTCGGCGAATGGGGGTAAAAGGACTACAGGCATACCTCATTTTATTGCCCTTTGCTTTATTGCATTTCACAGATACAGCATTTTTTACAAACTGGGGATTTCTGACAATCCTGCATCAAGTCTGTTGGCGCCATTTTTCCAACAGCATTTGCTCACTTCCTGTTTCTGTGTCACATTTTGGTAATTCTCACAATATTTCAGGCTTTATCATTAATATATTTGCTATAGTGATCTATAATCAGAGAGATCTTTGATGTTACTATAGTCATTGTTTTGGGGCATCACAAACCTCACCAATATAAGATGGCAAGCTTAATAAATGTTGTGTGTGTCCTGACTATTCCACTGACCACCCATTCAGCTTCCCTATTCCCTGAGACATAAGAATAGTAAAATTAAGCCAATTAATAACCCTACAATGGCCTCAGGTATTCAAGTGAAAGGAAGAGGCACTGCGTCTCACTTTGAATCAGAGGCGATAAATGATTGAGCTTAGTGAGGAAGACAGATTGAAAGCTGAGATAGGCCGAAAGCTAGGCCTCTTGTGCCCACAAGGTAGCCACTTTGTGAATGCAAAGGAAAAGTTCTTGAAGGAAATTAAAAATGCTACTCTACTGAACACATGAAATAAGTAAAACAGCCTTATTGCTGATATGGAGAAAGTCTGAGTGATCTGGATCAAGCCAGCTCCAACATTCCCTTAAGCCAAAGCCTAATTCAGAGCAAGGCCCTAACTCTCCTTAATTCTAGGAAGCTACAGAAGAAAAGTTTGAAGCTAGCAGAGGTTGATTCATAACATTTAAGGAAAGAATCCATCCCCAGGACATAAAAGGGCATGGTAAAGCAGCAAGTGCTGGTGTAGAAGCTGTGGCAAGTCATCCAGAAGATCTAGGTAAGGTAATTCATGAAGGAGGCTACATTAGACAGGTTTTCAATGTAGGTTAAATAGCCTTCTATTGGAAAAAGATGCCATCTAGGACTTTCATAGCTAGAGAGGAGAAGTCAATGCCTGGCTTCAAATATACAAAGGACATGCTAACTTGTTAGGGACCAATGCACCTGGTAACTTTAAGGTGAAGCCAGTGCTCATTTACCATTCTGAAAATCCTAGGGCCCTTAAGAATTATGCTAAATATACTCTGCCTGTGCTCTATAAATGGAAACACAAAGCCTGGATGACACCACATCTGTTTACAACATGGTTCACTGAGTATTTTGAGACCTACTGCTCAGAAAAAGAATCCTTTCAAAATATGACTGCTCATTGACAGTGCACCTGGTTATCCAAGAGCTCTGATGGAGATATACATAAGATTAATGTTGTTTTCATGCTTTCTAACACAGCACCCATTCTGCAGCCCATGAATCAAGGAGTAATTTCAAGTCTTGTTATTTAAGAAATTTTGTAAGGCTATAGCAGCCATAGATAGTGATTCCTCTGATGGATCTGGGCGGAGTAAACTGAAAATCTGGAAAGACTTGACTATTCTAGATGCCATTAAGAACATTCATGATTTGGGGTGCCTGGGTGGCTCATTTGGTTAAGCAACTGCCTTCGGCTCAGGTCATGATCCCAGAGTCTTGGGATCAAGTTCCACATCGGGCTCCCTGCTCAGCAGGGAATCTGCTTCTCCCTCTGACCCTCTTCCCTCTTGTGCTCTCTGTCTCTCATTCTCTCTTTCTCAAATAAATAAGATATTTTAAAAAATAAATAAAAAAAAGAACATTCATGATTCATGGGAAGAAGTCAACATATCAACATTATCGAGAGTTCAGAAGAAGTCGATCCCAACCCTCATGGATGATTTTGAGGTGTTCAGGATCAACAGAGGAAGCACTTGCGGACATGGTAGAAATAGCAAGAGAACTGGAATTGGAGGTGGAACCCGAAGGTGTGGCTGAATTGCCATGATCTCATGATAAAATTAAGGGTGAGGAGTTCCCTTTTATGGATGAGCAAAGAAAGTGGTTTCTTTTTTTTTTTTTTTAAAGATTTTATTTATTTGACAGAGAGAGAGATAGCGAGAGCAGAAACACAAGCAGGGGGAGTGGGAGAGGGAGAAGCAGGCTTCCTGCCGCGCAGGGAGCCCGATGTGGAACTCAATCCCAGGACCCTGGGATCATGACCTGAGCTGAAGGCAGAGGCTTAACGACTGAGCCACCCAGGTGCCCAAGAAAGTGGTTTCTTGAGATGGAATGTGCTCCTGGTGAAGATGCTGTGAAGAATGTTGCAGTGACAAACAAACAGTTTAGAATATGACATAAACTTAGTTGATAAGCAGTGGCAGGATTTGAGGGACTGACTCCACTTTTGGAAGATTTTACTGTGGGTAAAATGCTATCAAATGGCACCAGGTGCTACAGAGAAATCATTCGTGAAAGGGGTTAATCGATGGGGCAAACTTTATTATTGTCTTAAGAAATTGCCACAGCCACCCCAGCCTTCAGCATCCACCACCCTGATCAGCCAGCAGCCATCAACATCGAGGCAAAACCCTTCACCACCAAAACGATTATGACTTGTAGCTCAGATGATTGTTAGTATTTTTTAACAATAAAGTATTTTTAAACTAAGGTATGTACTTTTAGACATAATGCTATTGCATACTTAATAGACTACAGTATAGTGTAAACATAACTTTTATATGCACTGGGAAACAAAAATTCATTTGACTTGCCTTATTGAGATACTTGCTTTATTGCAGTGTTCTGGAACTGAACCCACAATATCTCTGAGGCATGCCTGTATTACTTCTCACCATACACCTTTCTGTATTCTTTGATTTCTTTTTTACCTGGAGTATGTTCTTTTATTCAGTTGTAATTTATCTTTTGAATTAAGTATTGCAGTTCATGTTATAAAAATTCAAAAGGTACAAAAGAATATATGATAAAATCTCCCTTCCACCCCATCCCTAGTCACTAGATTCTTTTCTCCAGAGTTGACCAGTATTATCAGTTAGCTGTGTATTATTCCAAAGTTATTATGCCTATGAGAGCAAATACTTATAAATACTTGCTACACACACACCAAAAATATACCTTTCAAAAAATGGTAGCATACTATACATAATTTGTACTTTGCTTTTTTATTTACTATATCATGCTGATTTTTCCATGTGAGTACATAAGAGTTTTGTCCTTTTTTTTTATGGTTCCACCCTATTCCATTGTATGTATATGTTATAATTTAACTAGTCTCTTATTGATGGGCAATTAATTAGATTTTTTCCAGTTTTCAGCTGTTACAATAATGCTATAATGAATACTTATACAGTTGCAATGCTCTTGCTTATACCTAAGTACTTGCATTGTTCCAAGTACTTTACATATCTAAAAGATAAATCCATAGAAGCAAAATTACCGGGTCAAAAGGTATGTGCATTTTTAATTACGACAGATCTTGCCAAGTTTTTCTCCATGGAGATTGTACCATTTACATACCTACCTTCAATATTTGTGTGTGCCTGTTTCCCTTACCAGTATATTTGGTAATGTTATGGTTGAAATAACCATCTTTCAGTATTGTTTTAATTTTCGCTTCTTATCACAAGTGAGTTTGATCATCTTATATGCTTACAATCATTTTGTTTTCCCCTTTTTTGTGAACTGTTTTCTTGTGTTGTTAGGTTTTTTTTTCTTTTCTGTTAGAGAAATTAGCCCTCTATACGATGAGTTGCAACTTTTTTTGCAGTTTGTCCTTTGTCCTTTGCGTTTACTTACATTGGCTTTTCCCAAACAAATGTTTTATTTTTAGTCAAGAGGATTGATCTTCCTCTTTGCTGTTACTGGATTTTCTCTTATACATAAACTTTCCCCACTCTGAAATTATATTTAAAAAATCCCCATGGAATCTTCTGTTATTTTTATGGTTATCCTAATTAAAATGTGAGGAATGGATCTATCTTATTCTCAAATAAATGTCCAGTTATCCCAACATAATCTGTAGAATAATCCATATTACCTTTGTAATTTAAAAAGTGAGTTATGGTTTTTGCAACAAATAAATGGCATTTAATAAAGGCAAGGGCAACTGTTATAAATTAAGATACTTAGAAGCCATATCAACCAAATGCAGCATGTGGACCCTATTTGGATCCTGGTTTGAACAAACCAACTGTCAAAAGACATTTTTAAGGTAATCTTGGAAAATAGAGTAGGGACAGGATATTAAGATACTAAGAAACTTGTTAACTTCAGTGAAATGATAGTTTTGTTTGTTATTTTTAAACTCTTCATCTGTTACAGATAAAGAATGAAGTATTATAGGTGATTTGATATCTGGAATTTGCTTGAAAGTATGCCAGAAATGACCAATAATCATATGAAAAGATGTTCAACATCACTAATTATCAGAGAAATGCAAATGAAAACAATGAGATATCACCTCATACTCATTAGGATGGCTACTATAAAAAAAGGAAGCACAGAAAAGAAGTGTTGGTGAGGTCGTGGAGAAGTTAGAACCTTGTGCATTGTTGGTGGGAATATAAAATGGAGTAACCTCTTTGGAAAACAATATGGAAGTTCTTTTTAAAAATTAAAAATGAAACTACTGTGTGATTGAGCAATTCCACTTCTGAGTATTTACCCAAAAGAACTGAAAACAGGATTTTAAAGAGATATTTTTACATCTGTGTTTATAGCAGTGCTAGTCATAATAGTCAAGAAGTGGAAGCAACCCATAAGTCCATTGATTAATAGAGGAAGAAATTGTGGTATGTACATAGAATGGAATATTAATTCAGCCTTAAAAAGGAAGGAAATCCTGTCACATACTACAATGTGAGTGAACCGCAAGGACATTATGTTAAGCGAAATAAGTCGGTCATAAAAAGACAAATACTGTATGATTCCACTTATATGAGGTATCTAAAGTAGTCAAATTCATAGAAAGTGGAATGGTGGTTGTCAGGAGCTGGGGGAGAGGTGAAAACAGAGAGTTGTTTAATGGGTATAGAGTTTCAGATTTCTAAGATTAAAAAGTTCTGGAGATGTGTTTCACAACAAGGTGATTAAACCTAACACTACTGAACTGTACACTTAAAAATGGTTAAGATGGTAAATTTTATGTGGTTTTCTAGTCATGATTTTAAAAGTGCATTTAAAAACGCCAGAACAAAAGGGATGCATAGTAGATGAAACAAGAATGACTTAACATTGATAATGGTTGAAACAGGATAATGGTATCATAGGGGTTCGTTACGGTATTTCCTTTACCTTTATGTATTTAAAATTTTCCATAATAAGTTTTACAAGTGAGATTTAGAGAGCATAGGCTTTGTAGACAGAGCTGAATTTGAATTCTAGTTCCGGTTTTTAATATATATAATTTACACAATACCGTAAAATTTACCATTTTTAAAAAAAGATTTATTTAGAGAGAGCACATACACGTGAGTAGTGGGAGGGGCAGAGGGAGAGAAAGAATCCTTAAGCAGACTCCCCACTGAGTGCTCTATCCCAGGACCCTGAGGTCATGACCTGAGCTGAAATCAAGAGTCGGCCACTCAACCAACTGAGCCACTCAGGCACCCCAAAATTTCCCATTTTTAAGTGTATAATTAACTTGTATTCACAGAGTTGTGCAACTATGATCACTGTCTAATTCCAAAACATTTTTAAAACCCCAAAAGGAAATTCAGTACCTTCTAGCAGTCATTTTTCATTTCCCTTTTCCCCCAGTCCCTGAAAACCACTAATCTATTTTTCCCTCTCAGTGGATTTTCCTATTCTGGAAAATTCATTTAAAAGGAATCATGTAATATGTGGCCTTTTTGTCTGGCTTCTTGTACTCTATAGTGTTTTTAAGTTCATTTATGTTGAAGCATGAATCAGTACTTCATTCCTTTTTATAGCTAAATAATATTCCCTTGTATGGTTATACCACAGTTTAACCTTTTTTTCTGTTGATGGATATTTGGAATGCTCTATGGCCCTAAGCATGGCACCTTGCTTCTCTGAGCCTCAGTTTCATCATCTGTAAGATGGGACTTATAACACCTGCAGTGATGAAGAGAGGGAAAGTACCATACCTAGCACTATGCCTGGTACAGATGGATGCTCAATGAGTGACTTGTATGAGAGGTATGCTGGAACAAACTATCACCAGGGGACAGCATAAAACTATACTCCTACTCTGACCCAATTGGAGTTCATCATAACTCTAGGTGTAAATATGTTGCAGTACAAAGTAAGGATTTTTGGTTCCTTTGCTTGGAAACAAACATACACATATTTGCTGTGTGCTTATCAGTCTCCCTTCCCCTGTGGATTTAATGTGTGACATGACTATCTGCTGTGGCTAGTCTCTTTCCATAGCCTAGCAGAAGCTTAATGCATTGAAACTCCTGTCAGACTCCAGAAAACTACAATTATTTTGTAATTTAAATGAAAAAAAAATAGGTCAGTTGAGTTCCACAAAAATATTTAGGTCCATGGGTTCTAGAGCCAAAATCCAGGCTTTGTTCCTTCCGGCCATGTGACCTTAGGAATAGCAGTGTAAAAATGGGGATGATAATAATAATAGTACGGCCTTACATGATTGAATATTAAATGAGTTAATGAATGCAGAGTTCTTGGAACGCTGCTTAGCACAGAGTATGTATTCAGTATCTGTTAACCATTATTACTCATATTATTATACCCCAGGTTTTATGTTGGAGCCAGGAATAGATAAATTAAGTCTCTGCAGTCAAGGAAGTTAGCGTGGTATAACCACTGTGCAGATTATATCAGTATGCTCTAAGTGCAGGGATAGAGACATGCACAGGAAGGTCACTTAAGCGTCTGCCTCTGTTACATGAAAAATAGTGCTCTCCAGGAAGAAGCCTGGTATAGTGGAAATAAGTGCATTCTGGAGTCAGAACAGCCTGGGTTTGAATCCTGTGTACACTCATTCATTATGCAGCTTTAGGCCAGCCAACCTCTCATAGTCTTAGTTTTCCCGTTTCTAAAGTGGGGTGAAGTTTCTGACCTCTACCCACTGGAAGTGCCCTATATGGGTGCTCTGTGGTCTAAGATGTTCCTAAGAAAGCAAGCAAGGATTTTTTTTTAAGATTTATTTATTTATTTTATAGAGACAGTGTGGGTGCACGTGAGTTGGGGGAGGGAGAGACTCTTTAAGCAGCCTCCCCGCTGAGCACAGAGCCCAACCTGGGGCTCGATCTCACGACCCATGAGATCATGACCTGAGCCGAAACCAAGAGCCAGAGGCTTAACCAACTGAGCCACCCAGACACCCACAGGCAAGGATTTTTTTAAAAGGTGTTAGATTAAAAAAAAAAAAAAAGGAGTTAGATGAACTTAGATTCTGTTATTTAACCTTTCTGTGTCTATTTCTATATACAAGTTTTTTCATCCATATCTACCTTGCTCATGGTTGTTCTGACAATGAGATAATGTATGTAAAGTATAGAAGGTGCTGGTACAGATGGATGTATATAGAAGGTGCTGAGCAATAAATAATAGTTTTATTATCTTTCTAACAAAGATATCTTCTGTTATTGTGTGAAGTGGGAACTTAAGTAATATATACCATGTTAATTTCAGTGTTCTCTTGAAATGCCTCATACCACAGTTTCATGAAAGGACTGGGCATTTCAATGAATACATAGATAATACTGTCTTTGTAGTAGGAATAATCAAGTTTGAAGCTGGGAGAGACTTTTTTTTGTAGAGTATTGTGTTCAACCATGTGTGATCTTAAATTTCAACTATAAAATTTAGTTACTAACCTTCTGGATTTCTAACCAAATATAGCCAGTTTCTGTTGCATGACATTTTCCTCTCTTCTTCCCTCCTAGGTCTTTCAGAGCCTTGAGGACCACCATTTGGAAGTGGTGGCTTTTTTCAGGGAAAATGGCTTCCATGGCCTTCTTGCCCATGATTCCGAGTATGCTCTCTACAATATTCCTTCTTACTACAGTTCTCATGCTCTGAAGCTGAGCTGGAATGGGAAGAATCTCACTACCAATCAGTTCCTGATGCAGGAGGTGGCCAAGCAGCTGGGCTTGAAGCGGATGAATTTTCCCATATTTGCTGCGTTGCTAGGTAGGTATCCAAAGAACAGACTCCAGTGATTGGTAAAATTTCCTCTTCCAATGTTAAGACACGAAGACCAGAGCAATATAGCCTATCATAAGTTATCTTTTTAAAGTCCACATGCTAAACACTATGCTGGTGAAAACCCAGGAGGCTTTTGGACTTCTTACTAGAAACTCAGCGTATTTGTCTTAGGAATTTAATACAGGACATCCTTTAAAATTATTTCGATTTTTGTAAAACTTTTTTTGTTACATTCCATAACTATTTATGCAGAGTACTGTCTTAGGCCAAATGTTTTATTAGCCCTAGATAGCTTTGGTTCCCCATTCAGAGCATTAGCATTTCTTTCCTACTGTCTCAGTTTAGAAGAACACAAATTGTTGTATGTGTTTTTTTTTTCTGTTGTGTGAACATTTTATTATGAAAATATCCAAACACAGCAAAATTGAAAGAATTTGGTAGTGAAAATCCTATATATCATATATCTACCACCTGTATTCTGCCATTAACATTTTCCTATACTTGCTTTATCATATATCTCTCCATTCTAGCCATTCATCAATTTATCTTTTAAAGATGAATTTAAAAGTAAATTGCAGAGAGCTGGTTATGGTTTTTAAAGATTTATTGTTTGAGAGAGAGAGAAAACGCGAGTGGGGGGAGGGGCAGTGGGAGATGGAGAGAGAATCTTAAAGCAGACTTCTGCTAAACACAGAGCCTGACTCGGGGCTCGATCCCAGGATCCTGAGATCATGACCTGAGCTGAAACCAAGAGTTGGACGCTTACCCATCCGAGCCACCCAAGCACCCCAAGAGCTGATTATGTTTTCAGTTGGCTTTCCAATTACTGACAGCATGAAGGTTAATATGTTGTCTCAGGTGTAACCTCTGCTTATAATCCCAAATGATTTGAGTTTGGCTCATCTAATGGAGTCAGCACAGTTTTAGAATTAGGCCTATGACATATCACTGAAGTTACACCTCCCTGGTTTCATCTGTGAAATGGAATAGTATACCTCATTGTGTTACTGACAAAACTAAATGAAATGAGGTATATAAAATGTCCAGCACTTACTAGGCAGTCAGTAATTGTGGCTGCTATTATAAAAGGCAGAATGACTAGGTAATAGATAATAGCATGGGCTTTGGAGCCTGCTTCTAATCCTGGTGGGGGCACTTATTAACCAAGCTACTTTGGGCTAAGCACCAAATTTGTTTGAGCCTCAGTTTCCCTATCTGTACAATGGGGATAATAATACTACTAGGCATGGTTATTACAATAATAAAACATATAATGCATGTGATACATAGTAGGTAATCAACACATAGATACTATAGATATTACATTGAGAATCTACGATTATTTTCTTCCCCAGAAGCCCTTTCATGGCCTGGAGGTTCTATGAAAACATTTGCACAGTCAATAAATGACAAATGTACTTTATAGGTAACCACATTCTCCCAGATGAGGACCTGGCTGCTTTTCACTGGAGCCTCTTGGGACCAGAACATCCCCTTGCATCACTTAAGGTAAAGTGCCCCATTTCCTGCCTATACATCCATGCCTAGGGGATGTCAGGTTCTTTTCATTGGACTTTTGATAGAATAATTACCTTTCATTAGGCTTGAAATATTTCAAATACAAAATTATAATTATGATCAATACCCTTAATCTCTCTTTTAATTAAATTTTTATTTTAATTCCAGTATATTTAACATATAGTATTATATTACTTTGAGGTATACAGTATAGTGATTCAACAATTCCATGCATCAAGCGCTCATCAAGACAAGGGCACTCCTTAATCACCATCACCTATTTAATCCATCCCCACACCCATCCCCGTCTCTGGTAACCATTAGTTCTCTATAGTTAAGAGTCTGTTTCTTGATTTGTCTCTCTCTTTTTTTCCGCTTTGTTCATTTTTTTCTTAAATTCCACATATGCGTGAAATCATATGGTATTTGTCTTTCTCTGACTGAATTATTTCACTTAGCATTATATTCTCTAGATCCATCCATGTCACTGTAAATGGCAAGATTTCATTCTTTTTTATTGGTGAATAATATTCCATTGTATATATGTACTACTTCTTCTTTATCCATTCATCTATCAATGGACACTTGGGCTGCTTCCATGTCAGGGCTATTGAAAATAATGCTGCCATAAACATAGGGGGGCATGTATCCCTTTGAATTAGTGCTTTTGTATTCTTTGTGTAAAAACCCAGTAGTGCCATTACTGGATTATAAGGCAGTTCTATTTTTAACTTTTTGAGGAAACTCCAGGCTGTTTTCCACAGTGCCTACACCACTTTGCATTCCCACCAACAGTGCATGAGGGTTACTTTTTCTCCACATCCTCACCAACACTTGTTGTTTCTTGTGTTTCTGATTTTAGCCATTCTGACAGGTGTGAGGTGGTGTCTCATTGTGGTTTTGATTTGTATTTCCCTGATGATGAGTGATGTTGAGCATCTTTTCATGTGTCTGTTGGCCATCTGTATGTCTTCTTTGGAGAAATGTCTGTTCATGTCTTCTGCCCATTTTTTAATTGGATTATTTGTTTTTTGGGTGTTGAGTTGTATCAGTTCTTTGTATATTTTGAATACTAACCCTTTATTGTATATGTCATTTGCAGATACCTTCTTTCATTCAGTAGATTGCCTTTTCAATCTGTTGATTGTTTCCTTTGCTGCACAGAAGCTTTTTATTTTGTAGTCCCAATAGTTTATTTTTCCCTTTGTTTCCTTTGCCTCAGGAGTCATGTCTAGAAAAATGTTGTTATAGCCATTGTCAAAGAGATTACTGCCTGTGCCCTCTTCAAGGATTTATATGGTTTTAGGTTTCACATTTAAGTCTTTAATCCATCTTGAGTTTATTTTTGTGTATGGTGTAAGAAAGTGAACCAGTTTCATTCTTTTTCATGTAGCTGTCCAATTTTCCCAGCACCATTTGTTATAAAGACAATACCCTTAATATCTTAAGGATTCATACAAACCCATGAAGTGAAATACTAATACTCCAGTAAATGAAATAATGAGCCAAAGACTGAAGCAGCTCACAAAAGAAGAAATACAGTGGCCAATAGTATGACTAGATAGATGTTAAATCTCCCTAGTGATCACACATGCAAAATTTTTTTTAAAAGATCTTCTTTTTTAAGATTTTATTCATTTATTTGACAGAGAGACACAGCAAGAGAGGGAACACAAGCAGGGGAGTGGGAGAAGGAGAAGCAGGCTTCCCGCTGAGCAGGGAGCCTGATGCGGGGCTCGATCCCGACCCGAGCCGAAGGCGGATGCTTAACGACTGAGCCACCCAGGTGCCCCCACACATGCAAATTAAATGATTTTTTTTAACCTAGTAGTTCGGCAAATACTGAAAAATTAGTCTGCCTACTCCTGTTGAGTCTATGTTGAGACTGATGCTCTCATACATTTCTGGTGGTAGTGTAAATTGGTGAATATATAACTTTTCTCTAATTCTTTCACTCTGCTAGTTCATACTTTTTCTTCTCTCCTCAAGCCTCTAATACTCCCTCCTCCTTGCTCACTGTCAGCTCATGAGCTGGCTTCCTATTTCACTTAGAAAATGGAAGCATTTGAAACAGAACTTTACTGGCTCCTAGCCTTTCATCTTCTCACCTATGTGCACCTATGTGCCCACATTTTCTGCCTGCCTTGTGTTAACTGTGGAGTACCTGTCCATGTTCCTATCTAAGGCCAACCCCTCTACTTACATGCTAGATCACATCCCCTCTTGCTAACTGAAAGGCATCACTTTTGCAGTTCTTACTTCTTTCTCCTGCATCATCAATTTTCTTTCTTCATTGGATTTTTCCCATCAGATTTATAAGCATGCATCCATATTAAAAAATAAAGCAAATTCTGCTCTTGACCTTACTCCCTCCACCCAAGCTATTGTTCCATATTTCCTCTTCTCTCATGGCCCACATTTCTTCCTTCCCTTATAGCAAAGCCCTCTAGAGAGTCATCTACACTTGAGCTGTTTATTATCCCTTTTCCCTATTCTCTCTGCAATCTGTTTTGAAATTGTTTTTGACGAGGTCCAGATGTTCATAATCCTTCATGTTAATAAATCTAATGGCCAGTTCTCAGTTTTCATCTTACTTGACCAACAGCAGCATTTGACCCAGTGGCTCACTCCCTCTTCCTTAGAACATGTTCTTCACTTGGCTTTAAGGACACCACTCTCTTCTAGTTTCCTTCTTACCTTCACTGGCTGCAGCTACTGTTTCCTTTGTTGCTTCTTTGACTTCTTTTCTATTTCTTATCTTTGGAGTGTCCCTGAATTCTGTCCTTGGTCCCTTCTGTCAGTTCTCTCTACACATTCTGCCTTAGTGATTGATATCATCCAGTCTCATGACTTTTAAGTATCACCAGTCCATTGATGACTCCTAAATCTGTGTCTCTAGGTTTGACATCCCTCTTGAACTCCAGATTATAATATCTAACAGCCTACTAAACATCTTAAGGAAGTGTATCTAAATGGAAACTTGTGATCTTTCCCCTAAATCTGTTCCTCCCAGAGCCTTCCCCATTTTTATTAATGGCAATCCCATCCTTCTAGTTGTTCAGGCTAAAAACCATAGAGTCATCCTTGACTTCTCTCTCTCTTTCTCACACCCTACATTTCTTCTGCCAGCAAATACCATCAGTTCTTCTTCCAATATATGTCCACTTCTCACCATTTTCATTGCTACTACCCTGGTCAAGCCACCATTATTTCTTGCTTGGATTATTATAACAGCTTATTAACTGTTGGTCTTCTGTTTGCACTCTCCTCCCCTCCCCAAAACCTATTCTCAGTACAATAGCAGGAGTGGATCTTTCAAAAACTGATTCAGATCATGTTGCTTCTCTATTCAAAACCCTCCAGTGGCTCTTCATGTCACTCACTCAATCTTGACCATGGCCTACAAAGTCCTGTACTGACTGGGGTCTCTTACAGCTATGATGTCATCCTTTCTTTTCTTTTGTTTGTAGAACCTTTGTACTTATTATTCCCTCTACTTGGGATGCTTTTTCCTCCCACATAGCTTTGTACCTCCCTCTTAGAGGTTTTCTCAAATTTCATTTTCTCAGTGAGGCCTTTTCTGACCATCTTATTTAATATTACTTGCTTGTGCAGATGCATGCACACACTTGAATTCCCAAGGTCATCCTCTTAGATTTTCTCCATAGCACTTATCTACATCTAGCACAGTATGCATTTTACTTGTTTATTTTATTTGACTCCCCTCACCCTATCTTGACACACCTACCCCACAATTTAAGCTTCCATGGGGGCCGCGATCTTTCTCTATCTTGTTCACTGCTGTATTCTTGGTGCCTGTGACAGTACCTAGTTAGTACACAGTAGGCAGTAAATACTTGTTGAAGGAATGAATGGTACAGCCTTTTGCCCAAACAATTTTATATAAAAAGTCTTTAAGAAGTTTATACCCATTGACTAATTACAATTTTAGGAAGCTTATAATTAAATAATTGGAAAGTGAACAACAAATCATATCTACATTTTATCACGGCATTAAAAAAATTTTTAAGCATCGTAAAAGTAGAGAAAATATAGCATAGGCAGTCACTATTGTAACATCTTCTAGCTCCAACAGTTATCAAGATGTAGCCACACTTGCTGGGTTTTGTTGTTGTTGTTGTTTCTGTTGCTAATGTATTTTAAAATAAATTCTGGACCTCAAGTCATTTTACTCCCACATTCTTCGATATGCATCTCTAAAGCATATAGGCATTTTCATGCATGAGCACAATGCCATTATTACTTTTAACAAAATTAATGATAATTTCTTGGTATCATTTTAATATCTAGTCCGTTTTAGGATCTTCCTGATTGTCCCATAAGGCTTTTTTGTGGTTAGTTCAAATTAGGATCCAAACATGGTCCACAAATTAAAACCTTACCTTTAATAGCAAAAAAATGGAAGCAGCCAAATGGTATTATGAAAGAAAACTGATGAATCATGACAATGTCATCAACTAGTGGCTCTCTTCTGTAGTAGGATTTATAAATGATATGATGTTATCTTTCTTTATACTGTTTTATCTTTTCCAAGTGTTCTATACTGAGAATTACAGGGGAAGATATTTTAAAAGAAAAGATTTTAACTATCTCTCAGTACATTTACTGAATTTGAATTCTCTTACACCTACCTCACTCTTTCTCTTAATGATCCATCACCGCCGATGTCAATGTACCTTGCTTATCTTAAATCTTCTAGGTCCGGGCTCATCAGCTGGTTCTTCCTCCCTGTGATGTGGTGATCAAGGCTGTTTCTGAGTATGTTAGTTCCATCAAAGACCCCTCAAACCTGGATGTCGTTGGAAAGGATGTTTTCAAACAGTCTCAGGTGAGCTAGCCTTCTCCTTCCTAAGAGTCGCCAGTTTTATTACCTTCACTAGTACCACCAGCAGATCTGATTTTTTTGGTCTGTGCTACCTACCTTCTCTCCTCGTAGCTGCTTGTTTTCTCCGTGCTTACAGACCAGAGCCCCACAGTTTCCTTTGAAAACATTACTAGGCCTGGACTGAAAGGGTTCTTTAGCTTTTTCCCACTGATTATCAATGTTATATAAGCTCATTCTGGAAAATTTAGAAAACAAAGTCACTTAAAATGTCATTACTCACAAACAACTTGCTGTAGTTATCGCTCTAGAATATGTCCTTCTACTCTTTTATTTACTTAAACGTATATTTTAATATAAAGAAGGTCTTGCTTAGTGGAGGTTAATGGATAATGAAAAAGACTACTTAAAGTTGGTCCACGTAAAACAAAAATCAATACATCATTGTTAATAGTGAAAAATGGGCTCTACTGGGAATTTGTCTTGTGAAATAAAATTAAAAGTTAGGAAAATAAGTTAGTTTTATTTCTGATAATTTAATTTATACTTGCACTATGGGTAACTGACTTTTGTATATGTGTGTATATAGTTCTGTGAATTTTTAGCACATGTACAGATTATGTAACCACCATCACAATCAGGATCAGAACAACTGAACCACCCCAGAAATCTCATGCTATCCCTTTGTAATCACACGCAAACATCGCTATCTCTGGCAACTACCAGTCTGTTCTCTGTCACTACAGTTATATCGTTTAGAGAATAACATATGAATGGAATCATACAGTATGTAATCTTTTAAGAATAGCATTTTTCATTCAACATAAGGTCTTTGAGAATCTTCTAAGTTGTTTCATATTGCATCTATCAATAATTCATTCCTTTTTATTGCCAAGTAGTATACATTGTGTGGATATACCACAGTATGTTTATTCATTCACCCCTGGAAGATATTTGACATGTTTCTAGTTTTTGGTGGTTTGAATAGAGTTGCTATAAACATTTGTGTATGGGGCTTTTTCTTATGAACCTAAGTTTTCATTTCCTTGGTGTAAATACCTAGGAGTGGGATTTCTGGGTCATATGGTAAGTATATGTTTAACTTTAACTTTGTAAGACCCTGTCAAACCACTTTCCAGTGTGACTGTTCCATTCCTCGCTAGCACTTGTTATTGTCAGTATTTCTTTATAGCCATTCTAAAAGGGGTATAGTGGTAGCTCTTCATAATTTTAATTTGCATTTCTCAAATGAGTAATGATGAACATTTTTTTCTTGTGCGTATTTGCCATTCATATACCCTCTTTGGTGAATAGTCTATTCATGAACAGTCTTTTGTCCATTTTTACTTGAGTTGTTTGTTTACTCACTGTTGATTTTTGAGAGTTCTTTGTATATTCTTGCTTAAAGTCCTTTGTCAGATGTCTGGTTTGTGGAAATATTTTCTCCCAGCCTATAGTTTATCTTTACATTCTTTTAACAGTGTCTTTTGCAAAGGAGAAGTTTTAAATTTTCATTTCTTATGGATTGTGCTTTGGGTGTCACGTATAAAAATCCTTTGCCTAACTGCAGGCATGCTAATATTGTCCTGTTTTCTTATAAAAATTATATACTTTTACATTTTACATTTAGAACAAATCATCCATTTTGAGTTCATTTTGTATAAAGTGTGTCAGGTATTTTGGTTTATTTTTTGCATATTGATGTCCAGTTTTTCAACAGTTTGTTGAAAATACTGTCTTCTCTCCATTGAATTGCTGTTTGTGTGGGTCTATTTCTGGACACTATTCTGTTCAGTTGACCCATATGTCTATCTCTGTGCAAATAGAACTCTGAATACTTTATGGTAAGTCAAAATTAGGTAGTGATCCCTACAATTTTCTTTTTCTTTTTCAAAATTATTTTGTCTGTTCTAGTTCCTTTGTCTCTCCATATATGTACATTTTAGAATAATCTTTTCTATATCTACAAAAATAATCCTGGGATTTTAATGGGAATTCCTTATATTAAATATATGGTTGACCCTTTAACAACATGGGGGTTAGGGAAGCCAACCCCCCCATGCAGTAAAAAATCCACATATAATTTTTAATTCCCCAAAAAACGTAGCTACTAATAGCCTGTTATTGACTGAATGCATTACAGATAACATAAATTGTCGATTAACACATATTTTGTATGTTACATGTATTATATACTGTATTCTTATAATCAAGTAAGCTAGAGAAAAGAAAATGTTATTAAGAAAATTATAAGGAAGAGAAAATACATTTAAAGTACTGTATTGTATTTATGAAAAAAATTCATATATAAGCGGACCCACACAGCTCAGACCTAACATGTGTTGTTCAAGGGTCAACCATATAGATGAATTTGAGTTTTCAAATCCAGTAATATAATATATCTCTCCATTTACTTAGTTCATCTTTGATTTTTTTCATCAGCATTGTATAGTTTTCAGCATACAACCCCATACATTTTTTATTATTATTTTTTAAATTTAAATTCAATTAATTAACATATAATGTATTACTTGTTTCAGGGGTACAGGTCTGTGATTCATCAATCTTATATAATACCCAGTGGTCATTACAACACATACCCTCTCCATTGTCCATTACCCTGTTACCCTATCCCCCACCCCCTTCCCCTCTAGCAACCCTCAGTTTGTTTCCTAAGATTAAGAGTGTCTTATGGATTGTCTCCCTCTCTGGTTTCGTCTTGTTTCATTTTTTCTTCATAATTCTCTGCCTTCTTTCTTCAATTCCACATATCAGTGAGATCATATGATAATTGTCTTTCTCTGATTGACTTATTTCGCTCAACATAATACCCTCTAGTTCCATCCACGTCATTGCAAATGGCAAGATTTAAATTCTTTGATGGCTGCATAATATTCCATTGTATGTATATGTGTGTGTGTATATATATGTATATACACACCACATCTTCTTTATCCATTCATCTGTTGTTGGACATCTGGGCTCTTTCCATAGTTTGGCTATTGTGGACATTGTTGCTATAAACATTGGGGTGCACGTGCCCCTTCGGATCACTATATTTGTCTCTTTGGGGTAAATACCCAGTAGTGCAATTGCTAGGCCATAGGGTAGCTCTATTTTCAATGTTTTGAGGAAGCTTCATACTGTTTTCCAGATTGGCTGCACCAGCTTGCATTCCCACCAACAGTGTAGGAGGGTTCCCCTTTCTCTGAATCCTCCCCAACATCTGTCCTTTCCTGACTTGTTAATTTTAGCCATTCTGACTGGTGTGAGGTGGTATCTCATTGAAGTTTTGATTTGGATATCCCTGATGCTGAGCAATGTTGAGCACTTTTTCATGTGTCTGTTGGCCATTTGGATGTCTTCTTTGGAAAAATGTCTGTTCATGTCTTCTGCCCATTTCTTGATTGGATTATTTGTTCTTTGGGTGTTGAGTTTGATAAGTTCTTTATAGATTTTGGATACTGGCCCTTTATCTGATATGTCATTTGCAAATATCTTCTTCCATTCTGTCAGTTGTCTTTTGGTTTTGTTGACTGTTTCCTTGCTGTGCAAAAGCTTTTTATTTTGAGGAAGTCCCAATAGTTCATTTTTGCCTTTGTTTCCCTTGTCTTTGGAGATGTGTCCAGCAAGAAGTTGGTGTGGCCGAGGTCGAAGAGGTTGCTGCCTGTGTTCTCCTATAGGATTTTGATAGATTCCTCTCACATTGAGGTCTTTCATCCATTTTGAATTTATTTTTGTGTATGGTATAAGCAAGTGGCCCAGTTTCATTCTTCTTTATGTTGCTGTCCAGTTTCCCCAACACCATTTGTGGAAGAGACTTTTTCCCATTGATATTCTTTCCTGCTTTGTGAAAGATTAGTTGACCATAGAGTTGAGGGTCCATTTCTGGGTTCTCTATTCTGTTCCATTGATCTGTGTGTCTGTTTTTATGTCAGTACCATACTGTCTTGATGACTACAGCTTTGTAATAGAGCTTGAAGTCCAGAATTGTGATGCTACCAGCTTTGGTTTTCTTTTTCAACATTCCTTTGGCTATTTGGGGTATTTTCTAATTCCATACAAATTTTAGGATTATTCCAGTTTTGTGTAAAAAGTTGTTGGTATTTTGATAGGGATTGCACTGAATGTGTAGATTGCTCTAGGTAGCATAGACATTTTAACGATGTTTATTCTTCCAGTCCGTGAGCATGGACCTTTTTTCCATTTCTTTGTGTCTTCCTCAGTTTCTTTCATGAGTATCCTATAGTTTTCTGAGTACAGATCCTTTGCCTCTTTGGTTAGGTTTATTCCTAGGTATCTTACAGTGTTAGGTGCAATTGTAAATGGGATCGACTTCTTAATTTCTCTTTCATCTGTCTCGTTGAATATATATAGAAATATATATATTTCTATATAAATAGAGAAATGCAACTGATTTCTGTGCATTGATTTTATATCCTGCCACTTCGCTAAATTCTGGTATGAGTTCTAGCAATTTTGGGGTGGAGTCTTTGGGTTTTCCACATAGAGGATCATGTCATCTGCAAAGAGTGAGAGTTTAACTTCTTTGCCAAATCGGATGTCTTTTATTTCTTTGTGTTGTCTGATTGCTGAGGCTAGGACAAGTCCCATACATTTTTTAACATTTATTTAAGTATTTTATATTTTAGGCCTCTTTTTAAAGGATATTGTTTTGTTCATTTCAATTTCTAATTGTTCACTGCTACTATATAAAAATATGATTGATTTTTCTGTGTTGACCTTGTATCCTGCAACCTCTCTAAACTCACAAGGAGTTTTTTGGTAGGTTTGTTGGTATTTTCTGTGTAGATGATCATATTGTCTGTGAATAAGGACAGTTTTATTTCTTTTCTAGTTTGTATGCCTTTTTTTTTTCCTTACTGCACCATCTAGGATTTTCAAACAATGGTGAATAGGAGTGATGAGAGAGGATATATCTTTGGGAAGAGCATTCAGTCAGCATTAAGAATTACATTAGCTATTAGGTTTGTAGATGTACATTATCAGGTTGAGGAAGTTATGTTCCTAGTTTACAAAGAGTTCTTATCATTAAAGGATGGTGTATTTTGTCAAATGTATTTTTTTGCATCTGCTGATAGGATCATGTGCTTTTTCTTCTTAGTCCATTGGCTTTTGAATATTGAACCATCTTTGTATTCCCAGGATGTGGTCAAGGTATATTCTTCCTTTTTTATATTACTGGATTTGAATTACTAGTATTTCATTGAACATTTTTTCATTTATTTTCTTGGGAAATATTGGTCTGTAGTTTTTTTTGTGCTGTCTTTGTCTGGTTTGGTATTAGGGTAATGCTGGACTCAAAATAAGTTGGCAGGTGTTCTGTTTTTATTTGGAAGAGATTGTGTAGAATTGGTTTTTCCTCTTTAATTGTTTGGTAGAATTTGCCAGTGATTTCTTGCAGAGATTACTTTGAATTTATGCTGTTTAGAGTTTTCTAAGCTTCTTGACTATCGAACTGTGTCTTTCACTAAATTTGAGAAGTTTTCAAGATAGTTTTTTCAGATAGTTTTTCTGTTCCGTCTTTTCCTTTCCTTCCATGAGTAGGATTACACCAGTGTTAGACCTTTTGGTATTATCCTGTAGATCCTTGAGGCTCTGTATTTTTCCAATAAAATTTTATTTTTTGTCACTGATTTTCACACTGGATAATTTCTTTTGATTTATCATCAATTTCATTGACTCTTTCCTTGATCATCTGTATTCTGTTATAGAGCCCATCCAATGAGGTTTTTTAAAACTTTGGTTATGGTATTGTTAAGTTCTAAAATTTCCGTTTGGTTCTTCTTTACATAGTATCTTTTTTTGCAGAGACTTTCCATCTTTCTCTTTGTTTCACAAGTGTTCCCCTTACTTCCAAACACTTTTATAAAGCTGCTTTAACGTCTTTGTCAGATAATTCCAGTGTGTTTGCCATCTCAGCATTGAGATTCTTGATCTTGTTTCAGTATAATAGGGAATGTTGACAGTTTTGTTTTAGGAGGCAGTTGACTCATTTAGGTTCAGACGACAAGTTCTTACCATCCTTCTGTGGGCTGTGGTTTCATTGTCAGTGCAGTGTTCAAAGTCTTTGCAAATTTACTTGGCTTGATCCCATGTATATGCCACCCAGTCAGTATCCAATCTGGGACTTGTTTGGTTGTACATCTCTTCAGTTCTCGGAGTCTGTGGTCTGCTGTTTAGTGTCAGATCCACACATTCTGCTGCTCCCTCTCTGCCATCTCTTCAGTACTTCCTGGTTAATTGGGCCACCCTTTCTCAGTGTCTGGGTCCAAGCAACAGAAGGATAGAAAGAGAGGAAAAGCATCAAAGGCTCACCCTACCCTACTGAGACCACTGCTTCTCTGATTGGAAAGGAAGGTTCCTGTTATTCCCCTGTTGCCACTGCTGCCACCATAGGTTTGTTTCCGGCTGACACACATGATAACAGAAAAAAGGAAAAGAAAAAAAACTGGAGTGTTTCCATATACTTTCTTGAGTTTTCAAGAACCCCTTTCCCATTCTTCAAACCAGAACTAAACTAAGGTTTCCCGTGGCGCTCTCTGTCCACATCAGTGTATGCTTCCAGATGTTAGGCTGTATTCTGTCCACACCTAGGGATATTGGAAGAAAAAGAAATGCTAAACTCACCCTTGATTCTGTGGTACTTTGAATTCTGGTCTTCTTCCCCAGTCCTCCTGCTACTGTTTACTTTTCAGAGTCTTCAAATAGCTGCTCCTCGGTTTTATAACTACCTTCCAGTGGGAATAAGGTAGTGTGTTTACTCCATCAACACCTCATTTTGGGAGCGTAAGTTTTCCTAACCAGTTATGTGATAGCACAGTCTAGCATCTATTACTTTACATCTAACTTTCTAGCATAATTATAAAAAGGGTTGTTTTTCATAAAAAATGTTCTTGGGGCTTTATTTTCTCAAAGGGCTTAGTTTCTTTCGATATTCAAATCATTGTTTTTCCAAGTGCCTTTCCTAACATCATCTTTCATAATTCTTTCTTCCACTTCCATAATTCTTTCTTCCAGACACTTCATTTTCCATGACTTCTAGCATGATGTACACAGTCCTCCATTATTTCCCTTGACTTAAGGAAATCCTGACCTTTATGATAGATTTTGCTCATTCACTTCGTTGATTTCCATTGTACTTCAGCTGTTTGCATCAGACAATTAGGAAAACACCCACAAAGAAAGAAATTGACATAGTGGGTAGGGAGAGATGCTAGTGTTAAGTCGGAGATACTGTTTGGATAGAGAATAAATTTTCCTTCCCTTTTTTATTGTGGTAAAATATATATAACATAAAATTTACCATCTTAATCATTTTAAATGTATAGTTCAGTGGTATTAAATACATTCATAATGTTGTGTACCCATCACCATCATCTATCTCCCTAACTCTTTTCATCTTGTAAAACTGAAACTCTATGCCCATTATATGATAACTTCCCATTTTCCCCTCCCTCCAGCCCTTGGCAAACACAATTCTACTTTCTTTCCCTATGACTTTTTTTTAAAGATTTTTATTTATTTATTTGACAGAGAGAGAGAACACAAGCAGAGGGAACAGCAGAGGGAGAGGGAGAGGGAGAAGCAGGCTCCCTGCTGAGCAGGGAGCCCAATGTGGGGCTCGATCCCAGGACCCTGAGATCATGACCTGAGCTGAAGGCAGATGCTTAACGGACTGAGCCACCCAGGCGCCCCTCTTTCCCTATGATTTTGACCACTTTAGGTACCTCATCTAAATGGAATTATACAGTATTTGTCTTTTTGTGACTGACTTATTTAACTTAGCATAATGCCATCAAGGTTCATCCTTGTAACATGTGCCAGAATTTCTTTCCTTTTTAAAACCAAATAATATTCCATCATATGTTGGAAAAATTTTAAAAGTGTTCATCTGAGTGGTGAATATTTTTAATGTTACAGCTTTTGCTTCCCTTTATAGCTTTATGATCTTTGGGCTCTAGATAATGACTATTCTTAATAACAAGGATCCCCCTTTTCACTAAACAATAAGAACAAAAAATTTTAAAAATAGGGTCTTTGCTATGAAATCCACCCTAAATGTTTTATAGTGTTTCCTAGGCACCTTTGTATGTATGTTTTGATGTGGTAATGATCTCAGTGTAAAAAATTTTTAACCTGCTTTTTTCACTTAACATTACATCTTAAACCAGTTTTCATTGTTGTGTAATTTTCATAAACATCATTTTTAGCAGTTGTAGAATTATGAGATCTCTTCTAAACAAACATACAAAAACTGCTAGGTAATAACATCAAAGGACAGTGTTCTACTCTGCTACCTATGGCCTCTGGGGATCTATAAAAGAAAAGGGTAGGACATTATTAAATATGATCATATATTAAATACTGAATATACTTCCACAGACAAGGTCCCATGCTAGACACTAAAATATAAATGTGAATAAACCCTTCTCTGTCTTTGGAGAACTTTAGGTTAAATGGGAGGCAGAAGCAAATAAGCACAACAAAGAAAAACCACAATAAATGTGTCACAGAAGGAAAGGTTTCATAGAAGTCATACCCTTCAAGGAAGAGTAAATGTTTGTCAGGGCACAGAACAGTGGTACATTGAGGGAAGTACACATAACTCAGTATTTCAGGGGATTAGGTCATAGATCTTTACTCACTGATGTTAAATAGTTTACAAGTTAAGTGCAGAAAGCAAGTTGAAAAACAGTATAATAATATGATTCCATATATATGACAAAAGCAAAACCATATTGATGTACATACATAATGTGTGTATGACAGGACATAGATCAAATTGATAACAGTGGTCCCTTCTGTGGAGGGGAGTAAGTACAGAACTATAGATATTAAGGAAGACTGTGTATGCCTTATATCTTTTAGGAGATTGTTAGATGTGTAATTAAATATAATATGGGAATAATAGTGAATATATAACTAATGGAGCCTTGATACAGTGGAATATTTAACCAAATAGATATCATTCCATAAGTCAGTAATTTGCATATATTCTTGAGATTTGGAATACTTGTTCAATTATATACTCAATAAATTTTTGAAAAAGCAGAGTGATTTTATTTCTAAGTGAGGCTGGAGGACCTTGTGATCTTGATTTCTCTGTGTGCCTGAATGTATATAAATACAGACATCTGGAATGCTATATAGATTCCAGACAGTTAACAATTACAGGTTGTGAGAGAAAAGATAATAAATGTTTAGAATTTTACTTTTTTGGATTACATATTTTAATAATTTTTTATATATTTCTATAAGAAATGTTTCTTGCAGTTAGATGATTTTTTTGTATAAAGTACTCATCATTGGGGCTGTATGGTGAATTGGGCACTCTCATGCATTGATGATGAGAGTATAACTTGAGACATCGGTTTTGGAAAGAGATTTACTGTCATGTTTCAGAAGTCTGTGCATTTTAGACTTAAAGACACCTGCAGATTGAAAGCAAGGGGATGGAGAACCATTTATCACGCTAATGGACATCAAAAGAAAGCCGGAGTAGCTATATTCTATCAGACAAACTAGGTTTTAAAACAAAGACTAACAAGAAATGAAGAAGGGCATTATATCATAATTAAGGGGTCTATTCATCAAGAAGATCTACCAATTGTAAATATTTATGTCCCCAACATGGGAGCACCAAATACACAAATCAATAATAAACATAAACCCATTGACAATAATACAATAATAGCAGGAGACTTTAACACCCCACTTAGAGCAATGGACAGATTATCTAAGCAGAAAAATCAACAAAGAAACAATGGCTTTGAATGACACACTGGACCAGATGGACTTAACAGATACATTCAGAACATTTCATCCTAAAGCAGCAGAATACACATTCCTTTCGAGTGCACATGGAACATTCTCCAGAATGATTCACATACTGGGTCAAAAATCAGCCTTCAACAAGTACAGAAAGACTGAGATCATAACATGCATATTTTTAGACCACAACATTATGAAACTTGAAGTCAACCACAAGAAAAAATTTGGAAAGACCGCAAATACAAGGAGGTTAAAGAACATCCTACTGAAGAATGAATGGCTTAACCAGGAATTAAAGAAGAAATTTAAAAATACATGGAAGCAAATTAAAATGGAAATAGGACAGTCCAAAACCTTTGGGATGCAGCAAAGGCAGTATTAAGAGGGAAGTACATTGCTATACAGTCCTACCTCAAGAAGCAAGAAAAGTCTCAAATACACAGCCTAACCTTACACCTAAAGGAACTGGAGAAAGAATAGCAAATAAAGCCTAAATCCAGGAGAAGAAGGGAAATAATAAAGACTAGAGCAGAAATAAACTATATAGGAACCAAAACAAAACAAAACAAAAAACCCGTAGAATGGATTAACAAAACTAAGAGCTAGTTCTCTGGAAGAATTAACAAAACTGATAAACCCTTAGCCAGACTTATCAAAAAGAAACGAGAAAGGATACAAATAGATAAAATAACGATCGAAAGAGGAGAGATCGGGGGGGGCGGAGCAAGATGGCGGAGGAGTAGGAGACCTAGATTTTGTCTGGTCTCAGGAATTCAGCTGAATAGGGATCAAACCATTCTGAACACCTACGAACTCAACAGGAGATCGAACAGGAGAGTAGCAACAACTCTCTGAACAGAGAAGCGACCACTTACTGGAAGGTAGGACGTGCGGAGAAGTGAATCCGAGGCGATATTCGGGAGGATAAACGGCGGGGGAGGGGCCTCCGCCGGCCGCTTCTGGCAAGTGCTAGAGCCGCGGAGCACAAAATCGGACCTTTTAAAAGTTGGCTCGGCGGAGGGACGTCGCTGCAGTGGCTAAGCGGGGGGTGGAATCCTCCCGGGACAGTGTGGTCTCAGGACCCTTGGGGTCACAGAGAGACCGGGGGTGCCTGAGTGCGGCAGAGCTCCCAGGTGTCGGGGCGGGGAAGCCGGCTGCAGATACGGAGCAGAGTCGCGGGCTCTCAGCTCGGGGTTGCCATAAACTGTGATCTGCGGCCCAGTCGGGGCACGGCTCCCCCAGCAAGGACCCAACAAGCAGCAGATCTGGGGAGACTCCCCTTCCTTCCCGGGGAGGAGCGGTGCGGGAACGCACTGCAGGGATCTGCTGGATTTGGAGACTCCGAGCGGGGTCGGGTGCCAGAGATAGCAACGCTCGATCACAGGCCGGGTGAGCATGGAGAGCGGCCGGAGACCGGGGACACGGGAGTGACTGCTTTTCTCTGGGGGCGCACTGAGGAGTGGGGCCCTGAGTTCTCGGCTCCTCCGGGCGGAGACTGGGAGGCCGCCATTTTCGCCCTGGTCCTCCAGAGCTGTGCCGAGAGCTTGCAGGGAACAAAAGCTCCTGAGAGCAAACTGGAGCAGCTTCCTTAGCCCGGACCGACAAGGGCGGGGCAATTCCGCCTCCGGCAAAGACATTTGGAAACCACAGCAACAGGCCCCTCCCCCAGAAGATCAACACAAACAGCCAGCAAGCCAAGACCAAGTTGATCGATCAAGGAGAATGGGAGAACTCCAGCGCTAGGGGAATACTGCACATAGATTCATGGCTTCTTTTTTTTTTTTTTTTTTTTTTTTACCATGATTCATTATTTCATCAAAGTTAATTTTTGTTGACTTTTTTTTATTTTTCTTTTTCCCTTTTTCAACCAACATCTTATAAATCCCTTTTTTTAAAAAAAAAAAAAATTTTTTTTTCATTTTTAGAGTCATATTTTATCCCTTCATAGTAGTTATCCTTGTTTTTGGCATATATATATAAGTTGTTCTCTCTTTAAAATTTTGGGGTACAGTTTCTTCTAACAGATCAAAATATACCCTAAATCACTAGTGTATGGCTTTGTTCTAGTCTCCTGCCTGATCACATTCTCTCCCTTTTTCCTTTTTTTTTTTTTCCTTAAATCTTCTTTCTTTTTTCAAACAACTTATCTTACCAAGTCCTTTTATAAAATCTTTTATAATTTTCATCTTTACAGTCATCTTCCATCCCTTCATTGTATCAACCCTTATTTTGTACATATATGTCTTTCTTCCTTTAAAATTTTAGGAGGCACTTTTTTCTAACAGACCAAAATACACCCAAAATCTAGTGTGTGGCACTGATCTATGCACTAGCCTGATCATATTTGATCATATTCTGCCTTTTTTGAATTGTTTTGTTTTTGTTTTTATCTTTTTTTTCTTTTTTTTTTCTTTTTCTCTTTCTTTTTTCTTTCTTTCCCTTTCTTTTCCCCTGGTTTCAGGTCTTTTCTGATTTGTATACAGTATATTTGCTGGGGACGTAGTAAACCTGTTAGCCTTTTGTTCTCTCATTCATCTATTCTCCTCTGGACAAAATGACAAGACGAAAGAAATCACCTCAGCAAAAAGAACAAGAGGTAGTACCGTCAGCCAGGGACCTACTCAATACGGACATTAGTACGATGTCGGACCTAGAGTTCAGAATCATGACTTTAAAGATACTAGCTGGGCTTGAAAAAAGCGTGGAAGTTATTAGAGAAACCCTTTCTGGAGAAATAAAAGAACTAAAATCTAACCAAATCGAAATCAAAAAGGCTATTGATGAGGTGCAATCAAAAATGGGGGCACTAAATGCTAGGATAAATGAGGCAGAAGAGAGAATCAGCGATATAGAAGACCAAATGATAGAAAATAAAGAGGCTGAGAAAAAGAGAGAGAAACAACTACAGGATCACGAGGGCAGAATTCGAGAGATAAGTGATGCGATAAGACGAAACAACATTAGAATAATTGGGATCCCAGAAGAAGAAGAGAGAGAGAGAGGGGCAGAAGGTATATTGGAGCAAATTATAGCAGAGAACTTCCCTAATGTGAGGAAGGAAACAGGCATTAAAATCCAGGAGGTACAGAGAACCCCTCTCAAAATCAATAAAAATAGGTCAACACCCCGACATCTAATAGTAAAACTTACGAGTCTCAGAGACAAAGAGAAAATCCTGAAAGCAGCTCGGGAGAAGAGATATGTAACCTACAATGGTAGAAACATTAGATTGGCAACAGACCTATCCACAGAGACCTGGCAGGCCAGAAAGGACTGGCAAGATATCTTCAGAGCACTAAACGAGAAAAATATGCAGCCAAGAATACTATATCCAGCTAGGCTATCATTGAAAATAGAAGGAGAGATCAAAAGCTTCCAGAACAAACAAAAACTAAAAGAATTTGCAAACACGAAACCAGCCCTCCAAGAAATATTGAGAGGGGTCCTCTAAGCAAAGAGAGAACCTAAAAGCAGCAAAGAGCAGAAACGAACACAGACAACAGACAGTTAACAGTCACCTTACAGGTAATACAATGGCAGTAAATTCATACCTTTCAATAGTTACCCTGAATGTAAATGGGCTAAATGCCCCAATCAAAAGACACAGGCTATCAGATTGGATTAAAAAACAAGACCCATCAATATGCTGTCTGCAAGAGACTCATTTTACACCCAAAGACACCCCCAGATTGAAAGTGAGGGGGTGGAAAACCATTTACCATGCTAATGGACACCAAAAGAAAGCTGGGGTGGCAATCCTTATATCAGACAAACTAGATTTTAAAACAAAGACTGTAATAAGAGATGAGGAAGGACACTATATCCTACTTAAAGGGTCTATCCAACAAGAAGATCTAACAATTGTAAATATCTATGCCCCGAACATGGGAGCGGCCAATTATATAAGCCAATTAATAACAAAAGCAAAGAAACACATTGACAACAATACAATAATAGTGGGGGATTTTAACACCCCCCTGACTGAAATGGACAGATCATCTAAGCAAAAGATCAACAAGGAAATAAAGATGTTAAATGACACACTGGACCAAATGGACTTCACAGACATATTCAGAACATTCCATCCCAAAGCAACGGAATACACATTCTTCTCTAGTGCCCATGGAACATTCTCCAGAATTGATCACATCCTAGGTCACAAATCAGGTCTCAATCGGTACCAAAAGATTGGGATCATTCCCTGCATATTTTCAGACCACAATGCTTTGAAACTAGAACTCAACCACAAGAGGAAAGTCGGAAAGAACTCAAATACATGGAGGCTAAAGAGCATCCTACTAAAGAATGAATGGGTCAACCAAGAAATTAAAGAAGAATTAAAAAAATTCATGGAAACCAATGAAAATGAAAACACAACTGTTCAAAATCTTTGGGATACAGCAAAGGCAGTCCTGAGAGGAAAGTATATAGCAATACAAGCCTTTCTCAAGAAACAAGAAAGGTCTCAAATACACAACCTAACCCTACATCTAAAGGAGCTGGAGAAAGAACAGCAAAGAAAGCCTAAACCCAGCAGGAGAAGAGAAATCATAAAGATCAGAGCAGAAATCAATGAACTAGAAACCAAAAGAACAGTAGAACAGATCAACGAAACTAGGAGCTGGTTCTTTGAAAGAATTAACAAGATTGATAAACCCCTGGCCAGACTGATCAAAAAGAAAAGAGAAATGACCCAAATCAACAAAATCATGAATGAAAGAGGAGAGATCACAAGCAACACCAAAGAAATACAAACAATTATAAGAACATATTATGAGCAACTCTATGCCAGCAAATTAGATAACCTGGAAGAAATGGGTGCATTCCTAGAGATGTATCAACTACCAAAATTGAACCAGGAAGAAATAGAAAACCTGAACAGACCTATAACCACTACGGAAATTGAAACAGTCATCAAAAATCTCCCAAGAAACAAAAGCCCAGGGCCAGATGGCTTCCCAGGGGAATTCTATCAGACATTTCAAGAAGAATTAATACCTATTCTCCTGAAACTGTTCCAAAAAATAGAAATGGAAGGGAAACTTCCAAACTCATTTTATGAGGCCAGCATTACCTTGATCCCAAAACCAGACAAAGACCCCATCAAAAAAGAGAATTACAGACCAATATCCTTGATGAACATGGATGCAAAAATTCTCACCAAAATACTAGCCAATAGGATCCAACAGTACATTAAAAGGATTATTCACCACGACCAAGTGGGATTTATTCCTGGGCTGCAAGGCTGGTTCAACATCCGCAAATCAATCAACGTGATACAATACATTAACAAAAGAAAGAACAAGAATCATATGATCCTCTCAATAGATGCAGAAAAAGCATTTGACAAAGTACAACATCCTTTCTTGATCAAAACTCTTCAGAGTATAGGGATAGAGGGTACATACCTCAATATCATAAAAGCCATCTACGAAAAACCTACAGCGAATATCATTCTCAATGGGGAAAGGCTGAGAGCTTTTCCCCTAAGGTCAGGAACGCGGCAGGGATGTCCACTCTCACCACTGCTATTCAACATAGTATTAGAAGTCCTAGCCACAGCAATCAGACAACAAAAAGAAATCAAAGGCATCCAAATCGGCAAAGAGGAAGTCAAACTCTCACTCTTTGCAGATGATATGATACTGTATGTGGAAAACCCAAAAGACTCCACCCCAAAACTGCTAGAACTCATACAGGAATTCAGTAAAGTAGCAGGATATAAAATCAATGCACAGAAATCAGTGGCATTCCTATACACCAACAACAAGACAGAAGAGAGACAAATCAAGGAGTCTATCCCATTTACAATTGCACCCAAAACCATTAGATACCTAGGAATAAATCTAACCAAAGAGGCAAAGGATCTGTACTCAGAAAACTATAAAATACTCAGGAAAGAAATTGAAGAAGACACAAAGAAATGGAAAAACGTTCCATGCTCATGGATTGGGAGAATCAACATTGTGAAGATGTCAATGCTACCTAGAGCAATCTACACATTCAATGCAATCCCCATCAAAATACCATCCACTTTTTTCAAAGAAATGGAACAAATAATCCTAAAATTTGTATGGAACCAGAAGAGACCCAGAATAGCCAGAGGAGTACTGAAAAAGAAAAGCAAAGCTGGTGGCATCACAATTCCGGACTTCCAGCTCTATTACAAAGCTGTCATCATCAAGACAGTATGGTACTGGCACAAAAACAGACACATAGATCAATGGAACAGAATTGAGAGCCCAGAAATGGACCCTCAACTCTATGGTCAACTTATTTTTGACAAAGCAGGAAAGAATGTCCAATGGCAAAAAGACAGTCTCTTCAACAAATGGTGTTGGGAAAATTGGACAGCCACATGCAGAAGAATGAAACTGGACCATTTCCTTACACCACACACAAAAATAGACTCCAAATGGTTGAAAGACTTAAACGTGAGACAGGAGTCCATCCAAATCCTAAAGGAGAACACAGGTAGCAACCTTTTCGACCTTAGCCGCAGCAACTTCTTCCTAGAAACATCGCCAAAGGCACGGGAAGCCAGGGCAAAAATGAACTATTGGGATTTCATCAAGATAAAAAGCTTCTGCACAGCAAAAGAAACAGTCCACAAAACCAAAAGACAACCGACAGAATGGGAGAAAATATTTGCAAATGACGTATCAGATAAAGGGCTAGTATCCAAAATCTATAAAGAACTTATCAAACTCAACACTCAAAGAACAAATAATCCAATCAAGAAATGGGCAGAAGACATGAACAGACATTTCTCCAAAGAAGACATCCAAATGGCCAACAGGCACATGAAAAAGTGCTCAACATCGCTTGGCATCAGGGAAATCCAAATCAAAACCTCAATGAGATACCACCTCACACCCGTCAGAATGGCTAAAATTAACAAGTCAGGGAACGACAGATGTTGGCGGGGATGTGGAGAAAGGGGAACCCTCCTACACTGTTGGTGGGAATGCAAGCTGGTGCAACCCCTCTGGAAAACAGTATGGAGGTTCCTCAAACAGTTGAAATTAGAGCTACCGTTCGATCCAGCAATTGCACTACTGGGTATTTACTCCAAAGATACAAATGTAGGGACCCGAAGGGGTACATGTACCCCAATGTTTATAGCAGCAATGTCCACCATAGCCAAACTGTGGAAAGAGCCAAGATGCCCATCGACAGATGAATGGATAAAGAAGATGTGGTATATATACACAATGGAATATTATGCAGCCATCAAAAGGAATGAGATCTTGCCATTTGCAACGACGTGGATGGAACTGGAGGGTGTTATGCTGAGTGAAATAAGTCAATCAGAGAAAGACATGTATCACATGACCTCACTGATATGAGGAATTCTTAATCTCAGGAAAGAATCTGAGTGTTACTGGAGTGGTTGGGGGGTGGGAGGGATGGGGTGGCTGGGTGATGGACATTGGGGAGGGTATGTGCTACGGTGAGCGCTGTGAATTGTGCAAGACTTGAATCACAGATCTGTACTTCTGAAACAAATAATGCAACATATTTTAAGAAAAAAGAAAAAGAAGAAGATAACAGGAGAGGAAGAAAAGGGGAGTATGTCAGAGGGGGAGACGAACCATGAGAGATGATGGACTCTGAAAAACAAACTGAGGGTTCTAGAGGGGAGGGGTTAGGGGGATGGGTTAGCCTGGTGATGGGTATTGAGGAGGGCACGTTCTGCATGGAGCACTGGGTGTTATGAACAAACAATGAATCATGGAGCACTGCACCAAAAACTAATGATGTAATATATGGTGATTAACATAACAATAAAAAATTAAAATGCAAAAAAAAAAAAAAAAAAAAAAAAAAGAAAGAGGAGAGATCACAACCAACACCACAGAAACACAGTTATAAAACAGACACATAGATCAGTGGAACAGAATAGAAAACCCAGAAATGGACCCTCAACTCTATGGTCAGCTAATCTTTGACAAAGCAGAAAAGAATATCCAATGGAAAAGACAGTCTCTTCAACAAATGGTGTTGAGAAAACTGGATAGCAACATGCACAAGTATGAAACTGGATCACTTTCTTACACCATACACAAAAATAAATTCAAAATGGATGAAAGACCTCAGTGTGAGACAGGAATCCATCAAAATCCTAGAGAACACAGGCAGAAACCTCTTTGACCTCGGCAGAGGCAACTTCTTCCTAGACACATCTCCAGAAGCAAGGGAAACAAAACCAAAAATGAACTATTGGTACTTATTCAAGGTAAAAACTTCTGCACAGTGAAGGAAACAACCAACAAAACTAAAAGGCAACCTATGGAATAGGAGAAGATATTTGCCAACGACATATCTGATAAAGGGTTAGTATGCAATGAGATACTAATGAGAACTTATTAAACTCAACACCCCCCAAAGAAAATAATCCAGTTAAGAAATGGGAAGAAGACATGTACAGACACTTTTCCAAAGAAGGCATCCAGATGGCCAACAGACACAAGAAAAGATGCTCAACATCACTCATCATCAGGGAAATACAAATCAAAACCACAGTGAGATACCACCTGACACCTGTCAAAATGGCTAAAATTAACACAAGAAACAACAGGTGTTGGTAAGGATATGGAGAAAGGAAAACCCTCTTGCACTATTGGTGGGAATGCAAACTGGTACAGCTACTACTCTGGAGAACAGTTTGGAGGTTCCTCAAAAACTTAAAAATAGAACTACCCTACCATCCAGCAACTGCACTACTAGGTATTTACCCAAAGAAAACAAAAGTACAGATTCAAAGGGGTACATGCTGTTTGTAGCAGCATTATCAACAGTAGCCAAACTATAGAAAGAGCCCAAATGTCTTTAGGCTGATGAATGGATAAAGAAGATGTGATGTATGTATGTATGTATGTATACACACACACACACACACACACACACACACACACACGAATATTACTCAGCCATCAAAAAGAATGAAATCTTGCCATTTGTGACAACGTGGATAGAACTAGATTGTATTATGCTAAGTGAAATGTCAGAGAAAGACAAATACCATATGATCTCACTCATGTGGAATTTAAGAAAAAAACAGGATCATTGGGGAAGGGGGAAAAGAAAACGGAGAGAGGGAAAAAAGCCATGAGACTTTTTTAAAAAGATATAATTAATTTATTTATTTTAGAGAGTCAGTGAGTGGGGGGAGGGCAGATAGGGAGGGAGAGGGACAAACAGACTCCCCATTGAGTGTGGAGCGCAATGTGGGGCTTGATCTCCTGACTCCGAGATTATGACCTTAGCCAAAGCCAAGAGTCAGATGCTCAACTGACTGAGCCACCCAGGTGCCCCTAAACCATAAGGGACTCTTAACTGTAGAGAACAAACTGGGGGTTGATGGAGTGAGGCATGTGGGGGATGGGCTAGATGGGTATGGGTATTAAAGAGGGTACTTTTGGGGCACCTGGGTGGCTCCGTCGTTAAGTGTCTGCCTTCAGCTCAGGTCATGATACCAGGGTCCTGGGATCGAGCCCCGCATCGGGCTCCCTGCTCCACAAGAAGCCTGCTTCTCCCTTTCCCCCTCCCCCTGCTTGTGTTCCCTCTCTCGCTGTGTCTCTCTCTGTCTTAAAAAAATAAAGAGGGCACTTTTGATGAGCACTGGGTGTTGTATGTAAGTGATGAATCACTGAATTCTCTAGAAACCAATGTTGCATGGTATGTTAACTAAAATTTAAATTTAAAAAATGTGTCTTATGAAAATGACCATATCCTTTGACCTAATATTTCCACTTCTAAGAATATTCCCTATGAAATAATCCAAGAAAGTTAAGTAAAATTATGCTTATCAAAGCATATCATATCATTTTTATAATGATAAAGTAGAAATGACTTTAATAGGTTATATTCCATTTGATGAAATATTAGGAAGTTCATAAAATTATATTTAATAGGAGTTTAAAATTACATTGGAAAAGGTTTGATAAGGAAAAGCTCCTTCTCAGTCAGCCCTAACCCCTCAGAGATGAACAGTATTTTTACTTCTTTTGCCATAGATTAGTTTTGCTTCCTCTTGAACTTTATATGTACTCTTTTGTATCTCTCTTCTTTCACTCAGTATAAGGTGTTTGAGGTTTATCTATGTTGCGCTTTGTTCTTTTTATAACTGTATAGTATTCCATTGTAGGAATCGACCACAATTTACCCGTTCTTCTCTTGGTATCCATTTGAGTTATTTGAGTTTGGGGCTATTATGAATAAAGTTGTTGTTAGCATTCTCAGTCCTATCTTTTTGTGGACATATGTACTCATTTCTCCTGGGTAAGTATTTGGAAGTAGGATTGCTGTGCCTTATGGTAAATATATGTTTAACTTTATAAGAAACTGCCAATCTGTTTCCCAAATTATACCAATATACACTCCCACCAGCAATGCACTGCAGTTCCAGTTATTCCATATCCTTACCGGTGCCTGATGCTTATAATCTTTAATTTTAACCATTCTGGTGGATGTATAGTGATGACACATTGTGGTTTTTGTATATGTTTAAGTGCTTTTTATTTTAGTGTTCATACCTTTTGAACCAATGATTCCACTTTGGGAACATTTTCCTAGGAACATAATCTGAAATCCAGAAAAAATTTATATGTACATACATGTTCTTTGCTGCATAACTTACAGTAGCTGAATGTGAGAAATATCCTAAATATGAAGTATTAGGGAAGTAGTTACATTTATGCTTAAGAGATATGGTCATTCAAAATTATAATACAAGAAGGATATGAAATTATATAGTATCAACTATAGAAAATATATTAAAATAGACCGTATGTCAACAAAAGTTTATTTTAAAATACTGGAAGAAGGGGCTCCTGAGTGGCTTAGTCGGTTAAGTGTCAGACTCTTGATTTCAGCTCAGGTCATGATCTCAGGGTCCTGGGATTAAGCTCCGTGTCAGGCTCCCTGCTCAGTATGGAGTCTGCTTGAGGATTCTCTCTCTCCTTCTGCCCCTCACCCTACTCACATGCTTGCGCTCTCTCTCTCTCTCACCCGTTCTCTCTCTCAAATAAATAAATAAAATTTTTAAAAATAAAATAAAATACTGGAAGAAAACAGACCAAAATATCTTTGGGTGGTGGTAATATGTAATTTTTCCCCATCCTTATCTATTTTTCCTAATGATCATATAACCATTTTAGAATAGCACAAAATGTAAGTAAACTTTATTTATTTATTTACTTATTTTTAAGCTTTTTTTTTTTACATTTTATAATGCTTTCTCTCTACCTAATCTTTTCTGCGACATGAAAAATTGCTCTCTTGGGTTTCTTAAAATATGTTATTTCTTCTACTGTTTTGACTCTTCAATTATAAATTGCATGCAAAAGACACTCATGTTGTTTCTTCTCCTGAACATCTGATGTTCCAATGTCCAGTCCAGGACAGAAGATAAAATAGAGCGATTCAAGAAAGCAGTTGAATACTATTCAGTCACAACCAAACTCTCTTCGCTGCCAGTGGGTCCCTCCTCCTTTCTAGGTAAGGCTTCCATCTGATGCAGAGCTCCTCTATCCAAAGGGGAAACCGAGTCCCTCATGGGAACTCCTGGGCCAGAGTGAAATGACTTGTACTGCACTCTTGTAGAAGTCATCCCTGTTTGGTGGATACTCTCTTTTTGATTTTCATGTCATAAGAGTGGTTTCAAATTTGTAGATGGGGTCCAATGCCATTTCCTTAGCTTGGGCTTCTTCTGGCACTAACCTCCATTGCAGCCTGGTGTACGTAAAATAGCTCTGTCTCTGGGTTCAGGCCTGAGTTTGAATTCCACCTCTGCTGCTTAATAGCTGTGTGATCTTAACTAGTCACATTTGCATGTATGTTATGTGGCTTATGATACCTATTTTATGGGATTTTTTAAAAAATAATTTCCATAAGGTTCTTGGCATGGCACATAGCTGGTGTTCAATAAATTATAACTTATCTATTAATAATTTTTCAAGCAATGTGGGGTTAGCGGAATGTAATATGGTAGAATTATTAGGATTCACTAAAGTATAGCCCTTTCTCTTGGCTTCAGGTTTTCGGAATAATCGCCTTGGAAATCCTCCCCTTCCACGAAATCAGATGGGCACTATTTCTGCTGGAAAGCCAATGGTAATATCTTTCAAGAGTCTCAAGACCATGTGTTAGCATTAGACTCAGGTTGCTTCCTGATTTTTATACTCTGAGTTAAGAAGTTAAGGTAATTCAATGTTATCAGAATATCAAGGCTGTATATACCTATGTCACATTCTCAACTCGAGACTGGCAGACTATGTAGAGAAAACATCCACATCAGTAACCACTAGGGCATTGTGAAGGTAGATTAGCTAATGTTGGAGAGTGGTTCTAGGAGACATGGATTGGTTCATTGTCCTGCCTCTGGAGGATTCTGTCCATATATCACTGTTAGAATAATTTCTTATTATTCTCAGTAGGTTCTTTGTATCCCAACAATCCCTGCTACTGGCATTATCCACTGTGTCACAACTTCTGAGGGAACCATTTTGGAGCCTGTTCAAATGTTACATAGCTTTTCTGTCTGTTTTATCCTTTAGTTTTCTCACCATGTGCCCCAGAAAATGAAATATCCACCGCCATTCCCAGTGGGACCCAACTCCTCTCTTCTCTTCTCTCCCCATGCTTTGGGGGAACCCCATGCTTTTTCTGAGGATCCCATGCTGCAGGACAGCCCCTTTGCCAACTGGGCTGTCTCTTATGACTCCTCTGCATCCCAGTTTCCCAATTACCTGACTTCCAAAGCCTCACCTCCTTTGGGACCAGACTCTTCTCGCTCCTCTTCCTCTGATGGTGAGGAACCAAATGGAACCAGCTCTGAGTAAGTATCTGAATAGGCACTCAAGGGAACAGACTTCCGGTGCATCTGTATTTTTTTTGCTGGTAACCTTGGTTGGGTGTGGGGAAGTATATGTTTCTGGCTTTTCTCTGTAGCTCTTTACTCTTAAATGAAGTACTCTCAAACTCTATGCTTGACTACTTCATACTCATATCGACTCTGTACAGGTGGTAATTTTCAGATACCCAGACCCCTGAAGTAAAAGGATGCATAGCAGCTGGTTAGGGAAGCCCTAGGTATGGGTGTGCTACATTTCATGGCTGTCATTTCTCAATTTTTGAGAGGGATGGATTGAATGTAGAAAAAAATGAAAAGAATTTATAGAGTTGAAGTATTAGAACAGTTGAGTAGGCAGTTATATTGCTTAAGACAGGGTTCTGAGGATTAAAACAGTGGTATTTTATACTAGCTTATTTGTTCTTAGATTATTTCTCCAAGCAGATTCATCCTGGGAAACAGAGCTACTTTGAGGTTTCAGTTATAATTAGTTTCTTAGAATGTAAGCTGACTCTAGACATGGCCTCTTATAAGCTGTAGAGGAAATATATCAGGTCCAATACTTAGTGTCTTGACTTCCAGAGGGTTTGTAAGAATCCTTAGGATCAGAACAGAAATCTTCAGTTGGAATATCTTTTTTTTTTTTTTTTTGAGTATACTCGTATGTTTATATCTTTGGGGTTTTTTCCAACTGAATTATTTTATTATGTTATGTTAGTCACCATACAGTATATCATTAGTTTTTGATGTAGTGTTCAATGATTCGTTATTTGCGTATAACACCCAGTGCTCATTACAACATGTGTCCTCCTTTATCTCTTCTACATGGTCTTTTGAAATTTTTAGTCACATCACAGAAACACTTCAGCAGCAGCCCGGATGGGAGGATCCAAATGGTGACAGAGGGTCCTGGGTACAGCCCATCGATGCTGGAGTTGCAGATACCAACCTGGGTGATGGAGAGCCCCACATCCCATCCCTGCTGTCTATGTCTACAAGGAACCACATGGACATCACCATTCCGCCCTTACCTCCAGTAGCTCCCGAAGTCTTGCGGGTTGCTGAGCACAGACACCGAAGGGGTCTTATGTACCCATATATCTATCATGTCCTCACTAAGGTAAGAGAGGACATCAGCACCTGCCTCCCTGCTTTTAACATTGTACTTCACACTTCCTAGAACCATAAGTTACCAGAGAAAATTCTAATTGTTATCTGAAGGGAGATAAAAGGAGACCAAGTATACTGGGGCCCCTCATTGTATTAAGGGCCTCAGGTGAAGTGAGACCAGCAGGAGATAGAACTTTATAATAAATGAGGCCCCAAGAAGAGAACTATAATTGTGAGATTTCTTTTTTTTTTTAAGATTTTATTTATTTATTTGACAGAGAGAGACAGCGAGAGAGGGAACACAAGCAGGGGAAGTGGGACAGGGAGAAGCAGGCTTCCCGCTGGGCAGGGAGCCTGATGCGGGGCTCGATCCCAGGACCCTGGTATCATAACCTGTGCCAAAGGGAGACACTTAAGGACTGAGCCACCCAGGCGCCCCTAATTGTGAGATTTCAAAGAAGATCATGCACCATGTTGGCAGACTATGGTCTAGGGCTGGACACAATCTAAGAAGAGGCTTTATGCCCTTGTTCTTTACCTCTTCCTGTACTTCTCCAGAGCTGTTCCCTTCCTCCGTCTTACCATACAAATCTATCCCCCAGCAAAATGTCTAAGATGTGACTTTCCCCATTTAGTCAGCTACAGTCAGTCATAGCAGAGATTCTAAAGATGGAGCATAGCTTTTAAGCTGGCTATGGTCATCTGGGCTTATTACAGCTTCTTTTTATTCTGAAACTGTTAAATACAAGTAGAAAATTTGGTAGCTTGGCTACAGAGGCTAAAGTTCATTACTGATTCTTCTCAGCTCAATTCCAAACCTTGGGGTAACTCATTTTGTTCTTTATCCTGGACCATTTTTTTTGTTAGGGTGAGATTAAGATCCCCGTATGTATTGAGGATGAGTGTAACATGGAGCTGCCTCCAGCTGCTCTCCTGTTCCGGTCAGCACGTCAGTATGTTTATGGGGTCCTTTTCAGTCTGGCAGAAACACAGCGGAAAATGGAACGCCTGGCCATACGGCGGCGGCTACCTGTGGAAGGTGAGTTTAGTTCTAGCTTCAGCAGCTCTCTCAAAGCTTGGTATGGAACAAAAATGTCTGTACTAGCACCTCATACTTTTGGGTGTGGAGCAGTCTTTGAGAAAATACATAATTTGCCAGAATACATATTGGTATGGGTAATGCATGAACTTAAGCCTCAGTTCTTTAATCATTAAGCATTCAGAGTAACTACTACTTATAAGAACCATGCTGGACTTTGAGAATGTAGAGGTATATCTGACATAGTTTTTCCTCCTCAGTAAGGTTTTGTTTTGGATTTGATCCCGTAGAGAGTTGGAGCCATTGAGATGTTTTAAGCTGCAGAGTGACATGGTCAAATTAGTGTGTTCAAAAGAACCCTCTAGATTTCTGCTTCTGGGAAGATGGAGTATATACTTTTCCTTATTCCTCCTGCTAAATACAACTAAAAGCCCAGGACATTATATATATAACAAGCACAAGACATTCTAAAAGGTGAAGAGAAGAAGGCAGACTGGCTAAGGACTTTGGGATCCAAGGAATAATGCAGTGGTGAGTTCCCTGGGTTTTCTTATTGCTGCATATATCCTAGACTAGGTGTGGGATAAGCCAGCAGCCCAGAAACACCCAACAGGTACAGACCAGTAAAAGCCCCAAGAAATGCCTTCTCACGCTAGTCAAAGGCCCCAAAAGAAACAACCTAGCAACACAGAAAATTTTTAGATAATAACCACTCTACTCTAGCCAAATACCACAAAAATCTGTGGCCCACCCTCACCCCTACTAGCAAAGGCCAGATAAATAACCTAGATTTCTATCCTTGCCAGACTGTAACAAGGGAGAGAGAAGAGCTGAGTGGGGAGCCAGGACTTTCAATCCCACTGGGCAGTGATGAGACAGCATCTCCCTTCACTCACTGGAGTGGTGTCAGAAAATACCTGCTAAAACACAAGATTAAAATAAGATCCTTTTAAAATATTAAAGATCCTTTTAAAAGATTGAAATAAGAGTCTTTTAAAATAACATCCCAAATGTCCATTTTTCAATTGAAAATCCTTCATCATACTAAGAACCAAAAAGATTTCAAACTGAGCTCTCAAACCAAGGAAAGAAAGTCAATAGGTGCCATCATTGAGATGACACAGATGTTTGAATTACCTGACAAGGATTTCAAAGCAGCCATCATAAAAATGCTTTGACAAAGAATTCTGAACATGCATGATACAAATTAAAAATAGAAAGTCTTAGCAAAGAAACAGAAGATAGAAGAAATGGAAATTAAGAACTAAAAAATTCAAAAACAAATGAAATACTCAATAGGTGGGTTAAACAGCAAATTGGAGACAACAGAAGAAATAATCAGTGAATGTGGAGACAGGACAATAGAAATTACCCAATCTGAATAATAGAAAATAGGCTGAAAAAATGGACAGGGATCAGTGAAACCAGAATGAAAGATCTAATATTTGTGTCATCACAGTTCCAGAAGGAGAGGAGGAAGAGGGTGGGACAGCAGATGTATTCAAATAAATAATGGCTCGAATATTACCAAATTTGGGAAAAAAACAAGCCTACAGATTCAGGAAGCTGAGTGAATTATAAACAGTATAAACCCAAAGAAATCCATGTGAAGATAAATTGTGGCAAAACTTTTGAAAGCTCAAGGCAGAAAAATTATTGAAAGCAGCCAGAGAAAAGCAATGCTTTACCTATTGTGGCAAAATAATATGAATAACAGCTGATCCCTCATCAGAAGCCAGAGTCCAGAAGGAAGTTGCACAACATTTTCAAGGGCTGAAAGGGAAGAAACAAGTTAGAATTCTATATCAAACAAAAACATCTTCCAGGAATGAAGGAGAAATCAACGTATTTTCAGATGATGGAAAACTAGGATAATTTTTCACAAGTAGAGCTACAGTAAAAGAAGGGCTAAAGGTATTCCTGTACACAAAAGGGAAATGATAAAAGGAGGAATCTTGGGAGGAGCTTGGGAATATGACAGAGTAGGAGGACCCTGAGCTCACCCCATCCCATGTTTTCAACTAGATATCATCCACATCCAAGTCAATAAACTAGAGAGCGATCTGAAGACTGGCAGAACAAACTCCACAAACAGTAGACAGATCTGTTCATACTTATTTCCAAGTATGTTGGGGGACTTCTGAAACAAGGAGCTGGTAGGTGCCATTTTCCATCCCCACTGTCAGCATAAGTACAGAGACACCTGCTGGAGGTGGGCCTGCACAGATACTTGGCACCTAACTCACTAGCAGTGCTCCATGCCCACAAGTTCTCCTGAGGACTTATCCACTCCAAGCTTGCTGGCCTTGGCCCTGGGCTCAGGGCAGTTTTTTAAAAGATTTATTTATTTTAGAGAGAGACAGAGAGAGAAAGCACAAGCAAGAGGGGCAGAGGGAGAGGGAAAGAGAATCCCAAGCAGACTATGTGTTGAGCACAGAGCCTGATTCAGGGCTTGATCCCACCACCTGAGCTGAACCCAAGAGTTGGGCATTTGCGGGGTGCCTGGGTGGCTCAGTCGGTTAAGCATCTGCTATCAGCTCAAGTCATAATCCCAGGGTCCTAGAATCGAGCCCCGTATCAGGCTCTCTGCTCGGCGAGGAGCCTGCTTCTCCCTCTCTCTCTGCCTGCCACTCCACTTGCTTTTGCTCTCTCTCTGTCAAATGAATAAATACAATCTTCTAAAAAAAAAGAGTTAGGGGCGCCTGGGTGGCTCAGTCGGTTAAGTGTCTGCCTTTGGCTCAGATCATGACAGAGCCCCTCATCAGGCTCCCTGCTCAGTGGGGCGCCTGTTTCTCCCTCTCCCCCTCCCCCTGCTTGTGCTCTCTCTCTCTCTCTCTCTGTCAAATAAATAAAATCTTTAAACATAAAAAATAAAAAAATAAAGAGTAAAAAAGCAATAAAATATTAAAAAATAAAAAGAGTTGGGCATTTAACCAACTACACCACCTAAGCACCCCAGGGCAAGTTTTGTTAAAGCTAAGCAGGTGCCCCACCTAGCTACCAGGTGCACAGCATACATGTCTGTCATACTGTGCTTAGCTGTGCACCCCTAGCCACCCTTGTATACACATGCCCCCAGTCACCAGCATGTACCACACTGAGCAGCAGTCTTCCAGGCACCTTTGTGCATGTACCCAGCCGAGCACCCACAGACACCGTCTCCCACCATGCCCAGCTGTGCACCCCCAGCTGCTCAAAGAAGAAGCAAAATGTACACAGAAACAAATAAAAATGAAAACACAATGGTCTAAAACCTCTGGTATGCCGCAAAAGCAGTACTAAGAGGCAAGTTTATAGCAATACAGGTCTACCTCAAAATACAAGAAAAATCTCAAATAACCTAACCTTACACCTAAAGGAGCTAGAAAAAGAAGAGAAAGCAAAACCTAAAACTAGCAGAAAGAAAGAAATAATAAACATTAGAGCAGAAATAAATGATATACAAAATAAAAAAATTAGAAGCAATCAATTAAACCAGGAGCTGGTTCCTTGCAAAAATCAGTAAAATTGATAAATCTCTAGCTAGACTTTCAAGAAAAAAAGAGGAGGGACTCAAATAAGTAAGATCACAAATGAGAGAGGAGAAATAACAACCAATACCACAGATATACATACAAACAATCATAAGAGAATATTATGAAAAACTATATGCAACAAATTGGACAGCCTAGAAGAAATGGGTAAATTCTTAGAAACATATAAACCACCAAAACAGAAACAGGAAGAAATAGGAAATTTGAACAAACCAATAACCAGCTAAGAAATTGATTCAGTAATGGAAAAACTCCCAACAAACAGAAGTCCAGGACCAGGTGGCTTCATAGGCGAATTCTACCAAACACTTAAAGAAGAGTTAATACCTATTCTTCTCAAACTATTCCAGAAAATAGAAAAGGAACAAAAATTTCCAAATTTATTCTATGAGTCCAGCATTACCCTTATACCAAAACTAGTTAAAGACACCACTAGAAAAGAGAACTACAGACCAATATCTCTCATGAATATAGATATAAAAATCCTCAACAAAATACTAGTACACCAAGCCCAACAACATTAAAAAAATCATTCACCATGATCAAGTGGGATTTATTTCTGGGTTGCAAGGGTGGTTTAATATTCACAAATCAATCAACATGATACATCACATCAGTAGGAGAAAGGACAAGAACCACATGATCATTTCAATAGATGCTGAAAAAGCATTTTACAAAGTACAACATCCATTTATGATAAAAACCCTCAACAAAATAGGTTTAGAGGAAATGTACCTCAATATAATACAGGCCATCTATGAAAAACCCACAGGAAACATCATCCTTAATAGGGATGAAATGAGAGCTTTTCCCCTAAGGTCAATAACAAGACAAGGATGTCCACTCTCACCACTTTTATTTAACATAGTACTGGAAGTTCTAGCCACAGCAATCAGACAACAAAAAGAAATAAAAGGAATCCAGATCAGTAAGAAAGAAGTAAAACTCTATTTGTAGATGACATGATACTATATGTAGGAAATCCTAAAGACCATCAAAAAACGGCTAGAACTGATAAAGAAATTCAGTAAAGTTGCAGTAATCAAAATCAATGTACAGAAATCTGTTGCATTTCTATACACAAATAATGAAGCAGCAGAAAGAGAAATTTAAAAAATTCCATTTGTAATTGCACCCAAAATAATGATACATAGGAATAAGGCTAACCAAAGAGGTGAAAGATCTTTGCTGTCAAAACTATAAACACTGATGAACTAAATTGAAGATGTCATACAGAAATAGAAGGACATTCCATGCTCCTGGATTGAAAAAACAAATATTGTTAAAATGTTCTTTACTACCCAAAGCAGTCTACACATTTAATGCAATCCCTATCCAAATACAGCAGCATTTTTCACAGAGCTAGAACAAACAATCCTAAAATGTGTATGTAACCACCAAAGAACCCAAATAGCCAAAGCAACCTTGAAAAAGAAAAGCAAAGCTGGAGGCATCACAATTCCAGACTTCAAGTTATATTACAAAGCTGTAGTAAATCAAAATAGTATGGTACTGGCACAAAAAATAGACACATAGATCAATGGAACAGAATAGAAAATGCAGAAATAAACCCACAATTATGTGGTCAATTAATCTTCGACAGAGCAGGAAAGAATATCCAGTAGGAAAAAGAGTCTCTTCAAACAAGTGCTGCTGGAAAAACTGGACAGCGACATTCAAAAGAATGGTCCACTTATAGCATACACAAAATAAATTCAAAATGGATTAAAGACCTAAATGTGAGATGTGAAGTCATAAAAATCCTGGAAGAGAACACAGGCAGTAACTTAATTGACATTAGCTGTAGTAACTTTTTTCTAGATAGGTTTCCCAAGGCAAGGGAAACAAAAGCAAAAAGAAACTATTGGGACTGCATCAACATAAAAAGCTTCTGCACCACAAAGGAAACAATCAAGAAAACTAAAAGGCAGCCTCCAGAATGGGAGAAGATATTTGCAAATAACATATCTGATAAAGGGTTAGTATCCAAAATATATAAAGGACTTATACATTTCTCCAAAGAAGACGTCTAGGTAGCCAACAGGTACATGAAAAGATGCTCAACATCACTCATCATCAGAGAAATGCATATCAAAACTGCAATGAGATAATACCTCACACCTGTCAGAATGGCTAAAATCAAAAACACAAGAACAACAGGTGTTGGTGAGGATGTAGAGAAAGGGGAACCCTCTTGCAGTGTTGGTGAGAATGTAAAGTTGTACAGCCACTGTGCAAAATAGTGTGGAGGTTCCTCAAAAATTTAAGACTGGAACTACTTTATGATCCAGTAATTGCACTACTGCGTATTTACCCAAACAGAGACACCAATTCAAAGGGATACATGCACCCCTATGTTTATAGAAGTATTATTTATAATAGCCATGATGTGGAAGCAGCCCAAGTGTCCATCCGTTGATGGATGGATAAAGATGTGGTATGTGTATGGAATATAATGGAATATTGTATTGGAATATATAATGGAATGTTATTAAGCCCTAATAATAATGAAATCTTGCCATTTGCAATAATATTGGTGGAGGTAGAGGGTATAATGCTAAGCAAAATAAGTCAGAGAAAGACAAATACCATATGATTTCACTCAAGTGTGGAATTTAAGAAACAAAACAAACAAGCAAAGGAAAAAAAATGAGATAATCAAAGCAAGAAACAGACTTTTAATCATAGGGAACAAACTCATGGTTACCAGATGGTAGGGAGTAGGGGGATGGGGAAGGAAATTAAGGAGTACACATGTCATGATGAGCACAGGGTGGTGTACGGAAGTGTTGAGTCACTGTATTGTATACCTGAAACTAGTAACACTGTATGTTAGCTAACTAGAATTAAAGCAAAAACTTAAAGAAGGAATCTTGCAACATCAGGAAGGAAGGAAAGACAATGGAGAGAACAAATATGTAGGTAAAAACAATAGACTTTGCTTTTCTTGAGTTTTCTAAATTATGTTTCACAGTTGGAGCAAAAGTGTCACTGCTTAATTTGGTTCTCAGTGTCTATAGGGAAAATATGTAAGACAATTCTAAGTGGGGAAGATTAAAGGGATGTAACCGGTGAGGTTTCTATACTTGAACCGGTAAAATGTCAACACCAGTAGAACGTGGTAACTTATGTGTACACAATGCAATGCCTAGAAAAAGCACTAGAAAAGGTGTACACAGAAATACTCAAAAACATATAGATAAATCAACATGAAATTCTAAAATAAGTTCATGTAACCTATAGGAAGGGAAGAGGAAGAAAGCAGAGATAAGAAAAACAGAGAACAAACCAAAAAAAATGATAGACTTAAGCCCTAACATATCAATAATTACATTAAATGTAGTGGTCTAATTACACCAATTAAAATACAGTCATTGACAGACTAGATAAAAATCATGACCCAATTATATGTTGTCTCCAAAAATTCACTTCAAAGATAAATGATATATATGTTGAAAGTAGAATGATGGAAAATTATATACCATGAAAACATTAATCAAAAGAAATTAGGAATGGCTGTATTAATACCACATAAAGTAGACATCAGAGCAAAGCAAATTGCCAGGGAGAGAGAGCGATATTATATACTGGTAAAAGGGTCAATATACCAAGAAGACTAGCAATCCTAAATGTGTCTCACCAAACCACGGAGCCACAAAATACGTGATGCAAGAACTGAGAAACTGGGCACCTGGGTGGCTCAGTCGTTAAGCGTCTGCCTTCCGCTCAGGTCATGATCCCAGGGTCCTGGGATCAAGCCCCGCATTGGGCTCCCTGCTTGGCGGGGAGGCTGCTTCTCCCTCTCCCACTCCCCCTGCTTGCGTTCCCTCTCTCGCTCTCTCTATCAAATAAATAAAATATTAAAAAATCAAACAAACAAAAAAGAACTGAGAAACTTAGAAAGAGACAAATCCACAATTATAATCAGAGACTTCAACTCCCCTTTCAGTAATGAGTAGAACAGGGCGCCTGGGTGGCTCAGATGGTTAAGCGTCTGCCTTCGGCTCAGGTCATGATCCCAGGGTCCTGGGATCGAGTCCCGCATCGGGCTCCTTGTTAAGCAGGGAGTCTGCTTCTCCCTCTCCCTCTGCCTTTCCCCCTGCTTCTTCTCTCTCTGTCTCTCCTGCAAATGAATAAATAAAAATCTTAAAAAAAAAAATAATGAGTAGAACAACTAGACAGAAAATCATGAGGTATATAGAACTCAACAATACCATCAATGAATAGGATCTAATTGACTCTTAAAAGAACATGCAACAAGAGCAAAATATATGTTCTTTTCACATGCCTACAGAACATATACATAGATCATATCCTGGACCATAAAACAAACTCAATAAATTTAAGAGAATTAAAATTATACAGAGTATATTCTCAGACCACTATGGAATCAAACTAGAAATCAACAACAGGAAGATAATAGGAAAATCAATAAATACTTGGAAAATAACAAAGCACTGCACTTTTATACAATCCATGGGTCAAAGAGCAAGTCTCAAGAGAAAGAAAGAAATACATGGAACTAGATGAAAATAAAAATACAGTATACTAGAGTCTGAAATGGAGCTAAATTGCTGAGAAGGAAATTTATAGTACTAAATGCTCATATTAGAAAAGGGGAAACATTTCTAATCTGTCGTCTGAATTTTCACCTCAAGAAACAAGAGGAGGTGAAAGCTAAATCTGCAAGCAAACCAAAGTGAAGAATTAATAATAAAGAGCAAAAATCAGTGAAATTGAAAACAAAAATAACAGAGTAATTAGTGAAACAAAAACCTGGTTCTTCGCAAAGAACAATAAAATTGACAAACTTCTAGAAAGTCTGCAAAGAAGAAAATAGGGAATACACAAATTACTAATATCAACAATGAGGCAGGGAATAACACCATAGTACCTACAGATATCCAAAGGATTATATGGGAATACTGTAAACAACTCTACACATAAATTTGACAACTTAAACAAAATGGGTCAATTTCTCAAAATTCCAAACTACCACAACACACCTAATATGAAATAGATAACTTGAATAGCCCTGTAAATATTAATAAAATTTAAATTTTCCCAAAAAAGAAATCTGACTGAATTGGTTTCACTGGCGAATTCTACCAGATTTTTAACAAATTTATTTTCAAACCCATATGTTGTACAACTGAAACTAATATAACATTGTATGTCAATTGTATTTCAATAATAAATTTTTAAAAAATTTTAATGTAATCTCTACACCCAACATGGGGCTCAAACTCATGACCCTTCAGTCAAGAGTTGAATGCTCTACTGACTGAGCCAACCAGGCACCCCTCAATAATAATTTTTTTAAAAACGAGTACATAGAGTCTGTCTCAGATCTTTTAATTTCCAACAATGCTTTACATGGGCACTTATAGTGGACAATAAATCTTTAAATTAAAAAAAAAGAATTGCCATCAATTCTACACAAATCTTTTTCAGAAAATAGGAAAAAACACTTCCCAATTCACTCTATGAAGCCAGTGTTACTCCAATACTAAAACCAGATAAAGAGAGTATATAAAAACAGTCCTTCAGACCAGTATCCTTCATCAATATAGATGTGAAAGTTCTTAACAAGATATTCATCAGTAGAATTCAACAATATATAAAAAGAATTACACACCATTGCCCAGTAGGGTTTATTCCATCTTGCAAGACTGGTTCAATATTTGAAAAATCAGTCTATGTAATCTATCATATAAACAGGATAAAAAAAGAAAATTAATATGGTCATCTCGATGGATGTGGAAAAATATTTAACAAAACTCAACAATTCATGATAAAAAACTCTCAGAAAACTAGTAATAGAGAATTCCTTCAGCTATATATAGTTCCTTCAACTATATAAAGATATAAAGATGTTCTTTATCAACTAGATAAAGAACATCTACAAAAACCTTACAGCTAACATTACAGTTCATGGTGAAAGACTGAATGTTTTTCTCCTAAAATCGGGAGCAAGGATAGTTATGCCCTCACTGCTGCTCTTCAGCATAGTGTTGAATTTCTAGCCTGCATAGAACGGCAAGAAAATGATATAGAAGACATACAGATCGGAAAGAAAGAACTAAAACTGTCCCTAGTTGTAGATGGCATAGTCTATGTAGAAAATCACCATCTACAACAAAATTCCTAGAACTAATAAGTGAGTTCATCTAGGTTGTAGGATACACAATAAATATACAGAAATTAATTGTATTATATTTCTGTATACTATGAATATGAGGAACCAAAATTAAAAAAATAAAATATTTATAATTCCTCCAAAGCAAATGAAATACTTAGGCATAAATATAACAAATGATATTCAACTGTATGCTGAAAATTATAAAATGCTGATGAAAGAAATCAGTGAACAACTACATAAATGGAGAGACATAGATCTCCATGAATTGGAAGATTCGACATAGTAACATGTCAATTCTCTCCAATTTGATATGCAGGTTTAACACAATTCCTATCCAAATCCCAGCAGGATTCTTTGTAGATATATACAAGATTATTCTGATATTTATATGAAAAGACAAAGGAACTAGAACAGTTAAAACAATTTTGAAAAGGAATAAGTTGGGAGCAATCACTACCTTGATTTACAAGATTGACTGTGTAGCTACAAAAATTAAGACTGCATGGTATAGGTAGTGGTATAGACACATAGAACAGTGGAACAGAATAGGGAACCCATAAATAGCCCCATGCAAGTAGAACCAACTGATTTTTGACAAAGCTGCAGAAGTACTTCATTAGAGGAAGGGTAGTCCTTTTAACAAATGGTACCAGATGAATTGGACATCCATAGGTGAACAGGTACCACACATCTAGATTACTGTCTAAAATATATAAAGAACTCTGAAAACTAAGCATTATGAAAACAGTCCGATTAGAAGATCAGCAAAAGAATACAGACATTTCACTGAAGAAATTATACATGTGGCAAATAAAGACATGTAAAGATACTTAACATCATTAGTCATTAAAGAATTACAAATTAAAACCACAATGAGATATAACTACATACCTATCAGAATGGCTAAAATGAATAATGGTGTTAATACCGCATGCTGGATTGGATGTGGAGGAACTAGATCACCCATAAATTGCTGGTAGGAATGTAAAATGGTACCACTGCTCTAGAAAATAATTTGGCATTTCCTTTCAAAACTCAAAATAGACTTACCGTGCAACCCAGCACTTACACTTTAGGGCATTTATCCCAGAGAAATGAAGACTTATTTTCATGCAGGAACTAATAAATATTCATAGTAGATTTTATTCATAATGGCCCTAAACTGGAAACAACCCAGATGTCCTTCAAAAGATGAATGGTTAAATTGTGGTACATCCATACCATAGAGTACTACTTGGCAAAAAAAGTATTGATATATGCAACAACATGGCAGGATCCTCAGGGCATTATGCCAAGTGGAAATGCCAATCTCAGAAGGTTGTATACTATATAGTTGATTCCATTTATATAACATTCTCAAATTGACAAAATTGTAGGGATGGAGAACAGATTAGTGGTTGCCAGGGATTAGGGATGGTGCTGTGGGGCGTTGGGTGTGACCATAAAAGGGGTAGCATAAAGTAGATTTTTGTGGTAATTGAATAGTTCTGTATCTTGATTGCAGTAGTGGTTCTACAAATCTACCGGCGACATAGACCTATACACACAATTATACCAGTGCCAACTTCCTAGCTTTGATATATTTTTAAAGATTTTATTTATTTATTTGACAGAGACATAGCAAGAGAGGGAACACAAGCAGGGGGAGTGGAAGAGGGAGAAGCAGGCTTCCCGCTAAGCAGGGAGCCCGATGCGGGGCTCGATCCCAGGACCCTGGGATCGTGACCTGAGCCGAAGGCAGACGCTTAATGACTGAGCCACCCAGGCACCCCCCCAGCTTTGATATTACAGTTGTTTTAGATATAACCTTTGGGGGAAACTGGGTAAAGGGTACAAAGGACCTCTCTCAACTATCTTTGCAACTCCTTGTGAATCAATTATTTCAAATTAAAAATTTTGTTAAAAAGAGCACTGTCATAGTTGTGGAGCATGCATATGAAGTAGACCAGACAGGATGAAGTCAGGGACAGCAGTCTGGAGACTCTTGTCAGGTGATGAGATCTGAACCTCTGCAGTATTTGTTACGATGAAGAAAAGGGAACAGATATAAAGGATAATAAAGTAATAGAATCAGCAGGACCTTGGAAATAACCAGATGTGTAGGAGGTGAATGAGAATGCAGACTGTGGGATGACTTCCAGGTTTCTAGCTTGGGTAATTGAGTAGATGCTTGACGTCTTAAGTAAAAGAGGCCATAGCTTAAGAGCCTGAGGTATACCAGAAGTAGACAGAAGCCATGTTTTCCTCATCTGTTAAACCTTCAAAAATCTAAAAGATGTTGGTTTTTTGAGAATTTTGTGAAATTTTTAGAAATCTTTTGGAGTGTCCCATAGTCTGTTATGAAGCCAGATATTTATGTAATTCTTCCTTGGACTTCTTTCCTTACTAGCCTGGTACATTTACTTAAATGAGTTTCTGTGTAATTAACTGTGTGACTTTGAGCCTTTATTTCTTCATCTGAAAAAAAATGAGCACTATATTTTATGATAAAATAGATATACTTCTCTCTCAGGATTAGAGTTCTGAGTTCTGAGAGTAAATGATATTTACATTTATATGTAAAGTTCTTAACACATATCAAACATCTGATAAGTGTTTACTCCTTCTGTTACTACTGCTAACAATAAAAATTACAACAAAAAATAAAAAAAGATGTTGAAATGTGACAGATCCTGTCAATTGGGGCCAGTTGCAGAAATGCTCATTCTCTAGAGCCTGTTTTTCCTCAATTTCTGCTTTCTAGTTCCTTCAGTGATCCTCAAAGAGTGGTCTGCCTATAAAGGGAAATCACCTCAAACCCCTGAGCTGGTGTCTGCACTGACATTTCGGGAATGGACTTGCCCAAACCTCAAGAAGCTCTGGCTAGGCAAAGCAGTCGAGGACAAGAACAGAAGGATGCGGGCCTTCCTGGCCTGTATGAAGTCAGATACACCCAGTATGCTCAATCCAGCTAATGTCCCAACCCATCTGCTGCTCATGTGCTGTGTACTCCGGTAAGACATGTGACAGGGAGGTGGCCAGTTCATTTCTCTTTTACTTTTTTCCCATTTCCTTTAAGCATGTGTTTTAATGGTGTTTTGGGGTGGGGAGGTTTTTGTTTTATGTTTAGCTTAGAATTCAGAAACACTGAAATTGATTGCTACAAGAGTCTCTTCACTTCATGATCCTGTCAACATCAGTTCACGCATATCTTCGTGAACTTTTATATTTGGTTTTATATTTGGTTTTTGTCCCCTTCAGTTTTAATTCGTGATCTAATTCCCTTCTCTTCCTGTAGTTATCCACTCTTGGGTATTTGGTGTGTGTCCTTCCAAGCCATTTTCCATGTATTTATTTAGACATAAGTGTATCCTTGCAGAGTCTATAGTGTTGTTTGTATGTGTAGATTTTTTTCTCTTTTTTAACATGGAAGGTGCTGTACATCTCATTCTGTTTCTTATGTTTTTCACTCTGTTATTTTTGAGATCTATCCATATTCATACATGGTTCATTCCTCATGACTGCTGGATTATGTTCCATCAGATAATAATGTCACACAATATTTATTGTTTTCCAGTTCTTGAGTGTTACAAACAGTGCTGCAGGAAATATCTTCATAGATGTCTTTGTTTCTTTGTGTTCCTGTGTCAGTTTATCTGAAGTATATGCTCAGGAGTAGAATTCCTGGATCCTAAGATATGCATATAGGGGGGCGCCTGGGTGTCTCAGTTTGGTTAGGTGTCTGCCTTCGGCTTGGGTCGTGATCATGGGGTCCTGGGATCGAGCCCCGCATGGGGCTCCCTGTTCAGTGGAGAGCCTGCTTCTACCTCTCCCTCTGCCCCTCTCCGCCAACCCCTGCTCATGTGCTCGCTCTCTCTCTCAAATAAATAATAAAATCTAAAATAAAAAAAGATCTGTATATATTTTTTTTGCCACGTATTGCCAAGTTGCTCTAGGTCATTTCTGTACTAATATATGGTCCTGTGAACAACATGTAAGGGTTTCTCTTTCTTCATAGTATTGCCAGTACTGATATCACATAACTTCTTAATTTTTGCCAGTCCAGTGGACTTCAAGTAGTGTCTTTTTTTAAAGATTTTATTTATTTGTTTGTTTGTTTGTTTAAGAGAGGGGTGGGGGAAGGACAGAGGGAGAGAGAATCTGAAGCAGACTCCGCACTAAGCGCAGAGCCCACCAGGGGGCTGGACAGGGTGCTAGATCTCACAACCATGAGATCGTGACCTGAGCCAAAACCAAGAGTCAGACGCTTAACCCACTGAGCCACCCAGGCGCCCCTCAAGTAGTATCTCTTATTTTACTTTACATTTCTTTGACTATAGATGAGGTGAGCTTCTGCTTTATACATATTAACCATTTGTTTTCTCATTCTCTGCAGTGCCTATTTATTTTACCTTGCAAGTTTTCTCTTAGTTTACTTGTCTTTCTTGCTGATCACAGAAGTTTCTTGTCAAATGTGTGTACATGCATACATATATAGCAAATATCATTTCTGTATCTGTGTGTGTATATCAAATATATTTTCCAGTCACAGTTTAAAAACTATGTACAATATTTTATGGAACAAAAGTGTTTCATTTTCACCAGCTTTTTTAATTGTTGTAACTTCATACACACAAAAATGTTGGAAGAACAGTATGGTGAATACCCATATGACCACCATTTAGATTCTATAATTAATATTTTGCTATACTTACTTTATCCTATATAACTGTCCATCTGTCCACCTCTAGCCAGCCATTTATCCATCCTTTTGGATGCATTTCCAAATAAGTTGCAGACATCAGTATACTTCACCCCAACCAAGAAATATTTAAGTTTGGTTTTGTCACACCCTTCAACTTGTACCCTTGTGGTGTGTGCTTTTGAGCTCTTATTTAATAAATTCTTCCCTACCCTTGTGTCATAAAGATACTTTTCTACATTTTTTAATCGTTTTGTAATGTTGCCTTCCATGTCAGGTCTTTAATATAGTGCGTATTTATTCTGTATATTCTGTAAGAAAGGTGATTTCATTTTCTTTAGATAATAAGCTAGTTTTCCCGACTGCATTTATTAAATGATCGCTTCTTTCTCCATTGATGTATATTACCACCTTTCTTATGTACCAGGTTCCTATATATTCATGAGTACATTGCTGGATTCGTTTTTTTTTTCCATTGCCTATTTGATCTCTGGCGAGGGTCACATTGTTTCAATTATTATAGGTTTTTTTTTTTTTTAGTTTTTTATTGTTATGTTAATCACCATATTATTATAGGTTTTTAATTTGCCTTAATATCAGGTAGGGCAAATCTCCACTCTGTACTTTTCTTGTGTCAGATGTGTACTATTTCTGAACCATGTGATCTTTATTCTTCCACATATAATTTAGAATTAGTCCAGTTTCCACAAAATCTTGTTGGGATTTTTTGGTCAATGAATTGAATTAATAGATTAATTTGGGGAGAGTTGACATCTTTATCATGTTAAGTGCTCCCATCCAGAGATCATAGTTTACCTCTTCCTTTATTTAGGTCTCTTCCTTTATGTCTTAGTAGGGTTAGTTTCTTTTCCATAGAGGTCTTCTGCGTTTTAAAGTCCTAGGTATTTGATATATATTGTAGTGATTATGGATGACATTCTGTTTTCTATTACACTTTCTCATTGTATATTTGCTGATGTAGAGGAAGTAAATTTTTGTGCGGAGAAGTCAGTCTCAACAAGTCATCAAAGGGTTACAGAGCACTGACCTTTGAAATTGGATGGACCTTAGTTTGAACTCTGGCTTTGGGACTTTACAGCTTGGATAAGTCACTTTAACCTTTTAGAGCATCCATTCCCTTACCATAAATGGGTATAATAATTCTTATTTCTCAGGGCTGTTTGAGGATTGAGGTAATGCATATAGGGGCCCTATCACATAATAGATGCTTAATATTTGTTAATTTTCTAACTGCCTTGAGATTAAAACTGGTGACTTAAGAAGTCTTCCCAATAAGAATAATGACAGGATTCATTCCTCCAAGCTTCTAACATGTTTCTGGGCCATAGCCCTGCACTGTCACATATTAACTCTGGAATCACCTGTTTTATTTATCTTTATTCTTAAAAATACAGTAATAGCTCATTTTTCCATATGTTTGATTCTCTAGATTTTTTGAAACACTTTCAGGAACATGAAAATAAGAATGGCTTTTGAATAGCTCTGATAGCTATCACAAAGAATAAGCTCTAATATTCTAATAGGTTCCATATGCTTTCCCTGAAGAAAACCCCATAGCCTCCTGCTCAGCCTATTTATTCTTAATTTAGACACATTTCTGACAATTTGGTTATCTGATTTTCCAGTGTACAACAGATCAAAAGCAGCAAATTGTGGGCGCCTGGGTGGCTCAGTTGGTTAAGCGACTGCCTTCGGCTCAGGTCATGGTCCTGGAGTCCCGGGATCGAGTCCCGCATCGGGCTCCCTGCTCAGCAGGGAGTCTGCTTCTCCCTCTGACCCTCTTCCCTCTCGTACTCTCTCTCTCTCATTCTCTCTCTCTCAAATAAATAAATAAAATCTTTTAAAAAAAAAAGCAGCAAATTGTAAGGTAGGTGAGACGAGGAGTAGGACCTATCCTTAGAACCAGCCCCAGTGACAGCAATGATAAGTGGCAGCTTAAAAACTGCCTTTTTTAGGGAAAAAGGTACAAATATTACTTTTAAAAAGACCTAAGAACCCATGTAGTATAGGGGAAACTGCCCTGTATAAACCAGTAACCCATATAAGTTCATTAATAAAGCACAGGGCTATAATCAGTGTTCATAAAATCATCAAGAACAGGTTTTGTAATATTACATGTTATGTACCTGGCAATGTGCTAAGTCAGCCTTTTGTGTACAATGCTACTAATCCTCATAATAGTGCTAAAATGTAAATATTATTTATCTCCATTTATAGATGAGGGAACAAAGGCTCAAAGAGAAGTGACTTGCAAAGGTTACATAGCTAGTAATGGGTAGTGTTAAGAGTTTGAACCCAAGTCTCTCCAACTCCAACTAAAAGACAAAATGGTAGAAAAATACAGTCTTAATAATTAACATAAAATCTGGTTGGAAATTTAAAATTCAACTTTAAATGAAGATTAACTTATCCTAAACACTGCATTGCTCAGCAATGTCAGGTGAAGACTGGGTAGCAATGTTGAACTGTGGCCTAATTGGGTACTAGGAGTCTAAACTCCTCATTTGCTTCTGCTAACTATAGGTATAAGATACCTCTCATGGAAGTAAAGTAATGCTGGGGATGTTGTGACTAAAGGTTAATGTTGATGCAGCTCTTGGACAGTTGGCCTAGAGAAATGAGAGTCTACAAGAAAGGTCGGTACAGTTTGAGGAAGGCATAACCTTTACACATATAATAGACACTACTGAGGAGGAAAGGATAATGAGCTCTGTCAGGCTTCCAGGAGTGGGGCGCAGCCCTGTTGGATGTGGAGAGGCATGTAACAAGGCCCTGTCTGTCATTTGTAGCAAGGTTTCATTCAAATCGCAACAGTTTTCCAGAAACAGAACATGAAATTGGACAAGGTCATACCTCTAGATTCATGAGTAAAGTTGAATCTTTTCTGACAAATAATTCTGTAAAGAAGCAGTGGATTTGTTATCAGCTGTAATAGGGCATTTGAGTTAACCATGTGCCATCCTGATATGTAAAAAGTAAAGATAAATAAGAACTAATTTTTGTTCACTTGACAGAATAATTCTAAAATTTATTGGGAGAAACAAATGAATAAGAATAGCTTGGGATTACAAAAAAGAGCAGTCTTGGCTCAAACAAAAAAAATACCCAAATGTATTATAAATTTATACTAAAATGATGTGATACTGGCATAAAAATTGACAGGTCATTGTTTTAGAGCAGATAATACTGAATAAGATCCTAGACACATGATAACTTAAAACAAGCCAAGGGAAGCTTCACAAATCAGTGAGGAATAGAGGAATTTTTTAAATAATTGTTGAGAAAACTATATTGGTATTTGGGGAGAAAACATCAAGTTTGGGCCTTGCCTCGCATAAATTCCAGATGGATTTATTATAGAGATAAAGGTAAAGGAAAAAAGATAAAAGATAGAATAAAAACTAAGTAGTGATTTAACTGATCTTGAGATAAGAAAGGAATTTTTAAATGAAAAGCGTCAAGTCCAGGGCAGTATCAAAAACAATAACAGTATCAGGGAAGGCAAACACCTCTGTTGCCAGTGGCTGCTGTACATTGTGCTAAAAATTTAACTGGTAGACTGTGTAATAAGACAATCATAAAGCGCTTTGATAAGCTGCCTTATATTCCTGGGGCTCTGAAAGGTTGTGTACATCCATAGGGCTACATACACACTCAAGAGAAGTTGGAGAGAGCCCCAATTACATAGACCTGCACAAGATAAAAATAAAAGCCTGACGTCTAACTGCCTAAAATTTTAATGCATGCCCTAACCTACACTTAGATCCCCTTGGCAAAAATGGAAGCTTTATTGGCTCAAGATGTTTCTGCACAACCTTTGACTAATCATTGGCTGATCAGTAAGCTATGCTGATCCAAGGCAGATGCCTAGGAAGCTAGGCTTAAAAATGAAAAGAAGAGTTAAGAATAAAAAATCTGGGCAGGGCTATCAGGATCAGGCGACACTCTGCAGGAGGGACAGGCACTGCAAAATTAGTCTAGACATGTCACTAAACAAACAAAACAACAGCAACAACAGTGCTTGGGGAGAGTTGCTGCAATATATGATTGAAACTGTCCAGTGCTCACAAAAATTATAAGACTTCCAAAAAAAATAATAATGTGTGGTTCATACACAGAAAAAAAAGCACTCAATAGCAACTGTCTCTGAGGGAGTATGTAGGTCATAGTAAATAAGGATTTTTAATACCTACAATAGATACATTCAGAGAGCTAAAGGAAACCATATTTTAAAAATTGAAGTATGATAACAGTGGCCCATCAAATTGAGACTAGCAATAGAGAGATAGAAATTACAAAAAGAAACCAAATAGATATTCTGGAATTGAAAAATACAATTATTGAAATGAAAAATTAACTTGAAGGAAGAGGCTCAATAGTAGATTTGAGCTGAGAGAAGAAAAAGATCAAGGAACTTGAAGGTAGATCAATAGAGATTATCCAATCTGAAGAACAGAATGTAAAAAAGAAGAATAAAAATGAAGAGACTAAGAGACCTATCAGGACATCAGACATACCAACATATGCACAATAGGTGCCCCAAGAGAGAGGGATGGTTAGAAAAACTATGTGAAGAACTAAGAATTGAAAACTTCCCAAATTTGGTGAAAAACATAAATTTACACATCCAAGATCAAAAACTCCTAAGTGTCAACTCAAAGATCCACACTTACTGTTAAAAGACAAAGACAGTCTTGAAAGAAGCAAGAGAAAAACAATTTATCACATACAAGGAATCAAAAGAAGATTAATAATAATCAAAAGGTAGAAGCACCCTGTTTCCACTGATGGATGCATTGATAAACAAAATGTGGTATATACATAAAATGGAATACTATTCAGCCTTAAAAAGGAAGGAAATTCTGACACAGGCTACAACACGGCTGAACCTTGAAGACATTATACTTAAGTGAACTAGCCAGTCACAAAACAATATGGTGTGATTTAATTTATATGAGATACCTAGAGTAGTCAGATTCAGAGATAGAAAGTAAAATGGTGATTTCCAGGGGGCTGGGGTTGGGGGAATAGGGAGTATTTAGTGGGCATGAGTTTCAAGTTGGGAAGAACAAAAAGTTCTGCACATGGATGGTGGTGATGGTATAAATGTACTTAATGTACTTAATACCACTGTAAATGTACAGTGAAAAATTATTAATGTGGTAAATATATATATTTTACCACAAAAGAAAAAAAAGTACATAAGGGATACCTTTTTTCTCTTCCCCTTCCAAAAGGACAGAGTAAGGACATGGACAAACCCTCTCCCCAGGAAAATTACACCTTATCTGGACAAACCCTCTCCCCAGCAAAATTGCACCTTATCTGGTGAAAATCATTTTTTTTGATCATTTAACCCTTAGGTATATATAGCCAAGAAGATGAGGTTTCCTTCTCCCAGCTTTCGTTCTTGGGTCATGGTTTCCCCCCGGGGAGGAAAACATTGCCATTTCTCATCAACTCCTGCCCTGTGTCCAGGTAGGCATGGTAAAGAGGATCACCCACCAACCCCCCCACTCAGGGCAGAAGCTCTAATCTAGGGACAGCATGCCAAGAATACTTGGGGCCCTAATCATTCCCACCCCAGTGCATATGTAGGAAGGAATTTCCACACTGGGAGGATCAAGCCAAAAAGATTAGGGGCTGCCAACCACCCCACCCTTTTTCAGTGCACACTTACAGAGCAGGGGTGTCACTTGTCACTCTGGGAAAAGCAGCCTCAGCATGGTGTAATGAGCAGTTCTTTTCAGGGAGAAAGTAGGCCATAAGAACAAGGAGCTCTACACCTGCCTGAAGGGACTGTCTTTATTTGGAGCAGAGTATGGAGAATTCCATGCCTAAGAGCATGTCAAGAACAACAGGTATCTTGATGATGGGCAATTAATAGGAGGCTGGTAGCTCCATGATACATGCAGAACACCAGGGCATCCAGAAGTTTTATAGAGAAAACCAGGGAAAGAAACAGCCAAGAAAAACCCTCCTAGGATCACAGTCAACTCTGGAGATCGGGAAGGGTGTATGCAAGCACTAGATGGCACCCACTCCGGAGCAAACAGAACAGGACACAGGACAGACTTAAAAGCACTCCCCAAACCACCCAGAGGCCATCAATACAGGGCAGATGCCTCACTGACACAGGAATTGAAATACCACCTCTGATCAAGCATCAACTGAACAATAAGCTTCTCTGACCCAGAGGCAACTCCTAGCAAGCCAGGTTTAGCACAAAAATAAAACTCATCATTGCTGGACTAGAAGATTGTGAATACCCAAAGTTAGCCTTCTTAGCAATGATCAGAGAAGGAGCCTCCAAACTAATATTCCCTCATTGAATATAGGGCAAAAAATGTGTAAACTTCCTGAACTATGATAGCAGCCTTACTCTACATTTATATTCAGTGGTAAAAGGTAAAAATCTAACTGGCTAAGAAGGCTTAAGCATAATCTTTGACCAATTAGTGGCTTATGCAGACCCAGGAGGGAACATCTAGGTTGCCAAGCTAAAAGAAAAACAAGTAGAGACATCAGAGGCTGCATCCTACATATTTTAGAAATAGAACTCACATAATTAGTGCAGCCAAGTCACTAAATAAACAAGAGAACAACCAAGCAAACATCAACCAGCTCTAGGCTGGAGGGTGGGGTCGGTATCCAGTGTTGTTACAGTATATTATCTAAAATATCCAGTTTTCAACAAAAACTTCCAAGACACTCTAAAAAATATGCAGGTGTGACCCACTCAAAGTAAATAAAACAGGCTTTTAATGAAGCCTAGATAGTAGACTTAGCAGGCAAAGACTTAAAAGCAGTTATTTTTAAAATGTTCAAAGGGCCAAATGAAACCATGCATAAAGAATTAAAAGAAAACATGATGACAGGGTCTCCTCAAATAGAGAATATAAATAAAGAATAAGTCTTAAAAAACCCAAGTGGACTATGCTGGAGTTGAAAAGTACAGTAAACCAAAATGAAACGTTGACTAGAGATCAACAGTAGACTTGAACTGGCAGAAGAAAGAAGCAACAAACTTGAAGACAGATTAATACAGACTATGTGGCCTGAAGAGCAAAAAGATAAAAGAATAAAGAAAACTGAACAGAGCCTCAGAAAAGTGCGTGACACCATTAAGTGCACCAACATTCATGTAATGGGAGTACCAGCAGGAAGTGGGGAATTAAAAAATTTGAAAAAAAATGGCTGAAAACTTCCCAAATTTGACAGAAAACACATTATTTCATACATCTAAGATGAGCTCAGAGAACCACACTAGACATACCGTAGTCAAAATGGTGAAAGACAAAGACAAAAAGAGGATCTTGAATACTATAAGGAAAAAATGACTAATCACATGCAAGGGAACCACAAAGATTGGCTTCTTATTAGAAACAATGGAGACCAGAAAGCAGTGGGACAACATAATTCAACGTGCTTCAATATAAAATTCTCAGCTGCCAACTTTATATCCAATAATACTATGCTTCAAACATGAAAGCCAAATAAAGACATTCAAAGGTAAACTGAGAGAATATGTTGCTAGCAGACTTCCCTTATAGGAAATACTAAAGGAAGTTTTACAGGCTGAAAGCAAGTAATAACAGACAGTAATTCAAATTCATATGGAAAAACACCACCAGTAAAGGTAATTAATATAGGTAAATACAAAAAACAGAATAATTGCATAGTTAATTGCATAGATGCAAAATATAATTGCATCAAACAATATGTATATAATTGTATTGTTGAGCCTATATCATATAGAAATATATTTGACAAATCAGCAAAAAAGAAAATGTATGGGAACAAAGATGTATTAGAGTAAGAGAATGACACCAGATGGTAAATCCACAAGTAGAGAACCAGAAATAATTAGGTTAATACAACAAAAACTATAAATATGTACTTGTTCTCCTCTCTAATCTTTTAAAAGAAATAAGATTATATAAGGTAATGATTGTGACAATGTATTCTTGGGTTTCTGCAGATGTAACATGTATAGCAATAATACCACAAAAATGAGGGGAGGGAATAGAGCTACATAAGAATAAAGTTTTGATATGACACTAGAATGAAGTTAGAATATATCTGAAGCAGATACTGTTAAGATGTATATTATAAGTCCTAGAGAAAATAACTCAAAAATGTAATTTAAGGGGCACCTGGGTGGCTTAGTCAGTTAAGCATCTGCCTTTGGCTCAGGTCATGATCCCAGGATCCTGGGAGCGAGCCCCACATGGGGCTCCCTGCTCAGGGAGGGAGTCTGCTTCTCCCTCTTCTCTGCCCCTCCCCCCATTCAGGCTGACTCTTTCGCACACTCTCTCTCTCTCAAATAAATAAATAAAATCTTTAAAAATATGTAATTTAAAAATTATTAAAGGAATTAAAATGTTATACTAGAAAATACCCACTTAAAAGAAAGAAGACAATAAGGAAAGAATAGTGGATCAAATAACACATGAGACATATAGAAAGCAAAATGGTAGGTGCAAATCAATAACATTAAACTTGAGGGAATTAAAAATCGAATCAAAAGGCAGAGATTGTCAGATTAGGTAAGAAAACAAAATCCAGCAATATGCTATCCACAGGAAACAGGGGTTAGAATCAAAGATACAAATAGATGGAAAGTAAAAAGATGGGAAAATACATACATAAAAACAACAACCATAAGATTGCTGGAGTGACTATAATAATACCAGACAAAATAAATATTAAGACAATAAAATGTTATTCAACTATAAAAAGGAATTAACTACTAATTCATGCTACAGCATGGATGAACGACCCAAAAACATTAGGCTAAGTGAAAGGCACCAGTCATAAAAGGACATACATCATGCAGTTCTATTTATGTGAAATGTTCAGAATAGGCAAATCCAAAGATTTGTATTTGCCAGGGTCTTAAGAGAGGGGCAAATACAGAGTGAATGGATACAAGGTTTCTTTTGGGAGTGAGTTAAATGTCCTAGAATTAGATAGTAGTGATGGTTATACAACCCTGAGAATATACTAAAAAAAACTGAATTGTACCCATTTAATACACAAAATGTGTAGTATGTTAATTTTATCTCAACCTATAAAATAGAAAGGAAAGGAAAATAAATAGATTGCCAGATAACCAAAGATTAAGAGAATTTATTGCTACCACTTGCATTATAGGAAGTATTAAATGATGTCCTTCAATGTGAGACCTGAAACCATAAAAATCCTAGAAGAGAGCGCAGGCATCAGACATAACAACTTTTTTCTAGATATGTCTCCTGAGGCAAGAGAAACAAAAGCAAAAATAAACTATTGGGACTACATAAAAATAAAAAGCTGCTGTAGAGCAAAGGAAGCTATTAACAAAACTAAAAGGAAGTCTGCCAAATAGGAGATGATATTTACAAATGACATATCTGATTAAGGGTTAGTATCCCAAGTATATAAAGAACTTACACAACTCAACACCCAAAAAACAAATAATCTAGTTAAGAATGGGCAGAAGAAATGTATAGACATTCTCCAAAGAAGACATCCAGATGGCCAACAGATACATGAAAAGATGCTCAACATCACTCATCATCAGGGAAATGCAAATCAAAACTACAATAAACTACAATGAGATATCACCTCACACCTGTCAGAATGGCTAAAATCAAAAATGCAAGAAACAACAGGTGTTGGTGAGGATGTGGAGAAAAAGGAATACTCATGCACTGTTGGTGGGAATGCAAACTGGTGTGGCCACTATGGAAGACACTATGGACGGTCCTCAAAAAATTAAAAATAGAACTACCATATGATCCAATAATCATACTACTAGGTATTTACCTGAAGAATACAAAACACTAATTCAAAGTGATATATGCACCACAATGATTATTGCAGCATTATTTATGATAGCCAGATTATGGAAGTAGCCCAAGTGTCCATCAATAGATGAATGGATAAAGGTATGGTATTTATATACAATAGAATATTATTTAATCAGAAAAAATAAAGAAATCGTGCCATTTGCAACGTCCTGGATGGAGCTTAGAGAATATAATGCTAAATAAGTCAGTCAGAGAAAGACCAATACCATATGATTTCACTCATATACGGAATTTAAGAAACAAAACAAAAAGAAACAAACCCCAAACAGGCTCTTAACTATAGGGAACAGATGGTTACCAGAAGGGGGAGGTTGGTGAAGGGATGGGTGTAAGAGGATTAATAGTACACTTATCTTGATGAGCAGTGAGTAGTAAATAGAATTGTTAAATCACTATATTGTACACTTATCCCTTAAATTGCAACTAATTTAACACTATATTAGCTATGCTGGAATTAGAATTAAAAAAACTACATAAACATGTAAAACAGAAAAAAAATTAAATGATGTCCTTTGGACTGAAAGGCAATGACACCAAATGGATAAGTAATAACCACCTGTAAAGGTGATTGCATAGGCAAATATAAAAAGTTGTATAAATATACTTTTTCTCACTTATTCACATAACTGGTTTTTTAAAGATTTTATGTTCTTAGACTTGTAACCAAAAGCACAATTCATAGAAGGAAAAATTAATAAATTGGACCTCCTTAGAACTAAAAACTTTTGCCAGTTGAGCTCTTTTCTTCCCTCCTTCACCGTCCATCCCCCGCTCAGCCCAGGTCCCCCACTCCTCCCCAGCAGACCCTCCTGCCGGGACTTGGTGCCTGGCACCAGGCGCCCTTGTGGCTGTAGGGCACAGAGTTGGCTGGCACCTGGGGGAGGGGAGTGGGGTGACAGGGCCGGGCCTGGGAAGCCACGTGGTGCTAACAAAGGGAGCAGCTGCAGCCCAGGTGGTCAAGCCTGCAGCAAGCAGGGTAGAGCCAATTGTGCAGAGCTCTGCAGCGAGCAGCCCAGAGAGAAGCAATGAAGTCCTGGAGCCCAGCTGAAAATGAACTGGTCTCCTTGAGTGGGCCCAAGCCCTGGCGCCAAGCCTCTGTCCCAGCCCTAAGGTCTTCCTCATCCACGAACGCTTTGATCCCAGGCTGGATGTGTGCCCCTACTCCTGGGCTAAGGAGAACTTTCTTTGCAGGAAGAAAACGTTTGCTTATTTGCACGTGAGCTGAGCTACAGGCACTGACCTTGGTCCTGGAAACATCAAGATGATTTTTGATCATCCTGAGATAAATGAACGTTGGCCTCCAGGCCCAATAAAGTAAACATTCCTCCCATGGAGAGCAGTGCTGGTTCCTGAGGACTTGAGGGGCCTGCAGCCCCAGGGGGCTTAGCCAAAAACCAGTTTTGTTTTCCTGCTCAGAACAGAGTGGCTGCCTTAAATGCCTCTTTCATTATGATTCACACCAACCTGAAGAGAAAGTTCAGTTGCTGTGTGCTGGCCTTTCTCCTATTTGCAGTCATCTGTGTGTGGCAGGAGAAGAAGAAATGGAGTTACTGTGATTCCCTTAAATTGCAAACCAAAGAATTCCAGATGTTGAGAAATTTGGAGAAATGGTCTATGACTTCACGCAGCACCCAGAATCCCCACAGGGGCAGCCATGCCCTCAACAGGCCCCGGGGCCCGGCAAAGGCCAAGCCAGAGGCTTCCTTCCAGGTGTGGAACAAGGGCAGCTCTTCCAAAAACCTTATCACCAGGCTGCCCAAAATCTGGAGGAATTATCTGAACATGAAGAAATATAAAGTGTCTTACAAGGGGCTAGCGCCGGGGGTCAAGTTCAGTGCAGAGGCCCTGCACTGCCACCTCTGGGACCCTGTGAACATATCCATAGTAGAGGCCGTAGATTTTCCCTTCAACATTTCCAAATGGGAGGGTTTCCTGCCCAAGGAGAACATTAGGACCAAGGCTGGGCTATGGGGCAGGTGTGCTATTATCTCATCAGCAGAATCTCTGAAGTCCTCCCAGTTGGGCCAAGAAATAGATGATCATGATGCAGTCCCGAGGTTTAATGGGGCACCCACAACCAATTTCCAGCAAAATGTGGGCACAAAAACTACCCTTCACCTGATGGACTCTCAGTTGGTCACCTCGTCAGGGCACTTCCTCAAGACAGCTTATACAGTGAGGGATTCCTAATTGTGTGGGACCCATCTGTTTGCCACTCAGATATCCCAAAGTATTTGAGAATAGCTGCATCCTGATCAGCCCTTTTATATCCTCAAGCCTAAGATGCCTTGGGAGCTGTGGGACATCATTCAGGAAGTCTCCACAGAAGAGATTCAGCCAAATCCCCCATCCTCTGGGATGCTTGGCATCATCATCATCATCATCATCATGATGCTGTGTGACCAGGTGGATGTTTACCAGTTCCTCCCATCCAAGTGCAAGACCAATGTGTGCTACTACTACCAGAAGTTCTTTGACAGTGCCTGCATGGTGAGTGCCTACTACCCACTCCTCTTTGAGAAGAATCTGGTGAAGCACCTCAACCAGGGCACAGACAAGGACATTTACCTGCTTGGCAAAACTACACTGCCTGGCTTCCAGAGAATTCGCTGCTGAGCATGGGCTCCCTGCTCAGGTCCCCTTGCCCTTCTCCACCAAGCCTGGGCAGACCACATTCCTGAATAATCACAGCTTGCACTGTGGGCTTTCTGTCAGCAAGAGTCCCAGGCTTGAGGAGCCCAAAAGCAAGCAGCCAAGTCCAGCCTGCCCTGTAGCTGCAGAGGTATGTGAGCCCAAATCCTCCAGCCACACCTAGCTTTCTTTCCACAGGTAAATGCAAGCTCCACCTTTCCCACCAGGGCTGTCAAAGCTGGGCTGTTTTCCCCCATTGGAATGTTATTTCCACAAATGAGCACTCTCTATTGCTTGAAATCTGCACCTGGACACTGATTTCATGTGTTAAATTCTCCCAAATTATTGTGCCTGGGTATAGGGTGGCTCTGGGGGGCCAGTAAGTGGTACAGGACATAGGAAACATGCTCAATTCCTCCAGAACAAAGTTGCCCCCAAGGTCCATGCCCCTGGGAGAGGTGGTATTCTGTCTGGCTGGCTGGTTTGGTGGATCCTTAGCCTGGGTGCTTATGAGCAAAGGGTCTTGATGAACCCATAGCCATCTCCATATGGAGATGAGAGGCACAGAAGGGTACCATCCTCCAGTTCCTCATAGTTCAGTGGGAGAGAGACAGGGAGGATACAGTGTGTTCATTCAGTGGGGTTGGAGGAGGGAGGTGTTGTGGAGAGGCCAGCACACTTGCTGTGTCTGTGGCTGTAGAGGGCTTCACAGGGCTGGGGCTGTGGAGGAAATTTTAGAGGAAGAGAAGAAACATGTCAAGCAGATATTTGAGTCATTTGAATTGTGTTTTCCTTTCTGCCGTTGTTGCCCGTATTTACTCTCTAAGGTCTGCCTGAACTTAAAGGCTCTAATTATTTTTTGAGGAAACCCCTAGCCCTGTCTGAGGTAGCAAGTACAGCCCCATGGCACACACTAGGCAAGCCAGATGCCAAAAACTGGATTTGTCCAGGCTCACCCTGGCCAGACCCTACCCTGCAGCCAGGTGTGCCCACCGTGTCCACTGCTTCCCTGTTGATGCCCACCCTACCCCCTCCTGACTGCCAGTCTTGCTTTTCCCTTTAAAAGTAGCGGTTTTCCCCTCTCTCAAATTGCTTTTAAGCATTTTCTACTTTAAGAGTATCCTGACCTGACAATTTCTTTTGACCTTCATGGGCCTTTTGTGGAATGTCTCTCAGGGAGTGGGGATGTGGTTCCCTAGAATTTAGTCACTCTTAGAAGTCAGAGCCTTAGAGATCATAACTGATTCTCACGGCGTTTATCAGACTGCCGTGCCCTCCACCTCTCCAGCAAGGGAGCAACGTCAGAGTCTCCAGACAGAGGTCTTGCCACCATGGTCTGCAAACATGCTTACAGGTAGTTTTGCTACCCCCTCCCCCAGTGGAGAAGTACGTTGGAGTAGTCCGGCCCTCGGTGTGGAGAAGGTAAAGGACTCATATAGGGTCAGAAAGTAATGCTGTAGAGCCAGGGCTCCTAGACCCAGGATTCTAGACTCCTGGCGCCATGTGCTCAAGGGCCTCTTAAGCGTGAGCTCCAGACCAGCCATTTGGGAGCTGCAGTGCTCACTTGCTGCCCTAAACCCTTGGCTTATATAAGCAGTAGAAGGAGCCCTGAAGGGAGAAGCCCTGGGTTTTCAAGTCGATGATCCCCTATTTACTAGCTATGCCACCATGGGCGAATTCTCCTGAGACTGTTTCCTCATCTGTAAAATGGGGGTGATGAGCCTACATCAGGACTGTTGTGAGGGTCACATGAAATATCTGTCCTGGTTCTGTACTTGGCACATAGCAGGTGCTCAGTACATTATGGTTTTCTTCCTTCCTTCCTTCATTAAGGACCTGCTCTGTGCTTACACCTGGGGAGGACCTTGCTTTGAGGGAGGCCAGAGGGGGTCCTGTCCTCAGAGAATTAACTATCCTATTGGGAGACAATAACTACCCTGCCTGTCACACCCAGTAAACCATCCAAGGCAGTGGAGGGTGCAGAATATGCCCCTCCTCCTCCTCCTCATCCCTCCTTGCAACTCAGGCCTGATTCTGCTTGGGAATGGGTGGAGCACTTGGGCCACTTACTGCTATGTGGAGGGAGTCTTTTCCACCTCTTTGGGCCCATGAATTCCCAGCTTGCTTATTTTTTTTTTTTAGATAATCTCTACACCCAATGTAGGGCTTGAACTCACAACCCCAAGATCAAGAGTCATATGCTCTACTGACTGAGCTAGCCAGGCACCCATCTGGGTTGGTTCATGTTCTGATGGACGCACTCATTGCAATCTTTGAATCACAAACACTGAGTGAGAGGAAGGTGACATTCCATCAACAGGAGATAGGTGTTGGTGTAGACACTGAGACTACGCTGGGTAGATGCTAGCTCTTAATCGTTATTATTAATATAAGGGATCAGATTAAGTGTGATTCTTGGTCTACAGAATTTTTAATTCTGTGTTTTTTTCTACATGGAAACGAGTAAAATGCAAATAAGATAGGGGTATTTTTGGTCTGGTGACATGTTTAATATTTGTGACAGATAACGTAAAAATGATGACTGAGTGCTACAGGAAAGTCCCTATCCATAAGGGGTTCTGTCTTCATCAGTAGCCATCTAGTCATCCTGTATCATGAGGTCTCACAATCCTTCCACCAATCACATAAGCTATTCACATTGGTTTGGGGACTTCAATCTCAGAAGCTTCTGAAACACGCCTAATCTAATTCTGAATTACCCAAAGATTATGTAAAATTTTAAAATAAATGTGTTTAAAAAAAAAAAACTTTTGCCAACTGGAAGAAAGCCCATGTGAATAGGATGAAAAGACAAAGTACAGGCTGGAAGAGAATGTTTGCAAACCACATATTCAGTAAAGGACTAGTATCTACAGTATATAAAGAGTTCTTAAAACTCAACAGTAAAAAAAAAAAATCCAATTAAAAAATCGGCAAAATACATGAATAAACATTTCCCTAAAGAGGATATACAATAGCAAAAAAATATATGAAAAGATGTTCAATATCATTAGCCATTAGGGAAATGCAAATTAAAACCACAATGAGATATTACACAGCTATCAGAATGGCTAATATAAGAAATAGTGATGGGGTGCCTGGGTGGCTCAGTCAGTTAAGCATCTGACTCTTGATTTCAGCTCAGGTCATGATCTTAGGGTCGTGAGATCAAGCCCCGAGATGGGCTCTGTACTGAGGGTGGAGCCTGCTTAAGATTCCCTCTCCCTCTCCCTCTGCCCCTCCCCTCCCCTGCATGCCTACACATGCTCACTCTCTCAAAAAATAAAAAGAAATAGTGATAATACCACATGCTGGGGGGATGTGGAGAAACTGGATCATTCATACAGTGGTGTTGGAAATGTAAAATGGTACAGCCACTTTGGAAAATAATTTTGTCAGTTTCTTAAAAAGTAACTATACAACCCAGAAATTACACTCTTGGGCATTTACCCCAGAGAAATGAAATTTTATGTCCCTGCAGAAACCTGAACACTAATGTTTATAGCATCTTTATTCTTAATACTCCAAAATTAGAAACAACCCTGATTTCTTTTTTTTATTTTTTAAATAGATGAATTGTTCATCTATTGTATATACATACCATGGAATTCTACTGACCAGTAAAAAGCAACAAACTCTTGATAACACACAATAACTTGGATGAATCTTAAGGACATTATGCTAAATTTAAAAAGTCAATCCCAAAAGATTACATACTGTGTGATTCCATTTATATAACATTGTTAAAATGACAAAATTATGGAAATGGAGAACAGATTAGTGATTTCCAGAGGTTAGGAACATGGAGTGGGGGAAGAAGGTGGGTATGGTTATAAAAGGCAATATGAGGGATCCTTGTGGTGATGGAACTGTTATATCTTGATTGGGTCAGTGTCAGTATCCTGGCTGTGATGTATTACATTTTGCAAGATGGTACCTTTGAGAGAACTAGGTAAAGTGTTCAAGGTATCCTTCTGTTTTAGTCCTTAAAATTGCATGTGAATCTACAACAATATCAAACTTAAAAGTTGAATTAAAAACTATGCTAAGGAGGGGCGCCTGGGTGGCTCAGTCCGTTACGTGTCTGCCTTCGGCTCAGGTCATGATCTTAAGGTCCTGGGATCAAGCCCGGCGTTGGGTTCCCTGCTCAGCAAGGAGTGTGCTTCTCCCTCTCCCTCTGCCTGTCTCCCCAGCTTGTGCTTTCTCTCTCTCTCTCTCTTTGGAAAAAAAAAAAAAAACTATGCTAAGGAAAGAAGCCAGTCACAAAAGACCACAAAATCCATTTGTATGAAATGTTCAGCAAGGCAAATCCATGGAGATAGAAAGGAGATTAGTAGCTGCCTTCGGGGTGGAAATGAGGAGTGACTGCACATGAGCATGGGGGATATTTTGGGAGCAATGAAAATACTCTAAAACTCAATTGTCATGATAGTTGTACAACTCTGTAAATATACGAAACATCATTAAATTCTGCACTTACAGTGGATGGACTTTATGGTATGTAAATTATACCTCAACCGAACTTTTTAAAGGTAAGTTTCTGTATATGTAAAATTTTTGCAAAATAAAAAATTTATTTTAAAAAATGATTAGTGTTAAAAAAGATTAAGACTTGAGGCACTCTCTCACCAAAAAAGGGAAGATATAAAAAGGAGATCAATAATTGTGAGAGCTTGTGTATCCCAAAATACATAAAATTAAAAGACAAATGACAGACTTGGGAAATATTTGCAAGTCAGGACAGTTTGTCAATAGTCTCAAACTATAATGGCTTTCTAATTACAAGTATACCTCGGAGATGTTGTGTGTTCGGTTCCAGACCACTGTGATAAAGTGAATATCAAAGTGAAGCAAGGCAAATGAAGTTTTTTGTTTCCTAGTGCATATAAAAGTTGTTTACACTATATTGTAGCCTGTTAAGTATACAATAACATTATGTCTAAAAAAACAATATATATACCTTAATTAAAACATACTTTAGTGCTACAAAATGCTTACCATCATCTGAGCTTTCAGCAAATTGGTCTTTTTGCTGGTGAAGGGTCTTGCCTCAGTGTTGATGGCTGCTGACTGATAGGGGTGGTGGTTGCTGAAGGCTGAGATGGCTGTAGCAATTTCTTAAAATAAGACAGCAGTGAAGTTTGCCATTGACTTACTTTCACAAAGAGCGGGTGACTCCTTTGCTACATCCAGCTTCTACATCAGCACTTGCTGCTTCACCTTACACCTTTGTGTTATGGAGACTACTTCTTTCCTTAAACCTCATGAACCAGGCTCTGCTAGCTTCAAACTCTTCTTCTGAAGCTTCCTCACCTCTCTGGGCCTTCACACAATTGAAGAGAGTTAGGGCCTTGCTCTGGCTTAGGCTTTGGCTTAAGGGAATGCTGTGGTTGGTTTGATCCTCTAACCAGACCACTAAAACTTCCTCCACATCAGTAATAAGGCTGTTTCTCTTTCTTACCATTCATATGTTCACTGGGATAGTGAATAATTCCTTTAAGAACCTTTTCTTTGCATTTATAACTTGGTTAACTGGCAGAAGAGGCCTGGTTTTCAGCCTATCTTGGCTTTTGACATATCTTTCTCACTAAGCTTCATCATTTTTAGCTTTTGATTTAAAGTGAGAGATATGTGACTCTCCCTTTCACTTGAACATTTTCAGGCTATTGTAGGGTTAACTGGCCTAATTTCAATACTATTGTGTCTCAGGGAATAGGGAGGCCTGGGGAGAGGAAGAGAGACTAGGGAACAGCCAGTCGATGGAGCAGTCAGAACACATGCACACATTTATCAATTAAGTTCATAGTCATATATGGATGTGGTTTGTCATGCCCCCAAAACAATGACAATAGCAACATCAAAGATCATTCATCACAGAACACCATAACAAATATAATAAAGATGAAAACATTGGAAATATTGTAAGAAATACCAAAATGTGATACAGAGACACTAAGTGAGCAAATGCTGTTGGGAAAATGGTGCTGATAGACTTGCTTGATGCAGGGTTGTCACAAACCTTCAATTTGTAAAAAGTGCAATATCTGCAAAGCACAATAAAACAAGATATGCCTGTACTAGCACCCCAAAACAAAAATGGGTAAATGATACTCTCTTCAGATTCATTTGTTTACAATGAGCAAAACCCATCTCTGCCTACCAAGTAGGCTCATGGTCATCCAAGAAAGGTACACACAGGGAATAGTGCTAGAAAGGCAGAAATGGAGACTGCCTACTCTTTCGTGGGCCTGTGTCACTCTTTCTGTTTCATCACTCTCGGGATCTTTTAGCTCAAGTTCTTGAGATTCTGGCAAGCCATGGATTGATTTGACTTAGATTAGCTGTCTATTCTGTGTCCAAATAGCCGTCACTATCATAAAGATAAAGCTTTAGATTATCTGAGAAGGAGCTATAAGTAGGACAAGAAAATTAATTGATATGTTTATGATAGACATAGACCAGTCATAGAAGTATATAAGTGTTTGTAAAAAATATGCAACCTTCGGGTGCCTGGGTAGTTCATTCAGTTAAGCGTCTGCCTTCGGCTCAGGTCATGATCCCAGGGTCCTGGGATTAAGCCCCAAGTTGGGCTCCCTGCTCAGCGGAGAGCCTGTTTCTCTCTCTCCCACTGCTGCTCCCCCTGCTTGTGCTCTCTCTCTCTCTCCCTCTCAAATAAATAAATAAAATCTTTTAAAAATATGCAGCCTCATCAATAGCAATCAAAGAGATATTTAAATAGCAAGAGACTTTTTTTGCCCATCAAATCATCAAACATTAATGATAACAATAAATGCTTATACACTGCTAGAAGATAGGACAAACTGGTATGGAAAACAGTTTTGCAAAATGTTTTGAGGACCTTTAAAATGGACATAACTTTGGCACGATAATTCCAAATCTAAGAATCTATCCTAAGAGAATGAATAATCAGAGATACAGATGAGATATATGTATGTGATCTTTGTAGTATTATTTATACTATTATATATAATATATATTTATAATAAAAGAAAAACTGTTAACAGTATAAGTTTCCACTGTTACAGGAATGTTTAAGTAAACTGGTATACTCACATCATGAATATGCAGTCATTAAAAATCATGTTTTTGGTTAAAAATGTCCATACTACCCAAAGCAATCTAAACATTCAATGCAATCCCTATCAAAATACCAACATTTGCCACAAAACTAGAAGAAATAATACTAAAATTTGTGTGGAACCACAAAAGACCCTGAATAACCAAAGCAATCTTGTGAAAAAGCTGGAGGTGTGATAATTCCAGATTTCAGGATATACTACAAAGCTGTAGTAATCAAAACAGTGTGGTACTGGCACAAAAATAAACACAAAGATCAGAGGAATGGAATAGAGACCCCAGAGATAAACCCACACTTACATGGTCAATTCATCTGTAACAAAGGAGGCAAGAATATACAATGGGGAAAAGATAGTCTCTTCAATAAATGGTGCTGGGAAAACTGGACCACTTTCTAACACCATACACAAAAACAAATTCAAAATGGATTAAAGACCTAAATGTGAGACGTGGAACCATAAAAATCCTAGAAGAGAGCATAGACACTAATTTCCTTGACATTGGCCTGGCAACATTTTTCTAGATTTGTCTCCTAAGGCAAGAGAAACAAAACCAAAAATAAACTGTTGGCACTATACCAAAACAAAAAGATTTTGCACAGTGAAAAAAAAATCAACAAAACAAAAAGACAACCTACTGAATGGGAGAAGATATTTGCAAATGATGTATCTGATAAGGGGTTAATACCCAAAATATATAAAGAACTTCTACAACTCAACACCAAAAAGCAATCCAATTAAAAAATGGACAGAGGGCCTAAATAGACATTTTTCCAAAGACATCCAGATGGCTAACAGACACATGAAAAATGCTCAACATGACTCATCAGGGATATATACAAATCAAAACCATAGTGAGATATCACCTGTCAGAATAGCCAAAATCAAAAGTACAGGAAATAACAGGTGTTGGCGAGGATGTGAAGAAAAAGGAACCCTGGTGCCCTGTAGATGGGAAGTAAATTGGTACAGCCACTGTGGAAAACAGTATGGAGGTTTCTCGAAAAGTTAAAAATAGAAATGCCATATGATCCAATAATTCCGCTACTGGGTATGTACCCAAACAAAGCAAAAATGCCAATTCAGAAAGATATGTGCGCCCCTGTGTTTATTACAGCATTATTTACAATAGCAAAGATACGGAAGGAACCTAACTGTGCATCAATAGAGGAATGGATAAGAATGGTGTGTGTGTGTGTGTGTGTGTGTGTGTGTGTGTGTGTGTGTGTGTGTGTGAAATGGAATTTTATACAGCCATACGAAAAGATGAGATTGTGTCATTGAGACAACATGAATGGACCTAGAGGGTATTATGCTAAGTGAAATAAGTCAGACTGAAAGACAAATACCATATGATTTCACTTATATGTGGAATCTAAAAAATCAAATGAATAAGCAAACAAAAAGCAGAATCAGACCTATAAATACAGAGAACAATGTGATGGTTGCCAGAGGAGAGGGGGTGGGGGCTGGGCAAAATGGGTGAAGGGGAGTGGCAGATACAGGCTTCCAATTATGGAATGAATAAGCCATGGGAATAAAAGGCACAGCATAGGGAATGTAGTCAATGATATTTTAATAGCTTTGTATGGTGATAGATGGTAGCTACACTTGTGAACAGAGCATAATATATAAACTTGGGGCGCCTGGGTGGCTCAGTCAGTTAAGCATCTGCCTTCCGCTCAGGTCATGATCTCCAGGTCCTGGGATGGAGCCCCTCATCGGGCTTCCTGTTCAGGCGGGAGTCTGCTCCTCTCTCCCTCTCTCTCTCTCTCTCCCCCCCCAGCCCCTCCCCACTGCTTGTTCCCTCTCTCTCAAATAAAATCTTAATATATATATATAAACTTGTTAAATCACTAAGTTGTACACCTGAAACTAATGTAACATCATGTGTCAGCTATACTCAAATGAAAAAAAGATTTTTAAAGTTTTTATTTATTTGACAGAAAGAGAGAAAGCGTGTGCGTGCACGTGCACAAGCAGGGGGAGGGGCAGAGGGAGATGGAGAAGCAGGCTCCTGGCTGAGCAGAGAGCCCAATGCTGGGCTCCATCCCAGGACCCTGGGATCATGGCCTGAGCTGAAGGCAGACGCTTAACCAACTGAGCCACCCAGGTGTCCCATCAAATGAAAAAAAAATTTTTTTAAAGAAAATGAAAGATAAATGTTTTTGAAAAGTAATTAATGAGTGAAGAGTTCTCATAATGTTGAGTGAAAAAAGCAAGATACAGTATTCTATATATTGAAATAGAGAAAATTGAGATGCTAGGAAGAAGGAAGCCAAAATCATAATCTTAACAATGGTAATAACTGAATGGTAAAAGTACAAATTATTTCAGTTTTTATCTCTCATTTTCTTTATACTTTTTTGTTGCTTTTTTCATATTTTCTGAATGATAATGAACTTTTGAAATCAGAATAAAATCATGAATATTATTTAAAATTAAAAGAAGTAGAGTAAAACGGGAGACTACCATATATTAAGACATATTTAAAACCTAAGTCAGTATGGTACTGGCATGAGAAATAAAAATAGAATAAGTAGGGTAGAAACAGATCCTTGTATATATGAGAATTTAATATATGATATGGGGGCTTCACCAAATAGTAAAGGAAGAATTAGACCATAATTGGCTCAGTTACAAATGGTAACCAGTAGTGCTGCTATGGTAGGCACTATCTATGCTGCTAAGTGCTTTTATGTGCATTTTCTCCCTTACTTATTACAACCTTTTGAGATGTAGGTAGTATTATCCCCATATTAGAGATGAGAGAGGGAACTAAAGCCCATAGAAGCTGAAGCATTTGCCCAGAATCACACAGAAAAGAAGTAGTAGAACCTAGATTGGAACCAAGTATGTCAGACTTCAAGTCTGTAGTATTCTTTGCTACTGTGTTCTATGTATATAAAGTTTATGGCAAGGAGTCTAGAATACAAGAGGCATTTAGTAAATGTTATTCCTATGAGTAACTTACAGTTTGCTGCATATATTGTAATATATAATGTTTGTACATAGTATATATAATAACGTAAATACTACTAATAGTAATCAAGCTGTCTTGTCATTGAGATTGAGGAACTTCTGCGGGGAATTAGTAATCCTGTAGTTTTTCTAGAATAAATCCCAAATGGAATCATATAATTTAACAAATAACACATGATGAACATCACCAAATATTGGTTGGTTTAATAATTACTATTTCCTGCTGTCTCATTCACTCTCTTTGGACACTGTTCTCTCTCTTTTTTTTTAAAGATTTTATTTATTTATTTGACAGAGAGAGACACAGTGAGAGAGGGAACACAAGCAGGGGGAGCGGGAGAGGGAGAAGCAGGCTTCCCGCGGAGCAGGGAGCCCGATGCGGGGCTTGATCCCAGGACCCTGGGACCATGACCTGAGCTGAAGGCAGCCGCTTAACGACTGAGCCACCCAGGCACCCTTGTCCTCTCTTATAATTCATTCAAGGCTGGCTGATTAGCAGTGTTGGCCAAAAGATGGAGCTAGCGTTTCCTTTTGAATATCCTGCCACAGACTCATTTGTTTAGCAAACATTGTTTGAGCATCCATTCTGCCATGCATCATACGAGGGTTAGAGAAACGTGAAAAATTGCAAATTAATATTAACAAGTATAAACCAAACTGACCAAAAATCTCATATCCCTAGGAAATTAAATACTCTTTTCTCTGTGAGGCCTTCTCTGATTCTCCCAGGTGAATTTAGTCACTCTTTCCTAAGAACACCCAAAACAACCTGTTCAACTTATAAAGTCACATCCTTCTCAATGTATTAGTCTTTTGGTGAGCTTACCTGTCTCCCACACTTGACTTCTTTCGGAGCTCCTTTAGGTCAGTTTTTCTTTCATAGTAGTCAGGATGTGACTAGTACAATTTGGCTTTAGAGGATTTTTGTTGAGGTTTTTTGGTTTGGGTTGTCTTTTGTTTTGTTTTGTTTTGTTTTCCATGACCTGGTTGATGCATTCAGTCAGTCCCCTAATAAATCTTTACTGATACCTACTCTATGCCATGTACTATGCTAGATAGTTTATAATAAATATGAATAAGAAACAAGACAATAGACAGGGCCAAACAGACAAGGTCCTAGATCTCATGGGAACTCACGTGGCCACTTGAAAGGAATATGTTTTCTTTGTACAAAATCAGTCAAGCATTTGAATGTTATTTGTTGTATTGTTCAAATCTGTGATTTTAAATGTGTTTTAGGCATATTTTACATGTCAAAGCTTAATGGTAGTATGCTTAAAAGTCTCCCACTATAATTGCATTTCTGTTCATTTTCTTCTATTTTTGCTTCACATTTTGCCAACAAAATAAGATGGAAAGATTAAAAATAAAAGAATGGGAAAAATTAAATCAAGGAAATATAAATCAAAGAAAGAAAATAAATAAAATAGTCCCCAAGGCAAAAAAACATTGAGGACAAAGGAGAATATTTTATATTGATAGAAGATATAAGCTCTGAATTGTGCACTATATAATATAGCATCAAAAAGTATAAAATAGGGGCGCCTGGGTGGCTCAGTTGGTTAAGCATCTGCCTCCGGCTTAGGTCATGATCCCAGGGTCCTGGGATCGAGCCCTGCGTTGGGCTCCTGCTTCTCCCTCTCCCTCTGCTCCTCCTCCACCTTGTGCTCTCTCTCTCATAAATGAATAAAATCTTTTTTAAAAAGTATAAAATAGATTATAAGGTATGAATAAATTTTCCAAGGGAGAATGTGTGGACAGGGAAGAGGGTGGAAATTGTTCTTTCTGTGTGGCCCAGGAACATACCTCCTGGAAAGCCCAGTCATTTAGAACTTAGTTTGTAAAGAAGCAACAGGGCTTGTCGGCATGTCCTGCAGTCCCCAAAACACCCTGGAGTTCAGGGAAATGACAGTCGAGCTTGAAAAAAGAGTAATGGCAGTAGCGCTGTCTGTGCCTTTGTGATCGTTCTGGGTAAGGAAAAAGCAGGTTAGAAATTCAAAGCCAGGCTGCCTGGCTGCAGAGCCCAGGCTCTTTCCAGGGCACCATACTGCCTCCTAGTAGTAGTGATGGGATCGGAGTCCCCAGGAATTCATTCCATGTGCCCCTCAGAAGAGACCAGCCCTTGCTTTAAATGCCAGCTTTCTGAAGTCTCACACAGCTCCAATAAATATGAATCATCATTGTCTTGTGGGTCTTCAGGAAGCCACAGACAAAGACATAGATGTATATTTTCATCTTTCTCTTCCTCTTTCTGCATTCTTGGTGCCTAGAATATTAAAACATATTCAGTTCAGGGCGCCTGGGTGGCTCAGTCGTTAAGCGGCTGCCTTCGGCTCAGGTCATGATCCCGGAGTCCCACATCAGGTTCCCTGCTCAGCAGGAAGCCTGCTTCTCCCTCTCCCACTCCCCCTGGCTGTGTTCCTGCTCTTGCTGTCTCTGTCTCTGTCATATAAATAAATAAAATCTTTAAAAAAAAACAAAAACATATTCAGTTCATGAAATTCAGGTCAAATACTCATCAGTGAGCACTGGGTGTTATACGCAACTAACGAATCGCTGAACGCTACATCAGAAACTAATGATGTACTATATATTGGCTAACTGAATATAATAATAATTTTTAAAAAGAATACTTATTTTAGTTGGTGAACATCCTGTCTTGGGGAATGGCCCCATCATCTGGCCATCTACTCAAGCCAGAATTCTAGGAATCTTAGACTCTTCTTTTTTCTTTACCCTCTCCTAACATGCATGACCAAATCCTATGGATTTATCTCCTTTCCTCAATAGCTCTTGTCTTTGTACCCTGGTCCTCTCCATCCCCTGATCCAGTGCCTTTGTTCATACCTCTTCAGCCACAGGTTGCTACAGTTGCCTCCCAACTGTTATCCATGCCTCTTGTCTCTTATCCTGTGAGCCAGTCGCTATCACTGTCCTGCTGATAATCCTTAAGTGTCTTCTTATATTTTCAGAACCAAGGTTCAAATTCCTTAATCCTATTTTTTGAGACACTTCATGATCTGGCCTTTTTCTCCCTGTTCTATTGAGAAAAAAATTGATACACATCACAGTATAAGTTCTAGGAGTACAGCATGGTGGTTTCATTTACATATATTGTGAAATAATTACCACAATAGGATTAGTTAACATCCATCATCTCATATAGATACAAAGAAAAAGAAAAAAATTTCTCCTCGTGATGAGAGTTCATAGTAGGAGCTACTCTCTTAACAACCACACAGCAGTGTTAGCTATAGTCATCATGTACGTTATCTCTAGTACTCATTTATCTTATAAGTGGAAGTTTTCCCCCAACCTCCCCTTCCCCCAATCCCCCCCCCACACCTTTGGTAACCACAACTCTGATCTCTTTTTCTATGAGTTCAATTTTTTTTTAAGATTTTATTTATTTATTTGACAGAGAGAGACACAGCGAGAGAGGGAACACAAGTAGGGGGAGCGGGAGAGGGAGAAGCAGGCTTCCTGTGGAGCAGGGAGCCCGATGCGGGGCTCGATCCCAGGACCCTGGGATCGTGACCTGAGCCAGAGGCAGACACTTAACGACGGAACCACCCAGGCGCCCCATGAGTTCAGTTTTTTTAAGATTCCACATAGAAGTGAAATCATACAATATTTGTCTTTCTCTGTCTGACTTACTTCACTTAGCATAATGCCTTCAAGCGTCCTCCATATTGTTGCTAATGGTAGGATTTCCTCATTTTTTATGGTTGAATAATATTCTGTTGTATTTGCATATATTACCACAACTGCTTTATCCACTCATCCATCAATGGTCACTTAGGTAGTTTCCATGTCTTGGTTATTGTAAATAATGCTGCAGTGAACATGGGGTTGCAGATATCTTTTTGTGTTAGTGTTTTCATATCCTCTGGCTATATTCCCAGAAATAGGATTGCTCAATCATATGGTAGTTCTATTCTTAATTTTTTGAGGAACCTCCATACTGGTTTCCATAGTCTGGCCTACTTTCTAATCCTGCCTTCTGTCACTGCAAACCTGCTTAGCTCCAGCATTATGGAACCTGCTATATCATACTGGACTCCACAACCCTGTGCCTTCATGTGTACTGTTCTCTCAACCTAGAACATCCTTTCCCCACCTTTTGTTTCGCTAATTCCTACAGGCCCTTTGAAACCCAGCTCCTACTGACTTTTTTCAGCATGACCTCTCTCACTTTTCCAGCCTTGCCCTCTTCTGTGCTCTTGTAGCACCCTGGGCATTCTTCTATCTTGGTATTTACCACACTCTCCCATCATTGTTGATACACTTGCCTATCTCCTCTACCACCCAGATTGTAAGCAACCAAAGGCAGAGACTCTTTTACTTTATTCTGTTGGAATTGCCAAAACCTTGCCTAGAGTCCAGTCCATGATAGGTTCTTAGCTTCGTAAATGTTTGTGAAATGAATAAATGAGCTTTTGTGGCTCAATAACGATGCTTTTATTTTCTAGGTACATGGTTCAGTGGCCCGGTGGCCGAATCCTGCATCGCCATGAGCTCGACACTTTCCTTGCCCAGGCAGTATCTAGCCAGCTTTATGAACCAGATCAACTTCAAGAACTCAAGGTGATTTGATCTTCCTCACTTAAATTCTTTCTTTTCTGAGCTCATAGCTTTCCTTTTGGTCTTTTCCCCTGTCCCACCCCCCCCCCTCGGAGCTGGGAAGAAGAATAAGTTCTGCAGGTAAATGTTTGATTCACTTTAGCCAAACATGTATGTTTGTTAATAAAACCAAGAGGTGCCTCTACCGCTGCTCCCATACGGATGGGTTAGAATGGACAGGAAAAATGGATATTATACAGTACAAGTATAGGCCACAGTCATGGCCACAAACCATGGTCAGGGTTTCTGACTCTTGCAAGATACTCTACAGGGGATTTTTCCTGGTGTCTTCTGTTTGTTTCTGAGTAAATGTCCACCCTCCCTTTATAATACTATGTATTGGGTGTTAGAGGGAAGTCTAGAAGAACATAAGGCAGAAAGTAAATCCACCATATAATTGAAAGCATTAGAACATATTAGGTTAGAGGGCAGGCTCTGAAGCCAGGCTTCCTTGGGTTTGAATCTTGGCTTCCTTACTTCCTAGCTGTGTAATTTGGGGCAGGTTGCTTAACCTCTCTAGCTTCAGTTTCCTTACTTGTAGGGTTATGAGGATATTAAATAAAATAACCCATGCAAAACACTTATTAGAACAGTCTCGCATATTTTTAGTATCCAGTAATACTAGTTATTAGACCAGCTATTAGTGCAGGCCACCCCTCTCCTGACTTCAGTAGCCATGGTCTTTTGAGGCCCTAGGATGAACTTGGAAAAGATGTGGTCCAGTAGGACTTAAAAATCTTAATTTGAGTGAGGTTAACTAAGGGAAAGACAAAAACAGTCTAAGGAAAACAATGTTGGTTCCTTTTTACAGTAAGCGTAATATTGCTTGGCACTAAAGCAGTTACTGAGGCCAGATCACATGTAGGAGGGGACCTACAAGTACTTCCCCTTTTCCCATTGAAGGCATCTAACATGCTCACTTGCGATAACAAATATAAACATTTTGATGTTTTCTTTATCTTTTGCCATGCATTTTCTACGTAGTTGAGGTATTGTTGATGTAATCACATATTGTATTTTTAAACAACATAGCACATATTTTCTGTGTGTTAAAAAAGTGTAATAAATTTATTACATGTATGTATCATTTAATTATTATCACATTGGCCATTTGGTTTCCAGTTTTCCCCAACTATATGTAATGTTATCATTAAGATCTTTATGCAGAGAGCTTTATTCTCAGCTCTACTTCCTTAGAATAGATTCCTAAAAATAGAATTTCTGAGTCAACAAATGTGAACATTTTCAGGGCTACTGACATACTGCTTAAGTGTAACATAACATTCCTCATCAGCTTTGGGTGTTCTTTTTTGTCTTTAATTTTTAAATTATTTTCTAATTTGACAGGGCAAAAAAAAATGGTATCTCAAGATGGTGTCTTTTTAAAGTTTTAAAGCTGATGTCTTTTTTGGGGGGCGTGGGGGGTAATGAGTATCTTTCAAACTGTCTCCTGGAACGACATGGATAGAAGCTACTTGTGCACTCAAATGTCTGTAATTAAAAGGCAGCATGTTCAGATTTAACTAGAATAATCAACACAACGGGGATAAGAGTAAATGTAACCAATAACAGTAAGTTTTTAATAGTAGTTTTTCTTCTGTGGTGGTTTCAGATTGAGAAACTGGATGCCCGAGGGATCCAGCTTGCTGCCCTCTTCATGAGTGGGGTTGACACAGCTCTGTTTGCTAATGATGCCTGTGGCCAACCAGTCCCGTGGGAGCACTGCTGCCCCTGGATTTACTTCGATGGCAAGCTGTTCCAGAGCAAGTTAATTAAAGCAGGCCGAGAGCGAGTATCCCTGCTTGAGCTCTGCGATGGCCAGGTACCAGCAAGTTGGGCGGCTGCTGAGGGCCATCTCTGATCTGCTGTGGGGATGAATGGGCAGAGGGTGGAAAGGAGCAGAGACATTGGAGAGGGAGGGAGGAGAAGTGGGAGAATGTGTCTGCCATTAACCTAACTTGGTCAAGGATCAGCCCAAAGGCCCAGAGTCTGATATGTACATGCTATAAAATCATATGTTGGAAAATATTTTTTTATGAACTTCAAATTTTCATATTGTTTTCTTACTCTGAGTATTTCTTTCCCATGGAATACTCAGATATACTGCCTTTCCTGCAGTTCTTAGAATTTCATTTCCCTTATTTGTAAAAAAACTGCAAGTTACTTTTGCAAGTGATGATATCTTTCATAAAGGAACTATGTTTGGAACTAGAAGAGGGTGGTAAAGTAGATGACAGAGTAGAAGCAGGGGATTTTTTACATTGAAGCCTTAGGAAAGATGAGGAAAGGCACCCTTACTTGCTCCTTTATCCATTTGGGGGGAATGCGCTGAGGGACTAGAACAAGGATTGGCAAACTACCTCAAAATTCAAAACTTGGAATTTTTATTCCAATAAGGTTTTATTGGAACACAGCCACATTCATTCATTTATATATTGTCTATAACTGCTTTCCCCCCACAACAGCAGAGTTGTATAGTTGTGACAGAGACAATATGGCCCTTTTCAGAACTGGTTTGTTGACCTCTGGCCTAGAGGCCTGGACTTATCCTGGACAGAGGTCACGGTCTCTGATCCTGGGTATGGAGGAAAAGGTTAAAAAGGTTGGCGTATGTCAGGTTTTATTCTTTCATCTAATTCTGTTATTTCCCCCTTAAAAAACAACCTAGCCTGTTTCTGGTCGTGTGATAGACCATCAGTAAATACTTAGGGTTATATTTGTCTTCCTTGACCTAGTCAGTGTGCCTCACAAGCCCTCGGTCAGAGCTAATATGATAGTTTGGTGTCATGCAAACAGTGCCAGGCAGGTTTTCCTGGGTATGGCTCCTTGAGCCATTGAACTCCAGACCTCAGTTCTCTTAATGGCAATAGATTTGTGAAACTATACCTAGAGTGCCCAATACTGTGCCTGAAACATAGAAGTTAAAAAATGGCAACTGTTGGGGCATCTGGGTGATGTAGTCGGTTAAGCGTCCAACTCTTCGTTTTGGTTCAGGATCGTAACATCGAGCCCCGTGCCGGGCTCCGCACTCTGTGGAGTAGGCTTGGGTTTCTCTCTCCATCTCCCTCTGCCCCTCTCCCCATCTCTCTCTAAAATAAATAAATAAATCTTTTTAAAAAATGGCAGTTGCTGTTATTAATTCTGTTCTTCCTTTGAAGGCTGACCTGGCAACCAAAGTGGAAAAGATGAGACAGAGTATCCTTGAAGGAGTCAACATGAACCATCCACCACCTTCGGCTCTACTTCCATCACCTACTTTTGTGCCTCCCATGGTGCCCTCTCTCTACCCTGTTTCACTTTATTCCCGAGCCATGGGCTCAATGCCACCTCCCCCTCAAGGACGGAGCCGGGGATTTGCTGGTCAGTACCTAAGAATGACGTATTTGTCATCCTCAGTCTGTTTTGTAATAATGCATCCAGTAATTATTGCCAGATACAGAATCAACAGTTTCATATATATATTATCTAATTTACCTTATGGGCTGTGTGGTGGTAGTTTGAAGAGGAGTTTATTGACAGGGATGGGTGTAGCCTAGGAAAGAAAGTCCACTGACTTCCCAGACCATGCTCCATAGAGGTGGTTGGTCCCTGAGGATTTGACTCTCACCAACCAAACTCACAAAGTAATTGATTTAGAAACCAGGAGCTACTTTATTACTTTTGAGAACTATATCTCAAGTGAACTGGATCATCATAGTTGCTGGTTAGCTCACTCATTCCCCATAGGCAGATGTACATAGGAGCTTCCAGAAAGACCAAATGGGAGGTAAGAGTAAATGACCAGTGTCAACAGACAACCATACCTGATGTACCCATTTTTGCTCTGGTGGTAGGCCTGACACATTTCCAGAAGCATGGAGAGAAATAAGTCACAGTTTGTACCCGCCAGGGGATTACAGTTTAGTGGGGAAAACAAATACACACACATACACACAGGCATATATAAGTATAAATCATGGTGACACCTGAGCTGTGGCTTAATGACGAATAGACAGTCATGCTTAGGTAGCTCAGATACTGATCCTAATAATTCAAACAACCTTGGCAAAACAGGATATTTTAATAGGGACATTTTGACATGAAATCAAGTTTCTGTGATCAGGTGGGAGTGTCATTGCTATGGTTGAAGATGTTTGTTGACTATTTTTTTTAAAAGATTTTATTTATTTATTTGACAGACAGTGAGAGAGGGAACACAAGCAGGGGGAGTGGGAGAGGGAGAAGCAGGCTTCCCAGCAAGCAGAGAGCCCGATGCGGGGCTTGGTCCCAGGACCCTGGGATCATGACCTGAGCCGAAGGCAGACGCTTAACGACTGAGCCACCCAGGCTCCCCTGTTTGTTGTCTATTGCTCATTTTAAAAAAATAAAGCTGGAAGTTGAAGTCTGTCTTAAATTTAGGATCAAGGCTCTACTTAGATGAGCAGTGTGAATGTCTGCTCTGTTCAGTCAGGTAATGATCAAGCCTTATAAACCAGGGAGCCAGCCATTCATTCATTCCATTCCTTGAAGCTGACTTTAGAGATCCTTGCTCTCATTCTTTGCATGTTGATTTTATTGTGTCTCAGAAGACAGCCTTAATTAAGGCTAAGTTCTCGGGAGGTCCTTGCCATTGTCCCAGCTCCCAGTGATGCCTGGTCTCCAGTTACTAGTGGTTCATGAAGAACCCCTTGCCTCCTGAAAGGCCACAACAAGATCCCCAAATGCAAGTCTTTCTAGCCTTCTTAGGACTAGCTAGTACCCTAGTTCCTTAGACTCCCACTGTCCTATGATTGAAGGGCTCTTTACTGGCAACCTGCTTACTGAGCGAAGGGTTATTAACGTTCGTTTTTTTTTTTCCATAAACTAAAATTAAAGGTTTACTAGAACTCTGTATTCTATGAAGGCTTCCCTTTGTGCCAGATTACTCTGCTGTGCTGGTGAGCTCATACATATATACGGAGTTGGAATTTCCTATTTTAAGGAGATATGCTATCTTGTCTTAAATTGGTTCTGGTTTTCAACTGTTGCTGTTCTTGCTTATTAATTATAAATTACTTTGTTTAGTTTCATTATTTTCCATTTAGTTTGGTAGTTTGGCTGAGCCTCCATTGTGTAGTGGTACATATTTGAATCAAAAGTGGTTTGGGCCCACTTTATATTAAGTAACCAGAATTTAAATAAAAACTTAAAAGGAAAAGAAAAGTGGTAACAAAGCATCATGGAACACTACATCAAAAACTAATGATGTACTCTATGGTGACTAACATAACATAATAAAAAATAAAGAAAGAAAAAAAAAGATAAGTGGTTTTGGCCCAAATGAATAAACAAACAGAAAGCAGAATCAGACCCATAAATAGAGAACAAATTGATGGTTGCCACAGGGGAGGTGGGGGGTGGGGAGGCTGGGCAAAATGGGTGCAGGGGAGTGGGAGGTACAGGCCTCTGCTTATGGAATGGATAAGTCACAGGGATGAAAGGTACAGCATGGGGAATCCGGTCAGTGAATTGTGTAATAGTGCTTCATGCTGACAGATGGTAGCTGTGCTTGTGAGCAGAGTGTAACTCTGTAGGTCTTGAATCCCTATGTTGTACACCTGAAACTAATGTAACATTGTGTGCCAACTAAACTTTAATAAAAAGAAAAAAGAAGGGAAAATAAAAGTGGCTTTGGCATATAATTTTCTAATAACTAGATTTTAGGACACTCATTCTTTCAACAGATATTGAATGCCTACTATGTGCCAGGATCTGCAGCTGAAAAATGAGTCATCCACATCCAGCTTGCCAAAGTGGATGTGCTACAGATCTTCAACCCCCGTCCCTAAATATGCTTCCACTATGAACCTTTGTTGTTATCAGATTCTTTTTTTTAAGATTTTATTTATTTATTTGACAGAGAGAGACAGTGAGAGAGGGAACACAAGCAGGGGGAGTGGGAGAGGGAGAAGCAGGCTTCCCACCGAGCAGGGAGCCCGACTGGGGGCTCAATCCCAGGACCCTGGGATCATGACCTGAGCCGAAGGCAGACGCTTAACGACTGAGCCACCCAGGCGCCACAGAGGTTTTGTTTTTTGTTTTTTGTTTTTTAAGATTTTAGTTATTTGACAGAGAAAGAGACAGCAAGAGAGGGAACACAAGCAGGGGGAGCAGCAGGCAGAGGGAGAAGCAGGCTCCCCACTGAGCCAGGAGCCTGATGCAGGGCTTGATCCCAGGACCCTGAGATCATGACTCCAGGACCCTGGGATCATGACCTGAGCCGAGGGCAGATGCTTAAGGACTGAGCCACCCAGGCACCACAGGTCTTTATATATAAATATATATATATATATATTTATATATATATAAACATATATATATATAAAGACGATATATATATATAAACATATATATATATATATATATAAAGACCCCCAGAGTTTTTATTTCTCTTTATCATAGAGAAATGGAAATAAGCAGAGTAGGGGGCGCTGTAGGATCTTTTTTTCCACCTCTTACCTACCTTGCACTTAGCATTCACTGCCCTTCTTCCTGTCTTTCCAGGTCTCCATCCAATCCCGCCCCAAGGAGGAAAACTGGAGATTGCCGGGATGGTTGTGGGCCAGTGGGCTGGCAGCAGGTCCTCCAGGGGCCGAGGCTCTTTTGGCATGCAAGTTGTTTCTGTCGGTGGGCCAGGAAAAGGGTATGTATTCCAATAGGTTGGTATGAGCTAATGTCAGTCAAGGTGCCATTGGGAAAATGCCCAACTATTGAATACTTCTATTAAGGTAAGAGGCATTAACTAACTTTCCATTTTTAAAGCCAGTTTTCAGTTTAGTTCAGCAAACATACACTCAGTTTCCTGCCTCAATGAAAAAGTTTTTGCCCTAGAGGAGGCTATGGGACACAGAACAATTTAGTATGATACAGAAATGAGAGAGAGAAAGGTTTACAGTAGTAACACAGAGGAGGGGCATCTTAAGAGGGTCAAACTTCCTAGAGGAGGTGAGTAGTTAACTAAGTGAAAATGTGGATGTGGACTCTATATGTTCCTCAGGATCACTTTTTCCCTCACTTTCTACAGGCATGGAAAAGAACAGACGGGTAGAGGATCCAAAGGACATAAAAAAGGAAACAAACAAGTAAGCCCTGTTTTGAGATTATCTAGCTTCTGTTTGATACCTCTTGTCTTTTCAGCTAACTTGTAAAAGATCAGATCAGGCATGGAGAACTGTTTTCCTAGCTTCTCCCAGCATTTGATTTCATTCTCTTGCTCTCTAGCTGTCTAGTGAGGGTTAGCCTGCCCAGAATGTCCCCACAATGCTGCAGAGTGTCATCCTTTTCCCTGAGTGAGACCACAGGATAGAAACCAGGCACTGTGTCCTGAACACCCATACCTAGTATAGTATGTGCTACGTGCAGCCATAAAGGGCCAGAGTGAAGTTAACAGTGGGATTGTCTGCTGCTCAGGCTTTCTGAGGGACTACCAGAGATGCTCAGAAAATTGGCCTTTGCCCTTTGCTGAATATGAGAGGGAAGGAAGTGTTGCCATTTTGTTTATTCTTAATGGCTCAAAATGGTCTTAAACTTTCCTCTAATGTACACCTTGAATTAATAACACAGTTTGTGCTGGTCTTCATTAGACATTCCCTTCTTCCCAGATATGAAGAACCTAATCTTATAGTGAATCAGAATCTTGTACTGGACTCAGCCTGCTGGGCTCCTCATAGTATAACAGCTACCATTTCTTTCTTTCTTCCTCTCTTTCTCTCTTCCTTCCCTCCATCCGTCCTTCCTTCCTTTCTTCCTTCCTTCCTATTTATTTAGGGAGTACACATGAGCAGGGGTGGGGGAGGGGCTGAGGGAGAGGGGAGGGAGAGAATCTTTTTTTTTATCTTTGATTTTTTATTGTTATGTTAATCACCATACATTACATCATTAGCTTTTGATGTAGTGTTCCATGATTCATTGTTTGCACATAACACCCAGTGCTCCATGCAGAACGCCCCCTCTCCAATACCCATCACCAGGCCAACCCATCCTCCCACCCCTCTCCCCTCTAGAACCCTCAGTTTGCTTTTCAGAGGGGAGAGAGAGAATCTTACGCAGGCTCCATGCCCAGCACAGAGCCCATCGCAGGGCTGGATCTCACGACCCTGAGATCATGACCTGAGCTGAAATCAAGAGTTGGACACTTAACCGACGGAGCCAACCAGGCGCCCCAGCAGCTGTTTCTTGAGTGCCCCCTTTCTACCAAGCCCTCTACTAGACATTTTACATGCAGTTTCTAATCCTCCCAAGGGTCACTGATGAGACCATACTGCAAAGCAACTTTGACATGTTCTCAGTCCCAAATTAGCTCTCCTGTGTATACAGGGACTGTATACAGTCCCTGTTGCATCCAGTTAATCCCCATTGTCTAATGTTTTCTCAAAGATACATATTTGCTTTAATGTTATTTTGAGGTAAAAATGGAACTAGAATGGTAAGTCCTCCACACCAGTCAGAGAGCAAGGAGAGCAAGGACTTTGGGATTTTTCCAAAGCTTCTCAACTTTTTCCAGAAGCTGTTCAGTAAGATACAAGGGATTATACCTAGAAGGAAAACTGGTCGCTCAGATAGGCTCCCATAAGGTAATACAGCCTTGATTAACTCACCATGATTCAGGGTCTGATCATTAGGTATATGGTCTGAAAAACCGGATTTTTTTTTTTTTTTTTGGTACAATAAGAGTAGCTCTATCTCTCGGGTTGACTCACATTAAGATCACAGAAATAGCTATGTGGATATGGCTGAAAGAGTGGCCTTGGGGAGGAGAGAGGGAGTGAAAGATACTGAAAGATCTGTGAAAGATTTAGTGAAAGGTACGAATTCACAGTACTTTACCTCAATCAAGTACTTTCCACAGTAATTATTGTGATATATTATACACGTACTCTTTTCTGGTCACTCTTATAAATACTTGTGAGGTGTTTATTATTCCTCATTTTAAACAGGAGGAAACTGAGGCTCAGAAGGATGAAACATCTTGCCCAAAATTACCCATCAAGTCAATCTCTGTGTTGCCATTCCATCCTGAGCTGATTCCAAAGCCCTGTGCTGTCCTGATTCCACTGCAGTATAACAACTCTAATTGGCAGAGACAAGATTCAGACTTAGGTCTGGCTGACCCTAGTGCATACACTCTTAACCATTTCTACCAGAGCTTGCTTTCTTTAAGTGTAAGCTGCAAGGGAAACCATGGTATTGGAAGTTTGCTTGGGGACTTGGAATCAAAACAATTAGCTAGCATTTATTTTCTTAACAGTGTGCCACGCACAACATGTTCTAAGTGCTTTACATGGAGTGTCTCATTGAATCCTTATAGGAATTTTAAAAAAATAGTATTATTATATTTTACAGATGAAGAAACTAAGGGAAAAGAAGGGATGGTAGATGATCTTAAGTTTCTCTTTGCTAAGATTACTGGGGATACTGTTATCTACTCCAGAGGTAGCCTGGCCAAGGAGATTCTCATGTTGACTTTGTTTTTAACTAAGGCATCGTTTCTGGGCACAGCTGCGGCTGATTGCCTTGATGACTCTCCTTTTTCTGTTCAGTCACCCTTTCTTCAGAGTATGAGATCATTGTTCCAGCTTATTAAATCTGCTTACATTATAGTCCTGCGTTCCTTATTTTTCTAAAGTCTGTTTATTTTTTTTTTTTAGTAATCTCTGCACCCAACATGGGGCTCAGACTCACAACCCTGAAATCAAGAGTCACATGTTCTTCCGACTGAGCCAGCTGGGTGACCCTATAGTCCTGTCCTCTTGAGATTATTCCTAGGCCACTGGAGTATTGTGTATTTTCAGATTCTTAAGTCACTTATTGGTAATGTTTTGATTTCTTTGTCGACTCCCTCAGGTAGCTAATTCCATCCATTGTGCGGATTTTTACTAGTTGCATCTTTTTTCCAGGTTCTTGAGCAACACTTTATAGTAGTGCCTATGTAGTACAGGTTTTGGAGCCAAATGATCTAGCTTTGAATGTGGCTCTGCCACTTCCTGGGTCTGTGACCTTACACAAGTTACTTAACTTCCCTGTGCCCTAGTATCCTTGTCTGTAAAATGGAGAAATTGGCATCTACCTCACAGAGTTATTATGAATATTAAATGATATAAAGTGTTTATCACAGAGCCCGTAACATGGGAAGTACTCAATAAAAATTATTATTTATAATTGACCACAGGTTCAACAGGTATTAGATTTCTGTTACACTGAATTGAATTTAAAATAAATAAATAAATAGATAGATAAATAAGATTTCCATTATGTATTGTATCTTAGTGGAAAGAATGAGGTCTTTGGAGTCAAATAGACTTGGATGTAAGTCTAGGCATGCCAGTGGCCTTGGGCAAATCATTTTACTTTTTTCTGAGCCTCATTTGTCTTATTCATAAAATGGACAACAGAGTACCTGGCATGCCCAACCACTTAGCAATCGGAAGCTGCTATTTTCCTAATAACATTCATGGAGAGACAGCCCTGCACTGCAAGGTAATGCAGGTCATGTCATTAGCATTTCAATAGCAGTCATGTCCCTGGAATTAACAGAAAAACAGGTGACTGTTTTTAGTTATGAAAGATTCTGTGGAATAGTGCACAGAGATCTTCTGATTTTCCTTTCCTTTCATTTACATGTCCAGTTATCAGCATTGGACAGTATTGTGCAGCGGTTAAAGAGAATAGACTTTAGAGACTGACCCACCTGGCATGGAATCCTGACCCCACTACTTTCTATCTGAGTGTTCTTGAGTGAGTTACTTTAACCTTTCTGAGCCTCAGCTTCCTCATTTTGTAAATGGGGCACCATGTCTACCATTCAGGGTTCCTACTAGTATTAGAAAAATACATTGTAAAGCTTTATAAATGATAGCTATGTCATTATTATGTGGTTGTCATGGTCACTGAGTTTTGGTCAAATCCGTCTGTTGTCACCCTAAGTTCTCAGGACAGTCATCAGAGTGTACTACTAGATGGTAACAAGCTTTGGGCTTTCTGCTGTGTTTGAAGAACTGAAGCAGCTTCTGGAGGCTAGCTTAGGAACATGTTTGGGTAATTACCATTTCCACTGACTCTCTCCATCTTTGACAGGGCACTTCTGATGGAGTTTCTAAGTCCCTGGAGCCTCATCAGGGTCGGTCCCATTCCCAGGTAAATGGAAACAATGGCACATTGATCAAAGAAGAGAAGAGTGATCATCATCTTCCAGCTCCATCCCAGTGTGCCTTACCCAGAGACAGCAGCATGTGTAATAATGGTAACCGCTACTTCCCTGCGAAGAATGGGGAGAAGAGCCGCTTACGAGAGCAAAAGCTAGGAACTGTGGCACAGCAGAAGGAGGGGTAACAAGCAGAAGATGGCTTCAGCAGATCAGGAAGAGAGGAAAACCTATACTTTTCTGATTGTAGGCCCAAGTTAGAGGAGGACATAAATGCTTACCCTAGACTTATCCAGCATTTTATTGGGATGTCCTGTTGTATTCATCTTTTCCCATTCCCTGTCTTCCTCTGGACCTCCAGACTTAGTGGTCTGCTTCTGGGGAAGCTCTGGCAGAGATGAATGGCAGCAGGACTAGCTCTTATTCTCAAATTGAATACGAAGTGCCAATATTCTCTTTGCCTCCCCTGGGAGCGTAGTAAGGCAGTGTCTGTCAGAAATCTGGTGTCATCATGTAAGGCCCTATAGAAAAGTTCCAGCTTTGGTTTTCTGAGTCTTCATCATGTTGCTCATTTACAAAACCCATGGATGGTAGGGTAGGGACTGCCGTCTGTGGCCTCCTAACTTGCTTTTTCCTCTATGAAGTAGTGGGACCTTGGTATATAATCCGTACCTTCCTCTCACTCTTTCTCCCCATTCACCCCACCCAGGATTTTGTACCACCACCTCTAACTCTGGCCTGACAATCAGATAGGTAAATGTTTTCAGGGAAGTGAAATAGTATTGGTTATTTTATTTTTATTTGTTATTTTATTTTATACACTTTAGAAAAAAACAAAAACAAAAACTACCAATGGCCTTTGTACTGGGGGATTCTAGTGAGTCGGAAAAGTACTGGGCAGATTTTTCCTGCCTCTGAACTAATGCATTGTTTGTAAAATAGAAGATGTGGCGCAGTTCACCCACTCCCTGCTGCCCACACCCTGAAAGGGTGGGAATCGATGTATTAAAACTGAGTCGAAAGGGAACTGAAAAGACAGTGCATGCGTGTGTGTGTGTGTGTGTGTGTGTGGGTGTGTGTGTGGGTGTGTGGGGGGGTGGATGTATATATGAATGTGTGTATCTATATGCATACACATACCCTTTATATAAAGAGACAGATCTATTTATCTATACATATTTTATATATATAAATATATGTGTGTGTGCGTGTGTGCGTGCATGCACACATACATACATACATGGTGATGTCCCAGAGGACTTACTGAATTTCCCAGAAATGCTTCCACTGCTATGGAGTGGTGGGTTTCAAAAGACCACACTTTAAAATCCTTACTGAGTCACAGCCCATCAGTTATGTGAAGATGGGCTTCTCTAAAGCAGACAAAAAGTACTTTCCAGAGATTGCCTGTTCAGAACAACAAACAGTTGGGTTGTCACAAGTTTAATCTTGAACAGAGCCCTCACATCCCATAGAGTGAACACAGGGAGGTTGGAATGGCGTGGGGAAGATTCGGGCATTTCCTTCTGGGGGAACAGCCTCGTTCAGAGAGAGAAAGGGGATGAGAGGTGATTACCAGGGCTTGCAGCCAATTTGGAGGAAATCTCATCTGGAACTCCTGGGTCAAACTGGCCTCAGGCTAGAATTGATTGCCATGAATCCCTGAAGGAGAGAGGACTAGCATTGGAAAGATGGGGTAGGGAAGTGTGAGGAAATCGACAATTTGATTTTACATGCCTAGATTGTTTTATTTGTTCATTGACATTTTGACTACTGGATCTTTTCATTTGCTTTGCAAGGAGGACTTCAGAGGACTCTGGCCCAGGCCTTTAGGGGCATTCTGGAAAGGCTCCCAGCCCCTGAGGAGGCCAGAATCTGTCCAGGACAAAAAAAGCTGTTCTTCCTTGCCGGAGATACTCTTGAGACAACCTTGCATTTCCAGTTTCCCTCCTCAGCAGCTTCGGTATGAGGGATGGGAACATGGCTTACAACAGATTAGCATTGTGTCTTCATTCAGGAACTGAGGCTTCCAGCCTTACACATCTCCTTTTGGGCTCTGTGATATTCTTGCCCAAGAAGTACCATTTCTACAGGAATTCAACTGACTAGACTTCTAGCAGGGTTTCTCTCTCTTTTTGAAAAACCCCATGCACCTTAACCCACAGTAGGTCCTTGGTGATTTTTTTTCCCAGACAACCAGAAGGCTGTTTGCTCACTGCCCACTTACAATGAGTGCATCATGAGAGATTGGAAACAGTCTCAGACTGTTTAATCCTAGTCTGGCCCAGTTTAAAAGAACCCACAACTTGTAGGGGGAGGGAGCCCTAGAATGCCTCTCTCCCTGCCCAGACACTTCTTACATAAACCAAAGCAAGATGACGAGAGTGCACACCTAGCAAGATATAACCAGGAACAAAGTGTACAGAGACCTCCTCTTTGGAATTTGCTCCCTTAATTTGGTCCCCTCTCTTCTAGTGGAAGAGAGGCTGCCCAGCCTTTCACCAAAATCTTGAAGGTTAGGATTTCTATGTCCAGCAAGAGAGGGATTTGGTAATGCACTTAGGTGGCTTGGAAATTTCTTTCTGGAGCCACAGAGGGAGGAATCCTTCGAAGCTCTAAAAATGACCACAATTACTGAGCTGAGTTAAATTAAGTATGTAGACACCATTTTCTATGGAAAGGTATTTTCTTCAGTTAACTGTTTCTGTGCATCTTGAATCTATCTGACACAATCAAATGACAGTATTGTTAACTCTCACAGCCTTAAGAAAATTTATTTTATAGGCATTCACTGTGAGAAGTAAAATTGCTGCTTTGACAGGGATGATTCCAGTTTGCCAAAAGGCTTGCTTTTCTCCCTTCCACACACCTCTGCTTTCTCCTAGCCTGGCTCGGGTGAAATAAGTGGCTCACTTCCAACCTTGATTTTTATTTGGATTCAGCATTTTGGGTTTGGAAGGTTATAAGAAAGAACCATAAAGGGCCACATTCCTGCATTTTAATTTATCTGCCAAAATATACAGTTTAGAAGCCAGAAAGGCTCAGGTTCATTACTGAAAGATGAACTTTTTCTTATCTGAGGACAAATTGGGGAAAGTGGGTCTGATCTTTGCTGCGAGTACCACTTGAAGAGACTGTCATCCTTTACTCAAGGTTCCGTTTCTTACTATGATATGTGTGGCCTCTCTTGAACAAAGTCATATAGGTACCCCCAGAAATGACCCTTTGACCTTGTAGGGCCACAGGCAAAAGCACCCTGGTTGTATATAGCCACTGATTCCCAAAGACTTGCAGTTCTTCTTGATTTCTGCTGGTATGTCTTGGGGTCAGCCTATAACTCGCACCCTTATTCAGTGGCCAGTCTGGTCTGAACCAGGCCTGACAAACTTTTGCTCACTTGCATCATTTTCATTCTGAGCCAGGAGGACTTTGGGTAGACTTTAAAGCCCAAGAAATGGCACTTGCTTTGGCCAGTGACATTTGATTTTGGTCTCCATCTTGATTTTCTGGCATTATTGATTGGCCAAGTCACATTAGCTTCTTTTGATCACTGAGAAAAACAGCCAGACAAGGCATTAGGGTGGGTGGTTAAGGTGGGGGAGGGGGTGGGGGGAGGAATGCTTACGTAGGGTAGGAAGAATGTGGAAGTAACTGTTTGGTTATAGTGATCCAGTCCATTGGAACCTTAGAAGGCTCGTGTGGGCATGTCAGTGCTACCCTTTCAGTCTCTAAGACCCCCCCCCCTTTGAAATGACAATACAAGTAGACCACAGTTTGAAGTAGCTAGTAGAATTCTACTAAGGTTTAATCATTATACTTGTTCACTTCCTGATGCATATTTCCTAAATCTGCTTGGGGTTTTGGGACAGGGGTAAGTTTTCACTGTTCCATTGTGTGTCACTCTATATTTTTCTCCCTCTCGTGACTTTGGCATCTTTAATTTGACTTTACATTCTCTTTCCCTTGACTTTATTGCAGTAGTCTGCTGGGGCAGGTAGAGCTCAGTGCACTTATTCCCTTATTACTGCTAATTACCTTCAATATTGTCAGAGGTTGTTTTGATGTTCTAAGAAGATAACTTCATTTTTTTTTTTTTACAAAATCATCTTTTCCAAGTTAAAAGCAAAATAAAATACCCCCTGTGCTAGGGTGCCGATTTCAGCTTTTGACATTGCCCTTGTACTTTCATAGATGCTCTTTTTGTCCGTGTTGGTAGTAACTAATGACTAGTGAATTTTCATGTAAATGAAGCAAATTAAATATTTCAGATTTTATTAATCTCTCATAACCCTGCCAAATCTGATGACTTCATTTTAGTTACTTCCCCGAAGACACTTCCCCTCCTTTTCTTTTATTCTATTCTCTTCTATTTTTAGAATAACATACTAGGTTAAAGAAACTTTAACTGCAAGGAGTCAATGATTTGTAGTGCTCCCTGATAAATGATGTTGACAAAAGTAAATTCTTTCATTGTTTTTTCCTGTGTTAATATCTCTTCTCCTGTGCTCTTGACAGTGTGTTTAGTGGATGGATAATATGTATTTCTCTTTCCCACTCCCAGATTCCAAATTCCCTGCCTTTTTGGCCCACCTCACCACAAAAGCTCCATAGTTTATTAATGTAAGTTTGAATGGATGCTTCTTAGGGGAAACTGCAGGAGTTTCTGGAAGTGTTTCAGAAAGGAATGAAAATGTCTCAGGAGTTGTTCTGTGATGGAAATTGGTCTGTTGTTCTGTTAATGCTGATGGAAAGAAACTTACAGTGCTTAATAAAAGTCTATTCTTTTAGTAAAAAAAAATGAAATAATTTTGGGTGTGTGAAGTTTGATTTCTTCTCCCATTTCTGGATCCCTTTCTGCAAGTGGGGGATATGCTTCTCTCAATTCAGAAATGTTGCACAGCGATTTAGGAGCCAAATGTAGTTGAATATCAGGGCAAGAGAAATAGTACAAGAATCATCAAAAGGAAGGGCATATTTAGCTTCCTGCTGAACTTTTTTATTTGGATGTTCTAAAGGCACTTTTGACTTGACATTTCCCAGACTGAACACATCCTCTCTTCTGAAGCCTCCCCGTCTCTGTGAGCAACACTACCTTCTACTCAATGGTCAAAATCACAAACCAACCGGGGAGTTATCCTAGACTCATGCCTTTCCCTCACTTCTGAAACCCAACTCCTGACAAGATCTGTTGATAATACTCAACCAGCTTTCTGTTTCTCACATCTGTCTCTTTTTTGTCCCAGCTGCTGTGGTTAGTTCAGGCCCCTTCATGTCTCACCTGAACTATTGTAGTTGCTCCCCTGTCTTACGCCTAACCAGGAAATTTTAAGCAACATTTCGTGTTTAAGTGTATGTACCTTTTCCCAGTGAAAGGGCCTGTAGCTTTTTTCAGGTTCTTAAAGAAGGCTATGACTCAGGAAACATTAAGAACCACTGCTTTAATCCACCATGTATATCAGCTTCCAGAGTAATCTGTCCTTCTAACATGCTGTACCCCTGCTTCCATGGTCCCTTCATGATCTGGCCCCTGACCACTTCCCTAGCCCCATTTCCTACAACCCTAACCCACTTCAGCAACACTAAAGTGCATCCCATACAGCTGTTAATATCCATTTCTTTGCATTTGCTTGTACCATTGCCTAGAATGCCTCTATCCCTTTGTCTCTGGTGCATTCTCAACTTTACCCCCCAAGATTCAGCTCATATCTTTGTGATTCTTTTCTTGATCCCTGACTAGGGATCCCTGTATAGACTCATCACACCCAGTCCCTATAGCACTTTGCTGCATGTCTGCCCCTCAGTTAAACTCAATCATCTCTTGTCTTCTTGGCATCTACCACCCAGCATGCACCTAGCAAATCAAGGACAGCTAAAACACCTTTGAAAATATTCCCTGGTATAAAGCAGATTGTAGACTTCTGAGGCAGGATGTGTTGATGGCAAAAACACAAGATTGAGTATGAAGGTTCAGCACTGGATGATATTCATTTAAATGTGTTATGGGGCTATGAAAAAAAAACAACCCTGAGCTCTGAGTCACCTTTGAGCCATAGAGGGGTGCTTGGAGCAGAGTCTGAAGCCAGGACTCTAGGGCATTTTTCTTACCTTACTGCTTCTGCTGAGTGACACCAGCTGGGCTTGGCCTCCCTAACTGCACTGTGCCTTGTGTGTACAGAGTACCAAAGGAAACAGCTGAGTCTAAAGGTGAGCATTAGAGGCTTACTGAAGCTTATAAACACCTTACCCTTAAATTAAAATTCTTATTTGTAACATACTTTGTTTTATATTGGGTTTATCATGGCTGTAGATGCCTTTTCCTAGCCTTTGATCTTTGGGGGTTGGGACTCAGAAATTAATAATAGGAAATCTTTTAGCATTTGGCTTTTGAAAATTACCATTTATTGAGCACCTATTGGGTACCAGGCGTAGTACTAGGCTCTTCTAATCCTCAAACCACTCTGCAAAGTAAGTACTATCCCCACTTGGTATATGAGTAAATGCATTCAGTGGTGCCCAAGTTTGTACACGCTAGTGAGCAATAAAACCAGTGTTCTAAATCTACGTTTGTTTTGACTAAGTAGATAACTTTGTTTCTGCCTGCCCAGCATTCCTTCTTTCTAGCAGTTAAATCCAGTTTTTCCCTCTGGGGTAGTGCTCTTCCCTGTCTTGGGGTAGAGGTAGGTTGGTGGTCAGTCACATGGCTTCACCTTCCCAGTGGGATGGGTATACGATCCGAGCAGGGCCAATTGTGCTTTTTCATGGATTTGAGGGAGAAAGTAACGAAGGATTAAAATGTATCTTCTAAACTCACAAGCATTAGGAATAATGTGAGCCTAGAATGTTGCCTTCTATTTATATCTTCTACAGCTGGTCTTTGTGTGTGAGAAATATGAAAATTCTGTGGTCGTTGTTTAGGAACAGATTACAGAAAGTGATCTATTGAGGTCTTGCCAGAGAGAGGCCTGGGCACTTTATTTTTCACAGTTGTATACATTCTCATTTCACGATTCAGTCCTTATACATCAATAATCTCTAACTGTTGAAAAGGGGAGTGTATCAGTTGGGATAAGCTAGGTTCTGCTGCAGTAACCCCCAAATCTCAATAACATAACAGAGGTATACTTCTTGTTCATATATGTCCAGCATGCATTGGCAGGACCGCTTCATCTATAGTCACTTGGGAACTCAGACTAACAAGCCCCATTACTGGGTCAGGGGAAGGCATGTGGCCAAAATGCATCCTGATTCTTAAAGCTTAAAAATGGCACACATCACTTCTCTCTTTTCATCGCCCAAAGCAAGTCACATGTTTGCACCTAACTTCACAGAAGTGGAAAAGTACAATTCTGTACCTTGTGCCTGGAACAAGGGAGAGGTAAGTTTGGTGAGTTGCAGTAAAAGCATCACAAGGAGAAATGACCCATTTCTGGGTAGAACTGATTTGTCACATTTTGTCTGGTTGCCATTATCTAATCACTTGAGTCATTATACCTAAAATACGGAATGAAATAGTGAAGGATTCATTCCCGTTCCAGTGTCATAAGGGATTCTCTGCATGTGGCTGAAGGTAACACAAGCATTTGAGCTTAACTCCCCTAGCCCACCTTGTGGGGGCAGTTGTGAGGATTAAGTGACAAAGTGTATGTAAAGTGCCTGGCATATCATCCAGCCTTGATAAATGTGAGCTATTGTTGTGGTTTTGCGGGGAGATGGTAATAGATGAAAGACTTTACCCTCCCAGTCCTGACTTCCTGATGATAAATTCCTTCCTAGCCTATAATTGGGTGCCAGTCCTTCCATTTGAATGTGGCTGCTTCCAAAGATGACCAGTGTGCCCCCAGTCACCAAGTCCTGGGTGTTCATACAGACCTCATCTCACCGAGGACGTCCATAGTAACTGACACTGAAACAGAACTTATTTCCTGAAACTGGCTTCCCTCACATTTCTCTCCTGTCTTCTCTTTCCTTTTTGACTACTTTGAAAAAATCATGTAATGTTTGATAAACCAAAAGGCAATATGTAACATACATTATGAGCTTAGATAATAAAATGAACACTCATGAGCCCACTGCTCAACCTAAGACCTATTCCATCTCCCTATCTTCCCCAGAGGTAACTGGTATCTTGAGTTTTATTTTTCATTCCCTTGTTTTATTTTTAAATATTTTTATCACATAATTACCTCTGAGTATATTGTTAGGTTTTTAATTTTATAAAAGTGTAATTTTTATGTAGTCTCCTACAACTTCCTTTGCTCACTCAATTTGATTTCTCTGACTCAAACGTGTTGTTGCTATAATTGTAGTTAATTTGTTTTCACGTCTATATAGTATTCCATTGTATGAATATACCACAATTTACCCATTCTCTGTCCAGTGGTAATATGGGTTTCCATTGATGTTGCTGTGAATACTTTTGCACATGGCTCCTGCTGGGACCTACGGCAAATGTTCACCTTTATAGATAGTGAAAAAAAATCTTTTTTGTGTGTGAAAAAAAATTATTTTAAAGAGTAGCATTAAGTGGGAATAATAACACCTGCCTTGCCTCCCTTACAGATAGTTGTGAGAATAAAAGAAGCTAATGTATGTGAAAACACATTCAGTACATTAAGAAGATACGGCTGGCATACTGGTTTTGAGTCCAAATTCAAACTCCTAAAGTTGACCCATGTGCACGCTAGTTTCTAGAACCAGAAAGACCAAAACTTTTCATTGTCAATTTAAAGTATTTCTAGAATTTTCTGATAAAAAAGGCTAGACTCAGATTCTGAGGCAGCTGTCTGTCTGTTTTCCTACCTGACCAGCAACCTTTCTTGTTCTATCCAGTAATAACACCTCAGTTTTCCAAAGATATACCTCTAGTCTATTTTTGGAAGTTTCCTCAAGTGCTCCGCTCTCCCCAGCCAGCTCACTGTCGTTTGTTAACCGTCATTGTCATAGATTTGTTTTTGTGTGGGGTTTTTTTTTTTTTTTTTTTTTTTGGCTTATCCTCTAACGACTCCTTTTACTTCTGGTAAATCCAGCATGATTAATTGATTACAAAAATGGCCACAGTTGTTCACATCTTCCTGTATCTATACCTTCTACAGCTCCTCCCATTAAGAGATGGCATCTGTTTCTCCACCCTTCGAATCTGGACTAGTGTTTTGTTTTGGCCAATAGACTATTGCAGAAGTGATAATTATGCCAGTTCCAAGCCTAGGCTGGATGCTTCTGTTCACTCTCTTGAACCGCTGGAACTACCATGAGAACAAGCCTGGGCTAGCCTTCTGGAGGGTGAAACCCAGTTGTCCAGCTATATCAGACAAGACCATCTTAGACCTGTCAACCCCCAGCCAACCCACCAGCAGACCGCAGGTACATGAGCCCAGCCAAGATCAGCCAAGCCTGGTACAGAACAGCAGAGCTATGCAGCCAACACGTAGATTCATAAGCAATAATAAATGGTTTGGTTTTAAGCCACTGAGTTTGAGGATGGTTTATGATACAGCAGTTGCTAACTCACATATCCAGCAATACAGTACAAATTAAGTTTTATGCAGGATCAAGTTTTGGTAGTAGGAGGGCCCTTCAGCATATCTAGTCTTCAATGCTGCCTCTGGACTACTTCTTCATTTCCTTCCTTAGCCTGTCTCTTAGGATTAGCGTTTCTCAGAGTTTCTGTTGTCAGCCATATTCTCACTATTCTTTCTCCTTGGTGAGATTCATCCCATCCCATGGCCTCAACTCTTACCTTTATATAGATGACTTCCAAATCTACCTCCAACTGAACTCTACTGAAGAGATGCAGAGTTCAAATGGTCTGCTGGGCAAGTCCATGTAATACTCTCCCAGAAAAAGCATAACTCAATATGTTTAAATGTGAAGTCTTGCTACCACTCCTCCATTGTTTCCTATTTCTCCTCCTATCTCCAGCTTGATTCCTCTGTCTCTGGCTAATGTCAGCACTATCCTCACATCACCCAGGCCAGAAACCTCATCATCCCAGATTCTCCTCATCCACCATTTCTAATCATTCTGCTGCAGTGTCTTATATCTGTCCCTTCCTCTCCATCTTCCCAGCCCACTCCCACGCTTCCTTTTTCTTCCTCTTCACCTCCTTTTTTCTTGCTGTCGAGGTTGATCAATGGTCCAGCAGTAGTAACATCACTTGGGGGCCTATTAGAACTGCAGAATATTGAGCCCCACCTCAGATATACTCAGTCAGAATCTGCATTTTAACAAGATCCCTAGGTGATTCATATGCATACTAGGCTATGATAAACAACTCCGTAATTGAGTCTCGATCTGGATAGGTATAGGTCCTCACCAGTTTATAACCTATGCACTGTGTTTGTGGCACTCGAGCCTTGTTGAGTACCTGGGAAGTCTTCAATTTTCCATTTATCTTTTCATGATTTAATCTTTTAAAAAAGAATATAACATTTATTAGTTGTTTTTTTCAATACAGAAATACAAAGAGACTAAAATTGGCCTATGCCTTACCCAAATAACTCCAAATGACATTTTCTTTTTTTAAAAAAAGGAAAATTTACCTAAAGTTAGACAATTAAAACAATAAAAATGTACAAAGTGATGACTAGAAAACCTCTAGCACCACCCCAATCCCAACCCCTCTCCTCAAATATAGCCATTCTTAATCAGAATTAACCTTCCAGGAAGTAATTAACCTTCCAGGAAATAATTAAGCCTATACCTGCATATATTTATCTGTTCTTTTGTTTAAAAAGCATAAATTACTCCCTCTTAGTCATCATGATTTTTATACTTAATATATCTTAGAGATATTTCTTTATGAGCTTATACAGACTTTTGTAATTTTTTTTTAAAGATTTTATTTATTTATTTGACAGAGAGAGACAGAGTGAGAGAGGGAACACAAGCAGGGGGAGTGGGAGAGGGAGAAGCAGGCTTCCTGCCGAACAGGGAGCCTGATGCGGGGCTCGATCCCAGGACACTGGGATCATGACCTGAGCCGAAGGCAGGTGCTTAACGACTGAGCCACCCAGGTGCCCCAAGACTCTCATCATTTTTAACACTACATAGTATTCCATTAGATGGATGATTCCATCAGATCATTTCCCTGTTGAGAAGTGCCTTGATTGCTTCCAGTTTTAGCTATTACAAACAAGGTTGCAATGATCATCCATGGACATATATTTTGGTGAACTTCTGCAAGGATATCCATGGGGTAAATTTTTAGTGGCAAGATTATTAAGTATAATGATTAAGATGCTTTTGTTTACAAGTAAAACACAACTCCAACAGTAGGGTGAGCTAGAGCTACCCAGTTTCTTTCAGTCTCTATGTTCTGCAATCCCTACTTTATCCAAGTGGATTTTTAAGTGCAGTCCTTGGACCAGCAGCCTTAGCAGCACCTGGGAACTTCTTACAAAAGGAAATTCTTGGTCCCTACCTCAGAGCTACAGAATTTCAAATTCTGGAGACGGAGATCAGCAATTTGTGTTTTAACAAACTAGGTGATTCTGATGTACACTAAAGTCCAAGAACCATTGCTATAGGCAAGGTAACCATGAGATGGCTGCCAGTGGCAATGGACACTGAGTCTCTTCCTTTAAGTTCACAAAAACTTCTGATCCAGCCGTTCAAGTGAGCAGGACTCCCAAGGTGCACCCTAATTGGCCTGCTGATGTTACAAATCTTTGGGGTAAATACCCAGTAGTGCAATTGCTGGGTCATAGGGTAGCTCTATTTTTAAATTTTTGAGGAAGCTCCACACTGTTTTCCAAAGTGGCTATACCAACTTGCATTCCCACCAACAGTGTAAGAGGGTTCCCCTTTCTCCACAACCTCTCCCACATCTGTTGTTTCTTTCCCTGTCCATTTTTGCCATTCTAACTGGTGTAAGGTGGTATCTCAATGTGGTTTTGATTTGAATTTCCCTGATGGCTAATGATGATGAACATTTTTTCATGTGTCTGTTAGCCATTTGTATGTCTTCTTCAGAGAAGTGTCTTTTCATATCTTCTGCCCACTTTTTGACTTGATTATTTGTTTTTTGGGTGTTGAGTTTGAGAAGTTCTTTGTAGATCTTGGATACCAGCCCTTTATCTGTGGTGTCATTTGCAAATATCTTCTCCCATTCTGTGGGTTGCCTCTTTGTTTTGTTGACTGTTTCCTTTGCTGTGCAGAAGGTTTTTATCTTGATGAAGTCCCAAAAGTTCATTTTTGCTTTTCTTTCACTAGCTTTTGGAGATGTATCTTGAAAGAAGTTGCTATGGCCGATGTCAAAGAGGTTACTGCCTCTGTTCTCCTCTAGGATTTTTTTTTTTAAGATTTTATTTATTTATTTGACAGAGAGAGAGCGAGAGCAGGAACACAAGCAGGGGGAGTCGGAGGGGGAGAAGCAGGCTCCCCGCGGAGCAGGGAGCCTGATGCGGGACTCGATCCCAGGACCCTGGGATCATGACCTGGGCTGAAGGCAGACACTTAAGAACTGAGCCACCCAGGTGCCCTCTCCTCTAGGATTTTGATGGATTCCTGTCTCACACTGAGGTCTTTCATCCACTTTGAGTTTATCTTTGTGAATGGTGTTAGAGAATGGTCGAGTTTCATTCTTCTGCATGTGGCTGTCCAATTTTCCCAGCACCATTTATTGAAGAGACTTTTTTCCATTGCATGTTTTTTCCTGCTTTGTCAAAGATTATTTGACCATAGAGTTGAGGGTCCATATCTGGGTTCTCTATTCTGTTCCCTTGGTCTATATGTCTGTTTTGGGGGCACATCTTTTCTTTTAAGATTTTATTTATTTATTTGACAGAGAACGAGTGAGAGAGCACAAGCGGGGGGAGGGGCAGAGGGAGAAGGAGAGGGAGAAGCAGGCTCCCCACTGAACAGGGAGCCTGATGCAGGGCTTGATCCCAGGACCCTGAAATTATGACCAGAGCCAAAGGTAGATGCTCCACCAACTGAGCTACCCAGGCACCACAAACTAGGGCACATCTTAATGGAGAATGAGTGGTCAATTTAGTTAGGGTAGACAGGGAAGGCCTTTTGGAAGAACCAATATTTGAACCAAGTGCTGAAGGTATTATCCACAGGAAGATCTGGGGGAAGAGAGTATCTAGATAGGAAAAGATTTGAGAAGGAAATGAGTTTACAGTAGATTAAAGACCTAAATGGAAAGCACTATAACAGAATGAGAAAAAGAGAAAATGGTTGTTGCCTTAGATAAGAAAGGCCTTCTAACAAAACAGAAAAAGCAATAGAAGAAAAAGGTTGATATAAATATAGTAAATCACCATACAAACATTTAAAACTTCTGTATGATAACATAAACCATAAACATGTTACATATTATGGAAGAATATCAGCAACATGCATAATAGAAAAAGGGTTAATATCCAGAACTAGAAATGACTCCTACAACTCAATATGGAAAAGACAACCCTGAAAGAAAAACTAGACAGAGTTTACAAACAGTTCATAAAGGTTGGGCCAATAAACATAGGAAATGATATTCAACTTCACCAATGATGAGAGAATGAAAATTTAAAGCAAATAAACATGTTACCATTTTTTTCATCCATCAGATTAGTAAACAATTTAAAGGTCAGAGTCTGAGGAAACATGAAGATATACTGATGATGAGAGTGAAAATTGGCATAATGCTTTTGAAAGGCAATTTGGCAGTATTTATTAAAATTTCAAATGTCCATACACCATGTCTCAGCAACCCACTTTTGAAGTGTCCACCTAGAGAAACTTGACTGAGCTCAGGAAGCCCCTCCTGGTATGTTTGCTCCCACTTTGTATTAGAGAAAAATGAAACCACTTTAAATATCCATCAGAGGCTAGGGGTATATCAATCTTGTTAATTCTTTCAAAGAAGCAGCTCCTAGTTTCATTGATCTGTTCTACCATTTTTTTTAAATTTCTGTATCATTGATTTCTGCTCTAATCTTTATTATTTCTCTTCTGCTGGATTTAGTCTTCATTTGCTGTAAGGTTAGGTTCTGTATTTGAGATGTTTCTTATTTCTTAAGGAAGGCCTGTACTGCTATATACTTCCCTCTTAGAACTGCTTTGGCTGCATCCCAAAGGTTTTGAACTGTCATGTTTTCATTTTAATTTCCTTCCATGTATTTTTTTTAATTCTTCTGTAATTTCCTGGTTGACCCATTCATTCTTCGGTAGGATGCTCTTTAATCTCCACATATTTGTGGTCCTTCCAAATTTTTCTTGTGGTTGATTTCAAGTTTCATAGCATGTGGTCTGAAAATATGCATGGTATGATCTCAACCTTTTTGTACCAGTTGAGTCCTGATCTGTGGCTCAGTATGTGATCTATTCTGTCAAAAACAAAAAAGAGAGAGAGAGAGAGAAAGAACCCAAATAAATAAAATCATGAATGATAGAGGAGAGATCACAACCAACACTGCAGAAATACAAACAATCTTAAGAGAATATTATGAGCAATTACATGCCAACATATTAGGCAATCTGGAAGAAATGGATAAATTCCTAGAAACATACAAATTATCAAAACAGAAACAGGAAGAAATAGAACCTGAACAGACCCATAACCAGCAAAGAAATTGAATCAGTAATCAAAAATCTCCCCACAAACAAGAGTCCAGGGCTGGATGGCTTCCCAGGAGAATTCTACCCAACACTTAAAGAAGAATTAGTACCTATTCTTCTGAAACTGTTCCAAAAAACAGAAATGAAAGGAAAACTTCCAAACTCATTCTATGATGCCAGCATTACCTTGATCCCAAAACCAGACAAAGACCCCACTAAAAAAGAGAATTACAGACCAATATCCCTGATGAACATGGATACAAAAATTTTCAACAAGATACTAGCTAATAGGATCCAACAGTACATTAAAAGGATTATTCACCACGACCAAGTGGAATTTATTCCTGAGCTGCAGGGGTGATTCAACATCTGCAAATAAAGCAACACGATACACCACAATATAATGAAAGGACAAGAACCATATGACCCTCTCAATAGATGCAGAAAACGCATTTGACAAAATACAGCATACCTTCTTGATAAAAAACCCTCCACAATGTAGGGATAGAGGGAACATACTTCAACATCATAGGGGCCATACACAAAAGACCCATAGCAAATATCATCCTCAATGGGGAAAAACTGAGAGCTTTTCCCTTCTGAGGTCAGGAACATGACAGGGATGTCCACTCTCACCACTGTTGTTCAACATAGTACTGGAAGTCCTAGCCTCAGCAATCGGATAACAAATAGAAATAAAAGACATCCAAACTGGCAAAGAAGCATCAAATTTTCACTCTTTGTAGATGACATGATACTCTATGTAGAAAGACTCCACCAAAAAATTGCTAGAAGTGATAGAAGAATTCTGCAAAGTTGCAGGATATAAAATCAACACACAGAAGTCTGTTGCATTTCTATACACTAACAATGAAGCAGCAGAAAGAGAAATCAAGGAATCGATCTGTTTACAAGTACACCAAAAACCATAAGATACATGGGACTAAAGCTAACCAAAGAGGTCTGTACTCTGAAAACTATAGAAAACTTATGAGAGATTGAGGAAGACACAAAGAAATGGAAAAACACTCCATGCTCATGGATTGGAAGAACAAATATTGTTAATATGTCTATGCTACCCAAAGCAACCTACACATTCAATGCAATCCCTATCAAAATACCACCAGCATTATTCACAGAGGTGGAACAAACAATTCTAAAATGTGTACGAAACCAGAAAAGACCCCAAATAGCCAAAGTAATGTTGAAAAAGAAAACCAAAGCTGGAGGCATCCCAATTCCGGACTTCAAGCTCTATTACAAAGCTATAATCATCAAGACAGTATGGTACTGGCACAAAAACAGACACATAGATCAATAGAACAGAATAGAGAGCCCAGAAATGGACCCTCAACTCTATGGTCAACTAATCTTCAACAAAGCAGGAAAGAATATCCAATGGAAAAAGACAGTCTCTTCAACAAATGGTGTTGGGAAAATTGGACAGCCATATGCAGAAGAATGAAACTGGACCACTGTCTTACACCATACACAAAAATAAACTCAAAATGGATGAAAGACCTAAATGTGAGACAGGAATCCATCAAAATCCTGGAGGAGAACACAGGCAGCAACCTCTTCGAACTCAGCCTCAGCAACTTCTTGCTAGATACATCCCCAAAGGCAAGGGAAACAAAGGCAAAAATGAACTATTGGGACTTCATCAAGATAAAAAGCTTTTGCACAGGAAAGGAAACAATCAACAAAACTAAAAGGAATGTATGGGGTGGGAGAAAGATATACACAAATGATATATCAGATAAAGGGCTACTATCCGAATCTATAAAGAACTTACAAAACTCAACACCCCAAAGAGGAAAAAGTCCAGTCAAGTAATGGGCAGAAGACATGAACAGGCACTTTTCTAAAGAAGACACAGAAATGGCTAACAGACACATGAAAAGATGCCCACCATTCACTCGGCATCAGGGAAATACAAATCAAAACCATAATGAGATACCACCTCACACCGGTCAGAATGGCTAAAAATAATAACTCAGGAAACAACAGATGTTGACAAGGATGCAGAGAAAGGGGAAGACTCTTACACTGTTGGTGGGAATACAAACTGGTGCAGCCACTCTGGAAAACAGTATGGATTTTCCTCAAAAAGTTAAAAATAGAGCTACCCTATGACCTGGCAATTGTGCTACTAGGTATTTATCCAATGGATACATACAGTGATTCGAAAGGGCACATGTACCTCAATGTTTATAGCAGCAATGTCCACAATAGCCAAACTTTCATGGAAAGAGTCCAAATGTCCATGGACTGATGAATGGATAAAGAAGAAGTGGTATATACATCCATGGAATATTATTCAGCCATGAAAAAGAATGAAATCTTGCCATTTGCAATGATGTGGATGGAACTATAGTATATTATGCTAAGCAAAATATGTCAGTCAGAGGGGTGCCTGGGTGGCTCAGTTGGTTAAGCATCTGCCTTCGGCTCAGGTCATGATCTCAGGGTCCTGGGATCGAGTCCCGCATTGGGCTCCCTGCTCTGTGGGAAGCCTGCTTCTCCCTCTCCCACTCCCCCTGCTTGTGTTCCCTCTCTCGCTGTCTCTCTCTCTCTCTGTCAAATAAATAAATAAAATCTTTAAAAAGAATATGTCAGTCAGAGAAAGACCATATGATTTCACTCATATGTGGAATTTAAGAAATAAAACAAGGGGAAAGGAAGGAAAAATAAAATAAGATAAAAACAGTGAGGGAGGCAAACCATAAGAGACTCTTAACTATAGGAAACAAACTAAGGGTTGCTGGAGGGAACGTGGGGGAGGGAGGGGTAATTGGGTGATGGGAATTAAGGAGGGCACTTGATGTAATGAGCACTGGGTGTTATATGCAACTGATGAACCACTAAATTCTACCCCTGAAACTAATAATACACTATAAGATAACTAAATTGAATTTAAATAAAATATTTAAAAAATATATTCATCAGAGGAGTAAGGAAATAAATCAGGACTTGTCTGAGTTATGGATTTCTTTTTTTTTTTTTAAAGATTTTATTTATTTATTTGAGAGAGAGAGTGAATGAGAGATAGAGAGCACGAGAGGGAAGAGGGTCAGAGGGAGAAGCAGACTCCCCGCTGAGCAGGGAGCCCGATGCGGGACTCGATCCCGGGACTCCAGGATCATGACCTGAGCCGAACGCAGTTGCTTAACCAACTGAGCCACCCAGGCGCCCCTGAGTTATGGATTTCTATGAACAAGAATTCCAAAAAGAAAACAAGGTTGATTTTGGTTTTGGTAGAAAGATCTCCAAGACATATTGCCAAGTGAAGAAAGCAATTAGCCAAATAATATGGAGAGTATGATCCTATTCATGTGAAAATTGATAAATATCCATACTAACCTCCATATATCTGTGTTGTTATTCTGTCTCTACCCACTGCCAACACAACTCCTGGTGGAGAGGAGTTTGGTTAGGGCAGTGAGACTGTTTGAGTGGCTACAATCCTCTAAAATCACCTACCTCATAATTACCATCCAACAGTAGTTGGAGGCTGCTACATAATTTGTGGGGCTCAATGCAAAATGAAAATGGAGGGCTCCTTGTTTAAAAACCAGGAGAGAGGTGGAAAGTGTAGTTAAGGGTACTAAAATATAAAGATTTTTCCTTTAAAATATTTCACTTATAAAATATAATAGGGGTGGGGTTGGAAGATGGCAGCATAGTAGGAGGACCCTAGGTTCACCTCCTCCTAATAACTATCAAGTCATCCTAAATACCCCAGAAACTGAGCTGAAGACTGACAGAACAAACTTCACAACTAAAGGGAAAGAAGGGGCCACATCAAAGAAGGTAGGAAGTGTTCAGACCCAGTTTGGGAAGAAATAGATTGTGGCTGCTGGAGTGGGGAGGGAGCTGTGTTCACAGAGAAGGGCGAGAGACAGACAGGCACGCAGGGAAAACAAATCCCCATAGCAACTGGCTTGGAACGTGAGAGGGGCCAAATTTCGTGACTTTTGGCAACCAATGGGACTTAAAGACTGGAGTTTTAAAGGGCTTGGCTGGGATAGAGCCTAGATGACATTGCCCTGCTCTTGGACAGAAGGCAGGCAAACAATCTGCAGACATACAGCATAGAAAGCGTGATCTGAAGAGCACCTGGGGCACAGTGGGGAGGTTATTTGCTCATCTGAGAGCATGTCCCATACAGACATCATTTAGGGAGAGACCCCTCCAGGAACAAAGGAAATGGCCAGCACCATTTCCCTCTCCCATCACTCAGTATAAACACACAGCCTCCTGTGGGAACCAGTGCAGTGCCAACAATCACTACCTAACTTGCTTACACTAAGCCCTGCCACCCCAAGCTCCAGTGGAACTGCCCTTCTCAGGCAGTCTTGCCTCAGTCCCAACACAGTGGGGCCCTTCCATGAGAAGACAGGTCCAACCCCTGCTCACACCATGTCTTCCAACATGGGAGGCTACTGTAGCCTCGGTTCCTGCAGGGGTGGTGACAAGCCTCATTTCACAAATAGAACAGAGCACACCTAGTTAAAAGGCACAACATTCAGGCCAGGGACCAAACAGTGCCCACAACAGGCAAACAGAACCTCTGCCTGAAGGAAAAAGTGGCCAGGACACAACAGCAGAGAACATGCAGCACCCACTGGAGACACTCCTGGAAGCGCCAGGCCCTGGGAAACAAGGTACAGCAAAGGACAGGGCACTACAAGACCTCCTATTGATAAGGCCATTACCCGTATGTACAAGAGACATAGATGACTTTTCTATCAAACAGAAACAGGCACAGAGACTTGAACAAAATGAGAAGACAGAGAAATTTATCCCAAATGAAAGAACAGGACAAGGCCACAGCCAGAGATCTAAGTGAAACAGACACAAGTAACATGACTGATAGAGAATTTAAAGTAATGATCATGAGGACACTCACTGCACATGACAAAAGAGTGGAAGACATGAGTGAGACCCTTAACACAGAGATAAGGAATAATATAGCAGAAATAAAGGACTCAATATACCAATGAGAAGCAAGGTGGGTGGAATGAACAGCAGGATGGAAGAAGCAGAGGAATGAATTGGCGACCTAGAAGACAGAATAATGGAAAGTCATCAAGTTGAACAAAAGAAAAAAAAAGAATTATGCAACACGAGAATAGACTGAATAGACTTAGGGAACTCAGTGACTCCATCAAATGTAATAACATTTGTATTATAGGAGTCCCTGAAGAAGAGAGACAAAGAGGGGCAGAAAATTTATTTAAGGAAATAATAGCTGAAAGCCTCCCTAATCTGGGGAAGGAAACAGACATCCAGGTCCAGGAGGCACAGAGAACTCCAATCAAAATCAACAAAAGCAGAGGGGGCAGATCAAGATGGCAGAGGAGTAGGAGACCTAAATTTCGTCTGGTCCCAGGAATTCAGCTGGATAGGGATCAAACCATTCTGAACACCTACGAACTCAACAGGAGTTCGAAGAAAAGAATAGCAACAACTCTAAACAGAAAAGTGACCACTTTCTGGAAGGTTGGATGTGCGGAGAAGTGAATCCAAGGTGATATTCAGGAGGATAGACGGCAGGGGAGGGGGCCTCCATCGGCCGCTTCTGGCAAGTGATAGAGCAGCGGAGCACAAAATCGGAACTTTTAGAAGTCGGCTCTGCTGAGGGACGTCGCTCCAGTGGCTAAGCGGGGTGTGAAATCCTGGCGGGACAGTGTGGTCTCAGGACCCTTGGGGTCACAGAAAGACTGGGGGTGCCTGAGTGCGGCAGAGCTCCCAGGGATCAGAGCAGGGAAGCTGGCTGCAGAGACAAAGCCGAGGAGTGGGCTGTCAGCTTGGGGTTGCCATAAACCGTGATCCGCGGCACAGTCGGGCCACTGCTCCTCCAGCAGGGACCCAACAAGCGGCAGAGCCGGGGAGACCCCCCCTTCCTCCCCTGGGAGGAGCAGCACGGGAGCGCACTGCAGCGATCTGCTGGGTTTGGAGACTCCACACGGGGTCGGGTGCCAGAGATAGAAATGCGCGGTCACAGGCCAGGTGAAAACAGAGTGCGGCCGGAGACCAGGGAAACGGGAGTGATTGACTGCTTTTCTCTGGGGGTGCACTGAGGAGTGGGGCCCCAAGTTCTCAGCTCCTCCGGGGCGGAGATTGGGAGGCCGCCATTTTCACTCTCATCCTCCAAAGCTGTAAGGAAAGCTTGGAGGGAACAAAAGCTCCGGAGAGCAAACCCAAGCAGATTACTTAGCCTGGACCCAGCAAGGGCGGGGCAATTCCGCCTCCAGCAAAGACATGTGGGAACCACGGCAACAGGCCCCTCCCCCAGAAGATCATCAAGAACAGCCAGCCAAGACCAAGTTTACCAATCAATGAGAACGGCAGAACTCCAGCGCTAGAGGAATACAGCACATAGAACTCATGGCTTTTTTCTCCCTGATTCTTTAGTCTTTCAAGGTTAATTTTTTTTAAACTTTCTTTTTCTTTCTTTTTTTTTTTGAATTTTTCTTTTTCCCTTTTTCAACCAACACCTTATCAATCCCTTTTTTAAAAAATCTTTTTTATTTTTCATTTTTAGAGTCATATTCTATCCCTTCATAGTAGTTAACTTTATTTTTGGTATATATATATAAGCTGTTCCCTCTTTAAAATTTTGGGATACAGTTTCTTCTAACAGACCAAAATATACCCTAGATCTCTAGTGTAAGGCTTCGTTCTAGTCTGCCTGATCACATCCTCTCCCTTTTTTTAAAAAAAATCCTCTTCCTCCTTTTTTCAACCAACTTCTTATCAATTCCTTTTATAAAATCTTTTATAATTTTCATCTTTACAGTCATATGCCATCCCTTCATCGTATTTACCCTTATTTTTGTACATATATAAGTTTTTCTTTCTTTAAAATTTTGGGAGGCACTTTCTTCTAACAGACAAAAATACGCCCAAAATCTAGTGTGTGGCACTGATCTATGCACCAGCCTGATCATATTTGATCATATTCTATTTTTTTGTTTGTTTGTTTTTATCTTTTTCTTTTTTTTTTTTTTCTTTTTCCTTTCTTTCCCTTTGTTTTCCCCTGGTTTCGGGTCTCTTCTGATTTGTTTAGTGTATATTTTTCTGGGGTCGTTTTTACCCTGTTAGCATTTTGTTCTCATTCATCTATTCTCTGGACAAAATGACAAGATGGAAAAAATCACCTCGAAAAAAAAAGAACAAGAGGCAATACCGACTGCCAGGGATCTAATCAATACGGACGTTAGTAAGATGTTGGAACTAAAATTCAGAATGACGATTTTAAAGATACTAGTTGGCTTGGAAAAAGCATGGAAGATATTAGAGAAACCCTTTCTGGAGAAATAAAAGAACTAAAATCTAACCAAGTCGAAATCAAAAAGGCTATTAATGAGGAGCAATAAAAAATGGAGGCTCTAACTGCTAGGATAAATGAGGGAGAAGAAAGAATTAGTGACATAGAATACCAAATGATGGAAAGTAAAGAAGCTGAGAAAAAGAGAGATAAACAGCTACTGGATCACGAGGGCAGAATTCGAGAGATAAGTGATACCATAAGACGAAAAACTGTTAGAATAATTGGGATCCCAGAAGAAGAAGAAAGAGAGAGAGGGGCAGAAGGTATATTGGAGCAAATTATAACAGAGAACTTCCCTAATTTGGGAAAAGAAACAGGCATCAAAATCCAGGAGGCACAGAGAACCCCCCTCAAAATCAATAAAAATAGGTCAATACCCCAACACCTAATAGTAAAACTTACAAACCTCAGAGACAAAGAGAAAATCCTGAAAGCAGCTTGGGAGAAGAGATCTGTAACCTACAATGGTAGAAACATTAGATTGGCAACAGACCTATCCACAGAGACCTGGCAGGCCAGAAACGACTGGCATGATATATTCAGAGCACTAAATGAGTAAAATATGCAGCCAAGAATACTATATCCAGCTAGGCTGTCGTTGAAAACAGAAGGAGAGATAAAAAAACTTCCAGGACAGACAAAAAATAAGGAATTTGCAAACACTAAAGCAGCCCTACAAGAAATATTGAAAGGGGTCCTCTAAGCAAAGAGAGAGCCTAAAAGTAACATAGACCAGAAAGGAACAGAGACAAAATACAGTAACAGTCACCTTACAGGCAATACAATGGCATGAAATTCATATCTTTCAATAGTTACCCTGAATGTAAATGGGCTAAGTGCCCTAATCAAAAGACACAGGGTATCAGATTGGATAAAAAAACCAAGACCCATCAATATGCTATCTGCAAGAGACTCACTTTAGACCCAAAGACACCCCCAGATTGAAAGTGAGGGGGTGGAAAACCATTTACCATGCTAATGGACACCAAAAGAAAGCTGGGGTGGCTATCCTTATATCAGACAAATTAGATTTTAAACCAAGGACTATAATAAGAGATGAGGAAGGACACTATATTATAACTAAAGGGTCTATCCAACAAGAAGATCTAATAATTATAAATATCTATGCCCCTAACATGGTCAGGAACACGGCAGGGATGTCCACTATCACCACTGCTATTCAACATAGTATTAGAAGTCCTAGGCACAGCAATCAGACAACAAAAAGAAATAAAAGGCATCCGAATCAGCAAAAAAATCAAACTCTCACTCTTTGCAGATGATATGATACTTTATGTGGAAAACCCAAAAGACTCCACCCCAAAACTGCTAGAACTCATAAAGGAATTCAGTAAAGTGGCAGGATATAAAATCAATGCACAGAAATCAGTGGCATTCCTATACACCAACAAGACAAAAGAAAGAGAAATTAAGGAGTCGATCCCATTTACAATTGCACCCAAAACCATAAGATACCTAGGAATAAATCTAACCAAAGAGGCAAAGAATCTATACTCAGAAAACTAGAAAATACTCATGAAAGAAATTGAGGAAGACACAAAGAAATGGAAAAACATTCCATGCTCATGGATTGGAAGAACCAATATTGTGAAGATGTCAATGCTACCTAGAGCAATCTACACATTTAATGCAATCCCTATCAAAATACCACCCACTTTTTTAAAGAAATGGAACAAATAATCCTAAAATTTGTATGGAACCAGAAGAGACCCCCAATAGCCAGAGGAATGTTGTAAAAAAAAAAAAAAAAAAAAAAAAAGCAAACCTGGTGGCATCACAATTCCGGACTTCCAGCTCTATTACAAAGCTGTCATCATCAAGACAGTATGGTACTGGCACAAAAAGAGACACAAAGATCAGTGGAACAGAATAGAAAACCCAGATATGGACCCTCAACTCTATGATCAACTATAATCTTCGACAAAGCAGGAGAGAATGTCCAATGGAAAAATGACAGTCTCTTCAAAAAATGGCATTGGGAAAATTGGACGGCTACATGCAGAAGAATGAAACTGGACCATTTCCTTACACCACACACAAAAATAGACTCAAAATGGTTGAAAGACCGAAATGTGAGAACAGAGTCCATCAAAATCCTAAAGGAGAACACAGGCAGCAACCTCTTTGACCTCAGCCACAGCAACTTCTTCCTAGAAACATTGCCAAAGGCAAGAGAAGCAAGGGCCAAAATGAACTATTGGGACCTCATCAAGATAAAAAGCTTTTGCACAGCAAAAGAAACAGTCAACAAAACCAAAAGACAACCGACAGAATGGGAGAAGATATTTGCAAATGACATATGAGATAAAGGGCTAGTATCCAAAATCTATAAAGAATTTATCAAACTCAACACCCAAAGAACAAATGATCCAATCAAGAAATGGGCAGAAGACATGAACAGACATTTTTCCAAAGAAGACATCCAAACTGCCAAAGACACATGAAAAAGTGCTCAACATCACTCGGCATCAGGGAAATCCAAATCAAAACCTCAATGAGATACCACCTCACACCAGTCAGAATGGCTAAAATTAACAAGTCAGGAAAGGACAGATGTTGGCGGGGATGTGGAGAAAGGGGAACTCTCCTACACTGTTGGTGGGAATGCAAGCTGGTGCAGCCACTCTGGAAAACAGTATGGAAGTTCCTCAAAGTGTTGAAAATAGAGCTACCCTATGACCCAACAATTGTACTACTGGATATTTACCCCAAAGATACAAATGTAGTGATCTGAAGTGGTACATGCACCCCAATGTTTATAGCAGCAATGTCCACAATAGCCAAACTATGGAAAGAGCCAAGATATCCATCGACAGATGAATGGATAAAGAAGATGTGGTATATATATACAATGGGATTTTATGCAGCCATCAAAAGGAATAAAATCTTGCCATTTGCAATGACGTGGATGGAACTGGAGGGTATTATGCTGAGCGAAATAAGTCAGAGAAAGACATGTATCATATGACCTCACTGATATGAGGAATTCTTAATCTCAGGAAACAAACTGAGGGTTGCTGGAGTGGTGGGGGGTAGGAGGGATGGGGTGGCTGGGTGATAGACATTGGGGAGGATATGTGCTATGGTGAGCTCTGTGAATTGTGTAAGACTGTTGAATCACAGACCTGTACCTCTGAAACAATAATACATTTTATGTTAAAAAAAAAAGTAGAAGATAGGAGGAAGGGAAAAATGAAGGCGGGGAATCAGAGAGGGAGACAAAGCATGAGAGACTATGGACTCTGAGAAACAAACTGAGGGTTCTAGAGGGGAGGGGTGTTGGGGGATGGGTTAGCCTCATGATGGGTATTAAAGAGGGCACGTACTGCATGGAGCACTGGGTGTTATACACAAACAATGAATCATAGAACACTACATCAAAAATTAATGATGTAATGTATGGTGATTAACATAACATAAAAAAAAGGAAATGATTTAAAAAAGTCAACAAAACCAGATCTACCCCAAAACATATTGGTTTTTTTTTTTAAAGATTTTATTTATTTGAGAGAGAGAGAATGAGAGATAGAGAGCACGAGAGGGAAGAGGGTCAGAGGGAGAAGCAGACTCCCTGCTGAGCAGGGAGCCCGATGTGGGACTCGATCCTGGGACTCCAAGATCATGACCTGAGCCAAAGGCAGTCGCTTAACCAACTGAGCCACCCAGGTGCCCCTACCCCAAAACATATTGTAATTACATTTGCAAAATATAGTGATAAAGAAAGTATTATAAAAGGAAGCCAAAAGAAGACAGTTACATAAAAGTGGAAACTCCATAAGACTAACAGGGCAGTTTTCAGCAGAAACTTTGCAAGCCAGAAGAGAGTGGCATGGTAAGTTCAAAGTGCTGAATGGGTAAAATCTGTAGCCAAGAATACTCTATCCAGCAAGGCTATCATTCAGAATAGAAGGAGAGATAAAAGAGTTTCCCAGACAAATAAAAGCTAAAGATGTTCGTGACCATTAAATCAGCCCTGTAAGAAATATTAGGGGATTCTTTGAGTGGAAAGGAGAGATCATAAATGACAGCATAAAGGTAGGAATAAAAAGCAGTAAAAATTAATATTTCCATAAAAAATCAATCCAAGGCCTCACAAAATAGAAGGATGCACAATATAAAAACCTATACCTAAAACGTGGGGAGAAGAGGAGTAACAATGAGTTCAAACCTAAATGATCATCAACTTAATATAGACTGCTATATACAGAAGAGAGTTTATACAAATTTAATGGCAACCATGTGTCAAAAACACTAATAAATATGCAAAGAATAAAGAGAAAGAAATCCAAATATATAAAGAAAATTAGGAAGCCATGAAAGAGAGAAAGACAAGAAAGGATCAGAGAAAATATTTAGAAACAATTACAAAACAAATAATAAAATGAAAATAAATACATATCTATCAATAATTACTTTGAATGTAAATGGACTAAATGCTCTAATCAAAGACATAGGTACAACCACTCTGGAAAACAGTATAGAGGTTCCTCAAAAAGTTAAAAATAATAAAAAAAATTTTTTTAATTTTTAAAAAGTTAATAATAGAGCTACCCTACGACCTGGCAATTGCACTACCAGGTATTCATCCAATGGATAAAAACATAGTGATTTGAAAGGGCACACACACCTCAATGTTTATAGCAGCAATGTCCACCGTAGCCAAAATATGGAAAGAGCTCAGATGTCCATCGACAGATGAATGGATAAAGAGGTGGTATATGCATACAATAGAACATTATTCAGCCATCAAATAGATTGAAATCTTGCCATTTGCAATGACATGAATGGAAATAGAGGGTATTATGCTAAGCAAAATAAATCAGTCAGAGAAAGACAAATATCATAGGATTTCACTCATGTGGAATTTAAGAAACAAAACAGATGAACATAGGGGAAGGGAAGGAAAAAATAAAATAGAGAAAAACAGAGAGGGAGGCAAACCATAAGAGACCCTGAACTCTGTTTTTTTTAATATTTCATTTATTTATTTGACAGAGAGAGAGCACAAGCAGGGGGAGCAGTAGAGGGAGAGAGAGAAATAGGCTCCCCACTGAGCAGGGAGCCTGATGCGGGGCTCGATCCCAGGACCCTGGGATCATGACCTGAGCCAAAGGCAGATGCTTAACTGACTGAGCCATCCAGGCACCCTGAGACACTAAACTCTAGGAAACAAACTAAGGGTTGCTGGGAGGGAGGTGGGTGGGGGAAAGGGATAATTGGTAATGGGCATTAAGGAGGGCACTTGATGTAATGAGCACTGGGTGTTATATGCAACTCATGAATCACTAAATTCTACCTCTGAAAATAATTTTTAAAAAGTCAGTGCAAACAAGAAAAGACATAGAGGGACAGAATGAATAAAAAAACAAGACCACTCTATATGCTGCCTAAAAGAGACTCATTTTAGACTTAAAGACAACTACAAACTGAAAGTGAAGGGATGGAGAAATATCTATCATGTAAATGGATGTCAAAAGAAATCTGGGGTAGCAATACTTATATTGGACAAAAGAGACTTTGTAATACAAAGATTGTAGGGGCACCTGGGTGGTTCAGTCGGTTTTGCCTCTGACTCTTGGTTTCAGCTGGGATCATGATCCCAGGGTCCTGGGGTCAAGCCCCACGTCAGGCTCTGTGCTCAGTATGGAGTCCACTTGAGGTTTACTTTCCCTCTCCCTCTCCCTTTGCCCCTTCTACTGGTGCTCTCTACTGCTCTCTCTCTAAAATAAATAAATAAATAAATAAATAAATAAATAAATAAATAAATAAATAAATAAATAAAACAAAGACTGTAATAAGAGACAAAGAAATACACACATAAAAATAAATGGGTCAATCCAACAAGAAGATGTAACAATTATAAATATTTATGCAGCCAACATAGGAGCTCCCAAATACGTAATACAGTTAATAGCAAACATAAAAGAACTAATCAATAATAATACTAGGGGAATTAACATTCCCACTTTCATCAATGAACAGATCATCTAAGCAGAAAATCAACAAGGAAACAATGGCTTTGAATGACACACTAGAACAGATGGATTTAACAGATGTATTCAGAACATTCCATCCTAAAACAGCAGAATACACATTCTTTTCAAGTGCAAATGGACATTTAACAGATCACATATTAGCCCACAAAATAAGCCTCAACAAATTCAATAAGGTCAAAGTCATATCATGCATCTTTTCTGACCATAATGCTATGAAACTAGAAGACAACCACAAGAAAAATTTCTGAAAAGACCACAAATACATGAAGGTTAAAGAACATGCTACTAAAGAATGAATGGGTCAACCAGGGAGTCAAGGCAGAAATTTTTGAAATATGGAAACAAATGAAAAGGAAAACCCACAGTCCAAAACTTTTGGGATGCAGCAAAAGTGGTTCTTAAACAGAAGTTTAGAGCAATACAGGCCTACCTCAAGAAGCAAGAAAAATCTCAAATAAACAAACTGACCTTACACCTAAAGGAGCTAGAAAAGTGCAACAAACCCTCAAACCAGCAGAAGGAAGGAAATAATAAAGGTTAGTGCAGAAATAAGTGATATACAAAATAAAAAACAGTAGAACCGGTCAATGAAACCAGGAGATGGTTCTTTGGGAAAAAAAAATCAATAAAATTGATAAACCTCTAGCCAGACTTATCAAGAAAAAAAGAGAAGGGATTCAAATAAATAAAATCACAAATGAGAGAGAAGAAATAACAACCAACACCACAGATATATAAACATAAGAGAATATGATGAAAAACTATACACCGAAATATTGGACAACCTAGAAGAAATGGATAAATTCCAAAACCATATAAATTATCAAAACTGAAAACGGGAAAAAATAGAAAACTTGAACAGACTGATAACCAGCCAAGAAATTGAATCAGTAATAACAAAAAACTCCCAACAAACCAACGTCCAGGACCATATGGCTTCACAGGCAAATTCTACCAAACGTTTAAAGAAGAGCTAATACCTATTCTCAAACTATTCCAAAAAAGAGAAAAAAACTTCCAAATTTGTTCTTTGAGGCCAGCATTATCCTGATATCAAAACCAGATAAAGAAACCAGTAGAAAAGAGAACTATAGGCCAATATCTCTGATGAACATAGATGCAAAAATCCACAACAAAAAAACTAGCAAACTGAATCCAACAATGCATTTTAAAAAATCATTTGCCATGACCAAGTGGGATTTATTCCTGGGATGCAAGGGTGGTTCCATATTTGCAAATCAATCCACCTGATACATCACATTAGTATGAGAAAGGATAAGAATCATATGACCATTTCAATAGATGTAGAAAAAACATTTGACAAAATACATCATCCATTCATGATAAAAACCCTCAACAATGTAGGTTTAGAGGGAACATACCTCATCATACTAAAGGCCATCTATGAAAACCCCACAGCGAACATCATCCTTTTTAAAAAATATTTATTACAAGTTTTTATATAAGTTCTAGTTAGATATGGTAAAATTGGTTTCAGGTATAGAATTTAGTGATTCATCACTTATATATAACACCAGTGTGAGCATCATCCTTAATGGGTTAAAACTGAGAGCTTTTCCCCTAAGGTCAGCAACAAGACAAGAATGTCCACTCTCACCACTTTTATTCAACATAGTACTGGAAGTCCTAGCCACAGCAATCAGGCAACAAAAAGAAATAAAAGGCATCCAAATTGGCAAGGAAGAAGTCAAACGTTCACTATTCACAGGTGACATACCATATATAGAAAACCTGAAAGACTCCACCAAAAAACTGCTAGAACTGAGAAACAAATTCAGTAAAGTCGCAGGATACAAAATCAATGTACATAAACCTGTTGGATTTCTACACACCAATAATAGAGAAGCAGAAGGAGAAATTAAGAAAACAATCCCATTTACAACTGCACCAAAAATAACTAGATAATAATAATAAGGAATAAACCTAACCAAAGAGTTGAAAGACCTGTACTCTGAACAGTATAAAACACTTACAAAAGAAATTGAGGATGACAGAAAGAAATGCAAAGACATTCCATGATCATAGATTAGAAGAACAGATATTGTTAAACTGTCTATACTACCCAAAGCAATCTACACATATGATGCAATCAAAATACCAATGGCATTTTTCACAGAACAAGAGTAAACAATCCTAAAATTTGTATGGCGCCACAAAAGATCCCGAATAGCCAAAGCAATCTTGAAAAAGCAAAGCAAAGCTGGAGGCATCATAATTCTGGACTTCAAGTTATATTAAAAGCTGTAGTAATAAAAAAATTATGGTACTGGCACAGAAATAGACACATAGATCAATAGAACAGAATAGAAAACCTAGCAATGAACCCACAACTCTATGGTCAATTAATCTTTAACAAAGCAGAAAAGAATATCCAATTAGAAAACGACAGTCTCAGCACCATTTATTGAAGAGACTGTCTTTCTTCCATTGCATGTTTTTTCCTGCTTTGTCGAAGATTATTTGACCAAAGAGTTGAGGGTCCATATCTGGGTTCTCTATTCTGTTCCATTGGTCTATATGTCTGTTTTTGTGCCAGTACCATGCTGTCTTGATGATCACAGCTTTGTAATATAGCTTGAAATCGGGCAACTTGATGCCCCCAGCTTTGTTTTTCTTTTTCAACATTTCCTTGGCGATTCGGGGTCTTTTCTGATTCCATACAAATTTTAGGATTGTTTGTTCCAGCACTTTGAAAAGTGCCATTGGAATTTTGATCGGGATGGCGTTGAAGGTATAAATTGCTCTGGGTAGCATAGATATTTTAACAATGTTTATTCCTCCAATCCATGAGCACGGAATATTTTTCCATCTTTTTGTGTCTTCTTCAATTTCTTTCATGAGGTTTCTGTAGTTCCTAGAGTATAGATCCTTTACCTCTTTGTTAGGTTTATTCCGAGGTATCTTACGGTTTTTAGTGCTATTGTAAACGGAATCATTTCTCTAATTTCTCTTTCTACAGTTGTGTTGTTAGTGTATAAGAAAACAACTGATTTCTGTGCATTGATTTTGTATCCTGCCACATGACTGAATTGCTGTATGAGTTCTAGTCATTTGGGGGTGGAGTCTTTTGGGTTTTCCACATAAAGTATCATGTCGTCTGCAAAAAGAGAGAGTTTGACTTCTTCTTTGCCAATCTGAATACCTTTTATTTCTTTCTGTTGTCCGATTGCTGTTGTTAGGACTTCTAGTACTATGTTAAAAAATAGTGGCAAGAGTGGGCATCCTTGACATGTTCCTGATCTTAAGGGAAAGGCTTTCAGCTTTTCCCCATTGAGGATGATATTCACTGTGGGTTTTTCATAGATGGATCTTATGAACTTGAGGAATGTTCCAGCCACATGCAGAAGAATGAAACTCAACCATTCTCATTAGAGATAAACTCAAAATGGATGAAAGACCTCAATGTGAGACAGGAATCCATCAAAATCCTAGAGGAGAACATAGGCAGTAACCTCTTTGACATCGGCCACAGCAACTTCTTTCAAGATACATCTCCAAAAGCTAGTGAAACAAAAGCAAAAATGAACTTTTGGGACTTCATCAAGATAAAAACCTTCTGCACAGCAAAGGAAACAGTCAACAAAACAAAGAGGCAACCCACAGAATGGGAGAAGATATTTGCAAATGACACCACAGATAAAGGGCTGGTATCCAAGATCTACAAAGAACTTCTCAAACTCAACACCCAAAAAACAGATAATCAAGTCAAAAAATGGGCAGAAGATATGAAAAGACATTCTCTGAAGAAGACATACAAATGGCTAACAGACACATGAAAAAATGTTCATCATCATTAGCCATCAGGGAAATTCAAATCAAAACCACATTGAGATACCACCTTACACCAGTTAGAATGGCAAAAATGGACAGGGAAAGAAACAACAGATGTTGGAGAGGTTGTGGAGAAAGGGGAACCCTCTTACACTGTTGGTGGGAATGCAAGTTGGTATAGCCACTTTGGAAAACAGTGTGGAGCTTCCTCAAAAATTTAAAAATAGAGCTACCCTATGACCCAGCAATTGCACTACTGGGTATTTACCCCAAAGACACAGATGTAGTGAAAAGAAGGGCCATATGCACCCCAATGTTCATAGCAGCAGTGTCCGCAATAGCCAAACTGTGGAAAGAACCGAGATGACCTTCAACAGATGAATGGATAAAGAAGATGTAGTCCATATATACGATGGGATATTACTCAGCCATCAGAAAGGATGAATACCCAACTTTCACATCAACATGGATGGGACTGGAGGAGATTATGCTAAGCGAAATAAGTCAAGCAGAGAAAGTTAATTATCCTATGGTTTCACTTATTTGTGGAACATAAGGAATAGCATGGAGGACCTTAGGAGAAGGAAGGGAAAAATGAAGGGAGGGAAATCAAAGGGAGAGATGAACCATGAAAGACTATGGACTCTGAGAAACAAACAGGGTTTTAGAGGGGAGAGGGGAGGGGGAATTGCTTGGCCCAGTGATGGGTATTAAGGAGGGCACAGACTGCATGGAGCCCTGGGTGTTATACGAAAACAATGGATCGTGGATCACCACATCAAAAACTAATGATGTATTGTATGGTGACCAACATAACATAATAAAATTTTTAAAAAAAGAAAAAGAAAAAGTCTCTTCAACAAATGGTGTTGGGAAAAGTGGACCACTTTCTTACACCATACACAGAAATAAATTCAACAAGGATTAATCACCTATATATGAGACCTGAAACCATAAAAATCCTAGAAGTGAACACAGGTAGTAACTTTTTTCACATCAGCTATAGCAACTTCTTTCTAGATATGTCTCCTGAGGAAAGGGAAATAGAAGCAAAATAAATTGTTGAGACTATACATCACAGTGAAGGAAATAATCAAGAAAACTGAAAAGCAACCTAAAAAATGGGAGAACATATTTGCCAGTGACATATCCAATGAAGGGTTAGTATCCAAAATATGTAAGAACTTATAAAATTCAACACCCCAAAAATGAATAACCTAATTAAGAAATAGGCAGGAGACATGAATAGATATTTTTCCAAAGAAGATATACAGATGGCCAACAGGCACATGAAAAGATGATCAACATCACTCATCATCAGGGAAATACAAATCAAAAATACAATGGGATATCACCTCACACCTGTTAGAATGACTAAAGTCAATAACACAAGAAACAAGTGTTGACAAGGATGCAGAGAAAGGGGAACCCTCTTGCACCAATGGTGGGAATACAGACTGGTGCCACCACTCTGGAAAACAGTATGGAGTTTCCTCAAAAAGTTAAAAATAGAACTACCCTATGATCCAGCAATTGCACTAGTAGGTATCTACCCAAAGAATACAAAAATACAGATTCAAAGGGGTAAATTCACCCTGATGTTTATAAAAGCATTATCAACAATAGCCAAATTATGGAAACAGCCAAAGTGTCTATCAACTGATGAATGGATAAAGAAGATGTGGAATATATATCTATACATATACATATCTATACATATCTATATACATATACATATATATCTATATACATGTATATATGTATATATATCCCACATTATATAAAAATATGTGTGTGTGTATATATCCATACACAGTGGACTATTAGCCATAAAAATGAACAAAATCCTGCCATTTGCAACCACGTGGGTGGAGCTAGAGAGTATTATGCTAAGCCAAATAAGTCAGTTACAGAAAGACAAATAACATACGATTTCACTCTTCTGGGTAATTTAAGAAACAAAAGAAATGAGCAAGAGAAAAAAAGAGAGAGTAAACCAGGAAACAGACTCTTAATTACAGAAAATAAACTGATGGTTACCAGGAGGGAGGTGGTTGGGGGGATGGGTTAAATAGGTTTTGGGGACTAAGGAGTGCACTTGTGATGAGCACCCCGTGATGTATGTAAGTGTTGAATCACTATATTGTACACCTGAAATTAATATTACACTGTATGTTAACTAGCCGCAATTTAAAGAGAAACTTTAAAAGAAAGAATTTAAAAAATGTTTTTCTGGCTCCCTTTTCGGCAAATTCAATTAGTCATCAAAATTTATATTTTTAGGAACCTCATTTTCTTTAAAAAATTTTTTTTATTTGAGTATAGTTTACACACAATGTTACATTAGTTCCAGGTGTACAACATAGTGATTCAACTCCTCCATACATTATGCTGTGCTCACCACAAGTGTAGCTCCCATCTGTCACCGTACAGCACTATTACATTATCATTGACAATATTCCTCATGCCATACTTTTACTACCATGACTTATTCATTCTATAATTAGAAGCCTGTATCTTTCATTCCTCTACACCCATTTTGCCTATCCCCCCAAACCCCTCCCCTCTAGCAACCATCAGTTTGTTCTCTGTAGTTATATGTTTGATCCTTTTTTTGTTTATTCATTCATTTTGTTTCTTAGATTTAGCAACTTTATTTCCAATCAATATAATGGAAAGCACCATCAGTCACAATGTTGCAAATAATATCTGGTAACTTTTCATTTTGAAAGGGACTCTCTGTTGGTGCAACTGTTACTGGGACTGTTTTTTGTAGGCTGTGGCAACATTATGATGGATTTCTGATAAATTGTTTCAAAAGAAAAATTTTATTGCATCTAGAGCTGATGATTCTTGTGGAAGAATTTTTCTAAAAAAAATTAACTCTTGGGCGCCTGGGTGGCTCCTCAGTTAAGCGAATGCCTTCAGCTCAGGTCATGATCCCAGGGTCCTGGGATCAAGCCCCACATCAGGCTACCCCTGCTCAGCGGGGAGTCTGTTTCTTCCTCTCCCTCTGCCTGCCACTCCCCATGCTTGTGCTCTCTCTCTCTCTGTCAAATAAATAAAATGTTTTTAAAAAAATTAACTCTTCATACAAATCACTTTTGTGAAAGTCTGAATTGAATTTTAGATATAAATTTATACAATGGCATTTGATGTTTCCTCTGACATTTCCTGTAACTTGTGGAGGTTGCTATAGATTGAATACTTGTGTCCCCCTCCCCAGCTTTATGTGTTAAAATCCTAACCCCCAATGTGACAGTATTAGGAAGCGGTGCCTTTAGTAAATGATTAGACCTTGAGGGCAGAGCCCTCATGAATGGGATTAGTGCCCTTATAAAACAGGCCACAAAGAGCTCCTTCACCCCTTCCACACAGCAAGAAGATGGCCATAGATACGAATCAGAACGTGGGCTCTCACCCGACACTGAATCTGCCAAGCCCTTGTTCTTGGACTTCCTAGCCTCCAGAAATAAAAGTTTGCTATAGCAGCCTAAACAGACTAAGACAGGGTCATACAAGACATGGAAAATGGCTTCACAATTTAAAACTCAAAATGCCTGTTTATGTATTCTAGCACTGTATCTTCAGTTACAAGGAAAACACTTTTAAACTGTCTTCCTCATTAATAATCAGCTCATCGGAAGCTTTCATCAAATGTGTCTAATGTGATGATCTTTAAATTTCATTTCCATTTTTATGCCTGTGGTTATTTGTTGCAGTGTTGCAGCAGTTTTCAGAACCAGAGATTCTAAACTCTTCAAAGAATTGTAACTCCCGATGTACTGTACTGCAACGTCCTTGGATACACTTTTATTTTGTAACAATTTCCTGACAAAGTTTACTGCCCGAGCACCAGCAGTCCCAGTGCTCAAGCCAGAGTTAATATTTGTGCAGACGCTGCCAGGACACACTCAGCTGACAGAAGTGCAAGATTGCCTCTCATCCCAGGCCCCATCACCGCCTCTAGGCAGAAGCCATCCTCTCTCTCGGGCCTATAGTCGCCCCACCACCACTGCTGCTTCTGCTACTGCTACCACCATTGTCACTGGCCCGCTGTCTCCCCTCTGGGCTGCATGGTGCCCCGGACTGCCCCAGATGTGCCCGTGCACGCCAGGCAGCCTGACCAACTGCTCAGCATGCACATAACCTACTGTGCCCCCGTGCTGTGCACATTGCCATCCAGTGTATCTCTACCGTTCGCGTGTATACTCCATGGTCATGTTGGACTACAATTACAAGACACAAGGTCAAAGACAAAATTATTAAGAATGTCAAGACAGCAATCCCACAAGTGGCACATTCTTAAAGCAAGCCCTGGGGGAGTGGGTTGGTGTCCTTAACCTACCTGGTTTGGCACCTGAGGGACCATCCTGCTAGTTTTTATCCCAAGTGAGTGTAAACCCTATTTTGCTTTCTGTGATTCAAATTATGAGAAGAATGGTTGATTACTTTCCCCCCACTACATTGATCTTAGAAACACCAGTTGTTTTTAAATCCAGCTAGTGGAATAATGGAGTGGTGAAGGGCATAGACTCTGGACCTGTATCACCAGGAACTCCATCTTGGATACGGATTAGCTATATGACCTCGAGCAAGTGATAAAGTCTCTATAGGGGCATACCTCATTTTATTGCACTTTGCTTTATTGTGTTTTGCATATAGTAGGGTGTTGTTTTTGGTTTTTTTTTTTTTTTTTTTTATATTGAAGGTTTGTGGCAACCCTGCATCCAGCAAATCTATTTGCACCTTTTTTTCCAGCATCATTTGCTCACTTTGTGTCTCTGTGTCACATTTTGGTAATTCTTACAATACTCCAAACTTTTTCATTATTATTACTATATTTGTTATGGTGCTCTCTTATTAGCAATCTTTGATGTTACTATTGTCATTGTTCTGGGGCACCATGAACTCTGCCCATATAAGGCAGGAAATTTAATTGATAAATATTGTGTGTGTTCTGTTTGCTCCACCCTCCAGCTGTTCCCCATCTCTCTCATTCTCTTCAGGCCTCCCCATTCCCAGCAATATTGAAATTAGGTTAGTTAATAACCCTACAATGTCTTCTAAGTGTTCAAGTGAAGGGAAGAGTTACAGGTTTTCAAATCAAAAGCTAAAAATGATTAAGCTTAGTGGGGAAGACATGTTGAAAGCCGAGACAGGCTGAAAGCTAGGCCTCTTGCACCAAACAGTCAAATTGTGAATGCAAAAGAAAAGTTTTTGAAGGAAATTAAAATTGCTACTCTAGTGGACACATAAATGATAAGAAACAGCTTTGGGGTGCCTGAACACCTCAGTCAGTTAAGCATCTGCCTTCAGCTCGGGTCATGATCCCAGGGTCCTGGGATCGAGCCCCATGTCAGGCCCTCTTCTCAGGGGGGAATCTGCTTCTCCCTCTGCCTGCCACTCCCCCTGCTTGTGCTCTCTCTCTCTCTCTCTCTGTCAAATAAATAAACAAAATCTTTATTAAAAAGAAAAGAAAGTGAAACAGCCTTATTGCTGATATGGAGGAAGTTTAGTGGTCTGGATAGAAGATCAAACCAGCTACAACATTCCCTTATGACAAAGCCTAATCCAGAGCAAGGCCCTAACTCTTCAGTTGTGTGAAGGGTGAGAGAGCTGAGGACGTTGCAGCAGAAAAGTTTGAAGCTAGCTGAGGTTGGTTCATGAGGTTTAAGGAAAGAAGTAGTCTCCATAACACAAAGGTGTAAGGTGAAGCAGCAAGTGCTGATGTAGAAGCTGCAGCAAGTTCTCCAGAAGATCTAGCTAAGGTAATTTATGAAGGTGGCTACACTAAATTTGGAGACAAAATGGCTTTCGATTGGAAGACGATGCCATCTAGGACTTTCATAGCTAGAGAAGAGAAGCCAATCTCTGGCTTCAGGCTGACTCTTATTAGGTGCAAATGCAGCTGGTGACTTTTAGCTGAAGCCAAGGCTCATCTACCATTCTGAAAATCCTAGGACCCTTAATGGGGTGCCTGGCTGGCTCATTTGGTAGAGCATGCAACTCTTGATCTCAGGGTTATGAGTTTGAGCCCCACATTGGGCATAGTTTACTTAAAAAAAAAAAAGAATGATACTAATCTACTCTGCCTGTGCTCTATAAATGGAACAAAGCCTGGATGACAACACATCTGTTTATGTGGTTTACTGAATATTTTAAGCACACTATGGAAACCTACTGCTCAGAAAAAAGGATTCCTTTCCAAAGGACAATGTACCCAGTCGCCCAACATTTCTGATAGAGATGTACAATGAAGTTAATGTTGTTTTCATGCTTGCTACACAACATCCATTCTCTAGCCCATGAATCAAGGAGTAATTTCAACTTTCAAGTCATTATTTAAGAAGTACCTTTCCTAACAGTATAGCTGCCATAGTGATTTCTTTGATGAATCTAGGCAATGTAAATTGAAAACCTTCCAGAAAGGACTCACCATTCTAGATGCCATTAAGAACATTCATGATTCATGGGAAGAAGTCAACATATCAATATTAACAAGAGTTTAGAAGAAGTTGATTCCAAGCAGAGAGTTTTCCCTATCAGAATCTTGATCCCCCTTCAACCAAAGAAAAGGTGACTGCTTCATAGGCTTGTGCCTCTATCTCAGAACCTGCAATGGCCGTCAGATCCCCTGAGGGGATTTCAGAGATACTGAAGGAGAAAGGGGGACTAATCCTGTCTGCACAGCTCCAGATGGTTCTTCACCCCTCTCCCTCCACTCACTGCCACTAAGGAGTTGCTGATCAGGATCCACCCAAGTGGCAGAGCAGACAACCAGAGCTGCAGGGCCCCTTCCCTTCACAGCTTGGAGAAGGGCAGAGTGCCTGCCACCTGAGCCCTCTCTACCAGGGGTCTCATTCTTCCCCTGAGGTTCTGGTGGAGGTGGGTGTCTTCTGCTGGGCCCAGCACATGATGTGAAGGATGAATTCCATGCCAAGTTCTTACTGTTAAGGTTTGATGTGCAATCACAGCTGCCGTGATAGATATTTTTTCTAAATTTTTTATTGTTATGTTAATCACCATATATTACATCATTTGTTTTGGTTGCCGTGATAGATATTTTTATCAGTGCTTGGTTGGTTTTAAATAAAATGCAAGCTATTTTTTTTAAAAAGTCATGGATAATTTCTGACTTTGAGGTGTTCAAGACTTCAGTGGAGGAAGTACTTGCAGATGTGGTGGAAACCACAAGAGAACTAGAATTAGAAGTGGAACCTGAAGATGTGACTGAACTGCCATGATCTCATGATAAAATTAATGGGTGAGTTGCCTCTTATGGATGAGCATAGAAAGTGGTTTCTTGAGACGGAATCTACTCCCGGTGAAGATGCTGTGAAGACTGTTGGAATAACAAAGGCTTTAGAATATGGCATAAACTTAGTTGATAAGCAGTGGCAAGGCTTGAAGGATTGACTTCACTTTTGAAAGAAATTTTACTGTGGGTAAAATGCTATCAAATGGCGTCACATGCTACAGAGAAATCATTTCTGAAAGGAAGAGTCAGTCGACGTGGCCAAATTCATTGTGGTCTTATTTTAAGAGATTGCCACAGCCACCCCAGCCTTCAGCATCTACCACCCTGATCAGCCAACAACCATCAACATTGAGGCAAAACCCTGCACTGCCAAAAAGATTACAACTTGCTGAAAGGTCAGATGATTGTTAGCATTTTTTAGCAATAAAGTATTTTTTTAAGTAAGTTCTATGCTCAACATGGAGCTTGAACTCATGGCCCCAAGATCAAGAGTCACACGCTCTACTGATTGAGCCAGCCAGGTACCCCAACAATAAAGTATTTTTTAAATTGAGGTATCTATGTTGGTTTTTTAGACATACTGTTATTGCACACTGAATGGACTAGTATAGTGTAAACATAACTTTTACATGCACTGAAAAACCAAAAATTTCATTTGACTCACTTTATTGCGATATTCACTTTATTGCAGTGTTCAGGAACTGAACCCACCATATTTTCAAGATATGCCTGTATTCCTTATCCTTAAAATGGGGATAGTACCCGTCCCTAACTCATAGGGTTGCTTTAAGGATTGAGGGAGTTAACACATGCATGTAAGGAGCCTAGAACTGTGCTTAGCACATAGTAAGTCCTCAGATAATGTTATTATCTTTATTTTTCTTTTGTCATTATTTTTCTTTAGTTTTCACTGTCCTTGTACTTCTCAGTCTGTTTTGGAGCAAGCCTGTTCTTCCTCGTGTTATTTTTTCCATTTTCCCTTCTTTCTCCTGTACTTTATAGTCCACTTTAGCCCATCTCATTTTGCATCTCAACAGTTAAATGTACATAACATATGCAGAGAGATGAATTGGAAAAGAGGCCACTGAGGTTCCCCCTAAGGAAGTAAACAGGGATTGAGTGGTGGGCAGGGGTATCTTCAGCCTGTTTGAATGTTTACAATGGGAAGGCATTTAGTATTGCTTCTACAGTTAAAAGGAAATTTTTATTTTTTTAAAAGATTTTATTTATTTGACAGAGAGAGAGAGACAGCGAGAGAGGGAACACAAGCAGGGGGAGTGGGAGAGGGAGAAGTAGGCTTCCTGCTGAGCAGGGAGCCCTGATGCAGGGCTCGATGCAGGGCTCGATGCAGGGCTCGATGCAGGGCTTGCGGGGCTTGATCCCAGGACTCTGGGATCATGACCCGAGCTGAAGGCAGACGCCTAAGGACTGAGCCACCCCGGTGCCCCTAAAAGGAAATTTTTATAACTGTTAAGTGGAGGTGGGGTAGGGGAGGAAAGACTCTAGGGCAGCCTCCCTGTCAGCTTTGCCTTTCCCATTATCCTTTAGCACCCCCACCCCACCTCCCGAGAACAATGGGGAGGAAGTTTCAGGGATGAGTACTACTATACCTGGGTCAGATGCCAGCTCCTGTGAAGGCTTTCCTGACATACCAACCGAACATGTTTGAATCAATTGTGGCTCTTTGTTCCCACACATGTTGCTGATACCTGTATAGGCAGCACTTAGGGTTTGACTTTTTTCAGCCTTGTATTGTTCAATGAACCTAGACTCCCTCCTTAGACTGTCTACTCCTTAAGGGTAAATACAGGGTCTCTTATTCATGGCTGGAGACCCCACCCCAGTCACCCCCTGTATCTGGGCCAGTCCATCATAAATGCTCAGGAAGTGTTATTGAAAGGGTGCCCTGAACTGCCCTCCCCCCGCCGACCACATTAAGACTTTTGCGCTTTTTATTCCTTCTGCCCTGTCCCTGGTCACTTAGTATTGTTCAGATCTCAGATCACATGTCACCTTCTCCAAGAGGCCTTCCTTGAGTACCTTATCTAAAACAAACTAACTTCGACCTGAATCTTTATCTCATGACTTGCTTTATTTTCCTCATAGCACTCACTGCAATCTGAGATTCTCACGTTTGACTCACTTCATTGTCTGTTTCCCTAGCTGGAATGTGAATCACATCAGGGCAGGGACCTGGTCTTTTTGTGTTTGCCTTGAGTCCCCAGTGCTTAGAACAGTGACTGGTATATAACAGATGCTCAATAAATATATGAATGAGACTGTATTTGTTTGGTTATTGACTGATCCCCAAGTAGAATGTCAGGTCCATGGAGGCCAGGATCTTGTCTGGGTTACCACTACATCCTCAGCACCTAGCACTGGTGCATAGTAGATGCTCAAGAATTTCTGGGTCAGTGAATTAATGTCCCCCCACACTTAAACTCAACGTGCTCCAAACTGAACTTAGTTTCTTCTTCCCCACCAAACCTGCTTTTCCTTCTGTGCACTCTAGTTCAGTCAATGGCACCATTATCCACTCCTGACACCCAACCCAGAAATGAACTCAGACTCCTTTCACTCCTTCACCTACTATTTTCAATTAGTACCCAAGCCCTGTCTATTAAACCTCCAAAATATACCACTTATCTAATCCTTTTCTACCTGTGTGGCAGCTATCCTGATTCAGGCCTCATCTTTTTTTCATTACTAATGCAACAGCCTCCTCCCTCCTATCTCCCTTCATTTTTCCTTTTAATTATGGAAAACTTCATAACATTGCATGTCATCCTTGTGCAGGGGCCATGTTAATCTTCTTTGTGTCTTTCCAATTTTATTATGGCCAAAGTGAGCCCCTCCTGCCTCCTTGTGAAGCTAAGAAAGCTTTAGCTGCAGGACCTATCACTTGTCATATGGGCACATGGTCATATGTTTTTATAAAGTTTGCAAACTATGGTTAAAGCACAATTGGTTAAAACTGCTTTCCCCTTCCACTGGTTTCCTCCTAGTCAGTCACACTTTCTCTTGTATTAGGTGGTGTTGGAGCTGCCTGATATTTTTGAGACTCAGCTAAGTGGAAGTTGATTTAGGGGTTACATTTAGTTTGGGTTTAGTGAGACATTGAATCTCTTCTGTTTATAGTTATTACCCAGGTGTAGGAATAGCTTCTAGAAATACTCTGTCTACCTTTGAGCCTAATTTTGTATTCACAAGTCTATATTCTTTTCTTAAAGTCCTACCACACAAACTGTACAAGCTTCAGATCCCACTGAACCTTGATTTTCCCCTGGCTAAGACAAAAATGTGACTCAGTTGCTCTCGCTCAAACACTTTCAGTGGTTTGTTATTGCTTACAGGATAAAATCTAATATTTAACACCTCTTTGTAAATGTTTTCCCATGTCCCTCCATGCATTTGCACATGTTGATCCTTTTATCTACAATGCTCTTGTTAATTTAGAGAACCTTCAGGCTCCCTGAAACCTTCCTTGACAGGAGTAAGCAGCTTCTGATGCACTTTCCTGACTTTATTTTTGCACTTTGCAAGAGGTACCTGTGTGCTTACTGGACCTTGTAATCCAATGGTTGACTTGCAAGCTTGTCTCCTGCCCTGGCTGGCAATTTCCCCACTGCAGTCCCTCTTCAACATTGTATCCCAGGGCCTAAGCCACCACCACTTAGGAAATTGGTGTGCACACACGTTATTTTGTTTAAAGTGGTGGGACCCTTTAAGAAAATGAAATAGCTTGAGGATTCCTAGAGAATATTCTATAATGTCAGGAAACACCAGCGCCATCTTGAAGCATGTGTGTGGAGTTCCATTCACGTAACCTCTTCTCCCACCCCACCCTCAGGCTGTAGTCAGAAAATCTTGGGACTTGGGCATGAAAATCCTTGCACTGTATCTGAAGCAAACTGAACTGAAACAGTGGAGTCAAAGAAAAGAGAGTTCAGAGGTGTTGGGAAGTCGACAGCAGCTTTATGGAGGAACTAGGATTGAGGGACCGACTGAGGGACCAAAGACAGAACGTGGGGCTAGTGGAGGGTGCAAAGTTCAACTTCCCGGCTCTGAAATTCAAGCCACTTGTCTTCCCTAAGTCCGCGTCCTCACTTGGGGATAATAACAGAGCTTTCCTTACAGGGTGAAGAATAACGTTTCGGAGACCGTGCAGAAGAGCCTAGCCCGCTGAATGTGCTCAAAGAACAGGAGCTGCTGTGAGTACTCCACCCCTTCCCTGGCCGAAGCCCGCCCCCGCCGCCACCCGTTAGTTTTGCAGTTTGCAGTCACTGAGTTCACCTCCTCTCATAGGACAAGTAGGCTGCGGAGGGAGAGGAGGGGGTGTAGGAGGAGGGAAGGAGTGAGTGAGTGAGTATGTGTGTGTGTGTTGGTGCCGGGGTGGGGGTGGGGGTGCTTAACTCCTTGTTTACCCGGAGGAGGAGCAAGGCTGGGAAGGTTCTGGCCCCACTCAAAATGGAGCCAAGCGACTGCCTCGCCTAAGATGGTGGCTTAAGGTCCTCAGCGTCGATTGGCTACCTAGAGGAAAGGAGCGGGTCCAGAGGTAGCCGAATCCCGTCCCCTTTTCTCAAGGTGGTGCCCCGCCTCTGTTGGCGTCACGCGGGAGCCGGTAGCCTCCCTTCCCCGCCTCTGCCGCGGTTACCTCGTGTGCCCAGCCCTCATAAGATGGCGGTCGGATAGCCTCCCCGCGGCGGCGCCGCCACTCTCAATATGGTAGCTGTTTACCCCGTATTTCTCCTCCCCTCTCCGCTTCAACTTCCTCCTTGTTTTGAATAAACTTTATTGACTACTTCGAATCCTCTACTACCGCCACCGGGCTTCTCCCGGCGACTTTTCGGGCAGTTTCCCCTCCGACCTAGCCGCCGGCGCATCTCATTCGTGGTTGGTTTGCTCACGGCGATCTCCTGCTGGCCCAGGGACGACGCCGTTTGCTTGTTCACCGGGCGGCCACCGGACTAGGCCCGAACCGCGGGCTCCAGTAGGCCCTAACGCCGGGCCCGGGGCAAAACCGTGGCTAAAGCTGCCCTGCAGCACCGCCGGGCGCCCAGGGCCGCACGACCCAGCGGGTGGTTCTGGGGGAAGGCGAGCAAGGTTCTCAGTGTTGCCGTGACGATCCCAGAATTCGGCGCGCGCTGCCGGTGGGGCCGGAACTGCTGGCCGATCGTCCGCTGAGCTAGGCGCCCGGGCGCTCCGGAGCGAGCCCAGCTGCCGGCGCGTCGCTGGAACTGAACTCCGCGAGTGTGAGCAATCCCTGCAGCTTTGCAGATGAGGAGGTCTCTGTAGGGCTTGGGACGAAAGACATTCTTGTCAGGTTTGGGGCGTGAGGAGGTTCCTGTCATTTGGGAGGCGTGAGGAGATCTCGTAAGTTTCGGGGGCTGCAAGAATATTCCTGGCAGTCTTGGGATCTGTGATGAGATCTCTGTCAGTTTTGGGGACAAGGGAGTCCTCGTCACTTTGAGGGGGCTGTGAGGAAATGCCGGTTTCTGATCGGTGAGGCAAAAAAATCCTTGCTTAGTTGCAGGAGTGTGAAGAAATTCTAGTCAGTTTCAGGGGTTTGGAGGAGATGCTTTTTAGTTTTGGGGGTGCAACGGGAGCCTGTCGTCTTTGAAGTAGAGGACGATCGGATCAGTTCTGAAATTAAGATTTATTTCATTTGTTGGGGTGATGATACTCCTTTGGGAATGGAATGATTTTGAGAGTGAAGGAGAAGACCATTTAAACTCTCAGCACGACCCCAGAACTGTGATTTGAGTTGGGCGCCTAGTCTTGTTTGCCTTGTTCTTGAAGGCATCGAGGTAATTCTCGAGTAATCTGAGCCAACTTCCAGGGATCCCTCATCTCTCTCTAGTTGCCCCTATTTTGGGGATGAGAGAAGAGGCTTTTTCTGAGGTACCCCAGCCTATTTCATCAGGTTCTGGTTTACGTCAGAATAGAGCCCTATGAAGAAAGGTGTGAGCAAGGAGAGGGTACCGTGAGGGATTAAAGAAGCTTCCTGAAAAGGCGTCAGATATTTCCCTGAAACCCGGAAAGAAGTTATCACTGACTCTGGGGGCCCGAAGGAGGTAGGGAGGGAAAAAAACAAACAAACAAACAAACAAAACCACAAAAAAACCCTTGACGGTCGAACGCCGTCCTTTATTTGTTAAGGAAATTCTGGAGGCGGGTGGACTTTTCTCCGATTGCCCCCTACAGCCACACCAGCTGTGTTGCATCCCGGCAGCGCTAACTGCCCATTCGTGAACTGAGGGTTGGTACCCCCGGGGGACCTGTTTCACTAGGTAAAAAGTGTTGTTTGTGCCCAGCCATCGTCCAGAAAGGACGCGTGCTGCTGCCTCCTGCTTCTCTTGACGCTACGAACCTGGCCCGCCGCCGAGCGCTCCAAGGCCGGGCGAAGATGGCCTCAGTGCCAGTGTACTGCCTCTGCCGGCTGCCTTATGATGTGACCCGTTTCATGATCGAGTGTGACATGTGCCAGGACTGGTTTCATGGCAGGTAAGGAGGGCAGGCCAGGCTGGACAGGTGCTCACTTGCTCGCTCCTTTCTCGGCCCTGTTTCAGGTTCCCGCTCTGAAACACTCTCCCCTGCAATCCCCCGCCCCCGCACGACTCGGGGTGCGAAGAATTACCTCCAACCCACCTCCCAGACCCAGGTTCTCTCATGCCTCCTTGCAGACCAGGGGCTAGCTGACGTTGGCTTCTGGTGTCTCTCTCCCCTTTTTCTCTTTTCCCATATATGTTTCTTCTTTGCTCCCTTTTGAGTTTATTTAATTTACAAAATATTTTTTCAGCCTCACAGAATGTATCGTTTTTGTATCCTGGCAATTTTGTTTTGCCTTAGACTCCGACTTTGTAGGATACAGTACCCTGTTCTTGAGATAACTGAGTCCGACAAATGTGGCTTTCAGTTGTGGCTTTGCAACTTAATATCAGAGTGTCCTTGGGTAAGTTGCTTTGCCTCTCTGAGCCCCATTGTCTTCGCCTATAAAATATATCTAATACATCTGTCCTGATTACTTAAAGCATTTTGCATGCACTCAGTGAGTGGAGGCAGAAATACAATAGTATGTATATTTCTTCAGTATTTATCTGCAGAACCATTCAACTTAATTGAGGTAAGCAGAAGAGAGATTGGGTAAAACAGCAGGAGTAAAACCACTAATGAATTTCCTCCAGTTAACCATGTGTGCACATAAGCACCTGTCACCCAGGATCCCAGAGAGGTAGATTAGTGTGTGTGGGAAAAAAACTGATGTTATCCCATTATTGGGACTTAAATCCCAGCTATGGAAAGAAAGCCATGAGAGGAATTTCTGCACTGGAGTACAACAGAACGGTATATGGTGCCCTTCTCCTGCTGCGTGTTAAAGATTCTACAATTTTCAGTTGTCGCTAGTCCCTTCCAAATGAGTTTCTATTGTTTGACCCAAGACCAAACTGAAGGTGCTGGTACTGCTAAAATTGTGCTCTCAGCAGGGATTGCCCCTTGTAGCACATTCACATTCATGTTCAGCTGATCTTTATTGAGTATTTACTGTGTGCCAGGTGTGGAGTTCTGTTTGCTGCTTCATGTTATTTCATTTAAGAGAGGACAGAACTAGAGGGTGGGGTCTTCTTTCCTCTGGAAATCAACGAGATTAAGATGATTCTCAGGATTCCTGGTATCTTTGCTAGTGCTGATCAAGTCACTCCTCTGTTTAAAATTCTTTTGGTGGTTCCCCTACAGAATAAAATTCAGTCTCCTTTGTGTGACAGACAAGACCTTTTGTGATCTACTTGTTCAGTCTCATTTCCCGCCACTCCTCCTCCCGGTTCTTTCTTTATGTCCCAGCAAGACTGAACTACTTATAGTTCTGGGAAAATTTTATACTCCTTTATGCCTCTTTCTTTGTGCATGCTATTCCCACTAATGTCCTCCCTTTTACAACTCACAGCATATACCTCCTCTAAAAGGCCTCCTTCCTCCTGGTCCCCATTGCCCTTTGTGTACATCTTTATTGAAAGTAATTATTTCATCATATCATAGTCATAAATACACCTGTGTCACTCATTAGCCAGAGCTACTTGAGGGCAGAGATACCATCTTTTCAGTTTTAGTATCCCCAGAACCTAGTTCAGTGCTAAACATGTCATAGATACTGAGTGCATTTTTGAATGAATGAATGAGCGAGTGTGTGAGTGAGTGAGTGAATGAATGAATGAATGAATGTGTCTTCTTAAAAAAGGCTATTGCATGTGGCCTTTGCTTTGGATTATGTGAGAGGTGTGTAGGTTCAAACCTGGAAAGTGAATTCCATCCTGTGCACAATATAGAGACCCTAACTGCACAATCTTGGAACAGAAAACTGGAACAAGTGCTTTCTCAGGTGCCAGGCCCCATGACAGAGACTTTGCATAAATTATTTCAATCCACACCCAACCCTGAAAGTTAGATATTTCCTTTTTTAAATAATATTTTAAGTTCTTTCCTGATTATATATATGAGATATGCTCATTGTAGAAAAGAAAAAATAATAAAAAAAGGAAATAAAAATAATCTATGAATCTGCTATCCTGCATAATCCACTGTTAAATGTTTCGTTGCATTAACGCCTGTCTTTTGACTTAAAATATGAAACTGTATTTTAATAACACAGGATTGTATTATAAATACCATTTTGTAGCCTGATTTTTATTCCTACTTAACATTATAATGTATTTTACCAGGTCATCAAATATTCTTCTAAACTTCGTTTCTGATATCCCACCATATGTATGTGTCATCAATTACCTGTTCATTTCCTCTGTGGTTGGATACTTAACATTTCTACTTTTTTATAATAAAATATTGTGATATGAGGGAAACTTGGGGAATTCTGGAAGTGTTTTTCATTTTGATATGGGGTGCTGGTTAAAACAAAAAGAAAGCCATTATGGTGAATATTGTTGCCCAGTAGAGACTTGACACTTATAACGAATGCCACGGAGGCCTTTAAGAATTCCAAATTTACAAATACGGAAATGGGTTTATGGGCCAGTCTCCTCCTTAATCACATTTCTGTGGTAAGTCCTGTGTTTCTGTGAACACCCTGACACAGGTTAATTGCCTTAATTTTTTTTTTTCTATGAAAGAGACAAGTTTTTATCTCTTTTCATGCTTCTCTCTATGGGCCAGCAGAAAACAAGGAAGCTAGCTGAGAATCAGGTCCTTGGTGGGTTGCTCTTGCTTACTCAGTGTGTTGTGTGCATGCATATGCGTGCACACACACCAGGCTCACAGTGCTCCATATAAGATTGTACTTAAGCACAATTGATAGGTGACTCGATATTGTGGACTTTTCATGGTTGCTCACAGTAGTTAAGCCCACAAATGCCTGTAGGTGATACAAACCTGTCCACGTTTCTGATGACTTCCATAGGCTAGATTTCTTAAAGTCCGGTTAGGGAATAGTAATGCCAAGTTACTTCCTGGACAGGTTATAACAAGGAAGGTGACTATTCCATTTTGCTAGTGAGAATCTACAATTCGTGGAATTACTTTCTAAGTCTGGATTTGAATTTAGGATTGGCTGGCTCCAGAGCCCAGGTTCTCAAAAGTGGAAAAAAGTTGGTATTAGCTTTATTTCTCCTACTTTATAGTAGGGCTGGGTTTTTGCAAATCACTTTGATTTGTAGAGCAGTGGTTCTCAAACTTTAGCATGCATCAGAATCATGTGGGAGACCTATTAAAAGACAAGATAGGTAGGCCCCACTTGCAGGGTTTCTGATTTAGTAGATGAGTGGGGGCCACCCTTAGAACCACTGATTTAGAGCATTATTCTATCTCAATTCCTTCCCTTTCTGTGGAGTGTGACAGCTTCTGATGTTGGGGGATGGGCAGGCTAACATATTACTGTACACTGTTCTCAAAGTGTGGTTCATTAACGGAATTTGTTAAAAATGTGAATTCCTGGGCCGGGATCCAGCAATCTAATGAAAAGGAAGATTCTGATGCACCCTAACTTTTGAGAGTCATTATTGTACACTGGTGGAGAGTTAGTTGGTGAGCATTTATTGATGTCTGGGGCTTTGGCAAAACTTTACCCCTTTGCACTTTTCCTATCTATAAAGGAAGTATTGGTTGACATATCCCCTGGGGGTGATTCTAAACTCTAGAGGAAATGGCACTGCTTTCAGAACTGGGTTCGAATTCCGACTCTTTTAGCAAAGGATTTCATCTCTCTGAAGCCTCAGTTTCCCCGAGTGGTTGTGATGATTTAAATAAAATGATAATGAAAAAAAATAATCATGACCTTTGTTTATCAAGTACTAGCTGATGTGCCAGCCACTATGCTAAATACTTTGCCTAATTAACTTCGTTTAATCTTTTAAAAATGTAATCATTTTAAAATTATGGATTATATTTATTTCATAGTTTTAGGACTATTAAAGTTATATATTTAATATCGGGTATGGGTACATTGTGGTAGTTTGCGTTTGCCAAGGAATTGATACATTTCATCTAAGGTGTTAAATGTATAAGTGTGTAGAATTGTTCACAGTATTCCCACAGGCTGGCTGTGTGGTGGTATTTCATTCCTGATAGTGAAAATTTGTTATCTTTTTTTTTCTTTCTCAGACTTGGTAGACATTTGTCAGTTTTGTTGATCTTTTCAAAGAACAAGTTTTTTGTTTCATTGGCATTCTCTATTGTCTTTCTGTTTTCAATCTCATTGATTTCTGCCTTTATTATTTCCTTCTGCTTGCTTTGGGTTTATTTTGTTCCTCTTTACCTAATTTCTTGAGGTGGGAGCTTCAGTTATTGATATGAGACTTTTCCTGTTTTCTAATGTAAGCATTTAGCGTTATTAATTTCCCTCTTAGTACTGATATAGCTGTGTTCCACAAATTTTGATGTTTTCCTTTTTGTGTAGTTCAATGTAATTTTTTTTAAGATTTTATTTATTTGAGAGAGAGAGAGGGTGGGGGGCAGAGGGAGAGGAAGAGAATCTCTAGACTCCACACAGAGCCCGATGTTGGGTTCGAACCCATGACCCTGAGATCATGACCTGAGCTGAAACCAAGAGTCAGATGCTTGACTGACTGAACTGTTCCTAGTTCAATGTAATTTTTAATTTCCTTAGAGACTTCATGTTTGACCTTTGAATTACACAGCAGAGTGTTGTTTAGTTTCCGAGTGTTTGTAGATTTTCCTGTTATTCTGTTACTGATTTCTGGTTTGGTTCCATAGTGGTCAGTGAATATACTCTGTATGATTTCAGTTTCTTTAAATTTATTGAGGTTTGTTTTATGGTCTGGCATATGCTCTGTCTTGGTAAATGTTCCATGGTCACATGAAAAGAATCCTGCTGTTGTTGGGTTGAGTTTTCTATAAATATCGATTTACTCCTGTTGGTTGATGGTGTTGCTGAATTGTTCTCTGTCCTTGCTGATTTTCTATCTAGGTCAGTCAGATGTTGAGAAGGAGGTATTGAAGTGTCCAGCTACAAGTGTCAATTTGTCTATTTCCTTTCAGTTCTATCATTTATTGCTTCATATTTTGCAGCTTTGTTGTTTGATGCATATGCATTTAAGATTGCTATGTCTTGGTGGATTGACCTTTTGTTGTTATTATGATGTCATTCTCTGTCTCTGGTAATTTTTTTGCATGGAAGTCTACTTTATATGATATTAAGATAGCCACTCCTTTCTTTGGATAAAAGGTTGCATGGTATATCCTTTTTCATCTCTTTATTTTCAGTTTACATCATTGTATATAAAGTGAGTTTCTTGTAGGTAGCATATAGTTGAGTATTATTTTTACCTGCTCTGCCTGTCCCTTTTAATTGGTATATTTAGACCATTTCTACTTAATGCAGTTATTGATATGTTAGGGCTTAAGTCTGTCATTTTGTTTTGTTTTGTTTTCTGTTTGTTTCCTCTGTTCTTTTCTCTGATTTCTTTATCCTACCCTCCTGTGGAATTTTCTAGAATTCCACTTTGACTTATCTGTTATGTTTTTTAATATATCTCTTTGTATAGCTTTTTCAGTGCTTGCTCTAGGTACTAACATAATACATACATAACATACCACAATCAACTGGTATTGACATCTTACCAGTTTGAGTGAAGAGTAGAAACCTTACTTCCCTTTACACTACTTTATGCTTCCCTGTTTATAATATAATTATCTTGAATATTTTCTCTACATACATTGAGAAGCACATCAGATAGTGTTAAAATATTTGTTTCAACTGTCAAACTTGATTTAGAAAACTCAAGAGGGTCAGGAAAGTATACTGTACACATATTTTTACTCCTTCCCTTGTTCTGTCTTCCTGATCTTCCCAAAGATTCCTTCCTTTATCATTATCTTTCTTTTTAGAGAGCCTCATTTAGCCATTCTTTCAGGATAGGTCTGCTGGCAACAAATACTCTTATTTTTCCTTCATATGAGAATGTCTTGCTTTCCCTTGGATTCCTGAAGGTCTTTTTTTAAAAATATTTTATTTATTTGAGAGAGAGTGAGAGTGAGAGAGATCACAGAGGGAGAGGGAAAAACAGACTCGCTGCTCAGCAGGGAGCCTGATGTGGGGCTCGATCCCAGGACCCTGGGATCATGACCTGAGCCGAACGCAGACACTTAACCAACTGAGCCACCCAGGCACCCCGAAGGTCTTTTCATTTGATATTAGATTCTGGGTTTTTAGTTCTTTTCCTTTAGCACTTGAAAACTATTGTGCTACTTCCTTTTGGCCTCTATAGTTTCTGATGAGAGATCCTCAGTCACTTGAATTGGTGTTCTCCTTTAGGTAATGTGTCATTTCTTTATCACTGCTTTAAAAATTTTTCCTTTGGAGGTGCCTGGGTGGCTCAGTCAGTTAAGCGTCGGACTCTTGATTTTCACTCAGGTCATGATCTTAGGGTTGTGGGATTGAGCTCCATGCTGGGCATGGAGCCTGCTTAAGATTCTCTCCTCCTCTTCCCCTGCTGCCCCATGCCCTCTCCCCACACTCTGCTCGCATGTGTTCACTCACTCTCTCTGAAAAAAAAGAAATGTTTACCTTTGTCTTTTGTGTTCAGGAGTTTGATGACGCTATTTTTCATTGTAGAAATATTTCAGATTGTCTTTGGTTTTAGTTTTATAGGTTGCTGAAGCTCTGTTTTTTTAATCTATTTTTTCTTTAAATTTTGTTAAGATATAATTGACATATAGTACTGTATAAGTTTAAGGTGTAGAGTATAATTGCTTGACATATATTATGAAATGATTACCACAGTAAGTTTGGTTACTATCCATCACTTCATATAGATACCCCAAAAAAAACAAAAGAAAACAAAACTTTTTTTTGCTTGTGATGAGAACTTTTAGGATTTACTCTCTTAGTAACTTTCAGATATACCATATAGCAGTGTTAACCAGAGTTCTCATATCATACATTATATCCCTTATAACTGGAAATTTGTACCTTTTGACAGCCTTTCTCTTAATTCCCCCATCCCCAGTCCCCCTACCTCTGGTAACCACAGGTCTTAGCTCTTTTTCTATGAGTTTGTGTTTTCTTGTTTTGTTTTTTGTTTAGATTCCATGTATAAGTGAGATCCTATATTATTTATCTTTTTCTGACTGACTTATTTAGCAAAATGCTCTCAAGGTCCATCCATGTTGAAAACAGTAGGATTTCTTTTTTTTATGGCTTAATAAAATAGTATTCCATTTTGTGTGTGTGTGTGTATGTGTCACATTTTCTTTGTTCATTCATCTTTTGGTGGATACTTAGGTTGTTTCCATTCTGCAGTGAACATGGAGGTACAGATATTTCTTCAACATAGCAATTTTGTTTCCTTTGGATATTTACCTAG